>NC_089845.1:171510167-172185167 GCF_035609145.1 Eleutherodactylus coqui
GCAGTGCACAAATAGTGCACAATGGCCACGCATTTGGACGCAACGATTATTGCTCAGGCGATCGCTTTTTAGCTAATTTTGAGCGATCTTTGCTCCGTGTAAATGGGCCTTAAAGCTTATATATGAAGAAAGAATCAGGAGCACAAGGGAGGCGCACTGGCAGAAATCAAAATAAATTCCACTCTTTTTCCTTTATGGCTACTTTTTAGAGCCTGCGGGCCTCTCCCGACTGTTGCTTCCCTGTAGGTAAATTCTCCCCGTGACCCCGGAGTGCGGCATAAAATCACGTGACAAGTTGTCCATGGATCAGTTTCAGTGTGAATCTACATTGGGCCGGCTGCACACGACCGGGTCGGATCCTGCATGAGGGAGCCCACAGCGGAATCCGGCTCTGATCGTGGCTGGCGACCGTGGTACCTGCTTTCTCCTGTATTGCGGAGGGCCACAGCAGCTTGCCGTTGGTCATGCACAGTACAGATTTTTAAAAAACCTTTATTTTTTTCCTGTGCTGTTGCTAGGCAATGACCCGAAAACCCGCTGCCTATCTGCAATGTCAGTTCTAGATGGCCTGCGGGTCAATAGAGGCCGTCCGTGCGGATCTCGCTGAAAAATAGAACATGCGCCGATTTAAAACCTGCTTGCAGAAATCGCAATCAGTATCCACTTGTGTGAGTGTATATGCGAATGCTCTATTCTTTAAATGTGTGCGGAATGGCGTGCATCGTCCATGCGGGGGCTGATTGCGGATTCCACACCTTAAATCTGCCCGCGTGCAACTGGCCTTGGATGGGAAAATCCAGAGATCTGAGCGACTTCCAGCGAGGCCCGGTCACCAGTGCTTCCTGCAGAAATCAGTGCACAGGCATGCTGGCCCGGAGAACAGCTGGTCAGAGTGGGACCCCCAGCCATGCTGGCCCAGAGAACAGCTGGTCAGAGTGGGACCCCCAGCCATGCTGGCCCGGAGAACAGCTGGTCAGAGTGGGACCCCCAGCCATGCTGGCCCAGAGAACAGCTGGTCAGAGTGGGACCCCCAGCCATGCTGGCCCAGAGAACAGCTGGTCAGAGTGGGACCCCCAGCCATGCTGGCCCAGAGAACAGCTGGTCAGAGTGGGACCCCCAGCCATGCTGGCCCAGAGAACAGCTGGTCAGAGTGGGACCCCCAGCCATGCTGGCCCGGAGAACAGCTGGTCAGAGTGGGACCCCCAGCCATGCTGGCCCAGAGAAGAGCTGGTCAGAGTGGGACCCCCAGCCATGCTGGCCCGGAGAACAGCTGGTCAGAGTGGGACCCCCAGCCATGCTGGCCCGGAGAACAGCTGGTCAGAGTGGGACCCCCAGCCATGCTGGCCCAGAGAACAGCTGGTCAGAGTGGGACCCCCAGCCATGCTGGCCCAGAGAACAGCTGGTCAGAGTGGGACCCCCAGCCATGCTGGCCCGGAGAACAGCTGGTCAGAGTGGGACCCCCAGCCATGCTGGCCCAGAGAACAGCTGGTCAGAGTGGGACCCCCAGCCATGCTGGCCCAGAGAACAGCTGGTCAGAGTGGGACCCCCAGCCATGCTGGCCCAGAGAACAGCTGGTCAGAGTGGGACCCCCAGCCATGCTGGCCCAGAGAACAGCTGGTCAGAGTGGGACCCCCAGCCATGCTGGCCCGGAGAACAGCTGGTCAGAGTGGGACCCCCAGCCATGCTGGCCCAGAGAAGAGCTGGTCAGAGTGGGACCCCCAGCCATGCTGGCCCGGAGAACAGCTGGTCAGAGTGGGACCCCCAGCCATGCTGGCCCGGAGAACAGCTGGTCAGAGTGTGACCCCCAGCATGCTGGCCCAGAGAACAGCTGGTCAGAGTGAGACCCCCAGCCATGCTCGCCCGGAGAACAGCTGGTCAGAGTGGGACCCCCAGCCATGCTGGCCCGGAGAACAGCTGGTCAGAGTGGGACCCCAAGTCATGCTGGCCCGGAGAACAGCTGGTCAGAGTGGGACCCCCAGCCATGCTGGCCCGGAGAACAGCTGGTCAGAGTGCGACCCCCAGCCATGCTGGCCCAGAGAACAGCTGGTCAGAGTGGGACCCCCAGCCATGCTCGCCCGGAGAACAGCTGGTCAGAGTGGGACCCCCAGCCATGCTGGCCCAGAGAAGAGCTGGTCAGAGTGGGACCCCCAGCCATGCTCGCCCAGAGAACAGCTGGTCAGAGTGGGACCCCCAGCCATGCTGGCCCAGAGAACAGCTGGTCAGAGTGGGACCCCCAGCCATGCTGGCCCAGAGAACAGCTGGTCAGAGTGGGACCCCCAGCCATGCTCGCCCAGAGAACAGCTGGTCAGAGTGGGACCCCCAGCCACCTACTGTTGGCTGCCTCTCCTCCAGATAGACCATCAATGGTAACTAGTGAGGATGACTTTGTCCATCTTGGACTTGAGGTAGGTATGGAGTATCTGGGTTGGTTCTCGGAGGCAGCGATTTCTGCGGCTGATAAGTCCTCGCTGCCTGCTGTTCTGCACTGCTCTATATGGGTTCTCTGTATCGGAGTGATATGGAGACATGTTCTTGGGGCATTAGATGACAATACTGGTAATAAGAGGCAGAGTTAGGGGGACACAATGTAGCCACCAATGGTTGCAGATGGGCTCAGGCTTAACCCCTTAGTGACCACCCTTTTTTGCTTTTTTCCATTTTCGTTTTTTCCTCCTGGGGGACAACAACTAGCGATGCTTAGATTGCTTATGCAGTATGATGTAATGCCATAGCATTACATCATACTGCATTCTGACAGGCAGCCTATCAAGATTCTGCCATGACAGCCCTATGGGGTCTTTCAGAAGGACCTCGGCTGCCATGACACCCGTACGGCTCTCCCAATCTCACTGCGGGGGGGGGGGTTCGTGCGGGACCCCCAAGCGATTTAAATGCCACTGCCCGATTTAACAGTGGCATTTAAAGGGTTAAGAGTCCTGATCGGCTGGCCTGTTGCCCGCAGGTGTATGGAAGGAGATAGCAGCGCTATCTCCCTCCATACACGTCCTGCAACAGCAGGACATAAAAATACTATAGCGTGGTCACTAAGGGGTTAATAAGCTTCTTCACCCCCTTCATCGATTGGATAAAGCACCCAGCCGGCAGCACATGCTGCTGATGGGCACAGCGGGGTTCTGCGCAGCGCCTCACTCCACCTCATGTCTCCCCAATAACGGCAGCAGGGGTCGGGCACTGCCTTCATCAACAGCTGAGGATTAAAGGTTCTGAGTTTTCGGAGGGAGAGGGAGGCACTATTACTTAGAGGAGCTCAGAGGAGGCACAGAAGTGGCTCTATTACCTTACAGGGGTACAAAGAGGGTCTTCATTACTTTGGAGATGCAGAGAGGGGCTCTGTTACTTTGAATGGAGAGAAAGGGGGCTCCATTAGTTTGTGGGGCACAGAAGGAGCTCCGTTGCTTGGAGAAGCTACAGAGGAGACACTGCTACTTTGTCATGCCACAGAAGGGGCTACTATGAGGGACACTAAGAGGGTCCTTCAGGATGGGCAAAGTGTAGCTGCAGGAAGTGGCCATGGCAGTTGGGGTCTTGGGTAGAAAAGAAAAGAGAAAGTGGACGATTCCAGTCAGAGAAAACATCACTTGTGATAACTGGAGGTAACTGCACTGTCATCACTATCACTGTGTACAGCTATCTGATTATTTTTGGTGACTGCATTATTTGGAGGTCTACTACGGCTGAGCTGCTGTATCTAAACCCAGTGTGCAGTGTATAAATATATATATATTACAGAGGGGGTGAAGAAGGTGGTCTACAATTAGGCTGGTAAGGACCTCCTGATCAGAAGCCCCCCAGCCATAGAACACCTGGACATTTGTGGGCAGGCAGGAATGGGTTAAACTCAGTGACTTGTTGACGACTGCTGCCACTTTCTGCTCCTCTAGCCGTCCTTGTGGTTTGCTGACATCTCCTGTGTGGGACGTTTTCAGCCAGATGTAGCTGTTCATTCATGAATGGGGCGCAGCCCCCACCGCAAACTACGGCGTCACCGCTGGAAATACCGCCTGCATGAGCGCTTCTCAGCTTTGTCCTTTCCTACTCACCCGACAGGTAAAGTCCCGACAGCTAATGAGTGCGCAAACAGAAAGAGCCGGTGGTGCGGATGTTCCCACACGTGAGAAGTAACAGCATTGCCAATGGCAAAAACCACAAATTATTTCATTCTGCACTTCTATTATAGTAGAACTGCTTAAAGGCAACAGGAAATAAATGCGGTTCTCCATTTTTGACAAGTCTTCCAAAAATCAGATGATCCTCGGATATGAAGCCGCGGCAGATCCCAGCAATCAGGAAGAACCTGACAACAAGTTCTCTACAGCGCCACCACAGGGGAAAGGCAGCAGTGCATATTGCCAATGAAATGAATGAGCTACGGGGGGGGGGGGGGGGTGTGATAAGTATTGAGCCTTACCCAGGACAAACTGAGCTAGGAAGCCGTAAACTGCAGGGGGGACTTGTCTGTTTGTCTATATTCCATGATGCCAAAATCAACTACCTGGGATTTTAACTTATCTTTCTTTTCCGGTCCAAAGTGAACATGGCGGCGTCTCCAAAGACATTCAGTGTGGAGGAGCAGAGGACCAGAATCAAGTTCCTGTTTCTCCAAGTGAAAGATGCAAAGCTGATCCATGATGAAATGTCACAAACTTTGGGTGCCGGCTGGCCTTAATAGGCAACAGTTAGAAGTTGGGTTGTGGATTTTAAAACTGGCCATTTCGGTGTTGACAGTGAGAAACCAGTGAAGGCCGGTCTGCATCTCCTTGCCTGGCAATGTGAAAGCCATCCATGACATGATCATGGAGGGCCGCCAAAAGTATGGCTACACATCTGGTGAGATCATAGGAAAGAGTTGGTGCTGTTATCCACAACAGCTTGGGAATGAGAAAGCTTAAAGCCAAGTGGATCCTGAAACTTTCGATATCCAAACAGAAGTGGAGACATTGGTGGCTGTTTTGGAGCATATTGCAAGAAATGCGCCAGATTTCCTGGACAACCTGGTAAGTGGTGATGAGACATGGATCTACTGGTATGATCCAGAGACAAAGAGACAGTCTAAGGAATGGAGGCACAGTGGTTCCCCCAGGCCAAAGAAGTTCCCTGTACAAAGGTCAGCGCAGAAGCAAATGGCAACCATTTTTTAAGATAAGAAGTAAGTTCTGCTCGTGGACCTCCCAAAGAGTTCAACCATCAATGAACATATCACTGCTCGTTATTGACAAAGCTGAGGGGCAACATATTAAGGAAAAGCTCTCCGGAGGTGGCATCCTGTTGCATGACAGTGCCCCGTCACACAGTGACGGGGCAAAAATGGCCTCCTTAGGCTTTCAGCTGATGCCCCATCCACCCTATTTGCCTGACCTGGTGCCGTCTGACTTCCATCTGTTCCCCAATCTCAAATAACACCTAAAGGGACAACAGTTTGGGAATGTTTTGGAGGAAACTAATGCTGCAAATGAGTGTTTGACCAGCAGTCGGAATTAACCCCTTTTGCCAAAGGACGTAAATGTACGTCCTGGGTGTGTGGAGTTTGTATAGTACTGCAGTATATCAAATAATCGCAAGTTCAAGACCCCCTATGGGGACTAAAAGTAAAAATATGTGAGAAAAAGGGTTTTATTATTGTAAAAAATAAATAATAATTAAAAATAAACTATTTTCCCATAAATGCAATCTATCAAAAAAATGCATTATTTATCCCACACAGTGAACGTCACCCCACCCCAAGAAATGTAATGACAGGCAATCAAAAGGTCGTCTGTACTCAAAAATAGTACCAAGAGAAACTACAGGATGTCCTGCAAAAAATGGGCCCTCAAACAGCTATGTCAATGGAAAAAAAAACAGTAATGGCGGTCAGAAGATGGCGCCAGAAAATAATTGTATACAGGATAGGTCATCAATAGTTTTTGTCTGGAAAATCTCTTTAAGTGTTACATAGTGCCCAGTGAAATCAATGGCTACAGGTTAAATGCAAGGGCAAGAGAGGTCCTCCTGATAGGAAACCTTCACTTTCCCTGCAGTGCCACCACAGGTGAAATGATGTATTACATGGTGCCTACTGGAATCTGTCTGCAGGTAGAGTCACGCTGAGGCACATTTATTTAGAGCGGGGTTTAATATTTAAGTAGATTATGCATCTGCCACAAATGCACAAAGATATACATGCCTCTTAATGCATTTTTCACATCTGGCAGTACCTCTGTGCACCAGACTAGACCCAATGGCAGCAGTGAGCTGTCATAGGTTTCAGCTATGGTTCACGCCAGCCTCTGGTGGAAATTATAATAAATTTGATTTGTTGTACTGGCCACGCCCCTAAAACCAGTCCCCGCCCGAGTGATGGTGGCTGACGTAGAGTAGCAAAAATTGACTGTTTTGGCACATGCAGACACCATGTTTCTCTGAAAATAAGAGACTGTCTTATATTAATTTTTGCCACAAAAGAGGGACAGTGTCTTATTTTCAGGGGGGTCTTACACTCACTTGGCCCGCGGCATCTGAGCCCCTCGCGCTGGTCTCTGGCACTGTGGCAGGCTTCTGTGTCCTTAGCATTGGCATAGCACTCTCTTCTTAGTGACAGAGCTTTGAATACCCCGCCTTCAGCAAGCGAGTGCTGTGATTGGATCACGTAGCGCCGCTGCCTCAGCCAATCAGAGCCGGCGCTCAATGAACCAATCACTGCCATTCAGTGATGTCATTCACTGAATGGCTGTGAAAGATCGAGCGCCGGCTCTGATTGGCTGCAGCACTCACTTGTATTCAAAGCCCTGTCACCAGAAAGAGAGTGCTGTTCCAACGCTGAGGGTTACACTGCAGGCTCAGGTTAGGGCCTATTTTCGGGGAAACACGGTAGTACATGTGCCCCAATGTGGTGATGATGGGAGGGGAATAAACATGTGGGAGGTTAAAGACATCTGAATGGGAAGAGACATTCAGCAGGATGAGGGCGGGAGGAGAAGTGATCTGAGCACTCATAGCACATCCTTCAGGTAGACTGATCTGGGATCCTGGGAACCAGCGGCCACGGGCCCCTAATCAACCACTAGAGCCTGCATGCACTTGTAATGGACTCAGGCCGTGTAGCACCTCTGTCCCTGAGCCCTCACAGACCTAATGCCCGTCATTTCAAGGACTGTTAACATTTAATGCCTCGCTCACGTGTCAGCAAGGAGGACAGTGGTGTCATTGGGAACCGCCACACAAAATGCATGTTTGATATTCATTTTTGCGGGAATTTATCTAATAAGCAATGTTTATGGAGTTGTCCCACTTCTTGCAGTTTTGCAACAGGAAGCAGACAGCACTGTACATTGTGCAGTGCCTGGGGTTGGTACTGCAGGCTGAGTACCCTTCTCGCCCAGGGCATAAATGTGCTATGGATGGAGCATCTGCAGCAGGATCTTGCTGTGACTGACAGTCAGCCTACTACTACAACAGCAGGTGTCCGCGGTATCCTGCGCCCCTAGTATTCTACATCCCCGGTATCCTGCGTTTGCAATATGCTGCACCCACGGCATCCTGTGTCTGCGGTATCCTGCGTCCATGACATCCTGCGTCAGTGGCACTTTGCATCTGCGGTATCCTGCGTCTCCGGGATCCTGCATCAGCGGTATCTTGCGTTCCCGCCATCCTGCATCTGTGGTACTCTGCGTCCGTGGTATCCTGTATCCCCAGAATCCTGCATCAGTGGTATCCTGCATCCGTGGTATCCGGCGTCCCCGGTATCCTGCGTCTCTGGAATCCTGCGTCCGCGGTATCCTGCGTTTCTGGCATCCTGCGTCCGCCGGCAACCTGCGTCAGCAATATTCTGCGTCAGCGGTATACCGCGTACCCGGTATCCTGCGTCTGTGGTATCCTGCATCCCCTGGATCCTGCGTCCGTGGTATCCTGTGTCCCCAGAATCCTGCATCAGTGGCACCTTGCATCTGCGGTATCCTGCGTCCCCGGCATCCTGCATCAGCGGTATCTTGCGTTCCCGGCATCCTGCATCTGTGGTACTCTGCGTCCGTGGTATCCTGCATCCCCAGAATCCTGCGTCTCTGGAATCCTGCGTCCGCGGTATCCTGCGTTTCTGGCATCCTGCGTCCCCGGCAACCTGCGTCAGCAATATTCTGCGTCAGCGGTATACCGCGTACCCGGTATCCTGCGTCTGTGGTATCCTGCATCCCCTGGATCCTGCGTCCGTGGTATCCTGCGTCCCCAGAATCCTGCATCAGTGGCACCTTGCATCTGCGGTATCCTGCGTCCCCGGCATCCTGCATCAGCGGTATCTTGCGTTCTCGGCATCCTGCGTCTGCGGTATGCTGCGTCTCCGGCATCCTGCGTCTCCGGCATGCTGCTCCCTTGCCGGCATCCTGCGTCAGCGGTATCTTGTGTCAGCGACATCCTGAGTCTGCGACACCCTGCGTCCCTGGTATCCTGCGTCCCCGGCATCCTGCGTCTCCGGCATCCTGCGTCAGTGATTTTCTGCGATATCCTGTATCCGCAGCATCCTGCATCCGCGGCATCCTGCGTCTCCGGCATCCTGCGTCTCCGGCATCCTGCGTCCCTGGTATGCTGTGTTGACGGCTTCCTGCGTCAAGGATATCCTGTGTCTGCGGTATCCTGCGTCCATGACATCCTGCGTCAGTGGCACCTTGCATCTGCGGTATCCTGCGTCTCCATGATCCTGCATCAGCGGTATCTTGCGTTCCCGACATCCTGCATCTGCGGTATCCTGCATCTGCGGTACTCTGCGTCCGTGGTATCCTGCATATCCAGAATCCTGCGTCAGCGGTATCCTGCGTCAGCGGTATCCTGCGTCCGTCGTATCCTGCGTCAGTGATATTCTGTGATATCCTGTATCCCCAGAATCCTGCATCAGTGGTATCCTGCATCCGTGGTATCCGGCGTCCCCGGTATCCTGCGTCCGTGGTATCCTGCGTCCCCAGAATCCCGCATCAGTGGTACCCTGCGTCTGTGGTATTCTGCTCCCCAGAATCCTGCATCAGCAGTATACTGTGTCCGTGGTATGCTGTGTTGACGGCTTCCTGTGTCAAGGCTATCCTGTGTCTGCGGTATCCTGCGTCCATGACATCCTGTGTCAGTGGCACCTTGCATCTGCGGTATCCTGTGTCCCCGGCATCCTGCATCAGCGGTATCTTGCGTTCTCGGCATCCTGCGTCCGCGGTATGCTGCGTCTCCGGCATCCTGCGTTTCCGGCATCCCTGCGTTTCTGGCATCCTGTGTCAGCGGTATCCTGCGTCAGCGGTATCCTGCGTCAGCGGTATCCTGTGTCAGCGGTATCCTGCATCCCCGACATCCTGCGTCAGCGACACCCAGCGTCCCTGGTATCCTGCGTCCCTGGTATCCTGCGTCCCCGGCATTCTGCGTCCCCGGCATCCTGCGTCAGTGATATTCTGTGATATCCTGTATCCGCAGCATCCTTCATCCGCGGCATCCTGCGTCTCCGGCATCCTGTGTCTCCGGCATCCTGTGTCCCTGGTATGCTGTGTTGACGGTGTCGAGGGTTAATTTGTTCAAACAGACTGGTCAGTCATGTTGTCGGTTCCGAATTGACCTAAGCAGGAGGAGCGCTCTTTTGAGAGACCATGCACAGACCTATACACACAGTATATGGTTTGAAACAAGTGACTCTGTTTATTGTCTGTATCTCTTGGTATTTATAGAAGATCGCCCACGCAGGGATGCGACCTCTGGTAATACAAGGAGTAACCTCATGATACATACATTCATCTGATAAAAACACATGACTTCTATATCTTACAATGACATAATCATTCAATAAACTTTGACATTTAGGCTTGATATATGACATTCAAGAAATAGCTGATTTCACATGACTTTTAGACTAGTACATTAGTAAATATAGAGAAATAGCTGACAACTTCTTTGCGGTTAGGCCATGTCTTCCGAGACATCTGGCCTTAGAACTTCCTGATTCCACTTAGATCAGACGTTTGGCCTATTACTCAATAGTCATGAGTCCTTCAGAGCAGAATAGAATATTTGCAGTAGTCAACCTTCTTGATTCAAATAGATTACTAAGTAAAATATATTAACTCCTTTTTGATTAGCGACATTTATTAATTTCTTTACAGCCCCTATTGGCCCTTATCATTCCCCCATTTTGGACATCAGGAAGTCACACACAGAAATGACAATTATGGGGAATTTTGAGGCTGAGTTGATCCAGAGGAAGGCGAAAACCCTTTTAGGAAAAAGCCAATTATCCTTGTATAAAAGGGGAAAAATTCCTTCCTGACCCCAAATATGGCGATCGGAACAAGTCCCAAGATCACAGCCGACATCTGACTTTTTAAAATGTATTATTGTTTTCATGAATCTAAACAAATCTCTTATCATTTATGTGAAACATAAAGTGTATGTTTGACCGCATCACAATGGAACAATATTCATATACATTAAGAAAGGTATTTTCCTGAATAACATTGCTCTCTTCCACATCACTATCGTTATGCACTATTGAATATATATCGCGAAGTGTCTTTATTGGAGTGGGGATAGACAGTAAGCAAGTCCGTAAAATATCTTCCCCACTCCGCAGGTTGGGCATGCACATGTGGGAAATATTCAGTACGTCTTTTGCAAAGTATTCCCACATGTTGGGGTGTCCTTCCGCCCAAACAGTCCATCTTCTTCTTACATTGACAGTTGATGAAGAATTGTCCCGAAAAGAGAGTAGTCCAAGAAAACAAAGGGTAAATAATACACCTATCCAGACTATCAATGCTGGTGTCCAGGTTGCCATCCTCCTCCCCCACCCTGGGTTGGGCTTATTCTCCACCCCCCTCGTGGTGCTGAGGCGTTGGAACTTTCTTGCAGTGTGAGGCATGGATCCAAGTGGGTTTGCCTTCTAGCTTGACCGAGGTGGGAGTGGTTAACAGCACTTGGTATGGTCCGTCAAAGCGAGGTTCCAAAGTCTTTCTGACGTGTCTCTTTACCACCACCCAATCTCCGGGATTCAGAGAGTGGGATCCTTCCAAACTATCAGGGTCTGAAATAGAAGAGAAGACTAGGTCGTGTGTTATTTTTAGCTTTTGGCATAAGTCCTGCACAAAGGAAGTAACTTTATCATGACCCAGGGATAGAGCTTGGGGGTGATACAGTCCTAACCTGGGCACGGAGCCAAAGAGAATCTCATAAGGAGACAGTCCTGTTTTCCTATTTGGTGTGGTTCGTACTGAGTAGAGGGCCAGAGGTAGGCACTCGGGCCAAGGTTTTCCTGTTTCAACCATGGCTTTCTGTATCTTAAGTTTGAGGGTGCCATTGAGTCTTTCTACTTTTCCGGAGCTCTGTGGATGATAGGGGGTGTGAAAAGCCTGTTCTACTCCTAAGGCGGACATGACTTCCTTCATTACCTCACCAGTGAAGTGAGTACCACGGTCGCTCTCAATGGTCTCTGGTACCCCAAATCTGCACACTAACTCTGACACAAGTTTCTTTGCAGTGGCCTGGGCAGTGGCCTTCGTGACCGGGTAGGCCTCAGCCCACCCAGAAAAGAGGTCAATGCATACCAGGACATACTCATACCTTCCTGACCTGGGCAGCTGGATGTAATCTATCTGTAGTCTCTGGAAGGGGTACAAAGGTCGCGGAGTGCACTTCCGAGGGGTCTTTACTACTTGACCGGGGTTGTGTAGTGCACAGATTTCACAAGCCTTGACGTATGCCTTTGCCATCCTGTCAAATCCCGGAGCGTACCACATTTTCTCCACCAGGGCTACCATGGCATTACGAGAAGCGTGCACCTTTCCTTGAGCCAAAAGGGCCATACTAGGATAGGCAGCCGCAGGTAAACACATACGGAAACCCATCATCCAACCTTCATTTCCTTTTACTGCCCCTGCACTTGCCCAGCGCTCCTGCTCTTGCCCTGAGGGGAGTAGGTCCACCTCCTTCTGTGGTGGGACAGAGAGGGTCTGGTCCTTGGCAGGGGGATCAGGATCCTCCTCCGCTGGGCAGGACCTGGTCTGAACTCTGCACACGGGTGCCCTCCAGTCCAGCAGGGCTGCAGCCTTTGCTGCTCCGTCTGCCTTCTCGTTGCCTCTGCTTTCCAAGGAGTCCCCTCGGGTGTGTGCCTTTACCTTTATTATGGCTACCTGCTTCGGGAGCATGATAGCTGACATTAAATTACTTACTGCCTCACCATTCTTTATCGGTCTGCCTTGAGCTGTTAGGAAGCTCCGCGCGCGCCAAATCGGCCCATAGTCATGCGCAACGCCAAACGCGTACCTGGAGTCCGTGTAGATATTAGCAGTGACTCCCCGGGCTAACTTGCAGGCCTCGGTCAGAGCGCACAGCTCCGCTTCCTGTGCTGACATATGTGGGGGCATGGCGCGGCCTATCAGTACTTCATTCATTGATACTACAGCAAACCCTGTCACAAATCTGCCCATCTCATTCTGGTATCGTGATCCATCCACAAACATTTCAAGGTGGGGGTTCAGGAGAGGCTTATCTGTGACATGAGCAAATCCAGCTGTCTCCTGCTCCATCAGAGCAGCACAGTCATGCTGGTGCTCGGCGTCAAAAGCTTCCTCTTCGCCTAGGGAATTGACAAAAAGTTGATCCCCTGTGCTTACTCCCCCTTTTGAATCAGTGTCACCTAATGGCAGTAAGGTGGCCGGATTCAAAGTTGTGCAACGTTGAAATGAGACATTGGATGAAGAGTGTACTGCAAGTTCCATTTTGACCTGTCTAGCAAGAGAAAGATGTCTACGGCTCACCTGTGTCAGAATTCCATGTACGTCATGGGGCGTGAGGACCACAAGAGGGTAGTCTAGGACCACCTCAGAAGCTTTCTCAAGTAGTGCTTGTACAGCCAGAACTGCTCTTACACAGGAGGGTGAACCCCTGGCTACTGCATCAAGATGTGCACTGTAGTATGCTACAGGGCGCTTTTTGTCACCATGCTCTTGTGTGAGGACGGCAGTAGCATGTCCCGCCATCTCAGTCACGAACATCTGGAAGGGTTTATCATAGTCTGGCAGACCCAGTGCTGGAGCACTGGTAATCTGTATTTTCAGCTGATGAAAAGCTGACTCGGCTTCCGGAGACAAAGCAAATGGCTTTGAACTCAGGCAGTCGTACAGAGGCTGCATGGTCATGGAGGCAGAGCGAATCCACGGCCGACAATATGAAACTAACCCCAGAAATGTCCGCAACTGAGCATGGGAGGTAGGGAGTGGCATGTCCTCCACCACCTTGGTACGTTCTGGCGTGAGGTGTTTTGTACCAGGACCTAGGCAGTGACCAAGAAACACAACATGAGATTTGCAAAACTGTAATTTGTCTTTACTGGCTTTACACCCACTGTCTGCAAGAAAACAAAGGAGGCTGAGTGAGGCCGCAACGCAGGTAGGTCTGTCCGGTGCACACAGTAGGAGATCATCAACATACTGAAGCAGGGCCACACCTGGTGGGACCGTCCATGCATCAAGTACAAGCCTCATACATCGGGTGAATTGATTTGGGCTGTTTTGTGCCCCTTGTGGTAGAACAGTCCAGCAGTACTGTTTTCCTCGGAACGTGAAGGCGAACAGGTACTGGCAATCGGGGTGGATCGGGACGGACATAAATGCATTGGCTAAATCGATCAGAGTGTACCAACAGGTTCCGGAAGGTATGGTGGACAACAGAGTGTAAGGGTTGGGGACCAAAGGTGTTTCTAGGATGGTCACCTTATTGATTTCTCTTAGATCGTGAACCATCCGGTAGGTATCAGGTTCACCTTTCTTCCCTTTCTTTTTAACCGGGAAGAGTGGCGTGTTAGCGGGTGAGATGCAAGGTTTTAAAGCATTCAAGGCACATAACTCTGTAATAGTGGAGGCTATTGCGTCTTCCTGTGCCATGGCTAGGGGATATTGGCGGATCATGGGGGCTTTTTCCCCATCTTTGAGATATACCATGACTGGGGGTACGTGGAGATGGCCCAAGTCTGTCTTCCCTTTTGCCCAAAGGGTCTCTGGCACTGCTGAGAGAACCTGTGTATCTTCTGGGGTCAACACATATACAGTACAAGAAGGAGGCGGAGTGACCAAGTCTGCTGCCATGAGACAGAATACTTGGTGGTCGGCCGCAGAGGTACTGACATGAGCCTCACCGGAAGGATGGAGCTGAATACAGCACCCCAGGGGTCCCATCACATCGGTTCCCATGATGCAATCCCCAGCGGGTGACACCAGGAAGCGAGTGAGGACTCGTGACCCTTGAAAGGAGACTTCTATGGGCTCGGTCTCACGCATGGGTGTTGGTTCCCCGGACACTCCAACGGCTATGGCTATGGAGTCTGAGAGGGGAATACTAAGGTCATTGACTTGTGAGGTACTGACACATGATTTAGTAGCCCCTGTGTCAATTAAAAAGGGCACCTCCTTCCCCTGGATTTTTAGAGGCTGAAAAATTTGTGGCCCACGTGCGTCAGTAACTATAAGGGACACGGGGGAAGGAGTGCCAGACCTTCATTGGTAATTGGTATACCCGTTATTTCCCTGTGGGCGGGATGATGTGGTATTGGCCGTACTTCCCTGTTGCCCCCTTTCGTCTAACATGTTCTGTCTAGGGCGTTTAGGGGCTCTACAATTACGGGCCAAGTGTCCAGTCTTCCCGCAGTTATAACACTTACGGGTTTCCCGCCTGGGGTCGTTAAGTCGGGCTGTGTCCCCCTCCATGGTGTAATGTTTAACAATAACACCCTTTGCGTGGTCTTCTGTATCCATGACAAATCCTACAGCTTTCTTATATAGATCACGCGGTTTGGCCTGTCGCCAATCGGGGGTACATGCTTTAACGCGTTCAGACAGGCGCTTATCTATTCCTTGCATAAAGGCTTCACAAAAAGCAGCATTACGTATTGCTTTTGGACAATCATATAAACCCAGATCTCTGCCAACTTCCTCTAAACGGCCAAAGTAACATTCAATAGACTCGCCCTTGTTCTGTCTACACTGGGTTAGGGCTGTACGTCTCTCTTGGGCTTTATCCTTAAACCAGGTTTTAACTTTGTCAACATATTGAGTACCACTAAGTAATGTCTGGGGGTCATCTGGGCGATCTTCAAGACCACAAAATTGAGCAATACTATTGTAAAGGCCCAGAGGACATTTTACATTCATAAGACATTCCATATCTGTCCAAGTGGCAGAGTAGTTTTTCTGTATGACTTCCAACTTTCTATGGAAAGCTGCTGGCTCTGTCTGGGGATCGGGCAGTTGCTGACACAGTGCCATCTGGTCTGTGGCGCTCCAGGGTCGCCATGTAGTGACTGTAGACCCGGGAGTTGGTCTATGTGCGTCCGTAGGTCTGTCATTAGAAGACGATGGTCTGTCAGTGTCCTCTTGTCTGACCGTGCCCAATGGTGGACTCGGTCTGTTTGGTTCTCTATAATGGGTAGTGGAGGTTGTAACTGGGAATAAGGGAATCGGTTGTCTACACTGGTCCCTGGGACGTGGAGTCCCACATACTGTACAGAGTTCTTTAAAACAGGCATTCTGTTGACCACAACGTGGACAGTCCCAAGCCGGACCTCTATTTACTTCAGGGCCTGGGGATCCTGATTGAGGGCTGTAGGGAGGTGTATCCATCTGAGCAGTAGCCTGTGGATACGTAGGAGGCAGGGGCGGCAAATTGGGATACAGAGAATTAAAGGGATTATTAGGAGACATTGGTGGAGCGGCCGGGACGACAGGAGAGACTAATGGAACCGTAGGGGTTTCCATGGGAACGTCTATTGGTGGCCGGGGCATAGGACAATAAACTAAAATGCCCTCGCCTCGGGATTCGGAGTCCCAGTGTTCGTCTTCTGCTGTTTTAGAGCAGTCCAGAATAGCCTTCATGCCTTTTTCCAAACCCTTATTTCTTATTTCCTTTCTATGCTTATCCTCATATTGTGACCAAAATTCATAATTGAATGTTCCCGCCTTCTTAAGGCCTATACGTTTGTAAACTTTATAGGCTTGTCTGCAAATGTCCTCCCCTTCTCTATCTTTAATTATCTCAATAGGAGTCTGATATATCTTAGATTGTTCAGACCCCATCTTGACCACTTCCGACTATTCTTCACTAAGTATACAGGACGTATATTTCACACAGTAAACTAAGATAATCACTGAGACTATCTGGGAACACACAGTTCCCTGTCCCGGAATAGATTTACAGAACTAAAACGTGGTCAACTTCAAACACTAGGATTCAGGGGAGACCAGACTTCGCCTCTTAGGGAACTTTTAGTAATATTATAACAGATCCAGAGTAACAATATGACTGCCAGAAATGAGACTATAACAATAACAATTATTTCAATCTCCAATACAGACAACATGACTCTTTAAGTCCCAATGAGTGAGTTCTTCCGTCTAGGACAGTTAAATGAACTTATTCACTCTAAAATATGGACGGGGCAGAAAATATAGGAAACAGGCAACAACATACCTCTAGTCCGTTAGAGACACACAGATCAAAAGAATCCAGACTGTATAATAGTAAGATAAGCTCTTACCTGTTACACCGGTGTTTTTAGTCTGGGGTCTCCGAATCCAGTATCCACGTCAACGGGCCAGGAGTTTGTTTCAGTCTACTGGTTGCGATGTCCCGTAAAGGTAAGCCCCGCCCCACGTTGGGCGCCAAGAACTGTCGAGGGTTAATTTGTTCAAACAGACTGGTCAGTCATGTTGTCGGTTCCGAATTGACCTAAGCAGGAGGAGCGCTCTTTTGAGAGACCATGCACAGACCTATACACACAGTATATGGTTTGAAACAAGTGACTCTGTTTATTGTCTGTATCTCTTGGTATTTATAGAAGATCGCCCACGCAGGGATGCGACCTCTGGTAATACAAGGAGTAACCTCATGATACATACATTCATCTGATAAAAACACATGACTTCTATATCTTACAATGACATAATCATTCAATAAACTTTGACATTTAGGCTTGATATATGACATTCAAGAAATAGCTGATTTCACATGACTTTTAGACTAGTACATTAGTAAATATAGAGAAATAGCTGACAACTTCTTTGCGGTTAGGCCATGTCTTCCGAGACATCTGGCCTTAGAACTTCCTGATTCCACTTAGATCAGACGTTTGGCCTATTACTCAATAGTCATGAGTCCTTCAGAGCAGAATAGAATATTTGCAGTAGTCAACCTTCTTGATTCAAATAGATTACTAAGTAAAATATATTAACTCCTTTTTGATTAGCGACATTTATTAATTTCTTTACAGCCCCTATTGGCCCTTATCAACGGCTTCCTGCGTCAAGGATATCCTGTGTCTGCGGTATCCTGCATCCATGACATCCTGCGTCAGTGGCACCTTGCATCTGCGGTATCCTGCATCAGCGGTATCTTGAGTTTTCGGCATCCTGCATCTGCAGTATCCTGCGTTCCCGGCATCCTGTGTCAGCGGTATCCTGCATCTCCGCCATCCTGTGTCAGCGGTATCCTGCATCTGTGGTATCCTGCGTCCCTGGCATCTTGCATCAGCGGTATCCTGCGTCAGCAGTATCCTGCATCCCCGGCATCCTGCGTCAGCGACATTCTGCGTCTGCGGTATCCTGCGTCCCCGGTATCCTGCGTCCCCGGTATCCTGCGTCCCCGGTATCCTGTGTCCCCGGCATCCTGCGTCTCCGGCATCCTACGTCCGCGGTATCCTGCGTCCGCGATATCCTGCGTCCCCGGCATCCTGCGTCCCCGGCATCCTGCGTCAGTGATATTCTGTGATATCCTGTATCCGCAGCATCCTGCATCCGCGGCATCCTGCGTCTCTGGCATCCTGCGTCTCCGGCATCCTGCGTCTCCGGCATCCTGCGTCCCTGGTATGCTGTGTTGATGGCTTCCTGCGTCAAGGATATCCTGTGTCTGCGGTATCCTGCGTCCATGACATCCTGCGTCAGTGGCACCTTGCATCTGCGGTATCCTGCATCAGCGGTATCTTGCGTTTTCGGCATCCTGCATCTGCAGTATCCTGCGTTCCCGGCATCCTGTGTCAGCGGTATCCTGCATCTCCGCCATCCTGTGTCAGCGGTATCCTGCATCTGTGGTATCCTGCGTCCCTGGCATCCTGCATCAGCGGTATCCTGCGTCAGCAGTATCCTGCATCCCCGGCATCCTGCGTCAGCGACATTCTGCGTCTGCGGTATCCTGCGTCCCCGGTATCCTGCGTCCCCGGTATCCTGCGTCCCCGGCATCCTGCGTCCCCGGCATCCTGCGTCCCCGGCATCCTGCGTCCCCGGCATCCTGCGTCCCCGGCATCCTGCGTCCGCGATATCCTGCGTCCGCGATATCCTGCGTCCGCGGCATCCTGCGTCCCCGGCATCCTGCGCCCCCGGCATCCTGCGCCCCAGGCATCCTGCGCCCCCGGCATCCTGCGCCCCCGGTATCCTGCGTTCCCGGCATCCTGCATCCCCGGCATCCTGCATCCCCGGCATCCTGCGTCAGCAGTATCCTGTATCCGCAGCATCCAGCGTCCCCAGTATCCCGCGTCAGCGGTATCCTATGTCCGTGGTATCCTGTGTCAACGGCATCCTGTGGTCTGCGGTTTCCTGCTCCCTGTCTAGTGCCCGGTGGCTCCTGGGAGTAATAAGCCCTGCAAGCAGGCCTGGAGAGAGGAGTAAATTGTAATGGAGTGGCAGTGTTTATGTGGGCTGGGCTGTATCCTCTGTGAAGGTGTGTGTTTGGGAACTTTGAGGCGTGACCTGCGCATTACCTGTAGCTGCATCTGCGGTATCCTACGTTCCCGGCATCCTGCGTCAGCGGTATCCTGCGGTCTGCGGTATCTTGCTCCCTGTCTTGTGCACGGTGGCTCCTGGGAGTAATAAGCCCTGCAAGCAGGCCTGGAGAGAGGAGTAAATTGTGATGGGGTGGCAGTGTGTGCATTACCTATAGCTGGGGCTGGCCAACCTATACTTCCGGTGGAGACACACTGCACTAATACCTCCCAAAATGGTACCAATAAAAACTACAGGTCATCACACAAAAGAAAAGCCCTCACAGAGCTACGCCCTTGGAGAAATGGATCTTTGAATGCAGTACTGCAAAAAAAAAAAAAAAAATACAGATTTCCAAAAAAACTGCGTTTTATTGTGCAAAAGTGGAAAAACCTAAAAAAACGTGGGGTCTTCACGCCCCGCTAATATACACTGCCCCTCTCTACAAGGTAGAGGAGGCGGGATGGGAAAGGAGCTAGTGCAACTTAGCCCTGCCCATGTCCCGCCCCTCCCATTGCAAATAGTGTTGAGGGGTGAAGAGGGGGCAGGAGCTCAGTGCACTGCTCCTGGCCTGTCCCGCCTCCTCCCCTTGCAGAGAGGGGCAGCGTATATCAGCCGGGTGTGAAAAACTGACAGATATACACACGTCTAAATAAGCCCTTAATATAAATAAAAAGGTCAGTGACTCCAACGCCAAACGCCATAAAATGTGTAGTAAATGCAAAAACTAGTTACAGCTTTTTTTCCCTTTTCTTTTTGTTGCACCATGTAAAAATATAGCACTTCCTGAGGATCAAAATTAAAGGAAAAGCATCAGCGGTATAAATTTGGAGGCCACTCCCACACAGGCGTTTGTAAAAATGCTGCATTTTGTAACGCTGTTTACTGCATTTTTAGCTGCGTTGTCCTGCATTTTTGACCGCGTTTGACTGCGTCTTCAGCACAGTTATAGCCGCAGCCAAGCGAGCTGACAACGCCAGAACTGAACTAACGCAGCTGAAAATGCAGTCAAAAACGAGGTACATCTACCACGTTTTCAGCAGCACTGAAACCACGCCCCCTTCATGTCAATGCAGAAAGCATCGTGTTTTAAAACGCAGGAACGCAGGAAAATAGAACAGACATATAATATATATATACTCATTGTAAGTAACATCCCCCATCTAGAAGGAGTGTACATATATATATATATATATATATATATATATATTTTAAGTGACACCTCTACTAGCATTGACATCTTTTAATACCAATTTCGAGTTAGGCCGGTTTTTTTTTTGCCAAAATTTTGTCTCTAGTAACATTGGTTGCCTCTAGTAACACCAGTGTGTGCCGGCCCACGTGACCCTGCTGCTGAACCCCCATGACCCACCCTTCTCCATCATCAGCGGCGGGCAATATACTAGTACAGTACAGTGATAACGCTGAGGACAGATAATGATGTCACCTGCAGTCCTATGTAACAGCACAGAGAACACAGGGATAACGCTGAGGACAGATAATGATGTCACCTGCAGTCCTATGTAACAGCACAGAGAACACAGGGATAACTCTGAGGACAGATAATGATGCCACCTGCAGTCCTATGTAACACCACAGATAACACACATTATTGTTATTGTTTTTGGTATTAAATACCATATTTATTCTGCATTAAATGTGGTTTGGTGTTTTTTGGAAGGTCTAGAAGAAATTCATTGATTTACATTGATTCCTAAGGAAATATTTACCTTGAGTAGCAGCGGTTTCAGGTAAAGCCGATTGCTTTCCGACGGATTACCAACGTTAGTAGAGGTTTTACTGTGTATATATATATATATGTATATATATCTGTGTGCTGCGCCTCTGTGGAGCTGCGGGATGTTGCAGTCTCTCCTGACTGTGCAGGGACATCTGAAACTCATAGTCGCCATGTCCGGTAACTTTCCGGCTCACACGAGTCCATTCCAAGGCTCAGGTGTCTCCTGGCAGGGTTGAACTAGACTGCTCTCCCGGCCCCCCGCACTCTCTCGGCCCCGAGCTCCTGCACTCTCTTGGCCCTGGGCTCTTTCAAACTCCCTGCCCTGGACTCCCGCACACTCTCAGCCTTGGGCTCCAGCCCTCTCAGCCTGGGGCTCCTACACTCTCCTGGCCCCCGGCTCCTGCACTCTTCCGGCCCTGGGCATCAGCCCTCTCCCGATTCCAGTCTCCTGCCCTCTCTCAGCCCCGGGCTCTTGGACTCTCTCGGCCCTGGTCTCCTGCACTCTCCCATCCCAGGCTCTCTCACTCTCCTGGCCCCGGGCTCCAGCCCTCTCTCGGCCCTGGTCTCCTGCACTCTCTCGGCCCTGGTCTCCTGCACTCTCCCATCCCGGGCTCCCTCACTCTCTCGGCCCTGGTCTCCTGCACTCTCTCGGCCCTGGTCTCCTGCCCTCTCTCGGCCTCGGGCTCTTGGACTCTCTCGGCCCTGGTCTCCTGCACTCTCCCATCCCGGGCTCCCTCACTCTCCTGGCCCCGGGCTCCAGCCCTCTCTCGGCCCTGGTCTCCTGCATTCTTCCAGCACCGGGCTCCTGCACTCTCAGCACTTGCTTCTCTCTTCACTTTCCGCCAAGCTCTACTTGCTTCCCTTCCCCCGCCCAGCTCTTTCCAGACTCTCTCTTACTCCTCCAATCTCTGGGGCTCTGACAGCTTGTCTTCTGAGAAACATAAACCAGGGAAAATAATGGGCCTATAAATGACTTAAGGTCACAGGGGAGCCTATAAATGACTCAGGGGGACACAGTGAGGCCTATAAATGACTCAGGGGACACAGTGGGACCCATAAATGACTCAGGGGACACAGTGGGACCCATAAATGACTCGGGGGGACACAGTGAGGCCTATAAATGACTCAGGGGGACACAGTGAGGCCTATAAATGACTCAGGGGACACAGTGGGACCCATAAATGACTCAGGGGACACAGTGGGACCCATAAATGACTCGGGGGGACACAGCAAGGCCTATAAATGACTCAGGGGACACAGTGAGGCCTATAAATGACTCAGGGGACACAGTGGGACCCATAAATGACTCAGGGGGTACAGTGGGGCCTATACATGACTCAGGGGCAGAAGTAAGCCCTGCTTAGGAGCTCCCAACTCTGGCCTATAGAGGGAGATCCCAAGAGGAATTCCCCCTCTATTACATCCATCTGCTCCAATAGAAAGCTCTCGTATGAATATCCCGATCCCCGGTGTTACAAATGCAGACAGCTGAAATATATCTTAAACGGGTGCCATGCAGCTTTCTAAAGGACTTGAATGATTTTGAGGAGCAAAAACCTTTTCTCTTTCCGCTTGGGCAGTGTCAGTCTTCACTGTAACTAGAATTCTATTCATAAGTCATATATCAGGATGTGCAGTCTATAGGTCCAGCCCAGCAGGACGAGTGTTCGATAATGTACTAAGTGCCTGGAATTATGGAAAGGCAGATACAAACACGGAGCAACGCTGAGCCGTCCGGGCGCCACGCCACTCTTGCTGGGGAGCATCGTGCAGACTTGTTAACATTCTACCAATCCCGGCTGTATTGAGGGCAGCGGTGGGTGCCGATCTGGTCGCATGTTTCCCCGAGGCGAGCGGCCTGCTTGCTACTTCATGTAAACGGTGCTATAAACTTCGTGCGGCCTTTCATGTGCCGCGGCGCGTCCTGCGCTGTGTCTGCGGGCGGCCGCAATAGCTTGTTAGTAATTCACACGCCCATTGATCAGACGTCCTGAAAACCGGGATTGCTTTGCTGGCAGCGGCCCATATAGCGCTACTGAACAGAGCGCCACCCGGAGCTGTGATGGTACTCGACACATTAGTCAGATTAACCCACTTAGGCTTCTGCCATATGTTGTCACCTGACCTGTAGGGGGGCGGCAGCCCGGATGCTGATTGCTGGTTGGCAACTAACTGTTACACTCGGATTAGATACAATTAGATACAATGTTCACTGCAGCCACAAGACGCTGTAAGCCCCTGCATGCTACATGGAGACCCCCCAAAAGAGGAGACCCCTTGGACTGTTCTCCCACTAGCATATGTCCCACTGGGTGACACTAAGGATGCGCTGCTACGTACCACGCCCGTATCTCCGGCGCGGGAGCACTCCGATGTCTGCAGCGCACTGATCTGCATGCACTGTCTTGGTATATAATATGCGCCTTTTATTTTTGGTTTGCGCACATTTTGCGCGCTGAGAGGCACCTTTGCCGGTAATGCAGAGATAGCTACCATGTATTATGTGCGCAAAACTCACGCATGTGATAGGCAGTAAAAACCGCTAGTGTGAAAGCGGCCTTAAGGCTACACCCACACCGGCACGAGGGAATCCGGTCTCCTGCTCCGTTATGGGATGAACACATCTGTCCTACAAAGAAACCAAACTGCGCCAAACAGACCCCTGCGACTACAACGCCGTCAGCTCGGTTCCTGCATCCAGAGGTGGGTGGAGCCGGAGGGGACATAATGTGGATTTTCAATTGCCCTGGTTATGGCGAGTGTGGAACCGCGGCAGAAAGCCCCGGAGGTGATGTGGCTACTGAGGTGGAGCCGGCAGTGAATGAGTCTCTGCCGTGTGGACTCACTAGTTTGTGACCGTCACTATGGTTCGTCTGTTAGGACTGCTTCACACGAGCGTCATTGTAACGCAGAGTAGGCGTGTCTAAATATCACGTCTGAATATCCAACGGTTTCCTAAGACGAACGGGTTTTTTTGATGCGCCCAAAGATTTGCGTGTAGAGACGCTCGGAGCGTTTTCTTAACGCCGATATTTCTCCTATCTTGTCCTATTTTGATGGCAAAGCGCTGGCGGCCTCACAGACCCGTACGATGTAAGCGCGCCGTCCGGGAGGGAGTATAACAGCGGGTAAACAATGGCAGGCGCCTCCGGTGGAGTATTTTTTCAAGCCATTGAAGTTGTTCTGCTGACCGAGGGATTTCGGGGCTGCGGCGTCAGTGCGCTGTAAGACGCCGCAGCCAGCTGTGAAAAACCGTGAAAAACAGCCATGACTTGGTTGCGGATATTCTTCGTTCACGTGATTTTAAGCTGCGATGGTGGTGATTTTTTAGCTCCACTGTCGGAGCGTTAACATGACGCTCGTGTGGAGGAGGCCTAAGGGTGCATTTACACAGGTGAGTGCAATTTCGGTCTGAGCAAATCCGATGTTGCACTTGCAAACCTACAATTTTTTTATGCTAGTTTTAAACTCGCGTTTTTCACGAGCGCGATAATCACCCATTATTCTGGGATCATAAACACATTGCAGCGCACTAACATGAAACTCGCATGCACATACAAGGGCGATGCGTTTGGGGTTTTTTGTTCCCATCAGAAAGAATGGATGCATCTAAAACAGAATCGCCCCAAATGAGGCGGCGCTACAATGTATCCAGAAGCATCGCTGTGAGAAGGATCGCACGAGTGAATAGACCCAGTGGAGATAATGGCTTCTGGCCCCACGCAGTTATTGTGCACCTCACCATGCCCAGAAGTCGCATCAGTAAATCGCCCGTGTAGATGCGCCCTGGGGGCTCCTTTAGCGGCATCTCCTTTCTCTTTGCCATATCGCCCACAGAAAACAACATGGCGATCTCCTGCCGCGACGCGGATGAAAGGAACCTGCAGGGATGGCAGGCTGTTTCCATGTGACAACGCCTCACATCCAGGGGCTTCAGAAGGATGGCGAGGGCGATAGCGGCCCGTGAATCACGCTCTCGCCAGAGTGCCGGGACCCTTCAGGGGAAACAATGTGGCTGCACTGCTATGGGACACCATGTGGCTGACATCGTTTGGAGGCGCTATAGCTGCAGTGCTAAGAGGAAACAATGTGGCTACAATGTCACTAGTTTGGTGACAGCGCTGCACTGCTATGGGACACCGTGTGGTTTGCACTGGTTTGGAGACATTAGGGCTTTATGGGAACACCATGCACTAATTTGGGTGTCACTGAGGCTATTACCATTTTGGTGAAACAGTGGTTCCACTATTAGGGCTCCCACCCATTTGCGTTTTTTAACGCTGCGATATCGCTACGTTTTCTTAATGCGATTGTCAATGGGACTTTCTAATGTTAATAACGCGTCGCACAAACATAGCGGAGCGCCAACTTGTGATGTGTTATTAACATTAGAAAGTCCCATGGACAATCGCGTTAAAAACGCAGCGCTATCACAGCGTTAAAAAAACCCAAGTGGGTGTTCACCCCTACGGCTCGGTCTGACGAGCATTTTTTTTTTGAATGCATGAATAGGTGCACAAAAAAAAATCGCACATCACGTGTAGAAAGCATTGCATGACCGGCTGCATTTGCACTCACATGTCCTATCTTTTGCAGGTGCAATTATTTAGCGCCTCTAAAAAACGATATATGACCGATTTTTTTGGAAAGCCTTGGTTCTATCAGGGGCGTTTTTTAGCACACCTATTCATGCACTAAAAATATCACTCGTCTGACCGAGGCTTCGGGGTTAAACAATTGGGCTCACATTACTTTGCTGACACCATAGTTGCTAGAGATGAGCGAGCACCAAAATGCTCAGGTGCTAGTTGCTCGAGTCAAACTTTCCGTAATACTCGAGAGCTCGTTTCGAGTAACAAACCCCATGGAAGTCATTGGGCGACTCGAGCATTTTTGTTTGGGACCGCTGCTCCGCATAGGTGATGACTTGTGAAACACCAGAAAACTTCAGAAAGTCATGGAAACACCACAGAAACAGATAGGGAAGGGCAGGGTCAGCATGCGTGGCTGCATCTGAGGCTCCCAGGTCCCACGATTATGACAAAATGGGGGCAAGAGTCTGGCGTCACACCCCTAACAATTTACTTAGGACAAACCCTCATTAGCAAGGCACACGCGCTGGCACATCTTAGCTAAGCACCACACTACCTGCAGCCAGGGACAATCACTGCCTGCGGGTGACACCGCTGCCTCTTCTACTGGGTTACATGCTGGCATTGCTGTCCACCCCCCCCCCCATCCCCCGCATGACCCTGCGTCCACAGCGCACACAAAAGTGTCCCTGCGCAGCATTCAGCTGCCCTCATGCCACACGCTGGCCTCATAGCCACACCACCCTCATGTATATTTATAAGTGCGTACTGGATGAGGAGGAACCGGAGGCACACACTGCAGAGGGTTGACAGGGCCAGGCAGCGACCCTTTATGAAAGTGTGGGCGATAGCCGACAATGCTGATGAGAGTTGATGATAAATTGCCGTACAATCATCATTTCTGTAGCAAGAGTATAGGCCGACCCCAGTAACATGTCTGTAGCAGAGTATAGGCGGACCCCAGTAACATTTCTGTAGCAGAAGTATAGTCGAAACCCCTGTAACATTTTTTGTAGCAAGAGTATAGGCGAACCCCTGAAACATTGGTGTACCAAAAGTGTAGGCGAAGACCGGAAAAATTTGCTAGATAACAGTATAGGCGAGGGCCAGAAAAACTGGTGTACCAAGAGTACAAGTGTACCCCTGAAAAATTGCTCAACCGCAAGGGCAGGTGAAACCCATAAACATTTCTTAAAGATACAGCTCGCTGTTGCTTAATTTGTAACAGAGCCTGGAGGCAGCCCTGTGAAAAAATTGGTTTCTGTTAAAGTATCAATACAATACTTTTGAAACTTTGAAAAATTGTAAAAAAACTTTTAAACAGAGCCTTTTGGGCCGCAGAAAAATTGTCAGTTCAGCATGATGACATGCTGTTTTGGGAGGAGTAGTAGTAGTAGGAGGAGTAATAATATCTGAGAGTGATTGACAAAGCTAATTCACCCTTTTTTGTGGTGATAGAGGATACATTTTTCTCCTGTTGCAGAGAAAAGAATCTTTAGGTTCCGCTGCTCTCCACCGGTGGAGAAGAGAAGTCTGGGGAAATCCAGCCTTTGTTCATCTTTATGAGTGTAAGCCTGTTGGCACTGGCAGTTGACAGGAGGGTACGCTTATCCGTGATGATTCCCCCAGCTGCACTAAACACCCTCTCTGACAAGACGCTAGCGGCAGGGCAGGCCAGCACCTTTAGGTCGTACAGCGCAAGATCGTGCCACGTGTCCAGCTTTGACACCCAATAGTTGTATGGAGCAGAGGCATCATGGAGGACGGTGGTATGATCGGCTACATACTCCCTCACCATCTTTTTACAGTGCTCCCTCCGACTCATCCTTGACTGGGAAGTGGTGACACAGTCTTACTGGGGAGCCATAAAGCTGACAAAGGCCTTGGAGAGTGTTGCCCTGCCTGCGCTGAACATGTTTCCTGATCCCCGCGCCTCCCCTGCTACTTGTCCCTCGGAACTGCGTCTTCTGCCACTAGCGCTGCCAGATGGGAACTTTAGCATCACTTTTTCCACCAGGGCCCTGTGGTATTGCATCACTCTCGTACTCTTCGGGAATGAGAGTGGAAAGGTTCTCCTTATACCGTGGGTCGAGCAGTGTGTACACCCAGTAATCTGTGCTGTGCAGAATACGTCTAATGCGAGAGTCACGGGAAAGGCAGCCTAACATGAAGTCAGCCATGTGTGCCAGGGTACCAATACGCAACACATCGCTGTCCTCACTAGGAAGATGACTTTCAGGATCTTCCTCCTCCTCCACAGGCCATACACGCTGAACAGATGAGAGGCAAGCAGCATAGGTACCCTCTGCAGTGTGCCCAGCTGTCTCTTCCCCTCCTCCTCCAAAACGTGCTGAGATATAGACATGGTCTGGTTATCAAGCGACATACTGTCATCCCCCGTCTCCTGTTTCAACCGTAAAGCGTCATCCTTCATGCTTAGCAGCAAACTTCTCAGCAGGCAAAGCAGCGGGATGGTAATGCTAATGATTGCCTCATCGCCGCTCACCATCTGGGTAGACTCTTCAAAGTTTCCGACGACCTGGCAGATATATGCCATCCATGCCCACTCCTCAGTAAAGTATTGCAAAGGCTAACTATCACTCTGCCGCCTATGTTGCAGCTGGTATTCCACTATTGCTCTACGCTGCTCGTACAGCCTGGCCAACATGTGCAACGTACAATTCCAGCATGTGGGCATGTCGCACAGCAGTCGGTGCTCTGGCAGCTAAAACGGATGTTGCAGGGTCCTCAGGGTGGCAGCGTCCGTGGTGGACTTGTGGAAATGTGCGCAGACGCGGCGCACCTTGCCGAGCAGGTCAGACAAGTGTGGGTAGTTTTTCAGAAACCGCTGAACCACCAGATTGAAAACGTGGGCCAGGCATGGCACGTGTGTGAGGCTGCCAAGCTGCAGAGCCACCACCAGGTTACGGCCGTTGTCACACACGACTGAGTCCGGTTGGAGGCTCAGCGGCGAAAGCCAGAGGTCGGTCTGCTCTGTCAGACCCTGCAACAGCTCGGGGGCCGTGTGCCTCTTGTCACCTAAGCTGATTAGTTTCAGCACGGCTTGCTGACGCTTGCCTACCGCTCTGCTGCCGTGCCGCGCGCTACCGACTGCTGGCTCACACTTCTTAATTGAGAGGTAGAGGTGGCGGAGGAGGAGGGGGAGGGTTTGGAGGAGGTGGCATAAAATGCACCGAGGTAGGACCCGCTATTTTGGGTGTGGGTAGAACGTGAGCGGTCCCAGGCTCTGACTCGGTCCCAGCCTCCACCAAGTTCACCCAATGTGCCGTCAGGGAGATATAGTGGCCCTGCCCGCCAGTACTTGTCCACATGTCCATGGTTAAGTGGACCTTCCCAGTAACCGCGTTGGTGAGGGCAGGATTTATGTTGCGGGAGACGTGCTGGTGTAGGACTGGGACGGCACACTGGGAAAAAGAGTGGCGACTGGGGACCAAGTAGCGCGGGACAGCCGCAGCCATCATGTTTTTGAAAGCCTCTGTTTCCACAAGCCTGTACGGCAGCATCTCCAGGCTGATTAATTTGGCAATGTGCACGTTTAAAGCTTGTGCATGCGGGTGGGTGGCGGCGTATTTGCGCTTTCGCTCCAACGCTTGTGTTAGCGACAGCTGAATGCTGCGCTGAGAGACATTGCTGGATGGAGTGGAGGACAGTGGAGGACGGTGGAGGTGAGGGTGTGGGTGCAAGCTGGGAGGCGCTCGTGCCTGTGTCCTGGGAGGGGGATTGGATCTGTGTGGCAGGTTGGGGCACAGGGGAAGAGGCAGTGGTGTGACCCGGAGGTTGTGAACGGCCTTCGTCCCACCTTGTGGGGTGTTTGGCCATCATATGTCTGCGCATGCTGGTGGTGGTGAGGCTGGTAGTGGTGGCTCCCCGGCTGATCTTGGTGTGACACAGGTTGCACACCGCTGTTCGTCAGTCGTCCGCGCTCTCACTGAAAAACATCCACACCTTTGAACACCTAGCCCTCTGCACGGAGGCTAGCCGCGAAGGGGTGCTTTGGAAAACAGTTGGTGGATTATTCGGTCTGGCCCTGCCTCTACCCCTGGCCACTGCACTGCCTCTTCCAACCTGTCCTGCTGCTGCACTTGCCTCCCCCTCTGAAGACCTGTCCTCAGTAGGCGTAGCAAACCAGGTGGGGTCAGTCACCTCATCGTCCAGCTGCTCTTCCTCCGAATCCTCTGTGCGCTCCTCCCTCGGACTTACTGCCCTTACTACTACCTCACTGACCAACAACTGTGTCTCATCATCCTCATCCACAAAAAGCTCTTGAGACAGTTGCCGGAAGTCCCCAGCCTCATCACCCGGACTCCGGGAACTTTCCAAAGGTTGGGCATCGGTCACGACAAACTCCTCAGGTTAGAGAGGAACCGTTTTTTTCCACTCATGGCAGGGACCCGAGAACAGTTCCTGGGAGTCTGCCTGCTCAGAATATGTCATTTTCATGGAGTGAGGAGGCTGGGAGGAAGGAGGAGCAGCCAGAGGATTCCGAGTTGCAGTCCCTAGGCCGGGAGTAGTGGACTGCATAGAATACTGGGTGGTTGATACATTGCTGGACTTGTTTTCTGCCATCCACGACAGGACCTGCTCACACTGCTCTGTTTGTAATAAAGGTCTACCACGTGGACCCGTAAATTGTGATATGAAGCTGGGGACCCCAGAAACTTGCCTCTCTCCTAATCCCGCAGCAGCTGGCTGTGATTCACCACGCCCAGGAACTCGGCCTGTGCCCACATCCTCACTTGGGCATCCGCGCCCATGTCCTCGACCCTTACCCCTACTCCTCATCATGGCGGATTAAGAATAGAGCAGGGCCCAAATAAATCACCCCACTGTACAGCGCTGACAACTGTGGCTAATTCACCGCACACAGAGACTTGTAGATAGCGGAGGCTCTATGCTGTGACATGTGTCTTGCGCTGATACCTAGGGGTAATTTACCGCTCGCAGAGACTTGTAGATAATAGAGGCTGTGTGGAGGGGGAGAAGACTGTAAAGCCAGTGGATAGTGCTGGTAACTGCGGCGATCTCAACCCCACCAAGGAAAGGGTATTGTGAGACGCTCTGCACAGAGGCAGAGCTGAAATACTTTGCAGTGGCCCAGGAAATATTACAGTGCTGTTTAGCGGTGAGACCTCTGTCTAATGCACTGCAGACACAGAACGGTATAACTGAAGTCGTTTGCAGAAGGCTAGGAAATATTAGAGTGCAGTTTCACGGTGAGAGCTGGTTGTACGGCACTGCAGCCTGAGAACGCTATTACTGACAGGCTGGGAACAGGCCTGGATGCGTAATACAAAAATTGATGCACTACTGCTCCCAGCCAGCCACAACTATAATGCACACGGTCAGATGTAGCCCTAAGAAGGACCTTTGGGGTTCTTGTACAGAGGATCAGGAGGACTGTAAAACTTTCCCTATCTCAGCAGCACTTTCCCTATACTCTGTATAATACATTGTAGACTGAGAACGCTATAGCTGTAATGGCCTGCACAGCCCGAGATGGGGAAAAAAATGGTGCACTACTGCTCCCAGCCAGCCACATCAGTAATGCACACTATGAGGAGTAGCCCTAAGAAGGACCGTTGGGGTTCTTGAGGACAGGATCCTACTCTAAGGGCTCCCACCCACTGGCGTTTTTTTCTCCACTGCGATGCGATTCTAAAGTTAAAGTCTGGCATCGTAGTGCGATAAAAACGCAGGCAGATATCCCAAAATCGCTGGGATATCGCTGCGACATCACCAGTCTTTTCAATGGGGCCAGTGGCAGCAGCACTAGCCCCATTGAAAAGATATGGAGAGTGCCGCTGACTTCTGCCACAGCTGTGACAGCTGTGGCAGGAGTTTCCTTCATCCCCGCGGGGACCGCCGGGATGAATGAACCCACTGTCACAGCTGTGACAGAAGTCAGCGGCATGCTATCCCATTGGATCGGCACTGCTGCCAATCCCATTGAAAGCAGTGGTTTCTGAAAAGCCCTGCAGAATGATTATCGGAGAAGGGCTTGAAATATAAGCCCTTCCCCGGTAATCATAAAAAAGTGGTTAAAAAAATAATAAATAAGTTACTCCCCTCTCCTGCGCTCAGCCGCGTCTCCGGCTGGCTCCCCGGCACTGCTACTGAGCTCTTTCAGCAGACGGGGATTTAAAAATCCCCGCCTCCTGAAAGGGCTGTGCAGATTGGCTGAGGGCTCAGCCAATAGCAGCTACTGCTTAGCTATTGGCTGAGCGCTCAGCCAATGGCAGATAGCTCTTAGCTATTCATTCATGAATAGCTAAGATTCATTATCTCCGATAATCATCCTGCAGGACTTGTCAGAAACCACTGCTTTCAAGGGGATCGACAGCAGTACTGATCCCATTAAAAGCAATGGGATAGCATGCCGCTGAGCTCTGCCACAGCTGTGACAACTGTCACAGCTGTGACAGAGGGTTCCTTCATCCCCGCGGTCCCCGCGGGGATGAAGGAAACTCCTGCCACAGATGTCACACATCCTGCTGCCGCTGGCCCCATTGAAAAGACTGTCGCAGCGATATCGCTGCGATTTCTTGCACTGCTTTGCGAGAGTTTTCACTTACTCTCGCAGCGCAGTGGAGAAAAAAACGCTAGTGGGTGGGAGCCCTAACATTTTCCCTATACCTGCTTAGTCTGCTGCGCACGGACCTCAATCTGTTTAGCTGCAGTCGATGTAGAGAACACAAGTTGATCCGGCGCTCCGGTGATGGAGGCCAACCAAAGCTTAATCCATAAAGAAATCTGCTTGAACAGAAGCAGCGATAGGACGAGATTCTAATGCATTTTGAGTGCCTCCCAATTTAATTACATTACAACCAATCCAAACAAGGCGAATCCAGTCATGTGATGTGATTACATTGTATTGGACAATCCCTATGCCTAAGAGCGCCAGAAGAATTCAAAATGCGTAAGACTTCTTGTCCTGTTGCTTCTTCTGGAAAATAGTGGGGAAGAGATGTATCCTGAAGCCTCTGGGTGGAAGTTAAAGATCTGCTCCGGCGCCTCACCGACTTTGGGCCATTGAGAATTCTGTTGTCTTTTTATGTGGTACAAGGGTGCCATCACTGGGCCCTCGGCACAGCCCTCCCCGACATCACAAATACGCCATTCTGAGCATTGAAAGTTTCGTACTCTGATTTGTAAGGTGCAGCTTGTGAAGAGGCTGTACTGCTCACACAAGAGCATGGCCCCATTGATCAGCTGATCGGCAAGGGTTCAAAGTGGCAGAACCCACTGATTAGATATCGAAGGCTGATCCTGAGGATAGGTCTGGATAATCCCTTTAATAACTGGAGCTTTGAGCAGGGGTGTGTTAGGGTGTGCTTCTGGGAGCTGTAGTACTATGGGTTTCCAGAAGCACACCTTCACAGGTGAGGGATAATTGAGCTGGCTGGAAGAGGATTTTACCAGCCAGCCAATCACCAGCAGCCTGTTGCATATAACTATAAGCCCCCCTCTGGCTGGAGGGAGCTGGTTTTCTTCATTCCCCCTTGTGTTTGCATCCATGCTCGTTGTTCGGTGGGTGTGAGCTGCGATGTCTTCTGTGTGTCTGAGCTGGTTACCAGACGTGTGGTGTGAACAGTCCTGTTCCGTTTTCTATGCATCACATGCTGTGTTGGTGTGAACTGTGTTCTGTGCTGCTTGGATCGTTTACCATCTAGGACTTGTTAGGTCTATAGGTTCACGCATCTTGTCATCCCTGTCAGGATGATCACTTAAGTATCTTGGCCAACATACAAACGAATGCCTTGTACATCTAACAGTTATTGCATCTGGCTATCTGCGCAGGTATGTAGGTGAGTGTTTTGAGCACTTGGCAGTCTTTGTGTTGTGTCTGTATTCCATTCTATGTCTTTCTACCCGTCCACTGGTTGTTGAACGCCAGGTTCTATTTTGTTTGTCCTATCCGTCCGTTGGTGGGCTGACGCTTGAGCCTTGTCCATTCTCCTTTGTTCATTGGTGGGCGGACATTAGGACCATGTTTGTCTGTCTGTTCCTGCGTCCAGCCACCTGTAGAGTAAGCGGACTCATCCATTGCAACTGCCCCGGTATCATGTGATCCCAAAGTCCTGTTCGCAATTCAGGATGTCTATAACAGGGTGTAACTAAAGGCACTATACCCGTGTGTGGTGACGGTGGAGGGAGGCACTATAACAGTGTATGGGAATAACTGGAAGGAAGCGGTGGCAGCAAGCTAGGGAGAGCGTGGAGAGATGAGTTATGGCTGGAAGACGTTGTCAAGGCGGTCTGAGCTTTAATAGAGAAGAAAAAGGAAAACAATTGACTCTAATACATAACATCAACTGTGATCACTGGAGGTAACTGCACTACAATCACTATCATTGTGTAGAGCTAGTATCTATTATATGGTGCACTATTTAGAGGTATGGTATACTAGCCGCTGCATCGCAGTCATGTTCTAAACATTTTCTAATAGCTCTGCCGTCCCTGAGGTTTTATATATATAAATGTATATATTTTTTAATGTATTGGAGGTTGTGCCCCTAATCATTTAGGCCTCTAACAACATCCCTGGCTGCTAGACAGGCCAATTAAGACCCAGTAATGCAGCTGGCTGACCTCAACCAACAGCCATAAAGAGCTGGGAGGGGAGCTGAACTCTTCCCCGAGGCCCATGAGCCGGCGACTGTATGAAATATCCTTATAGATTGTACAATATATATCACTCCTTGTTCTACTTACATCATGCTTAGTGATGGTCGCATACTCTCTAGACCCATAGGAGGCCAGTTTAACAAGTTATATGCTGTAGTCTTGTCACTTTGGCTTTTTTTAGTACCAGCACATTACTAATTTATCTTGGCTAAACAAGGTGAAGAGCAAATCCTTAGTGCAAAAAAAGCCTTGAAGCTTATCCAAGCCACCTATTCACCAGCTGACAGTCTGTAGGACCATTATGTATGGATAAGACGTCTATAGACTGCATAGGGTCCACGGATGGGATACAAATGGATGTTCATGCTTCCAGCTGGGTAAGAAGGAGGTTTTATCCCATTGACTATGATACATTGTAGCAAAGCCTCTTTTTGGCTTATGGCACAACTTATGCGGACACATACAACACATTTTGGGGGAAATGCTGACCATAAAGAGACCTGTTGTTGGTGCTAGTGATTCCCTGCAGTGATCTATGAGGAGATGTTTCTGCTTAATAACCTAGTAAAGAGCTTCAGTCTTTTGTATTGCTCCTTTGAAGATAAGGTGTTGATGAAGAAGAATGGAGCCCGAGAGGGAAAACGCGGACTGAGACCTCACTCTAGCACGACTAATAACTGCAAGTGAGTGCAGGAGTTCCTGTAGGTTCGTCTAGTGGGCCCAGGCTCTATCATGGTCATTTTATAACTACTGTTGCTCATCGTGATTGGATGGGCGATAAAATCAGGCTGATTTTTGCAAAATCTGGTCAGGTTATGCCGACCCAATTTTTAGAAAAATCTAATTTTGTGTGTGGGTTTCAATGAATCTCAGTAATTACCGTTTTTACCTTTCAGTACTGGGAGTCCTAAGTTCAAATCTCATCAAGGACAACATCTGCATGCGCTTTGAACAACTCCATCCAGATCTTGCCCTTGATACAATTTGAACCTAGAACTCCAGCGCTGCAAAGCAACAGTGCTAACAGCAGAGCCATCACACTTGTTCTTTCACCTACAGAGGAGAACAATAATAATAACCACAAAAAACCTCCATTCAGAAGTTGCCCTCCATCAGATTTTCAAAGTCCATGCAGATAGGATTTGCCGTGAGTCACAATCTTTGAAGAGGAATCACTACTATGGCCTTAGGGACCCTCTGGAGAACAAATTAGCACATCTAATTTTTACACCCATTGACTTTAATATGAATCAGAATCGTCTGTCCCAATTTACAATTATTTTTTGAAAATTGGTTTGGGCACTTCTGACCCGAATATTCCAATAATCGCTTAACACTGCTTGAAAGTTCCAAAGGTCCAGAAGGCGACAATCTAATTTGAAGAGAACTTTGGAGCAATCAGTAATCAGTATTTATGATACCTTCTGTGTGTACAATGATGGCGACAAAGAATAGGATATGATTACAAGTGGGTGTGACCATGTTCTCTATGGTTAGAGGGTAGAGCTCAAGAACATCTCCTCAGAATGACCAAGGTTTGAGACTAGTCTTCTGCCTCTCCACTCCTTCTTCATCGCACTTAAAAGGCCAGGCTTGCAATCGGGCGTAAACATTCATAGGAACCCTTGTTTGTTTGATTTTTAGCCCATCTGAATCATTTATGCTGTCAAAACAATTTTGGTTCTTGGCAGCCAATTGTTTTGTGTAAACACCGAGAATGGTGTAAAAGAACTGGGGAAGAGGCAGTCTATTGAAGAAGAAGAGCTCCACTGGTCCATGATGTGACCATTACAAGGGTGACAAGTTCTTGAGAACAAATAAAGATAATTACTTTACCGAACTTGTGCAGGAGCCAACTAGAGGGAGGAACACTCTGGACTGATTATCAACTAACAAACCAGACAGAATCACGGGGGTGCAGGTTGAGGGACACTTGGCAAATAGTGACCACAAGATAGTTAACTTCCAGCTGTCATTCAATAAGAAGCCTTATCAGGGAGCGACAAAAAAACTGAACTTTGGTAAAGCTAAATTTGATCAGCTGAGAACTACTATCGGTAACATTAATTGGGACAACATCCTCAAAAATAACAGTACAGAGGACAAATGGGAGGAGTTTAAAATGATCCTAATCACCTCATGTGAGCAGTTCATTCCCTTTAAATAAAAAAGAACTACAAGTAAAAGGAAACTATTGTGGCTCAACAAGACTGTAAGGGGGTAAGAAGTGAAAAAAAGGCGCGTTCAATTTACTAAAACAAGAAGGCAGCAAAGAAGCGCTAAAACATACAGGGGAAAAAAACAAAAAAAACAAATTATGTAAGGAAAAGGTAAAAACTGCCAAGGAGGAGGCAGAGATACTGATCGCCAAAGAGAGCAAAAACAACCCGAAACTATTCTTCAATTATATAAACGATAAGAGGAGTTGCACTGAGAGCGCTGGCCCTTTAACAAATAATGCAGGAGAAATCATAGAAGAAGAGAGGGGGAAGACAAAGCTATTAAATAGTTTTTTTCTCAAGTATATTCACAAGAGACAAAAAATGTCACACAAGATGCAGGGGAATAAAATGACACCCCCACCCCCACTACATATCACTTGCCTAATGCAGGAGGAAGTGCAGAGTTGGCTAAAAAAGATTAGAATTGACAAATCGCCGGGCCCATATGGAATACACCCAAGTGTCCTATGGGAAGTAAGTGACATGATAGACAGACCCCTATTTTTTATATTTAGGGACTCTATTGAGACCGGGGTTGTACCACTGGATTGGCGTATTGTCAATGTGGTTCCAATATACAAAAATGGGTCAAAAAGAGAGCCTGGTAACTACAGGCCGGTAAGTCTCAATTCAATAACTGGAAAAATATTCTAAGGGTTTCTGAGAGACGCCATCCTAGAATACCTCAAGGAGAACAATTGTATAACACCTCATCAGCATGGGTTCATGAGGGGTCGATCATGTCAGACCAATCTGATCAGCTTCTACCATGAAGTAAGCTCTAAGCTGGACCTGGGAGAGTCTATTGATCTCGAATATCTGGACTTCTCTAAAGCCTTTGACACCGTGGCGCATAATAGGCTGATATATAAAATGAGAAGCTCGGATTGGGTGAAAACGTGTATAATTGGGTAAAGAACTGGCTCAGAGATAGAAAGCAGAGGGGGGTAATAAATGGTTCATACTCAGATTGGGCCACTGTTGCTAGTGGGGGGCCACAGGGTTCAGTATTAGGCCCAATTCTGTTCAATATATGTACCAATGACTTGATAGAGGGGCTGCACAGTGAAATGTTATGGATTAGTGCAGACCCATTGGAACAACCAACCAGCCTGGCCTAGACCAGTCTTGGTGTGGTTGGCAGCTGACTCCTACAGTAAATGGGACTATTACCAGGAAATGAGAGATAAGAGCCTGACCTTTGGCTGCAAAGGGAATGGGAAGGCCCCTACCTACAAGCAAGGCAATCACCCTGTGCTGGAACTTTGGGTCTGACTATCACTGAAGTGGTACTGAACGCAGGGACTCACAGCAGACAGAGGAGCACGCAGATGAAGGAAAGGACAGGAGCAAAGCATAAAACAGGAATGGGACCTGACAGAAAACAAACATACACATGGAATGATATAAAAGAAGCCTCCACAGGGAGGCTGAAGGAGACCAACAAGACAAAGAGCAGACTGAGCACACAGAAGTAGGCGACCTAGGAATGCTGAGTGTCAGAACCTAATACACACCAATCCTCAGGCAAAGAGGAAGTGCCACAACCCAACTTAAATAGAGGAGTAATGCCTATTAACCCCACAGCTGAGTTGAGAGCCAAAGAACTGATTAACCCTCTCACTGCTGAATGAAAGAACATATAGGATTCATACACACAGGGAGAGCAGAGTGAAGCTTGCAGCTGCCAGGAATCACAAGAGGGCGGCAAATACGATTGGCAGATCTTACGTAAAACATTGATATTTGCAACGATACAAAATTATACAATATAATTAATACAACGGAGGACAATGTGCGGCTACAAACGGACCGAGATAAGCCGGGGGCTTGGGTAAAAAAAGGGCAAATGAAGTTCAATGTTGATAAATGTAAGGTTCTGCACATGGGCAGGAGAAACGGATGTCACCAATATACACTAAATGGGGTACTGCTAGGGAAAAGACCTGGGGGTACTAGTGGGCTGTAGACTAAACTGGAGTAACCAATGCCAGTCAGCTGCTGCAAAAGCTAATCAAGTCTTGGGGTGCAGTAAAAGAGGTATAGGGGGGAGGGGCGAGAACATTATCCCCCCACTATATGAGGCACTTGTCAGGCCTCACATGGAATACTGCGTACAGTTCTGGTCACCGGTGCTCAGGAAAGATGTCACAGTGCTGGAGGGGTACAAATAAGGGCAACTAAACTAATACATGGAATGACGGGACTGGAATACTCAGAGAGGCACCAAAACTGGGATTATTCACCCCGGAAAAAAGACAGCTAAGGGGCCACCAAATAACTATGTATAAATCCATGAGGGGACGATACAAGGATCTCTGCCAGGACCTGTTTATACCAGGACTGCGGCGGTAACAAGAGGGCATCCGCTACGATTAGAGGAAAGCAGGTTTCATCACCAACATAGAAGGGTGTTCTTTACTGTAAGAGCAGTGAGACTGTGGAACTCTCTGCCTGAGGACGTGGTGATGGCAGGATCCATAGAGGAGTTTAAGAGGGACTAGATGCCTTTCTAGAGCGGTATGATATTACAGGATATCGACATTAGATGACCATCAGGGTTGGTGATCCGGGTCTTGGAGTCAGGTGGAAACTTAATCGTTGATCCAGGGATTATTCTGACTGCCATTATGGAGATGGCAGGGAACCCTGCTTCATTGTTCCTTTTTCTGGATCAACATGGGGGGGGGGGGTAAACAGATTGAACTGGATGGACATTTGTCTTCTTTCAGCATAGCATACTACGTTACTGCGGTATGTATTAAATGAAAATGCTGTAGCGTATCAGAGCTTTTCTCCTTGAATAGAGGGCTGTGATGATCCCTCCCCCAAATAAAAAAATCCAAGTGAATGGGAGATGAATGATCTTATGAGCAGAGAAATGGAGTAATATGAAAAGCATCCTCTGCTCACCCCTCGCACTCTCCCACCGCACTGTGCCATGCTGCTTGGTCATCCCTCACTGGCATATGGTGTATTCATCTATATGATTTAGTAGTCAACCACTGGCCACAGCCATACCAACATTGAGGCTGACGATTGGCTGTAGCAATCATGTGATCATACTAGCTGGAAGTGAATGCAGGACTGGAGTGGAACAATGTGGCAAGCAAAAAAGTTATAGGTTTTTAAAGCATTTTACTACATAAAATTATTATTACTGAGGTGGGTTATACAAGGTCATTATTACTAAGGAGGGACATTCAGGGAGGTCTAGGAGGGGCACTATTAGCATGAGGGGTTCACTAATGAGCACTATTACTGTGAGAGGTACACAAGGGGGCACTATTATCATGAGAATAAGACTAATGGGCACTATTACTGTGAGAGGAACACAAGGGGGCACTATTACTGTGAGAGGTACACAAGGGGGCACTATGACTGAGGGGGTCACTAGGAGGCAATATTACTGTGAGAGGTACACAAGGGGGCACTATTAGTATGAGAGGAAGACTAATGAGCACAATTAATGTGAGGGGGTCACTAAGGGGCACTATTACTGTGAGAGGTACACAAGGGGGCACTATGACTGAGGGAGTCACTAAGGGGGCACTATTACTGTGAGAGGTACACAAGGGGGCACTATTACTGAGAGGTGCACAAAGGGACACTATTAGTATGAGAGGAAGACTAATGAGCGCAATTAATGTGAGGAAGTCACTAAGGGGCACTATTACTGTGAGAGGTGCACAAGGGGGCACTATGACCGAGGGGGTCACTAAGGGGGCACTATTACTGTGAGAGGTACACAAAGGGACACTATTATTATGAGAATAAGACTAATGGGCACTATTACTGAGGGGGTCACTAAGGGGCACTGTTACTGTGAGGGGGTCACCAAGAGGCACTGTTACTGTGAGGGGGTCACCAAGAGGCACTGTTACTGTGAGAAGGTCATAAAGGTTGACTGATTTAAAACAGTAAAGTCAGAAGCTGAACAGAGGCGCGGCTCCTCCTACATTTGTCTATGTGGGGTATTTGATAATCCCATGCAGTTGAGTCCCATATTTAGCATATTAAAGGTTTTGTATTGGAATGCTCCCCCCATATTTGCCCGTTTTGTGTTTTTGCCCTGGTGTTAATCTGTATTATGTTCCTCTTCGCTGATCTCTCGCCCCCCTCATTACCTCCACCACTGAATGAAATACATTGTCGCTATTCCTGCGGTATGCACGGAGTTACTCCGGCTCTGCGGAATCCTGAAACACTCCATGAATTATTATTATGATCATTATTTCACCGTTACTACTGCAAGCCTTTCTGCTCTCCCCCTCTCATTGTTGATAGTCCTGGCACGCAGCGAGCAGAATGGCAAATTATCCACGAAGGGAAGGACGCAGCAGAATCTCAATGCAAGCAGCGGCGCATCCCTTACAAGCATTTATCTGGATTCTACCAGCTGTTGTCAGTGTGAGCGAGCGCTTTCCCCGGATGGTCCTGCTAGGTCCAATGCTGCTGACTGATATTAATACAGGCCGGGAGGCAGAGCTGCTGCCTCGCCCCTTAGTGCTATATTCACAGAGACACACATTCTGGGAAGATCATTTCATGCATCATTAAATCTTGGTCTGCATCCTAATACACAGGCTTCTCTCCATGCAGCGGCGCAGAGGGAGGAACATTGACATTCTACAGGCAGAACCTGCTGCAGGCCATTCAGAAGCCCCAGACGCACTCTAGGCAGACCGGGACTTCAAATCAGACGAAACCCCGAGTGCAGATGTAGCAGAGCTGAGTCCGTGACGCGTAAAGTGCTCACCTTACAGGGCAACACTCACGGTTGTCTTATATCACTACATGTTATCTTTGATTTTACATAAGACTGCAGGTTAACGTATTGCATATAGCGGGTCACAACAATGATTAGAACTCATACTGCACGATAGCTGCAGGATATTTAACTGCAGGACTATAGAAAAGATCTCATTGTCTAAGTTATTATGCTAAACATATTCTTGTACATAGGGGGCAGTATTATAGTAGTTATATACTTGTAGATAGGGGGCAGTATTATAGTAGATATATTCTTGTACATAGGGGGCAGTATTATAGTAGTTATATACTTGTACATAGGGGGCAGTATTATAGTAGATATATTCTTGTACATAGGGGGCAGTATTATAGTAGTTATATTCTTGTACATAGGGGGCAGTATTATAGTAGTTATATTCTTGTACATAGGGGGACAGTATTATAGCAGTTATATTCTTGTACATAGGGGGCAGTATTATAGTAGTTATATTCTTGTACATAGGGGGCAGTATTATAGTAGTTATATTCTTGTACATAGAGGGCAGTATTATAGTAGTTATATTCTTGTACATAGGAGGCAGTATTATAGCAGTTATATTCTTGTACATAGGAGGCAGTATTATAGTAGTTATATTCATGTACATAGGAGCAGTATTATAGTAGTTATATTCTTGTACATAGGAGGCAGTATTATAGTAGTTATATTCTTGTACATAGGGGGCAGTATTATAGTAGTTATATTCTTGTACATAGGGGCAGTATTATAGTAGTTATATTCTTGTACATATGAGCAGTATTATAGTAGTTATATTCTTGTACATAGAGGGCAGTATTATAGTAGTTATATTCTTGTACATAGGAGGCAGTATTATAGTAGTTATATTCTTGTACATAGAGGGCAGTATTATAGTAGTTATATTCATGTACATAGGAGGCAGTATTATAGTAGTTATATTCTTGTACATAGGGGGCAGTATTATAGTAGTTATATTCTTGTACATAGGGGCAGTATTATAGTAGTTATATTCTTGTACATATGAGCAGTATTATAGTAGTTATATTCTTGTACATAGGGGACAGTATTATAGTAGTTATATTCTTGTACATAGGAGCAGTATTATAGTAGTTATATTCTTGTACATAGGGAGCAGTATTATAGTAGTTATATTCTTGTACATAGGGGGCAGTATTATAGTAGTTATATTCTTGTACATAGGGGGCGGTATTATAGTAGTTATATTCTTGTACATAGGAGGCAGTATTATAGTAGTTATATTCTTGTACATAGGGAGCAGTATTATAGTAGTTATATTCTTGTACATAGGAGCAGTATTATAGTAGTTATATTCTTGTACATAGGGGGCAGTATTATAGTAGTTATATTCTTGTACATAGGGAGCAGTATTATAGTAGTTATATTCTTGTACATAGGGGGCAGTATTATAGTAGTTATATACTTGTACATAGCGGGCAGTATTATAGTAGTTATATTCTTGTACATAGGGGGCAGTATTATAGTAGTTATATTCTTGTACATATGGGGCAGTATTATAGTAGTTATATTCTTGTACATAGGGGGCAGTATTATAGTAGTTATATACTTGTACATAGGGGGCAGTTTTATAGTAGTTATATTCTTGTACATAGGGGGCAGTATTATAGTAGTTATATTCTTGTACATAGGGGGCAGTATTATAGTAGTTATATTCTTCTACATAGGGGGCAGTATTATAGTAGTTATATTCTTGTACATAGGGGGCAGTATTATAGTAGTTATAATCTTGTACATAGGAGGCAGTATTATAGTAGTTATATTCTTGTACATAGGGGGCAGTATTATAGTAGGTATATTATTGTACATAGGGGCAGTATTATAGTAGGTATATTCTTGTACATAGAGGGCAGTATTATAGTAGTTATATTCATGTACATAGGGGGCAGTATTATAGTAGTTATATTCTAGTACATAGGGGGCAGTATTATGGTAGTTATATTCTTGTACATAGGGGGCAGTATTATAGTAGTTATATTCATGTACATAGGGGGCAGTATTATAGTAGTTATATTCTTGTACATAGGGGGCAGTATTATGGTAGTTATATTCTTGTACATAGGGGGCAGTATTATAGTAGTTATATTCTTGTACATAGGAGGCAGTATTATGGTAGTTATATTCTTGTACATAGGGGGCAGTATTATAGTAGTTATATTCTTGTACATAGGGGGCAGTATTATAGTAGTTATAATCTTGTACATAGGGGGCAGTATTATGGTAGTTATATTCTTGTACATAGGGGGCAGTATTATAGTAGTTATATTCTTGTACATAGGGGGCAGAATTATGGTAGTTATATTCTTGTACATAGGGGGCAGTATTATGGTAGTTATATTCTTGTACATAGGAGCAGTATTATAGTAGTTGTATTATTGTACATAGGAGCAGTATTATAGCAGTTATATTCTTGAACATAGGAGGCAGTATTATAGTAGTTATATTCTTGTACATAGGAGCAGTATTATAGTAGTTGTATTATTGTACATAGGAGCAGTATTATAGCAGTTATATTCTTGTACATAGGAGGCAGTATTATAGCAGTTATATTCTTGTACATAGGAGGCAGTATTATAGCAGTTATATTCTTGTACATAGGAGGCAGTATTATAGTAGTTATATTCTTGTACATAGGAGGCAATATTATAGTAGTTATATTCTTGTACATAGGAGCAGTATTATAGTAGTTATATTCTTGTACATAGGGGCAGTATTATAGTAGTTATATTCTTGTACATAGGGGCAGTATTATAGTAGTTATATTCTTGTACATAGGAGGCAGTATTATAGTAGTTATATTCTTGTACATAGGAGCAGTATTATAGTAGTTGTATTATTGTACATAGGAGCAGTATTATAGCAGTTATATTCTTGTACATAGGAGGCAGTATTATAGCAGTTATATTCTTGTACATAGGAGGCAGTATTATAGCAGTTATATTCTTGTACATAGGAGGCAGTATTATAGTAGTTATATTCTTGTACATAGGGGGCAGTATTATAGTAGTTATATTCTTGTACATAGGAGGCAATATTATAGTAGTTATATTCTTGTACATAGGAGCAGTATTATAGTAGTTATATTCTTGTACATAGGGGCAGTATTATAGTAGTTATATTCTTGTACATAGGGGCAGTATTATAGTAGTTATATTCTTGTACATAGGGGGCAATATTATAGTAGTTATATTCTTGTACATAGGAGCAGTATTATAGTAGTTATATTCTTGTACATAGGGGCAGTATTATAGTAGTTATATTCTTGTACATAGGAGCAGTATTATAGTAGTTATATTCTTGTACATAGGGGCAGTATTATAGTAGTTATATTCTTGTACATAGGGGGCAGTATTATAGTAGTTATATTCTTGTACATAGGGGGCAGTATTATAGAAGTTATATTCTTGTACATAGGGGGCAGTATTATAGTAGTTATATTCTTGTACATAGGAGGCAGTATTATAGTAGTTATATTCTTGTACATAGGGGGCAGTATTATAGTAGTTATATTCTTGTACATAGGGGGCAGTATTATAGTAGTTATCAAGTCTGACTCACACCCCCTACACACCCACTGCAGGCCGGCCGCTCTGAACTCCGTCTGCCGGGACAAGGTGAGTATATAGATTTTTTTTATTTTTACACTTTTCTGGATGAATTGCAGCGAAGGGCTTATATATTTAAGCCCTTCCCGACAATTCATCCTGCACTCGCCCGCAGCGCATTGCTTTCAATAGAGCCGGCTGTATTGCCGGCTCCATTGAATTCAATGTGCTGGACAGCTCCAGCCCGTTTCTAATGAAACGCGGGTAGGAGCAGATTTTTCAGGCGATTTTTTTGGCCCCGGTCACGCAATTTGCGGATGCGCATCCGTCATGCGATCCGCAAATCGCACGAAAAAACGCCCGTGTGACTAAGGCCTTATAGTAGTTATATTCTTGTACATAGGAGGCAGTATTATAGTAGTTATATTCTTGTACATAGGAGGCAGTATTATAGTAGTTATATTCTTGTACATAGGGGTCAGTATTATAGTAGTTATATTCTTGTACATAGGGGCAGTATTATAGTAGTTATATTCTTGTATATAGGGAGCAGTATTATAGTAGTTATATTCTTGTACATAGGAGCAGTATTATAGTAGTTATATTCTTGTACATAGGGGGCAGTACTATAGTAGTTATATTCTTGTACATAGGAGGCAGTATTATAGTAGTTATATTCTTGTACATAGGGGGCAGTACTATAGTAGTTATATTCTTGTACATAGGGGGCAGTATTATAGTAGTTATATTCTTGTACATAGGGGGCAGTATTATAGTAGTTATATTCTTGTATATAGGGAGCAGTATTATAGTAGTTATATTCTTGTACATAGGAGCAGTATTATAGTAGTTATATTCTTGTACATAGGGGGCAGTACTATAGTAGTTATATTCTTGTACATAGGGGGCAGTATTATAGTAGTTATATTCTTGTACATAGGCAGCAGTATTATAGTAGTTATATTCTTGTACATAGGGGGCAGTATTATAGTAGTTATATTCTTGTACATAGGGGGCAGTATTATAGTAGTTATATTCTTGTATATAGGAAGCAGTATTATAGTAGTTATATTCTTGTACATAGGGGCAGTATTATAGTAGTTATATTCTTGTACATAGGGGCAGTATTATAGTAGTTATATTCTTGTACATTGGAGACATTATTATAGTAGTTATATTCTTGTACACAGGAGGCAGTATTATAGTAATTATATTCTTGTACCTAGGGGGCAGTATTATAGTAGCTATATTCTTGTACATAGGGGGCAGTATTATAGTAGTTATATTCTTGTACATGGGGAGCAGTATTATAGTAGTTATATTCTTGTACATAGGGGGCAGTATTATAGTAGTTATATTCTTGTACATAGGGTCAGTATTATAGTAGTTATATTCTTGTATATAGGAGGCAGTATTATAGTAGTTATATTCTTGTACATATGAGGCAGTATTATAGTATTTATATTCTTGTACATAGGGGGCAGTATTATAGTAGTTATATTTTTGTACATAGGGGTAGTATTATAGTAGTTATATTCTTGTACATAAGAGCAGTATTATAGTAGTTATATTCTTGTACATAGGGGCAGTATTATAGTAGTTATATTCTTGTACATAGGGGCAGTATTATAGTAGTTTTATTCTTGTACATAGGGGGCAGTATTATAGTAGTTATATTCTTGTACATAGGGGCAGTATTATAGTAGTTATATTCTTGTATATAGGGGGCAGTATTATAGTAGTTATATTCTTGTACAAAGGGGGCAGTATTATAGCAGTTATATTCTTGTACAAAGGGGGCAGTATTATAGTAGTTTTATTCTTGTACATAGGAGCAGTATTATACTAGATATACTCCTGTACAAAAGGGCATTTTTAATCATTTTATAGTACATTATAGGTTTTATTTCAGTAGTTATGATTTTGTACATTGGATTCATTGTTATTGCAGAAGTATTGCATTTTTATACCTTTTTTAGTGTAGAAGCAATATAAGGTAATATGTATAATATACTTCATATCTGACCTCTTGGAAACCTTCCCCACTGAGAAGTCGTTGACTGGATTTCCTCTAAAGGCCATATCTAATTCTTTGTAATGATTCATAAAGTGGAAACAGCTTTGTATAGCTGAAGTCAGAGTCTGATGCCTATAGCTATATGATAAATAGTCCTATGACCGAAATCCCTTCAATTCCTAATGTTAATTCCATGAGCCATTTAAAATTGTTTGGTTCCTTTTGTCAAGACAAGCGTGAGATTTGCCCTTTCATCCCAATCCACAAAAAAACAATGAGGTTTCTACCACCTACTGCATCAAAGTGCTAACCCCAAGCCCAGAGGTTCAACATGGACATTTACTTTAGATTGTTGCGGGCGCTCTGGGTCAACTTTGAAGTTCAACATCATTGATGGTCTCCTTTAGGTTAAGCAATAGTGATGGAATCCATCTGAATAAGAATCTCATGGGAACCCAGGACTTAATTTAACCAAAATTAAGTATTTTCAAATCAATATTCTATTAAGCCTTCGTGGACTTTTGACCGCAGCTTCTTTGCCTTTTAAAGGTGTTAATTTTAATAGAAAAACATTAATCAAAAAGAAGCATTTAGATTTCGTGAAGAGAACCTGGAATTGATAGTTATTGGGTTCTTTTTATTATTAGTTTTTTATTATTACATATATACTAACTGATCTTTTTCTTTGTATAAAGGCCACATGAACACATTTCTGACCATCGGTCCTCTGTTATTCTCATATTAAATGCAGACATGTTTAAAAAAGTAGCAACTATTTGTAGAAATTATAATTGAAAAATGCACTTTAGTAATGATGAGCAATTCATGGAATCATTTTTTGTCAGTATTGGGACAATTTAAGGAAAATTATTGTGAATCGGGACGCACGATTTTGACTTCCATTAAATATTGGCCAAATTAGTGTGCAGTGGTTTGGGGTCAATCATTGCGCAGGGCTGTCACTGAAAACAAAAGAAGGCCCACAGTGGGTGTCCTAGAACAAATAAATCACTATGCCAGACAGCAGGGGGGCTGCTGGTTAGAAAAGCAATGTCAAAAAGCTTGCAAAGGACAAATTCTCCCAGGTGAACAGAACAGCCGAGCACGGACCTCCTCCAAGGAAAAGCTGTGGAGCTACAGATGTCTCCTGTGCTCTATAAGGGTTTTGTTTTGGAAAAAGGAGGAGGAAACATGGTGGAAGCAGGAGAAAGAGAGCAGCAGCCCCCCATCACCAACAGATCCCTTGCTCTTTACTTTCTTAATGTTTAATTTTTACATAGTCCTTTTTATTTGCTTTTTAGTGTAGTTTTTTGTAACTCAGCTAACTTTTGTAGTTTGTAGAAAACTACTACTAACTGCGAAAGGTCTGCAAATAATAAGTAGTGGCTAGACTGGCGACTTTGAACGATGTCTGAGGCCGCTAACACGCACTTTGTATATTTGATCAGACTTCATGTAAGCAGCAGGAGGGGTTAAATTACCAGCAATTCATCTTCTTAAAATGCATAAGCTCTTTATTATTCCACACTTTGCAAGAAATGCCGCAACGTTTCAACCGCTTGCCACAGCCTTTATCAAGCAAACTAAAGTCTGGATAAAGACTGCGGCAAGCAGCTGAAATGTTGCAGAATAATAAAGAGCTTACACATTTTAAGAAGATGAATTGCTGGTAATTTAACCCCTCGTGCTGCTTACATGAAGTTTGATGGATTTTGGTTTGAAATTGGATGCATGGTCCACATCCGGGTAAGCCTGCATGAACAGAATCATTTCTCCCCCCTGGAAGTCAGAAAATATTGTCTGCGGTAGCCAGACTATTGACTTTGTATATTTGATGTTTTCCTGTTTGATCTTCTTTTTGTTGTATATTAATAAAAAAAAGCACTGACAACTAAATAAGCCCAACCCTTGGGCAGCACGATATATGGAAAGAGAAGGCCCCAGAGCATGGCGCACATCTTTGTACACTGTCCCTGATTGTCGCATCGTAATTGAATTCCCCAACCAAACTGCTAGCTGTGTAAGTTCTGCAAGTAATTCATAGTGGCCGGCCTGGCGTCTTTGAATGTCACCTGAGGCCACAAGCAGAGATCTGCAATATTTCCCCGCCAAAGTGTAGTTTGTCTGCTTTGCTGCTATATACGGCGACAGCAGCAGAAATATCCCCTCCCCCAATGGACAGACCATGTTTCATAAAGGTATATAAATGCGATGCAGCTTCTTTCTCTGCTCCCTCCAGTAGAACCCGATTTATCTTCTCTGCTGGTATACAAGCTTTCACACCAGCAGTAATATCTGCTCTGTAGAATATCTGTCCCTATCAACAGACCACATGTCATACAGGTATATAAAGGTGATGAAGCTTCTCTGTCCTGCACTCAACTGTAAAATAGCTGCTGGTTACACTGTGCCTATGTTATATATGGCTAGGTCATGTGACGCAGGCATCCAATGAAACTGCAGGACACATTTGCAGGACATGTCATTGAATGACATCATTGAATGGCTGTAATCGTTTAATTGAGTGTCTTCTCTGATTGGCTGCCACAACGCCTTATTAACCAATCAGAGCATTCGTTTGCTGGAGGCGGGTTATTCAAGCTCCGCTACCAGGAAGAAATGTTCTGTTGGCATTCAAGAGAACACGGCTGCCTGCAGCAGCAACGGAGACTAGCGTGAGGGACCTGAACACTGGCTGCTAGGTGAGTATTAAAAGACACCCCTCAAAAATAAGACACTGTACCTCTTTTGGGGTAAACATTTATATAAAATAGTGTCTTATTTTTGGGGAAACACAGTAGTACCCAACTCTGCAAAGGAACTGTATTGGTAGCAAAGAAGAGGTGAGGAATTGGCCCATGGAAAGAGTGAGGGGGAAGAAACAAACATGTGGCCCTTCTGCTCTGAGTTTCAAAATCTGATTCTAGAATATGGGACTCCTTTTGATCTTTGCTATAGGGCCTCTCTTTTCTGTGAACACCACTAGAAGGTAATGAATGTTACAACTTGGATCCAGAGCAAGCCCTTCATAAGACTCTGTATTGCCTACTGACTAACATATTTGAATGTGCATATACTATAGAGGCCGACCGATAACAAAGGAGCTGCCCGGTCAGCCTCTATAGTATATGCACGTTGGTCCTTAATTAAAGACTAGAGATGAGCGAGCACCAAAATGCTCGGGTGCTCGTTACTCGGGACGAACTTTTCGCGATGCTCGAGGGTTCGTTTCGAGTAACGAACCCCATTGAAGTCAATGGGCGACCAGAGCATTTTTGTATATCGCTGATGCTCGCTAAGGTTTCCATTTGTGAAAATCTGGGCAATTCAAGAAAGTGAGGGGAACGACACAGCAACGGATAGGGCAGGCGAGGGGCTACATGTTGGGCTGCATCTCAAGTTCCCAGGTCCCACTATTAAGCCACAATACCGGCAAGAGTGCCCCCCCCCCCTCCCAACAACTTTTACTTCTGAAAAGCCCTCATTAGCAATGCATACCTTAGCTAAGCACCACACTACCTCCAACAAAGCACAATCACTGCCTACATGACACTCCGCTGCCACTTCACCTGGGTTACAGGCTGCCCCCCCCCCCACGACCCAGTGTCCACAGCGCACACCAAACTGTCCCTGCCCAGCCTTCAGCTGCCCTCATGCCACGCCACCCTCATGTCTATTTAAGTGCGTCTGCCATGAGGATCAACCGCAGGCACACACTGCAGAGGGTTGGCACGGCTAGGCAGCGACCCTCTTTAAAAGGGGCGGGGCAATAGCCCACAATGCTGTACAGAAGCAATGAGAAATCCAATCCTGTGCCACCTCCATCAGGAGCTGCACACGTGGGCATAGCAATGGGGAACCTATGTGCTACACACTATTCATTCTGTCAAGGTGTCTGCATGCCCCAGTCAGACCGCAGTTTTTTATAAATAGTCACAGGCAGGTACAACTCCGCAATGGGAATTCCGTGTGCACCCACAGCATGGGTGGCTCCCTGGAACCCACCGGCTGTATATTAATGTATCCCATTGCAGTGCCCATCACAGCTGAGGTAACGTCCGATTAAATGCAGGTGGGCTTTGGCCCACACTGCATGCCCCAGTCAGACTGGGGTTCTTTAGAAGTGGACACATGCAGTTACAACTCCCTGTGGACCCACAGCATGGGTGGGTGCCAGGAAGCCACCGGCGGTACATAAATGTATCCGATTGCAGTGCCCAACACAGCTGAGGTAGTAATGTCATGTTTAATGCAGGTGGGCTTCGGCCCACACTGCATGCCCCAGTCAGACTGGGGTTCTTTAAAAGTGGACACATGCAGTTACAACTCCCTGTGGACCCACGGCATGGGTGGCTCCCTGGAACCCACCGGCGGTACATAAATATATCCCATTGCAGTGCCCAACACAGCTGAGGTAACGTCAGCTGTAATGCAGGTGGGCTAAAAATTCATTTGATCACACTGTAGGCGAGGGCCCCCAAAAATTGGTGTACCAACAGTACTAATGTACCTCAGAAAAATTGCCCATGCCCAACCAAGAGGGCAGGTGAAACCCATTAATCGCTTTGGTTAATGTGGCTTAATTTGTAACTAGGCCTGGAGGCAGCCCAGTTAAAATAAAAATTGGTTCAGGTGAAAGTTTCAACGCTTTAATGAGCATTGAAACGTATAAAAATTGTTTAGAAAAATTATATGAGTGAGCCTTGTGGCCCTAAGAAAAATTGCCCGTTCGGCGTGATTACGTGAGGTTTCAGGAGGAGGAGCAGGAGGAGGAGGAGGAATATAATACACAGATTGATGAAGCTAAAAGGTCCCCGTTTTGGATGGTGATAGAGAACGTAGCTTCCATCCGCGGGTGCAGCCTACGTATTGTTTAGGTATCACTGCTGTCCGCTGGTGGAGAAGAGAAGTCTGGGGAAATCCAGCCTTTGTTCATCTTGATGAGTGTTAGCCTGTCGGCACTGTCGGTTGACAGGCGGGTACGCTTATCTGTGATGATTCCTCCAGCCGCACTAAACACCCTCTCCGACAAGACGCTAGCCGCAGGACAAGCAAGCACCTCCAGGGCATACAGCGCGAGTTCAGGCCACGTGTCCAGCTTCGACACCCAGTAGTTGTAGGGGGCAGAGGCGTCACGGAGGACGGTCGTGCGATCGGCTACGTTCTCTCTCACCATCCTTTTACAGCGCTCCCGCCGACTCAGCCTTGACTAGGAAGCGGTGACACAGTCTTGCTGGGGAGCCATAAAGCTGTCCAGGGCCTTAGAGAGTGTTCCCCTGCCTGTGCTGTACATGCTCCCTGATCTCCGTGCCTCCCCTGCTACCTGGCCCTCGGAACTGCGCCTTCGGCCACTAGCGCTGTCGGATGGGAAGTTTACCATCAATTTGTCCGCCAGGGTCCTGTGGTATAGCATCACTCTCGAACCCCTTTCCTCTTCGGGTATGAGAGTGGAAAGGTTCTCCTTATACCGTGGGTGGAGCAGTGTGTACACCCAGTAATCCGTAGTGGCCAGAATGCGTGTAATGCGAGGGTCATGAGAAAGGCATCCTAACATGAAGTCAGCCATGTATGCCAGGGTACCTGTACGCAACACATGGCTGTCCTCACTAGGAAGATCACTTTCAGGATCCTCCTCCTCCTCCTCCTCCTCCTCAGGCCATGCACGCTGACAGGATGACAGGCAAGCAGCATGTGTACCCTCAGCAGTGGGCCAAGCTGTCTCTTCCCCCTCCTCCTCCTTCTCCTCCTCCTCACCGCGCTGAGATATAGACAGGAGGGTGATCTGACTACCCAGCGACATACTGTCTTCCCCCGGCTCTGTTTCCGAGCGCAAAGCGTCTGCCTTTATGCTTTGCAGGGAACTTCTCAAGAGGCATAGCAGAGGAATGGTGACGCTAATAATTGCAGCATCGCCGCTCACCACCTGGGTAGACTCCTCAAACTTTCCAAGGACATGGCAGATGTCTGCCAACCAGGCCCACTCTTCTGAAAAGAATTGAGGAGGCTGACTCCCACTGCGCCGCCCATGTTGGAGTTGGTATTCCACTATAGCTCTACGCTGCTCATAGAGCCTGGCCAACATGTGGAGCGTAGAGTTCCACCGTGTGGGCACGTCGCACAGCAGTCGGTGCACTGGCAGATTAAACCGATGTTGCAGGGTGCGCAGGGTGGCAGCGTCCGTGTGGGACTTGCGGAAATGTGCGCAGAGCCGGCGCACCTTTCCGAGCGGGTCTGTCAAGCGTAGGTAGCTTTTCAGAAAGCGCTGAACCACCAAATTAAAGACGTGGGCCAGGCATGGCACGTGCGTGAGGCTGCCGAGCTGCAGAGCCGCCACCAGGTTACGGCCGTTGTCACACACGACCATGCCCGGTTGGAGGCTCAGCGGCGCAAGCCAGCGGTTGGTCTGCTCTGTCAGACCCTGCAGCAGTTCGTGGGCCATGTGCCTCTTATCTCCTAAGCTGAGTAGTTTCAGCACGGCCTGCTGACGCTTGCCCACCGCTGTGATGCCACGCCGCGCGACACCGACTGCTGACGACGTGCTGCTGCTGACACATCTTGATTGCGAGACAGAGGTTAAGGAGGAGGAGGAGGAGGAGGGTGCTTTAGTGGAGGAAGCATACACCGCCGCAGATACCAGCACCGAGCTGGGGCCCGCAATTCTGGGGGTGGGTAGGACATGAGCGGTCCCAGGCTCTGACTCTGTCCCAGCCTCCACTAAATTCACCCAATGTGCCGTCAGGGAGATATAGTGGCCCTGCCCGCCTGTGCTTGTCCACGTGTCCGTTGTTAAGTGGACCTTGGCAATAACCGCGTTGGTGAGGGCGCGTACAATGTTGCGGGAGACGTGGTCGTGCAGGCCTGGGACGGCACATCGGGAAAAGTAGTGGCGACTGGGAACCGAGTAGCGCGGGGCCGCCGCCGCCATCATACTTTTGAAGGACTCCGTTTCCACAACCCTATACGGCAGCATCTCCAGGCTGATAAATTTGGCAATGTGCACGTTTAACGCTTGAGCGTGCGGGTGCGTGGTGGCGTACTTGCGCTTGCGCTCAAACAATTGCGCTAGCGACGGCTGGACGGTGCGCTGACAGACATTGGTGGATGGGGCCGAGGACAGCGGAGGTGAGGGTGTGGGTGCAGGCCAGGAGACGGTAGTGCATGTGTCCTCAGAGGGGGGTTGGATCTTAGTGGCAGGTTGGGGCACAGGGGGAGAGGCAGCGGTGCAAACCGGAGGCGATGAACGGCCTTCGTCCCACCTTGTGGGGTGCTTGGCCATCATATGTCTGCGCATGGTGGTGGTGGTGAGGCTGGTGGTGGTGGCTCCCCGGCTGATCTTGGCGCAACAACCAGTGCACACCACTGTTCGTCGGTTGTCTGCACTCTCAGTGAAAAACTGCCAGACCTTTGAGCACCTCGGCCTCTGCAGGGTGGCATGGCGCAAGGGGGCGCTTTGGGAAACAGTTGGTGGATTATTCGGTTTGTTCCTGCCTCTACCCTTGGACACCGCACTGCCTCTTGCAACCTGCCCTGCTGCTGCCCTTGCCTCCCCCTCTGAAGACCTGTCCTCAGTAGGCGTAGCAAACCAGGTGGGATCAGTCACCTCATTGTCCTGCTGCTCTTCCTCCAAATCCTCTGTGCGCTGCTCCCTTGGACTTACTGCCCTTACTACTACCTCACTGCAAGACAACTGTGTCTGATCGTCATTGTCCTCCTCACCCACTGAAAGGTCTTGAGACAGTTGCCGGAAGTCCCCAGCCTCATCCCCCGGACCCCGGGAACTTTCCAATGGTTGGGCATCAGTCACGATAAACTCCTCCAGTGGGAGAGGATTCGGAACCATTGCTGCCCATTTTGGGCAGGGGCCCGGGAACAGTTCATAAGAGTCTGCCCGCTCCTCAGAATGTGTCATTGTAATGAAGTGAGGAGGCTGGGAGGAAGGAGGAGCAGCAGCCAGAGGATTCTGAGTTGCAGCAGTGGACGGCGCAGAACTCTGGGTGGACGATAGATTGCTGGATGCACTTTCTGCCATCCACGACAGGACCTGCTCACATTGCTCAGTTTCTAATAAAGGTCTCCCGCGTGGACCCATTAATTGTGCGATGAATGTGGGGACGCCAGAAACGTGCCTCTCTCCTAATCCCGCAGCAGTCGGCTGCGATACACCTGGAGCAGGAGCTCGGCCTGTGCCCACACCCTGACTTGGGCCTCCGCGTCCTCGGCCGCATCCACGTCCTCTAGGCCTACCCCTACCCCTCAGCATGCTGTATTACCAGCAATGCAGAAACAGAACGCTGTAATTAAATGTGCCGCTTATTGGCCTGCGGTTGGAGGCTGACTTCGATTACGGAACGCCAGGAAATAATAAATAATTTTGCGCAAGCCTGCTGTAACACTTAGCTGGCTGCGTATGAATTTGGAGAACTACTACACCCAGCACAGACCCAGTACACTGAGGACAGTCACAGGCAGCTCAAATAGATTTTTTACCCCAAATGTTTTTGCAAAGGCCCACTGCCTATATTCAATCAATATGTCTTCTGGCCCTGCCTAAGCGCTTCTGGCCCTGGAGTATTACTGCAGGACGCAATGCTCTGCATGGCCGATATACCAAAAAAAACAAATGTGCAACACTGCAAAAAGCAGCCTCCACAGTACTGCACACGGTTAGATGTGGCCCGAAGAAGGACCGTTGGGGTTCTTGAAGCCTAAAATACTCCTAACACTCTCCCTATAGCAGCTCCACCAAGATAGCACTTTCCCTGATCTCTGTCAGAACGCATCTGTGGCGAGCCGCGGGAGGGGCCGATTTATATACTCGGGTGTCACCTGATCTCGCCAGCCACTCACAGCAGGGGGGTGGTATAGGGCTTGAACGTCACAGGGGGAAGTTGTAATGCCTTCCCTGTCTTTCTATTGGCCAGAAAAGTGCGCTAACGTCTCAGAGATGAAAGTGAAAGTAACCCGAACATCACGTGGTGCTCGCCTCTAGTAACGAGCATCTCGAATACGCTAATACTCGAACGACTATCAAGCTCGGACGAGTACGCTCGCTCATCTCTATTAAAGACCTACCAGACAAGCTGCCAATAGAGCTCCTCCCCTAACTTTACTGTATATGGCAGAAGCATCTAGCATCGTAGATCCAATATTACTTTTAACCTAAATACGGCTCTTTTCACACTGTTCCTCCCTATTCAGCGTAGGCTCCCATGCGGATATCCGTATTGTATGCAGAGTACTGCATATGGAAGGAAAGCAGGATGGAGCCAGGACAGAGCAATAAGGTTCATGAAGTGCAATGGAAGTCTCTGTGGTCTCTGTTTTACATGGTTCATTCCTGTCAGTCTTTATAATTGGATGGAGAAGCACAGAGGGCGGTCTGTGGGGCCCCGTGGCTCCGGCCCGCTTCAGTCCCGGTTTCTGTTCCTATGCTGTTTTCTATATAGAAGATGGAAAACCAAATAAAACATTGGTAGAACCCAAAGGTCCCACCTCTGAGGCCAGTCAAGCCCACAGTCAGGGCTCATGGGAAGACTTTACACGTTTTACCCGATATGTAACACAACGGCTAACAAAATCAGCTGGAGGGGAATTCTGCGCTTTTTCCCTTTAAATTCTCTTTGCTGACTGCAGATTGTAATTACAGAACAATTTATTGTAGCTGAAATCAGAGGTTTCTGGCAACTTCAGCCACTAATAGTAGGTTGTAAATTCCTAAGAGAAGAGATCTATTTGTGCCGCAGTCATTCTTTTTTATTTACTTTTTTAAAAAAAATTTTGTTACTTTTTTATATATTTTTACTTATTTTTCTTCTTTGCTGGTTTATTACATTAAACAGTAAAGCAGTGTTCCCCAACTCCAGTCCTCATGGACCCCCCAAACAGGTCATGTTTTCAGGATTTCCCCAGTGTTGCACAGGTGATGTAATTATTGTCGGTGCCTCAGATATTGCCACAAGTGTTCTTACTATAGGATATCCTGAAAACATGGCCTGTTGGGGTTCCTGAGGACTGGAGTTGAGAAACACTGCAGTAAAGTATAACGCTGCCTGCAGGCGGCCTGAACCCTAAGTGTTTTAAAATGAAAAAAATAATTGGAACTAAAAAAATAAATAATAAATAAAAAACAACAACAAACTAAAAATGTATGAAAATAGTAAAAAAAATAAAAATAAACCTAAACATGTAAAAAAATAAAAACTAAGACTAATGAAAATGTAACCGTAAGGGGCCACTCTGTGGAATTTTTTAATTCATTCATTGTGTATCGTCTCATATAATTGGGCTAGTGTTACCTTGGTCGGTTATTTCTTTGGGTCTGATTCTCCAGCCTCTTCTCCTTCGGATGGTCATGTGATCTCTTTCTGACCAGCTCAGATCTGTTTGCGGTTATTTGATTTTTCTTCTAGGCAATTACTCGGTTTGTGTGATGCCGTTATATGGATATACCACAAAAACTGCCCCGAGAAGGATGCAGCTATTCCTTTCACAGTTACTGATGATGATTAGCGGCACCTGTCACACAGACATAGCAGAGCAGATCACACCTCATCCTCCGATCGTATACTTAGGCCTCCTTCCCACGGACGGATTTCTGCCGCGTAATACGCGGTGAAAATCCGCCGCGTTGCCCGCAGCTATTAGGTTCTATTGAACATAATAGCACAATGCTCACGGTGGGGAATTCCACCGCGGAATTCCGCACTGTGAAATCACCCGTCCTCAGCCGCGAAATGCTCTATTTGCCGCGGGTGTACGCACAGACGGCTTCCATTGCAGTCAATGGAAGCCGTCCGTCACAATATCTTCTGCTGTAGTACAGCGGAAGATAGCGTGAAACCGCTTCCCCGCCCACCGCCAGCGGCGTCATATGACGCGGCCGGCGCGTCATGTGATGCTGTTGGCGTGTCATATGACGCGGCCGGCGCATCACATGTTGCTGCGGCGCATGCGCGCCAAAGCGTCATGCGGGACGGAAGACGCCGGATCCACAGGTAAGTATTGGGGTCTCCGGGGGGTGCCGTGACGGGCTCTGTCTCGGAATTCCGCAGCGGAGCCCGTTACAGCCGTGTGCAGCCGGCCTTATGCTCTGGAGCTCATTTAGGTGAATATGGAAAGTAATTATATTTAAAATGTGTCCCCCTCCCCCGCAGGCAAAACTTGTATAGCTTTAATCAATATTGGCTTGATGTATCATGGGATTGGTTAAAAGTGAAATTCAAAAAATCTCACCTTCAAGATGGTGTCTGATAAGGATCATACAGGGGGCTGCACTGCAATACACAGGGGAGACCTCCAGAGTGTTACAGGTAATCAGAGTGGCCGGTTTAAAAACTAAAAATAAAGTAAAATCTAAATAATCTAAAACAAGTAAGAAGGTAATAAAAGTAAAAAAAATGTATAATAAAATCTAAAAATAGAATAAAATACAGCAAGAAAAGCACATGAGATACGAATAGGAGTAGGCCTAGAAAGCAATGGCAGGCGAAGGCATGCAGAACAGGCAGAAAGCATATGGAGGAGCTTGCCCAGGTACAAAATACTGATGAGCAGGCACACTTTGCCTGTTCTGCCTGCTGCTGGGAGGTGCTGCCTCACCGGCCCTTGTACTTATATACCATCAGATCAGTTAGTAGGGCCGTCATTTTTTTTCCCTTAAAATAAAAAATTTAAAAAAGTTCTGAACTGGAAAAAAGTAAATTAGTTGATATATCGGTAATCTAAAAAAATGCCATTTTAAGTTTTCAGAATATTGCAAAATTCTTGGTGCTAAAGAGGTTTTCCAAGTTTAACCAAGTTCATTTTTTGCCCCCCCCGAGCTGCTCATAATCTACTTACACTTTTGAAACGGTCTGGTTCTTGCACTGCAGCCCCCCGTCAGCTGATGCTTCCTTCCTGCAACCCTCTAACTTCTGCTGACTGATGCTGTCGGACACCTAATGTTTATAGAAATGAGTAATACCTCTTCAGGGGTCACTGCTGACCCCACAGTGAAGATCTCATGATAGACACATTGTAGAGTCACATAGGACCCGGCCATTAAGTCTGTGCATGATGCAATATTGCTGTTCGGTGGAATCCTGAAGCTAATAGACCAAGGCCTGCTGATGGCTCCATTTTTGGATTCAATCACAACATGACCCTTGTTTCATATGTGCCAAAATAAAGTCAGGCTGTGGTCTGCTCAGTCCGCTACATCAAGACGATGAAATAAACCAGTCATCACAGAAACCCAATATGATTTACTACTGTAACGACGGTGGAGCGGACACGTGCGGTCAACCATTGTGTGCCAGATGGACGGTCACAAGGGGACACAAGGATGGACTCGGTCACTATTTATGAATTGTCAGCGGAGCATTGGTCAACAACACTTCGGTCTTCATGTTGTACAACAGCAGAAGGACAGGAGCTTCAACATAAGGAGGAGACATTCCTGCAGTCATTTACATAAAACCTGTGAAGATACACCGACCCCTGGAGGGACAAGTCGAGTGAAGTCAATGATACATCCTAAACTGTCCAGGAAACCAGCAAGAGCCGACAAGCAGGATTGGAGGGAGAGGCATTAAAAGAAGGGCGCAAAAACCAAACAACTACAAATACAAAAAGGAGCTATAAAATGCATGACACCAGTAAGAAGGGCCCACCTGGTCTTATGAGCGAAGCCAGCGGGTTTATAACGGATTACAAACTCTAATGATATGTAAACATGGAATTACAAATAATCTGTAATGTCATGCTGCACAGAATGAAGTCTTAGAGCTTTGTTTTTGTTTGTTTTTTAAGGGGAGTCAAAATTGACCCCTCGGTGAACATTAGGTTATATATTATAATATTCCACGGTGAACACCAAGAGTTAACTCCTCCCCCCCCCCCAAGACGGAAGCTTATGTCTTTTTTTAAACAATTTCTTTTTAAAAAAAGAGGGGAAAATGTGCAAACAAAGTCTCTGTGACATCATTGGCCCTCCGCCATGTAATCGCGAGGGGCCGCTGAGTTGCCATGGCCTATGGTCACAGAAGTACTTCAATGTAGTATCATAGCGACTGAAGGCTTAAATCTCCTGCAGGAACATAAGACGATAAAAATGATTTTACAAACTAACATGAAAAACCTTTTTCTGCACATTTTTCCCTTTTTGTTTAAAAAATGTTAATTTGAAAACCCAGATGTTTGGTCTTGTGGCATCCGTAATGACCCGCACAGTAGGTTGAGCACACCATTTATCCTGTATGGCCATCACTGTAAAACATTTTAAAAAGAGCCAAAAATACACAATAAAAGTGATGAAAAAAGTCAGATGTAACCCAAAATGGTGCCAATAAAAACTACAGATCATCATGCAATAAGCCAGCCGTCACAGAGCTCCGTCTGTGGGTACATATGAAGGCTATGGGACTGTGGATTCAGTAAGGCAAGAAAACAAAATAACGTCCAAAAAAGGTTTTATTAATGGAAAAGTGCAAAAAAGAATAGAATTTTGTATTGTTGTAGATTTAGCGACTCTCAGAAAAAATTGATAATATCATTTATGCTGCATGGCTAAGGGCTTATACAGACGACCGTATATCAGCCAGATTTTCATGCCTGGCCTATATACATTGTCCCTCTCTGCAGGGGGAGGAGGCTGGAAGAGCCGGGAGCAGTGCTCTGAGTTCCCACCCCCTCTCCACCCTTGCCACTATTTGCAATGGGAGGGGGCGGAGCTAAGTCTCTGAACTTAGCTCCGCCCCTGCCCCCTCCCATTGCAAATAGTGGCAAGGGACGGAGAGGGGGCGGGAGCTCAGTGCACTGCTCCCCCTGCAGAGAGGGACAATGTATATAGCCAGGCGTGAAAACCCGGCTGATATACGGTTGTCTAAAGCCGCCCTCACGCTGTAAAAAAGAAAAACAATGGCAGAATTGATGTTTTTTTCTCCCTGCCCACCAGAAAAGATGTAGAAAAGTTATAGAATACATTTACTACTAAACACTAAATCTCTCCATGAGGGCTCCCACACACTTGGGATTGCGTTTTTTGTTAACGCGATTGTCAATGGGACTTTGTATTGTAAAAAATGCAACCCGACGCGCGCAACTGCGTTTTGGTTCATTGCGTTGCGTTTTTAACATTAGAGAGTCCCATTGACAATCGCGTTAACAAAAAACGCAATCCCAAGTGTGTGGGAGCCCTGAAAATCCGAGCCCTCATACAGCCGCCTCGATGGAAAAATACAAAAACGGAGGGCTGATAAAAATGAAGATCAAAGTTGTTACGACCAAAATAGGGATAAAAAATGAATACTTTGCCAAATCTGAATAATAAACCAGAAAATGAGGACAAAAAAAAGAAAAGAACAGAACAGAACAGAACAGAAAGGACATTCCTCTCCGCGATGAAGGATTTGCTGTCATATAGGAGGGACTGATTGTGTCAGGTTGTCATAACCTGCAGAATGAACACTTGTCCAATAGTCTGACCCGGCTGCAGTAGGGAGCGGCGCAGCATCATTGGGGACACGGGATATTGTATCTGTTACCCCTGGGCAGGATTAGCCGACCTTTCAAAGCATTCCTTCTGCCTCCTTCTCTTCTGCTCTCAGAGGTCGCGCCGCCGACCTTTGGGAATCCGTTTTCACCCTCATCATTAACCACAAATATAAACAGATGGGAAAGGAACTTGTGCAACCAGTTTGGACTGAAGAATGGCATTGTGCTGTCCAGAGGAGGCCACGAGAAGCCACGAGGGAGCATTCTTGGAGAGGTCCATCTCAAGCATCACTCTCATTCCAGATTGCACAGTTTGTTTTTTCTTTGACTACAAAGAAGGGGAACATTCGTCTTCCTCGGGTTAGAAAGGTGAAAGGCATCATCCATGACAGGCGTCATCCATGACAGGCATCATCCATGACAGGCATCATCCATGACAGGCATCATCCATGACAGGCATCAGAGGGCTACGCCGGGCTCCTCACTGGTAGTCAATTCATTGGTTAAGGTCCTTCCGATTCGGGCACATGTAAATCACCCTAATGAGTAATCGGCAGATATTATGTATCACTACAACAGCGACTATTAATTGGTGTTTCAGTGGTTCGCAGCAAACTGCGCGGGGGATATCTAGGGGGGGGGGGGGATCATAAATCTCCTTAGGATCTGTAAGATGTCAACAGCACTTAGGAATTCTTGGTCAAGTAATCAATAATCATGTAGTATTAAACTGATGAGAAGCTTGTACAACAGGGGTGAGCACCCCATCTGTAAGAGCCCAGACTATAAGGAGGTACACACATAGGGGTGTTGTACCTATATACACACATAGGGGTGCTGTACTTATATACACACATAGGGGTGCTGTACCCATATACACACATAGGAGTGCTGTACTTATATACACACATAGGGGTTCTGTACCTATATACACACATAGGGGGTGCTGTACCCATATACACACATAGGGGTGCTGTACCTATATACACACATAGGGGGTGCTGTACCCATATACACACATAGGGGTGCTGTACTTATATACACACATAGGGGTGCTGTACCTATATACACACATAGCGGTGCTGTACTTATATACACACATAGGGGTTCTGTACCTATATACACACATAGCGGTGCTGTACTTATATACACACACAGGAGTGCAGTACCTATATACATACATAGGGGTGCTGTACCCATATACACACAAAGGAGTGCTGTACCCATATACACACATAGGGGTGCTGTACCCATATACACACATAGGGGTGCTGTACTTATATAAACACATAGGAGTGCTGTATCTATATACACACATAGATGTGCTGTACCCATATACACACATAGGGGTGCTGTACCCATATACACACATAGGGGTGCTGTACCCATATACACACATAGGAGTGCTGTACCCATATACATACATAGGGGTGCTGTACTTATATACACACATAGGGGTTCTGTACCTATATACACACATAGGGGTGCTGTACCTATATACATACATAGGGGTGCTGTACTTATATACCCACATAGGGGTGCTGTAACTATATACACACATGTGGGTGATGTACTGATATACACACATAAGGGTGCTGTACCTATATACATACATAGGGGTGCTGTACTTATATAAACACATAGGGGTGCTTTCCCTATATTCACACACAGGGGTGCTGTACCTATATACACACATATGGGTGCTGTACTTATATATACACATAGGGGTGCTGTACCTATATACACACATAGGGGTGATGTACTGATATACACACATAGGGGGTGCTGTACCCATATACACACATAGGGGTGATGTACTGATATACACACACAGGGGTGCTGTACGCATATACATACATAGGGGGTGCTCTACCTATATACACACATAGGGGTGCTGCACCTATATACACACATAGGGGTGCTGTAACTATATACACACATATAGGGGTGCTGTACTTATATACACACATAGGGGTGCTGTACCCATATACACACATAGGGGCGCTGTACCTATATACACATATAAGAGTGCTGTACTTATAGACACACATAGGGGTGATGTACTTATATACACACATAGGGGTGATGTACTTATATACACACATAGGGGTGCTGTATCTATATACACACATAGGGGTGCTGTTGCTATATACAGACAGAGGGGGATGTACTTATATACACACATAGGGGTGCTGTACTTATATAAACACATAGGGGTGCTGTACCTATATACACACATAGGGGTTCTGTACCTATATACACACAGGAGTGCAGTACCTATATACATACATAGGGGTGATGCACATATATACATACATAGGGGTGCTGTACCTATATACACACACAGGAGTGCAGTACCTATATACATACATAGGGGTGCTGTACCCATATACACACAAAGGAGTGCTGTACCCATATACACACATAGGGGTGCTGTACTTATATAAACACATAGGGGTGCTGTACCTATATAGACACATAGGGGTGCTGTACCTATATACATACATAGGGGTGATGTACCTATATACACACATAGGGGTGCTGTACCTATATACACATATAAGAGTGCTGTACTTATAGACACACATAGGGGTGATGTACTTATATACACACATAGGGGTGATGTACTTATATACACACATAGGGGTGCTGTATCTATATACACACATAGGGGTGCTGTTGCTATATACAGACAGAGGGGGATGTACTTATATACACACATAGGGGTGCTGTACTTATATAAACACATAGGGGTGCTGTACTTATATAAACACATAGGGGTGCTGTACCTATATACACACATAGGGGTTCTGTACCTATATACACACAGGAGTGCAGTACCTATATACATACATAGGGGTGATGCACATATATACATACATAGGGGTGCTGTACCTATATACACACACAGGAGTGCAGTACCTATATACATACATAGGGGTGCTGTACCCATATACACACAAAGGAGTGCTGTACCCATATACACACATAGGGGTGCTGTACTTATATAAACACATAGGGGTGCTGTACCTATATACACACATAGGGGTGCTGTACCTATATACATACATAGGGGTGATGTACCTATATACACACATAGGGGTGCTGTACCTATATACATACATAGGGGTAATGTACCTATATACATACATATGGGTGATGTACCTATATACACACATAGGGGAGCTGTACCTATATACATACATAGGGGCGATGTACCTATATACACACACAGGAGTGCAGTACCTATATACATACATAGGGGTGATGCACATATATACATACATAGGGGTGCTGTACCTATATACATACATAGGGGTGCTGTACTTATATAAACACATATGGGTGCTTTTCCTATATACACACATAGGGGTGCTGTACCTATATACATACATAGGGGTGATGTACCTATATACACATAGGCGAGCTGTACCTATATACACACTTAGGGGTTATGTACCTATATGCATACATAGGGGTGCTGTACTTATATACACACATAGGGGTGCTGTACCCATATACACACATAGGGGTGCTGTACCTATATACATACATAGGGGTGATGTACCTATATACATACATATGGGTGATGTACCTATATACACACATAGGGGAGCTGTACCTATATACATACATAGGGGCGATGTACCTATATACATACATAGGGGTGATGCACATATATAAACACATATGGGTGCTTTTCCTATATACACACATAGGGGTGCTGTACCTATATACATACATAGGGGTGATGTACCTATATACACATAGGCGAGCTGTACCTATATACACACTTAGGGGTTATGTACCTATATGCATACATAGGGGTGCTGTACTTATATACACACATAGGGGTGCTGTACCCATATACACACATAGGGGTGCTGTACCTATATACATACATAGGGGTGATGTACCTATATACACACATAGGGGAGCTGTACCTATATACATACATAGGGGTGCTGCACCTATATACATACATAGCGGTGCTGTACCTATATACACACATAGGGGTGCTGTACTTATATAAACACATAGGGGGTGCTGTACTTCTTTAACCTCTTTAACACCAAGAATATTGCAATATTCTGAAAACTTAAAATGGCATTTTTTTAGATTACCGATATATCAACTAATTTAGTTTTTTCCAGTTCAGATATTTTTTTAAGAAAAAAAATGACGGCCCTACCAACTGATCTGATGGTATGATGGTACAAGGGCCGGTGAGGCAGCACTTCCCAGCAGCATGCAGAACAGGCAAAGTGTGCCTGCTCATCAGTATTTTGTACCTGTGCAAGCTCCTCCATATGCATTCTGCCTGCTCTGCATGCCTCCGGAAGCGGTGCCTTCGCCTGCCATTGCTTTCTAGGCCTATTCCTATTTGTATATCTTATCAACATGTGGCAAAAAAACAACGTCAGAATCACTTGGATATGTAAAGCCTTTACGGAGTTATGCTACGTTGAACGACGCATGTCAGATTTCCAAAATTTGGCTCCGTCACTAAGGCGCAAACAGGCTTCGTCACTAAGGGGTTAAATACAAACAGCAGCCCTATGTGTGTATATAGGTACAGCACCCCTATGTGTGTATATAGGTACAGCACCCCTATGTGCGTATATAGGTATAGCACCCCCTATGTGTGTATATAAGTACAGCACCCATATGTGTGTATATAGGGATAGCACCCCCTATGTGTGTATATAAGTACAGCACCCATATGTGTGTATATAGGTACAGCACCCCTATGTGTGTATATAAGTACAGCACCCATATGTGTGTATATAGGTACAGCACCCCTATGTGTGTATATAAGTACAGCACCCCCTATGTGTGTATATAGGTACAGCACCCCTATGTGTGTATATAAGTACAGCACCCCCTATGTGTGTATATAGGTACATCACCCCTATGTGGTTTTCAGAACTGAAATTCAGCATGAAGGTGATTTAGTCCCCATTGCCCACTTGTAGAGCCCTTGAGCGGCCAAAACGACAGAGAACCCCCACAAATGATCCCATTTTGAAAACTAGACCCCTTAACGAATTTATCTAGGGGTGTACTGTGTATTTTTACACTACAATTTTTGAATAAATCTAAGCAAAGCAGAAGGAAAAAATTACAATTTTCATTTTTTTTGGCCGTTGTATCAATTTAAAAACTGTTTTTTTTTGTACAGCACACATAGGAATGAAGACTTTCTCCCCAAAATGGATCCCCCCGTTTGTCCGTGTTCAGAAACATACCCATTGTGGCCCTAATTTACTTACAGGACACACGGCTAGGCCCATAATGGAGGGAATGCCCACTGGATTTCAGGGTACAACTGAATAAATTCCAGGCCCCATTGCCCACTTGTAGAGCCATTGAGCGGCCAAAACGATGGAGAACCCCCACAAAGGACGCCATTTTAAAAACTAGACCCCTTAACGAATTCCTCTAGGGCTGTGCTGCGTATTTTGACCCCACAGTATTTGAATGAATCTAAGCAAAGCAGAAGGAAAAAATTACGATTTTCATTTTTTTTGGCAATTTTGTCAATTTAAAAACTGTTTTTTTTGTCCAGTGTACATAGGAATGAAGACGTTCACCCCAAAATGGATACCCCCGTTTGTCCCGTGTTCAGAAACATACCCATTGTGGCCCTAATCTAATTATAGGACACATGGCTAGGCCTATAAAGGAGGGAACACCCATTGGATTGCAGGGCACAACTGAATAAATCCCAGGACCCATTGCCCACTTGTACGGAATAAAAATTGACACCTTAAAATAATCCCCCCCCCTCCCCCACACACTCCGCCCCCTTTTTGGCATTCCCCAAATCTTAGATAAAAGTAATAATGTGAACTGTGTGGTATTTCCGAAGACAGGGGTAATTACGGAGGCTGGTTGGGATGGGTACATGGGGCAATAAAACCGGGTACCCCCCCTCCTCTCATGCTTTTCGGGGGTATTTCGTGACCTCAGCGGCGGGGATGGGGTGTAAAAAGGGGTGCTCTGTGAGTCTCCGTAAGCTTGATGAGGTGCGGCGGTCTCACACAGAAGGCGCTCAACAAGCTGCTCCTGGAGCTGCATGAAGGCGAGCGTTCCCGGGGCTTCTTGTAAATTACGGATTACAGGTAGCGGTCTGAATAACGCCGGGCTCACGCAGCCGGATGTGGAATCCGCTTGTGGAGGCCTGCAGCGGATCCCAGCTGTGAGCCCGGCTGTGAACCTGCGTACGCCCATGTAATGTACTGCGCATAACTGCCTACTCACACAGGTGGTCATGCGCAGCACACCTTTTTTTTGTTTGCATTTCCCGCACCGTCGCTTAGCGATGACACGGGTACCCGCAGCCCGTATACAGTGTAGTTGCGTATGGGCTGCGGGTATATCTGCGACCATGGAGCACAATGGGCTCTATGCTGCGGATATCCGCAGTAAAATAGAACCTGCTGCGTTCCTTTTCTGCGAGTGGATTACACAATTCCAACCCGCTAATGTGAGCGGCATTGTGTAATCCAATGCGACTGATCTCCGTATTACCACGGATCAGACGCATGCGGAATCCATAATTCCTATCCGGTCATGTGAGATGGGCCAAAGGTAGATCTCTACCTTTTTATCACGTGACCGGGGACCGCTCAATAAGGGCCACCCGTCACTGCTCCAGGCTCTCGGCGACCATTGGTTGCTGGGAGTAAGGAGATTTTAAATTTCCTGGGCTCCCCGACTCCTGCGCATGTGTCCGGTATTTTGCCGGCGGTCGCATGTGCAGAATCCGGGTAAGTTCACGGAGGAAGAACGCGTCGGGGTGCAAATACGGAGGCCTCTGGTAAAAAGTTTAATCTCCTCTCACCGATCGCATCGGTGGATAACGGCGAACACGTGACCAGGAACCGCTCACCGCGGCCCCCCGTGACATCTCCAGGCTCTCGGCTAAGTTTTGTAGCCAGGAGCAGGGAGATTTTAAATTACGCTGGCAATCCATGGCTTTTGCGCATGCATCCGCCACTTTGGCGACAGGCGCGTGCGCAGAAGCTGGGGTAAGGTCCGCGGATAAATCCGCGGGCCTTAGGTATGTCATTTCATCCTCCCTCACGGATATGATCCATGGGAGGGAGATGAAATGTAAGCTTTTTTAACTTTTTTTTTACTTTTTACACTTTTTTTTTTCTTTACATGATCACTGTTATCCATTGGATGACAGTGATCATGTCCCAAGTATAATCTCTCTGCTCCTGCCTACACATGGCAGCCAGGAGCAGAGGGATTTTAAATTTCCCGGGGCTCGAGCCCCTCTGTGCACGTGCCCGATGATTGACATCGGGCGTGCATGCGCAAACGGGGATTCGGGCACCCGGGACATCGGGGAGGACTTAGGTGAGTATTTTCACCTTCCCTCATGGATCCGATCCATGAGGGGAGGTGAAACTGAAACTTTTTAAAAACTTTTTTTAACTTTTTCGCGATCGCCGCTATCCAATGGATAGCGCTGATCGCGGGCCCAGGGACCGCTCACCGCGGTCCCCGGTAACACCTCCTGGTTCCCAGCTACCTTTAGGAGCCAGGAACTAGAAGGTTTTAAATTTGCCGGGGGCTCCCGGGCTTCTGCGCATGCGCGTGACGTCATCATCTGGCGCGCATGCGCATAAGAGCGGCGGCGGGTCCGGGAGGATCAGAATCTTCGGGGGCAGCGTGGAGAAGGCGGGTGAGTATTTTCAGCTGCCCTGATGGATCCGATTTATCAGGGCAGCTGAATCTTTACTTTTTTACACAGTTTTGGATAGCGCCGATCGCAATACCGGGGGGGGACTGCCCGCATCCTGGGATGACAGCTCCATGCTGTCGGCTACCTGCGGGCACCGACAGCATGGAGCTGTCACATCCTCAGGCAAGTGGGCATTAATCCAAAGAGGATGCATAAAACTACGTCCTGTAGGATTAAAGGCCACTTGTTGAGGACGTAGTTTCCCGATGGGGCAGTCATTTAGGGTTTAAACACATATGGGTGCTGTAGCTATATACACACATAGGGGTGCTGTACCTATATACATACATAGGGGTGATGTACCTATATACATACATATGGGTGATGTACCTATATACTCACATAGGGGAGCTGTACCTATATACATACATAGGGGTGATGCACCTATATACACACATAGGGGTGATGTACCTATATACATACATAGGGGTGATGTACCTATATACATACATAGGGGTGATGTACCTATATACACACATAGGCGAACTGTACCTATATACACACTTAGGGGTTATCTACCTATATGCATACATAGGGGTGCTGTGCTTATATACACACATAGGGATGCTGTTCCTATATACACACATAGGGGTGCTGTACCTATATACACACATAGGGGTGCTGTTCCTATATACACACATAGGGGTGCTGTTCCTATATACACATATAAGAGTGCTGTACTTATATACACACATAGGGATGCTGTTCCTATATACACACATAGGGGTGCTGTACCTATATACACACATAGGGGTGCTGTTCCTATATACACACATAGGGGTGCTGTATCCATATACATAATGCTGTGTGAGAATTGCCGGAGTCGGAAAAACTGCAAGGTTGTAGGCGGGAGGCAGACATGACAGGGTTAACGGGGAGCGAAGGGGTTAAGTGTATTAGAGAACACTGGGAAAGAAAAGGGGGGTTAATGGGGGAATGAAAAAGAGCGGCAAGGAAGGTGGGGGGAGGAGTTGGTTTTTTCAAAAGAAGAGCAGTTGGAACAGAGCCGTGGAAGTGTCCCACCCGCCCGCCCTTGAGAAAAGGGGGAGTGGGGGGTGCAAATCGTCATGGCAGCAGGAGGGGTGGAGGGGTCACTTGGAGTCAGCAAAATGGGGTAGTAGGGGGGTAGCAGGGAGCTGGATAGCTTCCCTTCCCTCTCTGTGAATTGTTTGGTTAGGACTGTCGCCTATGGGAGTCGCAGGGCGGTGCCTTGCAGTGGTTGTGGGAGGGGTTAGCCAGGTTATGGCTAGCCGGCCTCGGGGTCAGGATGAGGCGACCTGAGGCGAGGTGGTGAGTGGCGGGCCCCCGTGTCTGTCGACTTGCGGTGGGGGCAGTGGTAGGGAAATAGTGTTGCCCGAGTCCGAAATGCGACGGGTGACAGGCAGAACTATTTCCCGTTTTTTGGCGAGGCGACAGTTAGGCGGTAGGGCTCCATGGGATCCCCAGGTTATCTTCGGTTAGAATGGTTATTTAGGTTTATGTTATCTTGTAAATAAAGGTGCTGCTGTGGCCATAATTTAATCCAATTTTGGTGTTGCGTTGTCTTTTAAGGTTATTTGAGAAATGGGAAAAGGGGGATAGGTCACAGTAGTCAGCGACTCCATATACCCTAGTCAAGTGAATTACCAGCCATATTTGTGTGTAAGCAGATAAGAGGTGTGATGGGTGCATGGGGGTGCAGTGGGAAGAAGGGGGTCGGGTTTCTAAGGGGAAGGGTAGAAGAGAAGAGTTTGAATCTCGCTTAAAACTTTGGGTGTTTGGAATTAGCCTGATTGCCCAGAGTAGCGCGTTCCAGAGATCTGCTGATGCTTTGGAGAAATCTTGGAGGTGGGGTGGGAGGTACGGATCAGAGAGAAGTAGTGTAAGGTCATTAGCAGAGAGGAGAGCATGGGGCGCAGAAGAATATTAGACATAATGCCGTGTGAAGCTTCTGCCTTAGTGAATAACGTACGTAGACAGCATGGGGAAACATGTTGTGGGGTCACAGCTCGTCTGGTTGTATATACAGACAGGGTGGTATTAAATAGTTATGCCCTAGACTCCAAATGTAGAAGAAATGGGACAGGGTGGAGACATCGATGCAGTGACTGGCACAGGGTGGAGACATCGATGCAGTGACTGGCACAGGGTGGAGACATCGATGCAGTGACTGGCACAGGGTGGAGACATCGATGCAGTGACTGGCACAGGGTGGAGGCATCAGTGTAGTGACTTTCACAGGGTGGAGGCATCAGTATAGTGACTGGTACAGGGTGAAGACATCAATGCAGTAATTGGCACAGAGTAGAGACACCTGTGTAGTGACTGGCGCAGGTTAGAGGCATTGATATAGTGCTTAGCACATGGCAGTATCAGCGGTGTAGTGACTGTTACAGGTTGGAGGCATTGGTGCAGGTAATAGCACTCGGTGGAGGCATCAGTGTAGTGACTAGTACAGGGTGGAGGCATCAGTGTAGTGACTAGTACAGGGTGGAGGCATCAGTGTAGTGCCTGGCACAGGGTAGAGGCATCAGTGTAGTGACTGGTACAGGGTGGAGGCATCAGTGGAGTGACTGGTACAGGGTGGAGGCATCAGTGTAGTGCCTGGCACAGGGTGGAGGCATCAGTGTAGTGACTGGTACAGGGTGGAGGCATCAGTATAGTGACTACTAGTGTGGAAGCATCAGTGTAGTGACTAGTACAGGGTGGGGGCATCAGTGTAGTGCCTGGCACAGGGTGGAGGCATCAGCATAGTGCCTGGCACAGGGTGGAGGCATCAGCGTAGTGCCTGGCACAAGGTGGAGGCATCAGTGTAGTGACTAGTACAGGGTGGAGGCATCAGTGTAGTGACTAGTACAGGGTGGAAGCATCAGTATAGTGACTGGTACAGGGTGGAGGCATCAGTATAGTGACTGGTACAGGGTGGAGGCATCAGTATAGTGACTAGTACAGTGTGGAGGCATCGGTGTAGTGCCTGGCACAGGGTAGAGGCAGCAGTGTACTGACTGGTACAGGGGGGAGGCATCAGTATAGTGACTAGTATACGGTGGAGGCATCAGTGTAGTGACTAGTACAGGTTGGAGGCATCAGTGTAGTGACTAGTACAGGGTGGAGGCATCAGTGTAGTGCCTGGCACAGGGTGGAGGCATCAGTATAGTGACTGGTACAGGGTGGAGGCATCAGTATAGTGACTACTACAGGGTGGAGGCATCAGTGTAGTGACTGGTACAGGGTGGAGGCATCAGTGCAGTGACTAGTACAGGGTGGAGGCATCAGTGTAGTGACTAGTACAGGGTAGAGGCATCAGTGTAGTGACTAGTACAGGGTGGAGGCATCAGTGTAGTGACTGGTACAGGGTGGAGGCATCAGTTTAGTGACTAGTACAGGGTGGAGGCATCAGTGTAGTGACTAGTACAGGGTGGAGGCATCAGTGTAGTGACTAGTACAGGGTAGAGGCATCAGTGTAGTGACTAGTACAGGGTGGAGGCATCAGTGTAGTGACTGGTACAGGGTGGAGGCATCAGTTTAGTGACTAGTACAGGGTGGAGGCATCAGTGTAGTGACTGGTACAGGGTGGAGGCATCAGTATAGTGACCAGTATAGTGTGGAGGCATCAGTATAGTGACTAGTATAGGGTGGAGGCATCAGTGTAGTGACTAGTACAGGGTGGAGGCATCAGTGTAGTGCCTGGCACAGGGTGGGGGCATCAGTATAGTGACTACTACAGTGTGGAGGCATTAGCGTAGTGACTAGTACAGGGTGGAGGCATCAGTGTAGTGCCTGGCACAGGGTGGAGGCATCAGCGTAGTGCCTAGCACAGGGTGGAGGCATCAGCGTAGTGCCTGGCAAAGGGTGGAGGCATCAGTTTAGTGACTATCACAGTGTGGAGGCATCAGTGTAGTGACTAGTACAGGGTGGAGGCATCAGTGTAGTGACTGGTACAGGGTGGAGGCATCAGTATAGTGACTAGTACAGTGTGGAGGCATCGGTGTAGTGCCTGGCACAGGGTGGAGGCATCAGTGTAGTGCCTGGCACAGGGTAGAGGCAGCAGTGTACTGACTGGTACAGGGGGGAGGCATCAGTATAGTGACTAGTATAGGGTGGAGGCATCAGTATAGTGACTAGTATACGGTGGAGGCATCAGTGTAGTGCCTGGCACAGGGTGGAGGCATCAGCGTAGTGCCTGGCACAGGGTGGAGGCATCAGCGTAGTTCCTGGCAAAGGGTGGAGGCATCAGTGTAGTGACTATCACAGTGTGGAGGCATCAGCGTAGTGACTAGTACAGGGTGGAGGCATCAGTGTAGTGACTGGTACAGGGTGGAGGCATCAGTATAGTGACTAGTACAGTGTGGAGGCATCGGTGTAGTGCCTGGCACAGGGTGGAGGCATCAGTGTAGTGCCTGGCACAGGGTAGAGGCAGCAGTGTACTGACTGGTACAGGGGGGAGGCATCAGTATAGTGACTAGTATAGGGTGGAGGCATCAGTATAGTGACTAGTATACGGTGGAGGCATCAGTGTAGTGCCTGGCACAGGGTGGAGGCATCAGCGTAGTGCCTGGCACAGGCTGGAGGCATCAGTGTAGTGCCTGGCAAAGGGTGGAGGCATCAGTGTAGTGACTATCACAGTGTGGAGGCATCAGCGTAGTGACTAGTACAGGGTGGAGGCATCAGTGTAGTGACTGGTACAGGGTGGAGGCATCAGTATAGTGACTAGTACAGTGTGGAGGCATCGGTGTAGTGCCTGGCACAGGGTGGAGGCATCAGTGTAGTGCCTGGCACAGGGTAGAGGCAGCAGTGTACTGACTGGTACAGGGGGGAGGCATCAGTATAGTGACTAGTATAGGGTGGAGGCATCAGTATAGTGACTAGTACAGGGTGGAGGCATCAGTGTAGTGACTAGTACAGGTTGGAGGCATCAGTGTAGTGACTAGTACAGGGTGGAGGCATCAGTGTAGTGCCTGGCACAGGGTGGAGGCATCAGTATAGTGACTGGTACAGGGTGGAGGCATCAGTATAGTGACTAGTACAGTGTGGAGGCATCGGTGTAGTGACTGGTACAGGGTGGAGGCATCAGTGTAGTGCCTGGCACAGGGTGGAGGCATCAGTGTAGTGCCTGGCACAGGGTGGAGGCATCAGTGTAGTTACTGGTACAGGGTGGAGGCATCAGTGTAGTGACTGGTACAGGGTGGAGGCATCAGTATAGTGACTAGTACAGGGTGGAGGCATCAGTGTAGTGACTAGTACTGGGTGGAGGCATCAGTGTAGTGCCTGGCACAGGGTGGAGGCATCAGTATAGTGACTGGTACAGGGTGTAGGCATCAGTGCAGTGACTAGTACAGGGTGGAGGCATCAGTGTAGTGCCTGGCACAGGGTAGAGGCAACAGTGTAGTGACTGGTACAGGGTGGAGGCATCAGTGTAGTGACTGGCACAGGGTGAAGGCATTAGTGTAGTGACTGGTACAGGGTGGAGGCATCAGTATAGTGACTAGTACAGTGTGGAGGCATCAGTGTAGTGCCTGGCACAGGGTGGAGGCATCAGTGTAGTGCCTGGCGCAGGGTGGAGGCATCAGTGTAGTGCCTGGCGCAGGGTGGAGGCTTCAGTGTTGTGACTGGTACAGTGTAGAGGCATCAGTATAGTGACTTGTACAGGGTGGAGACATTAGTGCAGTGAAGGGCACAGGGTGGGGGCATCAGCGCAGTGACTGGCACAGAGTTGAGGTAGCGGTTTTGTGACTGGCATAGGGTGGATGCATCGGTGCAGTGGTTTTCCCGGGCAGAGTCAGTGGTGTGTTGACTGGCACAGGGTGGAGACATTAGTGTATTGGTGGAAAATGAAGATACAGCTAGTTTAATGACTTATTATGGTAGGACTGCTGGGAGTGCTGGATGGAGGTGACAGACCGCTTCTGGAAACAGCGCCACATCTGTCCGTGTGTTGTATTGACTTTTTCAGTGAGTGGGACCGAACTGCAATACCGGACACAACCTGTGGACGGGTGTGGTGCTGTTTTCCAAAATATAGCAGCCATGTTTTACTAATCCTGTCCAACCATTCAGCAGCTGAGTTCGGTTTGTTCCTCCACGTCATGTTCCCTTCTACCGCCATCTTCTTATTGACTTAGGAGTAACGGCCTCGCTGCCTTCGGTCGCCACCATCATTTACAAAATGAATAGAAATACGATCAAATTGTGTTTTTCTGTTGCTTTCCAGACCACGCTGTTCCCATCCCGCGCCCCGGCCGACTCTGCGCTCGCAGTGATTCCTTCTGATGGTGTACAGAGTGTCCATTATGCCGCCTCACATTAGTTCTGCTCTGCGAGCCGCTGAGTCTTAAGATGTTTTCATAAGGCAGCATCATTTATTAAGAAGCTCGTAAGTTTATGATGCCGGCTTGCCTCTTTATACATTATCTAAAGTTATGACAGTGATTCACAAAAATGGCTCCAAGTAACCAATCAGCTGTCAGCAAAACTGTCACATGACTTCTAAAAGCGGTATTTGCTGTTTTGGCAATGCTACGGGAGATGAGGTGGACTATTGGATGCTTGAAGTACTGGAAACCAGAACGGATGTGATGTGAATATTTAGTGTGCAGAAGGTATTCAGAGATGGACTGAAAGGAGTCATATTTAAAGGGATGGTCTGTCAGGTAAGGCAGGTAACACGCCTAGTTCTCCACTATAGGTGCTAAAGTCCCCCCATTATCAACAACAGACAGCATGCATCCATAAGGGGCTTCAATGGCAAGCTGTAGCTAGGCCAAGGCAAAGATTTGCTGCCTTGAATTTGAATACCCTGACCAAGGCAATGGGGCTGATCTATTAAACTGGTGTGTCATGCGCTAGTCCTAATATGATCCTGCCATTGGAAGATGCACTTAACTATATCTATACATATAAAGACGAAAGCCCTCACTGACTCACTAACTGACTCGCCAAAAGTTCTCCAACTTCCCGATGTCGTAGAAACATGAGTTTTGGCACAGGCATAGATTATATCCAAAATAGGAGAAGCAATTGGGTCCCAACTCGATTATTCAATTCTAGCGCAAAAGAATTGGCATCGAAATTTAATGTACATAATCTAATTCTCTCACTTTCCGGTGTCATAGAAACGTGAAATTTGGCACGAGCATTGATTATGTCATAAATAGGAAAAGGTAATGGGTCCCAACTCGATTATTCAAATCTAAGTGCCAAAGAATTAGCGTCCAAATTTTACGCACAGAATGTAATTTTCTCACTTTCCGGTGTCATAGAAACGTGAAATTTGGCAGGAGCATTGATTATGTCATAAATAGGAAAAGCTAATGGGTCCTAACTCGATTATTCAATTCTAGTGCAAAAGAGTTAGCGTCGAAATTTTACGTACATAATCTAAATCTCTCACTTACTTCCCAATGTCATAGAAACATTAAATTTGCCATAAGCATTGATTATGTCATAAATAGGAAAAGTTAATGGGTCCCAACATGATTGTTCAATTCTAAGTGCAAAAGAGTTAGCGTCCACATTTTACGTACGAAATCTAATTCTCATACTTCTCGATGTCATAGAAACTTGAAATTTGGCACGAGCTTGGAATATGTCATACATAGGAAAAGTCAGTGGGTCCCAACTCGATTATTCAATTCTAAGCGCAAAAGAATTAGCGCCCAAATTTTACGTATGGAATCTAATTCTCTCACTTCCTGATGTCATTTTATATAAAGGACACGCCGCATGGTTACCTCCCCGTGGTGTTTCCTGGGTAACGCAGGGAACTATGCAAAATGGTGAACATATGTTTTTCCTCAGTATCTCTAAAGTAACCACGACTTCATAAGATTTTCCGTGTGAACACCAGATAAACACCAGTACCAAATTAACTCGGTCGAAGCCGGGTTTATCAGCTAGTATTAATATATTAGGCGCATCATTAAGAAATATACGCCAGCTGACTTTATAGAAAATGTGGGGGGCCAGTGGCCACACCCCCTGCTGCTGAGCTCCACCCAATTAAAGGGATCGTCCAGTTGTAAACTACTGATGGCCTATCCTAAGGACAGGTTATCAATAGTAAACGAGTCGGGGATCCATTACTGGAGATCCCCACTAATCAGTTGTTCGCCAGGCTGGTGTGCTCGTGCACTAAGCTCATTTCTGCAGGAAACAGACAGCATTGTTCGTACAGCAGTGGCCAGGCTTAATATTGCAGGCCACGTTCCTATTGAAATAAATGGGAACTTGGCCTGTAATACCAAGCTTGGTTGCTGTAGTAAAAATGGAGCTGCCTACGTCCTGCAGAAATCAGCTCAGTACAGGAGTGCAGCAGCCCAGCAAGTAGATTATCGGGTGGGCTCCCGGGCGACGGACCCCTACCTATTTACTTTTGATTGCTTATACTGAGAATAAGCCATCAGCATGGATAAGCCCCTTAAAAAAGAGAGTCAGAGGAGGCATAAATGCTAAAACATTGCTTGTGCCAAAATTCAGTCTTTTTGATGCCCGAATTATGGTCCAGGGAATTCATAAATTCCTTACAAAGTGCACTGCTGATGCCCCCACAATGCCAAGGGCTATACCTCTGAAAGATACCTAATAAAGGAAAAATACACTTTTGTGCAACATTTTCAAAGCAATTTATAGGCTTAAAGGGGTTTTCGAGGGCCCTGACATTTTATATGGCTGTGGAATGATGTGGAACAAAGAAAGAAGCCATCCTCACCTCCTTTAGTGGCTTCCATTCAGTGCTGGAGCCCCGCTCCGTGTCCCAACCCAGAAGAAGCTGAGTGATGTCATGTGGCATTCATTGTGCATGTGACTGATCAGCCAATTCTAAGCATCAGCGGTGATTCTGCCGTGAACAGCATGTGACTGTTGAAGTTTATAATTTGGTGAGGAGCCACATACACAATCATTGCAGCCCGCTTCTATTGGGTTCGGAATTGTGTGTCTCCAGAACTGGACAGGGAACTACAGAACTGCACTGATTATCTTCAAAGAATTATAGGAGTTCAGATGGCACTGCAACGGCCGAGCAGCGACCCAAGGAACGTACCTTAGTACTGGTGGCAGAAAGGCTTGTTTTGTCACGGTGATGCCAGTACTGCAACTAGACCCCCATGGGTGAAATGACGATGAAATAAATGAGTCGAGTCCAGTAGTATGTTAGTAATCTGGGAATACACAGATTTACTGACTTTGGTATTTTGCAGTATAATTGAATTCACAATTTTCCACACAAGTACTTTGAACAGGTACACACAGATGCAGTAGTAGGCAGGCAATTGAACGTGATGAGAAATACGGTAACCTTAAACTTGATTAGGACCTGACTTCAACGCTCTCTCATTTCCTTTACTGAACTGACTTGACAGACAATCTCCCCACTAGTTGATCTAGCTGAAGGGTTGATTTGATTTTAGTGGAGGGTAGATGAGTTAGAGGGCAAAGTGGCTGTAAGGCTAATCCTGGCTTTGAGTTCACCAGGTAGCTATAAATCAATGTTAGTAGAAGGCCGACCTCAGAAAGGCTCTCCTTCCCTCTGCTGTGGGATGCCAAGGAAACGGGTTCACACCACGCTCGACCTTGGAAGAACTCATGCTGCACTGCTGACTTGCTTCTATACGCGTACCTCCTCCTCTACGACATGACTAGCTGCAACCTCTCCTTTCTCACACCTGGCTGAGTCTGCCTAACTGCTTACTGTCACTCCCTTTTATCTCCTGTTTCTTTCCCACACTTTCTGGACTCCACCCACCCTTGCATAAGGACTTGTGTTGTGACTTTCCCACCATTGGACTCTTCACTAGTGAAACTGAATCTGACTATCAACCAATGAGACTGCAGCTGACATCAGGCTAAGCTCTAGGCTGAGTGGAGAGAAGGGGAGAAACAGAGTCTTTCTTACAGACAACACCTTCTATGTGTATGGATAGCACATAGACAGGTGAGACAGGACTAGTTGTTGGTGTGAGTGTTCTGTAGGACCCACTAGGCCGCTACAGTCCCCCCCCCCCACTTAAAAACATAGCCACCGTCGGCTATACTGAGCTGCGAGGGGTGGAAAAGTGTGCTTACCAGGTAAGTGTGACCGTACATAAGTTTTGAGTTTGTACATTTGAAAGTGATTTGAGTAGACTCGTTGGGTTAGGATGGAATCCTAGCTCCCAGCTTGCTATGGGGCACCTACATAATTCTTCTCCCCAAAGGCAAAACAGAATATGCATAAACATTTAATACAATCAAGACATGAAAGAAATGTACTGAATGGTAGACAACCTATGAGGAAGGGAATTTGTGGTTAGGCAACAATCACAACACAACTTTAGAGTCCTTCAAGTTTCTTGAGGCATATGACTTAAACGTTGCAATAACTCATGAACAGGAACTTTAGAACTGTAGAACACGCTGAGTAGTGCAATGAGCTTGGTTGCGGAAAATGTTGCAATAAATAAAGTAGTATTCTGAATTAATGGGATTGATAAGATGACGTTGGTATGACAAAGTCTATTCCAGAAACCTTAGGGGTCGTTGACCACGTGTGGATCGGGTAAATCTTCTGAAGATTTGGATTCCTGATGATCTTCTTCTTGGCCTTATGGACAACACTGGTGAAGTTGGTACAGAGTTGGATGGACTAGATGAAGTCGAAGCGCTTGGTGATGAGGTTGAAGTTGAAGGACTTGGTGATGTTTCTGTAGAATTGGGTGGTAGTGCTTGATACACTAGATGAGAGAAAGGGTTGAGATACCAGAGCAATTGATTTTCCAAGTCAAATGGAGAAGGACACTCTGTGGCTGATTTTGGAGTAGTGTTGAGGTTTTCTTCTTCTGAGTCTGATGGATTTTCTTCTGTTTCAGAGTCTGCAGGTGAAGTAGGTTGGGCAAGACAAATTTTAAGGGGATTACGGTTAACAACTTGAATTCTTTCTTCCAGATGGGCGATTCCATAGACTCCTATTGCAGTGATGACTGTATAAGGGGTAGTTTCCAACCTGGTGTCCAGTTTTCCATTACGGTGCTCCTTTCTTAGCCAGACTTGGTCTCCAATTTGTAGATCCGATGCGTGGGCGTTTTTGTCAAACTCACGAGCTTGTTTTTCTCTTACTCCTTCCAAGCAGATGTCGACAATTTCTTGGGTTCCTTGAGCCTTCTCCGATGATTCTATGTCCAGTCTGTTTTCAGTAAAGAGTTGTAGTCATCTGTTACTTGGATTCCTAGTTTGAGATCAGCGGGTAACTTTCCTTAATGGCCAAACATCAAATAATAGGGAATGTATCCAGTGGCATAATGGGCGGTATTGTTGTAAGTGTAGATAGGTTCTGGGAGCAAAGTGGGCAATTAAGCTTTTTGTTTGGATGGGATGGTTCTAAGTAACTCTAAGATAGTCTGATTCGCTTTTTCACACAGTCCATTTTCTTGGGGATGATAAACAATGGTACGAATTTTCTTACAATTTTAAGTGTCACATAGTTCTTGGAAAAGTTGAGATTCAAAAGCTGGTCCTCTGTCTGATAGAATTTGGTCAGGGCAGCCATAGCTGAGGATGAAATGTTTCCATACCAACGCAGCAGTGGTTGGTGGTGAGATCTCTGATGGGAATGGCGACTGTAAATTTAGTGTACTGGTCGATCAGAGTGAGGTCATAGCTATACCCGGACTTACTTGGTTCTATTTTTCGGTGGTCAATAGTGAGGATTTCTAAACGTTTGGTGGTGACGATGCGGTGCAGTGTGGCTTTTTGATCACTTTGGGCTCTTTTCTTCATTTCACATACTGTACATTCTTGGCACCGTTTCTCGATATCGTTTCTCATGCCAATCCAGTAGAAACGCTGGCAGATTATAGCTTCAGTTTTATGAATGCCAGACTGATCATGATAAGAGAGTAGAACCTAGCTGTCATCTCTATGAGGAATCACTATTTGATGAAAGCGGTTTCTGGATGTGGGGTCAATGGAACTTCGAAAGATGTTTTTCTTGAGAATTGTCTTTTTTTTGTTTCCATAGTTGTTGAAACTCGGAGCCCATAGATTTGCATAACATGCCTTTTGGCATAGCTCTTGTAAGTAGATGTTCTTGTAGTTTGCTGAAAGTCCGACTGTCCTGTAGAAGCAAAAGCCACTTTTTTAAAGCGTCCGTATTTTCTGGAGAACAGTTTGGATCAGTAGAGATGGCTTTGCAGTTTTGTTGAGCCTGATGTGAGCTAAAGTTCAGCATTTCAATGTCCTCCCATGTGTTGTCTTCAGGGGAATGGTCTATGCATTTAGGGAGTTGGGAGAGAGCGTCAGCATTTGTATTGCTTTTTCCAGTGCGATATTTAACTTGGAATGTAAAATTGGCTAAACGGGACAGCCATCTTTGTTCTAACGCTCCGGGCTTTGCTGAGTTCAGCTGGGCAGCTGGATTATTATCTGTGTAGGCAGTATAAGTGGCAGCCGCCAGGTATTCCATAAATTTTTCTGTGACAGCCAGACTAAAGCAAGAAGTTCCAATTTGAAGGAGCTGTAGTTCTGATCATTCCTCTCAGCACCTTTTAATGAATGACTGGCATATGTGACTACTAGAGATGAGCGAGCACCAAAATGCTCGGGTGCTCGTTACTCGGGACGAAATTTTCGCGATGCTCGAGGGTTCGTTTCGAGTAACGAACCCCATTGAAGTTAATGGGCGACTCGAGCATTTTTGTATATCGCCGATGCTCGCTAAGGTTTCCATTTGTGAAAATCTGGGCAATTCAAGAAAGTGATGGGAACGACACAGCAACGGATAGGGCAGGCGAGGGGCTACATGTTGGGCTGCATCTTAAGTTCCCAGGTCCCACTATTCAGCCACAATAGCGGCAAGAGTGCCCCCCCCTCCCAACAATTTTTACTTCTGAAAAGCCCTCATTAGCATGGCAAACCTTAGCTAAGCACCACACTACCTCCAACAAAGCACAATCACTGCCTGCATGACACTCCGCTGCCACTTCTCCTGGGTTACATGCTGCCCAACGCCCCCGCACGACCCAGTGTCCACAGCGCACACCAAAGTGTCCCTGCGCAGCCTTCAGCTGCCCTCATGCCACGCCACACTCATGTCTATTTATAAGTGCGTCTGCCATGAGGAGGAACCACAGGCACACACTGCAGAGGGTTGGCACGGCTAGGCAGCGACCCTCTTTAAAAGGGGCGGGGCGATAGCCCACAATGCTGTACAGAAGCAATGAGAAATATAATCCTGTGCCACCGCCATCAGGAGCTGCACACATGGGCATAGCAATGGGGAACCTATGTGCCACACACCATTCATTCTGTCAAGGTGTCTGCATGCCCCAGTCAGACCGCGGTTTTTTATAAATAGTCACAGGCAGGTACAACTCCGCAATGGGAATTCCTTGTGCACCCACAGCATGGGTGGCACCCTGGAACCCACCGGCTATACATAAATGTATCCCATTGCAGTGCCCTGGACAGCAGAGCTAACGTCAGATTAAATGCAGGTGGGCTTCGGCCCACACTGCATGCCCCAACCTGACCGGGCTTTTAAATTCATAGACACAGGCAGGTACAACTCCCTATTGTGAAGTCCCTGTGGACCAACAGCATGGGTGGGTGCCAGGAAGCCACCGGCGGCACATAAATATATCCCATTGCATTGCCCATCACAGCTGAGGTAATGTCATGTTTAATGCAGGTGGGTTTCGGCCCACACTGCATGCCCCAGTCAGACTGGGGTTCTTTAGAAGTGGACACATGCAGTTACAACTCCGTGTGGACCGACAGCATGGGTGGCTCCCTGGAACCCACCGGCGGTACATAAATATATCCCATTGCAGTGCCCAGCACAGCTGATGTAATGTCAGCTGTAATGCAGGTGAGCAAAAAATTAATTGGATTACCCTGTAAGCGAGGGCCCCCAAAAATTGTTGTACCAACAGTACTAATGTACCTCAAAAATTGCCCATGCCCAACCAAGAGGGCAGGTGAAACCCATTAATCACTTTGGTTAATGTGGCTTAATTGGTAACTAGGCCTGGAGGCAGCCCAGTTAAAAAAAAAATTGGTTGAGGTGAAAGTTTCAACGCTTTTAAGAGCATTGAAACGTATAAAAATTGTTTACAAAAATTATATGACTGAGCCTTGTGGGCCTAAGAAAAATTGCCCGTTCGGCGTGATTACGTGAGGTTTCAGGAGGAGGAGCAGGAGGAGGAGGAGGAATATTATACACAGATTGATGAAGCTAAAAGGTCCCTGTTTTTTATGGTGATAGAGAACGATGCTTCCATCCGCGGGTGCAGCCTACGTATTGTTTAGGTACCGCTACTGTCCGCTGGTGGAGGAGAGAAGTCTGGGGAAATCGGTTGACAGGCGGGTACGCTTATCCGTGATCATTCCCCCAGCCGCACTAAACACCCTCTCTGACAAGACGCTAGCCGCAGGACAAGCAAGCACCTCCAGGGCATACAGCGCGAGTTCAGGCCACGTGTCCAGCTTCGACACCCAGTAGTTGTAGGGGGCAGAGGCGTTACGGAGGACGGTCGTGCGATCGGCTACGTACTCCCTCACCATCCTTTTACAGTGCTCCCGCCAACTCAGCCTTGACTGGGGAGCGGTGACACAGTCTTGGTGGGGAGCCATAAAGCTGGCAAAGGCCTTGGAGAGTGTTCCGCTGCCTGTGCTGTACATGCTGCCTGATCTCCGCGCCTCCCCTACTACCTGGCCCTCGGAACTGCGCCTTCTGCCACTAGCGCTGTCGGATGGGAAGTTTACCATCAGTTTGTCCACCAGTGCCCTGTGGTATAGCATCATTCTCGAACCCCTTTCCTCTTCGGGAATGAGAGTGGAAAGGCTCTCCTTATACCGTGGGTCGAGCAGTGTGTACACCCAGTAATCCGTAGTGGCCAGAATGCGTGTAATGCGAGGGTCATGAGAAAGGCATCCTAACATGAAGTCAGCCATGTGTGCCAGGGTACCTGTACGCAACACATGGCTGTCCTCACTAGGAAGATCACTTTCAGGATCCTCCTCCTCCTCCTCCAGCCATACACGCTGAAAGGATGACAGGCAAGCAGCATGGGTACCCTCAGCAGTGGGCCAAGCTGTCTCTTCCCCCTCCTACTCATGCTCCTCCCCCTCCTCCTCCTCCTCAACGTGCTGAGATATAGACATGAGGGTGCTCTGACTATCCAGCGACATACTGTCTTCCCACGCCTCCGTTTCCGAGTGCAAAGCGTCTGCCTTTATGCTTTGCAGGGAACTTCTCAAGAGGCATAGCAGAGGAATGGTGACGCTAATGATTGCAGCATCCCCGCTCACCCTCTGGGTAGACTCCTCAAAGTTTCCAAGGACCTGGCAGATGTCTGCCAACCAGGCCCACTCTTCTGTAAAGAATTGAGGAGGCTGACTCCCACTACGCCGCCCATGTTGGAGTTGGTATTCAACTATAGCTCTACGCTGCTCATAGAGTCTGGCCAACATGTGGAGCGTGGAGTTCCACCGTGTGGGCACGTCGCACAGCAGTCGGTGCACTGGCAGATTAAACCGATGTTGCAGGGTCCGCAGGGTGGCAGCGTCCGTCTGGGAGTTGCGGAAATGTGCGCTGACCCGGCACACCTTTCCAAGCAGGTATGAGAAGTGTGGGTAGCTTTTCAGAAAGCGCTGAACCACCAAATTAAAGACATGTGCCAGGCATGGCACGTGCGTGAGGCTGCCGAGCTGCAGAGCCGCCACCAGGTTACGGCCGTTGTCACACACGACCATGCCCGGTTGGAGGCTCAGCGGCGCAAGCCAGCGGTCGGTCTGCTCTGTCAGACCCTGCAGCAGTTCGTGGGCCGTGTGCCTCTTCTCTCCTAAGCTGAGTAGTTTCAGCACGGCCTGCTGACGCTTGCCCACCGCTGTGCTGCCACGCCACGCGACACCGACTGCTGGCGACGTGCTGCTGCTGACATCTTGATTGCGAGACCGAAGTTGCGTTGGAGGAGGAGGAGGAGGGTGGTTAAGTGGAGGAAGCATACACCGCCGCAGATACCACCACCGAGCTGGGGCCCACAATTCTGGGGGTGGGTAGGACGTGAGCGGTCCCAGGCTCTGACTCTGTCCCAGCCTCCACTAAATTCACCCAATGTGCCGTCAGGGAGATATAGTGGCCCTGCCCGCCTGTGCTTGTCCACATGTCCGTTGTTAAGTGGACCTTGGCAGTAACCGCGTTGGTGAGGGCGCGTACAATGTTGCGGGAGACGTGGTCGTGCAGGGCTGGGATGGCACATCGGGAAAAGTAGTGGCAACTGGGAACTGAGTAGCGCGGGGCCGCCGCCGCCATCGTGCTTTGAAAGCCTCTGTTTCCACAATCCTATACGGCAGCATCTCCAGGCTGATCAATTTGGCAATGTGCACGTTTAACGCTTGAGCGTGCGGGTGAGTGGCGGCGTACTTGCGCTTGCGCTCAAACAGTGGCGCTAGCGACGTCTGGACGCTGCGCTGAGAGACATTGCTGGATGGGGCCGAGGACAGCGGAGGTGAGGGTGTGGGTGCAGGCCAGGAGACGGTAGTGCCTGTGTCCTCAGAGGGGGGTTGGATCTCAGTGGCAGGTTGGGGCACAGGGGGAGAGGCAGTGAATGGGCTTTGTCCCACCTTGTGGGGTGCTTGGCCATCATATGCCTGCGCATGCTGGTGGTGGTGGCTCCCCAGCTGATCTTGGCGTGACAAAGGTTGCACACCACTGTTCGTCGGTCGTCAGGGGTCTCAGTGAAAAACTGCCAGACCTTTGAGCCCCTCGGCCTCTGCAGGGTGGCATGGCGCGAGGGTGCGCTTTGGGAAACAGTTGGTGGATTATTCGGTCTGGCCCTGCCTCTACCCCTGGCCACCGCACTGGCTCGGCCTGTGCCCACACCCTGACTTGTGCCTCCGTGTCCTCGCCCGCATCCACGTCCTCTAGGCCTACCCCTACCCCTCAGCATGCTGTATTACCAGTAGTGCAGAAACAGAACGCTGTAATTAAATGTGCCGCTTATTGGCCTGTGGTTGGAGGCTGACTTCGCTTACGGAACACACAGCAAAGCCAGGAAATAATTTTGCGCAAGCCTGCTGTAACACTTAGCTGGCTGCGTATGAATTAGGACAACTACCCTCACCAGAGACCCAGTACACTGAGGACAGTCACAGGCAGCCCAAATAGGTTTTTTTTCCCCAAATGTTTTTGGAAAGGCCCACTGCCTATATACACTGTATATGTCTTCTCTCTCTGCGTCACCACTACTGGCCCTGGAGTATGTAAAATAACTGCAAACTGCTGCACTGTGGACTGGAATACAGCGGTGATGTAACAGCCAACACAGAGCCAGGAAAGAATTTTGCGCAAGCCTGCTGTAACACTTAGCTGGCTGCGTATGAATTAGGGGGATAACTACCCCCAGCACAGACCCAGAACACTGAGGACAGTCACAGGCAGCCCAAATAGATTTTTTTTTCCCAAATGGTTTTGGAAAGGCCCACTGCCTATATTCAATAAATATGTCTTCTGTCCGTGCCTCACAATATATGTCTTCTGTCCCTGCCTCACCACCACTTCTGTCCCTGGAGTATGTATAATTACTGCAGGGCGCAATGCTCTGCACGGCCGATATACAAAAAAAAAAAAAAAAAGTGCAACACTGCAAAAAGCAGCCTCAACAGTACTGCACACGGTTAGATGTGGCCCTAAGAAGGACCGTTGGGGTTCTTGAAGCCTAAAATACTCCTAACGCTCTCCCTATAGCAGCTCCGGCACCAACAGCACTTTCCCTGATCTCTGTCAGAACGCATCTGTGGCGAGCCGCGGGAGGGGCCGATTTATATACTCGGGTGACACCTGATCTCGGCAGCCACTCACTGCAGGGGGGTGGTATAGGGCTTGAACGTCGCAGGGGGAAGTTGTAATGCCTTCCCTGTCTTTCTATTGGCCAGAAAAGCGTGCTAACGTATCAGGGAAGGAAGTGAAAGTAACTCGAACATCGCGTGGTGCTCGCCTCTAGTAATGAGCATCTCGAACACGCTAATACTCGAACGAGCATCAGGCTCGGACGAGTACGTTCGCTCATCTCTAGTGACTACCCTTTCCTTTCCCTCTTTCACTTGGCTAAGCACTGCGCCGAGGCCCTTGAAGCTAGTGTCTGTGTAAAGGTTAAAGGGGAGCGCATAATCAGGGTAGGCCAGGATGGAGGGGGTTGTCAGTCTTTCTTTGAGCACTTGGCAAGCCTGCTCATGTTCTTTCTGCCAATTAATAGCAACTGGACGTTTGAAGGTCTCTTTTGGATGCCCGTGCAAAATTTCTTGTAAGGGAGCCGCAATGTGCGCAAACTTGAGAATAAAGCGCCTATAGTACCCTACAAGACCTAGGAAGCTGCAGATGCCTCTAAGGGTCTTTGGAGTAGGCCAGTTTTTCACAGCATCTACTTTATCCGGATCGCGTATAACCCCTCAGCACTGCCAATGTGACCGAGATAGGGCACCTTCGTCTGCAACAGGTGACACTTAGATGGCTTTATTTTTAACCCATAGTCAATGAGGGTCTGGAACACTTCTGTAAGGTGTTGGACATGCTCTTCATAGTTTTTTTGAATAAATGGTCGCATCATCTAAATATAAAAAGGACAGATTAAGGTGTCCTGGACACCTTTCCATAAGCCGCTGGAAAGTACCTGGGGCGTTGCCAAAGGGCATGCAATTAAACCCAAATTGCTTTTGCATCTCCAGCAGCGGGGCAGACATGTCATCGCTGGATTGCTTAGCCTGTCGGTAAATGTCACACTTACGAGGGTAGGGTAAACTTTTGTCACCTAAAACGTTCATCCCCATTGTAAGCTCCTCCCCCTCAGTGGTCTGGGGCTCCGTACCCAGAATAGTAATTGCCAGCTCCTTAAATTTCAAGGATGTACTATGGGCGCTGCACTAACAACATCTTCAACTGGCTTCTGAGAGTCTCTGTTAACACATCCTCAATAAACTGTTCCCTAAGAGCCTGGTTGGCTCCAATGGCTTCTTTAGGCTCGGCCCTGACTACAGCCTTCATGTCCTCTTGTAGGGACAGGGCGTACTCCCTCAGAGTCTCCCCCACTTTCTGTCTCTTGTTAAAGAAACGTTTTTTAATTTCAGGCATAGTGTGCACATCAAACATAGTCTGTAATCTCTCCATAATGTCCTCTGTGGTCTTTCTGTACTTGCGCGGCCATGCTTTGACTTCCCTGGCCGCAGGACCTTCTAACTGACCCATGAGAATTTCTATCTTTTGTTCCATTGCTAATTGGTATAAACGGAATCCAGCACCCATCCTCCCCCTAAACTCTCTGAGGGTATGGCGCTCACCCTTATACTTAGGCAGCCATGGCACTCCTAGGCAGTAAGGCATGGTTAGCAGCATGAAGCTAGCAGTGCTAGTAGCTACAGGGGCTGTATCGGCAGGCACTACAATGACTGGCGCAGCAACTCCTGCAGGGTCTTCAATGACTGTTGGGTCCAGCGGGGTTATCTTCAGCAACCAACATTTTGACTTTTGTAAATATAAGGCACAGAAGGAACTATCCTGTTTGTGACGGCACCTTCTATGTCCATGGACGGCACACAGACAGGTGAGACAGGACTACTGTTGGCGTGAGTGTTCCGTAGGACCCGCTGGGCCACTACAACACTACTAAAGAGATTCTGATGACTCTAGCGGCCATCAGGAACACTCTAGGTCACCGCTGTCCAATACCTTCCCAGCCTGATGAAGAGGCTTAACACCTCAAAACATGTTACCTCGCTGTCTCCAATGAGGTTTGTTGTTTACCACTACTATTGTCTCTGTAAGCCCCCTTTTCATGCCCATAGGCTGCGCCAAGTTTGGTTTATTCTCCCAATAGGAGTTGTAATGGCGGCCATACTGGCTGCTATCCAACTTGCCAGAGGAGGACGCCTCATATTTACTGAGGCCTCTTTTAAAGGGACAAGCTAATATCTCTACTAAGTGACCAAACTTACAATAATATTTCTGCCAGAGAATATTTTTACTGCAGGGCAGAAAGGGCCAAATCGGAAATAGAATCTTTTATTAATCCATGATTTTTTAATGACAGTTTTTATGCAGAGCTGGAGCGAGTTTAATAAAAGTAAAGTGGGATCCTGGATTATTTAAAGCGCAGGCAGACTGCCAAGTAAAGGCCATCCCCATTAGAAAAATATACATTAGTAAACTGCAATCACGCAGAAGCTTGCGCTGGGTTCTGGTGTAATAAAACTGGATTAGCGCGGCATTTGATGCTCTGAGAATCTCCTGGTATATGTACTGTAAGATCACAGCCCTGATCTCGGACCTGGGAGGTAGACGGCTTCTGACATCGCATTCCTCCAACTGCCAAAAAATTCCAAAACAAGTATTTTTGTGATGAGGTTCCATTCTTATCTACTACAAGTAGAACGTCTTTCCACCTACAGGTCTACCGTCCTACCTGTCGTCATCTCTGTTGTTTCCCACAGATCCACCTTCTTGCCACTCACAGGTTCATAATTAATTTGTCTCCCACATGTCCATCTTTTGGTCTGTCATGGGTCCACACTCTTGTCACCCACAGGTTCACCTTTTTGTTTTCTGGCTCCCATTGTCTTCCATAGTTCGACCTTCTTGTCTTTCACAGGTCAACCTCCATCTTCCACAGATTCACCATCTTCTCTTTAATGGGTCAACCACATTTTCCTCTCTCACAAGTCCACATTCTTGTATCCCAAAGCTTCCCCTTCTTGTCTCTCACCTTCCTCTGTCTCAGCCCCACGTGTCCACCCTTTTGTCTTTTACAGGTTTACCTTTGTACTTAACCAGATAAGTTGACCCTATCTACCATGATCAGATGACCTAGACTAAATGATGGTCTGGAGTCTAAAGGCCCACTTACACGGAGCCATGATTGCTCAAAAATCGCTCAAACGACAGTCTGAGTGACAGCTTGGAGCGATCATTTGCATAAAGTATTAAGTAGCTACTAGTGATGAGCGAGCATACTCGCTAAGGGCAATTGCTCGAGTGAGCATTGCCCTTAGCGAGTACCTGCCCGCTCGAGACAAAAGGTTCGGGTTCCGGCGGCGGGCAGGGAGCTGCGGGGGAGAGCGGGGAGGAACGCAGGGGAGATCTCTCTCTCCCTCTCTCCCCCCCTGCTAACTGCCGCTACTCACCGCTCCCCGGCGCCGGCACCCGAACCTTTTGTCTCGAGCAGGGGAAATACTCGCTAAAGGCAATGCTCGATCGAGCAATTGCCCTTAGAGAGTATGCTCACTCATCACTAGTAGCTACTCAAGATACTTACCACAAACCATTTTTTATGTCTACACATTTAGAGTAAAATTTAGAGAGACAGGAGCCACGGTTACCATATTACTCAAGTGGTTCCTACCTCTTTTCTGATCTTCTTTAATTTCTGGGCCTTTACCCATTGAGTAACTGCAATAAAATCCACTCTGTGAAAAATATTTGGTCTTACCGCTACCGACCGACACACAATAAGTTGCCTATTAGTGGCCCCACTCCAATCTCAGGCACTATGACACATGTTGTCATCCTAGCATCTTAGTGTCCGTGAATTGTGGAAGGATTATAGCAGCTACCACACTTTTATGTTTGTTTGTCTTGTCAGCCTGATCTATCATTTTTTAAATAAATCAATAAAAGTTATATTTTAGAATCTTACCTGTGAAGGCGTCTCACATATATACATTTTGATTCTCCTGCCGCTGTGAATCCTACTCAGATACTTAATAGCTTATTAGTGTGCAAATGAAGCCTTAGCTGAAAGCAGTTAAGGGCTTCTATCTGCATTCAGCTCCTTTGTTCTCCGATGGGAAACAATGCTATCAGCACTCCCCATGGAGAACTGCTGATAAGACCGCACGACGATTTTTAGGCTGACTTGAATTTAACGATCAGCTAGCAGCGCACGAAAAGTGCACGATGGCCATGTGTTTAGACGCAACGATTATCGCTCAAATGATCGCTTTTTAGCAATTTTTTTTTATCAATCATCGCTCCGTGTAAATAGACCTTTAGGCACACCCTAGACTTCACCCTTGATCCTTGCAAGAAAGCTTAGACTTTGATGCAGGGAAGTTTCCAGGCTGCAGCCCCCAAAGTAGTGTCTGCTCAGTAGCAGCTATATAGAAACTGGATTGGAAGCAGGAGTTGGATCTTAGGACAAAGTGAATGGTGTTAGCTAGGAGAGAAATCACTACTACTACTACTACTACTACTACTACCACTACCACTACCACTACCACTACCACTACGGGAGGATCACGTGATATTTGGAGCCTGAAAACAAAGTTGAAGAGTCAAACTCAATGTCAAAGAAATAACAATGCAAATGAACAAGGAACGTAAACCAGAAACAGAGTTGATTAAAGAGATAACCAGATGCAAGCAACAGTCACACTGTACAAGTCCCAGAGATGCTAGAGGCAGAAACAAGCTAACATGGGCCTGGAAACAGTATATCGCTTTTGTTAGGGTTCAACTAGGAGCAAGTCTGAGGAGCGCACCCTGCTGGAATGAGGCATGGGCTGCTGGGGAGCTTCTACTGGGTTGAGGAGCGCACCCTGCTGGAATGAGGCATGGGCTGCTGGGGAGCTTCTACTGGGTTGAGGAGCGCACCCTGCTGGAATGAGGCATGGGCTGCTGGGGAGCTTCTACTGGGTTTTTACTCTTCTCCAGAAAAGGTGATGGATTCTATCCTGAGATGGTTGAGACATCTGGCCAGGACCTGGTGCTGCACAGACCCTCGGATGGGCCTGTCATAGAGAGATCATTATACCACTGGGCCCATTCCTGCTCAGACAGACTATGCACACTGTAACATTTTCTGTGGCAGGAACCATGATAATGCCATCTCGGGATCTGTACACCATTCACTATCACAATACATTTTGCAGTTAACATCAATCTTTATTCACAAAAGAACTTCGGTAAAACTCACAGCGGTTATTGCGGATGTGGGCGGCTCCTGGATACTGGCCAGTTTATTTGTATCCAATACCAATCCATCGGCACCATCAACTAGTCAGAAAACTGTAGCCACATGCAGTAGAGCTAACGCTCCTGTGTGGCCTACACAGTCGGTCAGAGCTGCTCAAACATGCCATGTTGCGCTCTCCTCCACTCTCACACTGTGCCACCACAAGATGGCGCTGCCTGTCCTCCGCTTCCGATTCCTCCAAATCGTCCACAATTTCCTAGTTTAAAGAAAAAGTATTTGGTTAAGGCATATATATATATATTGCAATGCTGCACTCAGTCTCATAACACTTTTATTTTCCATGGACAGAGCTCTACGAGGGCTTGTTTTTGCAAAATGAGATGTAGTTTTTATGGGCACCATTTTGGGGCACATGATATTTCTGATCACTTTTATTCCATTTTTGGGAAGGCAAAATGAAAAAAAAATCATTTTGGCTCAGTTTTTAATCTTTTCTCCTCACAACGTCTGCCATACAAGATAAAAAGTGTGTTGAATGTATTGTATAGATCGTTACAGATATGGCAATACCGAACATGTGTGTTTTTTATTAAACAAAGAGAAAAAAGTGCACAAGAAGTTATTTTTAATACTTTGGGTCATACACCTGTCATGCTGTGAAAATATGTTGCAATACTTCCGCTCTGCAATGCATTATCCCTAATTATAGCAATCACAGGCCATGGAAGACCTGGATGCCATGGTCTGGGGTCCAGCTGCCATCTGCAATTACATGGTGGAGGTCCAGTGACATCACAGAAGGAGCACCCTCCATCAAACAACACTGATCTCGGCATGTAATGAGTTAACAGAAGGCCAGCTGTCAGTAACAGCCAGCTCCCGTTATGGATGGTGGGTTCAATTTCTGAGCCCACACGATCCATAGGATGTAAGTTTATATCCATTTCTTTCCAGCCAGGATGTACATTTATGTTCTGGGCTGGGAAGGGTTAAAAAGGTCATCTGCTTTGTTCGATTCTTGTTGAACCCTGGCAATCAGTGGTAAATATCAGTCACGCTAATAGCACGTGTTCAAGGTTTGTACAGCGCCTCTACAGGAGAAACAAAGCATTACATAATTCTCATTGAAACCAATGGGCTGTCCATGTAACCCACTAATCTGCTGGGTCCTCCAGAGCAAAAGGTGCTCCTTGTGGCGGCTCCCCACACTGACCAATAAATGAGGATTCTGAATGCAGGAGCCCAAATATTATCTCTAAATTTTCCAATGGATTATTTTAAAAGTTTTTTAAGCCACAATTTGCTAATAATACAGCAGATAAATGTACACAAACCTCGCTGACTATTAGAAACCACTTGCATTCATATACAGCGGTGCCTTGGGTTAAGAGTTTAATCCGTTCCGTGACGGAGCTCTTAACCCAAAACACTTGGAAGTCAAATCAATTATCCCCATTGAAATGAATGAAAAAGCCGATAATCCGTTCCGGATCGAGAAGCTCTCCCACTGATTTCAATGGAGATGGCGTTGCCCCATTGAAAGCAATAGGATGCTGGCACCCACACAGTTATTTTCGGGGAAGGGCTTTAAATATAAGCCCTTCCCTGAAGTCATCCCTAGCTGTAGTAAAAAAAATTAAAAATATATATACTCACCTGTCTGCCGGGGCTCAGGTGCATCTAGCCGCCGCTTGTTCTCTCTGCACTGCTCTGAAGCTTTTCAGCAGGCGGGGATTAAAAACGCAGGGAGAACAAGCGGTGGCTAGATACACCTCAGCCGCGGCGGACAGGTGAGTGTATATTTTTTTACTACAGCTAGGAATGATTTTTCAGGGAAGGGCTTATGTTTAAAGCCCTTCCCTGAAATCCATTGCAGGGGTTGCCGTCAGGCTATTGCTTTCAATGGCGCCACTGGCAGCAGCAGCGGCGGTGAGAGCAAGGCTTGTAACCCGAGTTTTTGCTCTTAAATCAGAGCAAAAATTCGGAAGAGAGCCTGCTCTCAAGTCAAAAAGCTTGTACGCTGAAGCGCTCTTCACCCGAGGGATCACTGTATAAACCATTTTATTTGTATAAATACATGCCGTCCCTTTAATACAAGCCTAACCTACAATTGGCTGCCGGTGACAGACGGAGTCTTATTTTCTATAAATACTTTCTTGGCCGGCCTGCATATCTTCCAAGACTCGGCGTTCCGTCACACGGGGCCTCTGTTAACATTCAGCTTTCTGACTTTTCCGCAATGCTCTCTTGTGACCCATTGAATTAACATATTGTTGCAGTTTGAGCCGCTGCATACCGAAGTCTCATGGAGTTAATGTATACACAACACGGAGTCTGTCACAAACCAGACTGACCCTTTAACTGCGGACAGTCTGTAAAAGGGAAAAAGGAACTTGGAAAAACAGGACTCAAAGTTATGAGTCATTACTGTAATACAGAAATATATACAGAGCTGTATCTTACCTCTACTGACCTTGCCAGATCGAGGGAGGGAGACATCAAGACTCCCAACCAACCCAGATTTGGTGCGAAAGTCCCAGATTTAGGAAGCTGTCCTGCAAGGACTTGCCACAAGTCTCACAGCCTTCGACTCCTCCTCTGAGCTCAGGACGTACAGTGATGAGAGCAGGAGCCGGGCAGTAGTCATGATATGCTAGACATAAAGGAACTCTGTCGGGCACGCAAACAAACCGCGGCATGTCCTATTTCGCCCAGCACAGAAACGTCACTCACCCGCCGCCAGCTCCAGTCTGCGCATGCGTCGGCTGCGCGGCAGCCGGCACATGAGGGAGCCGCGGGTGAGTACACGCTGGTCCCTGCAGGTACTTGGGCCGGGTCCCGCGGCGAGAATCCTCGCCGCCGGATGCGACCCGCCCGTCTGCAGGAGGGCTAACTCTCAACCTCTATGTATATAGAGCCTTGATCCATCCTATGCTACTAGCAGGCCTGCTTACTAATCCTCCAGCCTCCTACATGTTGTACACCCATTGGTTCCGTTTTAGGCCATTCTACTCAGCGTCCAATGCCTATGAAATTAAGCATCCTGATCCTTTGCTATACTGCATCGTCTATACTTTTGCAGGACTGTGATGTCCTCTCATTCACCACAGATACAGTCCTTAGTACTCTGTCTGTAAACACCTTCTCTGTGGTGGTCTCTCTCTCCACGACACCTGCAGGATGATCCCTGATCTCTCTCTGTCTCTTCCACAGCTTATTGCAGCCTCTCATTCCATTTGCAGTCACCTTCACTGCTCCTTGCAGCATCACCCACTGAGTTAGAGTACAGAGCCTCATGTGCTTCGTGTCCTGCTGCATCTGCTGTGGGGTCTCCTGCTGCATCTGCTGGGCCGTCTCCTGCTGCATCTGCTGGGCCGTCTCCTGCTGCATCTGCTGGGCCGTCTCCTGCTGCATCTGCTGGGCCGTCTCCTGCTGCATCTGCTGGGCCGTCTCCTGCTGCATCTGCTGGGCCGTCTCCTGCTGCATCTGCTGGGCCGTCTCCTGCTGCATCTGCTGGGCCGTCTCCTGCTGCATCTGCTGGGCCGTCTCCTGCTGCATCTGCTGGGCCGTCTCCTGCTGCACTCCACTCATGACGGCTGCCATGACAATACATTTCAGGCTGTAGTGGACACATTAGTTACTGCTGCTGCTCTGCAGTCAATTTCCTGTCATGCACACTGCTTGGATGGCTGCTGTGACCTTATATAGGGGTGGGACCTAACCTCAACCCCCATCCCCACCACCTTCCAGATCCTTCCGGCCAATCTCACAGGGTGCAAGATGGAACCTCCCTATCTCAAACACTAACCCTGCTAATATACTTTTTCTGCATGGTCACATGACAAACACATCATTGCCAACATCACAGAGAGGGCAGAACATCCTTCCAGCAGCACTCCCTCATTCATCCCTTCCCTTCTGCAGCTCTGGTATGGTGAGGAGGAAGAGCCCCAAGTTATATTTTTGGACATAGGAGCAGTATTATAGTAGTTATATTCTTGTATATAGGGGGCAGTATTATAGTAGTTATATTCTTGTACATAGGGGGCAGTATTATAGTAGTTATATACTTGTATATAGGGAGCAGTATTATAGTAGTTATATTCTTGTACATTGGGGGCAGTATTATAGTAGTTATATTCTTGTACATAGGAGGCAGTATTATAGTAGTTATATTCTTGTACATAGGGGGCAGTATTATAGTAGTTATATTCTTGTACATAGGGGGCAGTATTATAGTAGTTATATTCTTGTACATTGGGGGCAGTATTATAGTAGTTATATTCTTGTACATAGCGGACAGTATTATAGTAGTTATATTCCTGTACATTGGGGGCAGTATTATAGTAGTTATATTCTTGTACATAGGGGGCAGTATTATAGTAGTTATATTCTTGTACATAGGAGCAGTATTATAGCAGTTATATTCCTGTACATAGGGGAGCAGTATTATAGTAGTTATATTCTTGTACATAGGGGCAGTATTATAATAGTTATATTCTTGTACATAGCGGGCAGTATTATAGTAGTTATATTCTTGTGCATAGGAGGCAGTATTATAGTAGTTATATTCTTGTACATAGGGGGCAGTATTATAGTAGTTATATTCTTGTACATAGAGGCAGTATTATAGTAGTTATATTCTTGTGCATAGGAGGCAGTATTATAGTAGTTATATTCTTGTACATAGGGGGCAGTATTATAGTAGTTATATTCTTGTACATAGGAGCAGTATTATAGTAGTTATATTCTTGTACATAGGAGCTGTATTATAGTAGTTATATTCTTGTACATAGAGGCAGTATTATAGTAGTTATATTCTTGTACATAGGAGCAGTATTATAGTAGTTATATTCTTGTACATAGGGGGCAGTATTATAGTAGTTATGTTATTGTACACACGGAGCAGTATTATAGTAGTTATATTCTTGTACATAGGAGGCATTATTATAGTAGTTATATTCTTGTACATAGGAGGCAGTATTATAGTAGTTATATTCTTGTACATAGGAGGCAGTTTTACAGTAGTTATATTCTTGTACATAGGAGCAGTATTATAGTAGTTATATTCTTGTACATAGGAGGCAGAATTATAGTAGTTATATTCTTGTACATAGGAGGCAGTATTATAGTAGTTATATTCTTGTACATAGGGGCAGTATTATAGTGGTTACATTCTTGTACGTAGGAGACAGTATTATAGTAGTTATATTCTTGTACATAGGAGACAGTATTATAGTAGTTATATTCTTGTACATAGGGGGCAGTATTATAGTAGTTATATTCTTGTACATAGGAGGCAGTATTATAGTAGTTATATTCTTGTACATAGGGGGCAGTATTATAGTAGTTATATTCTTGTACATAGGAAGCAGTATTATAGTAGTTATATTCTTGTACATAGGAGGCAGTGTTATAGTAGTTATATTCTTGTACATAGGAGGCAGTATTATAGTAGCTATATTCTTGTACATAGGGGGTAGTATTATAGTAGTTATATTCTTGGACATAGGAGGCTGTATTATAGTAGTTATATTCTTGTACATAGGAGGCTGTATTATAGTAGTTATATTCTTGTACATATCAGCAGTATTATAGTAGTTATATTCTTGTACATAGGGAGCAGTATTATAGTAGTTATATTCTTGTACATAGGAGGCAGTATTATAGTAGCTATATTCTTGTACATAGGGGGTAGTATTATAGTAGTTATATTCTTGGACATAGGAGGCTGTATTATAGTAGTTATATTCTTGTACATAGGGGGTAGTATTATAGTAGTTATATTCTTGTACATAGGAGGCAGTATTATAGTAGTTATATTCTTGTACATAGGGGGTAGTATTATAGTAGTTATATTCTTGAACATAGGGGGCAGTATTATAGTAGTTATATTCTTGTATATAGGGGGCAATATTATAGTAGCTATATTCTTGTACATAAGAGGCAGTATTATAGTAGTTATATTCTTGTACATAGGGGGTAGTATTATAGTAGTTATATTCTTGTACATAGGGGCAGTATTATAGTAGTTATATTCTTGTACATAGGGGGTAGTATTATAGTAGTTATATTCTTGTACATAGGAGCAGTATTATAGTAGTTATATTCTTGTACATAGGGGGTAGTATTATAGTAGTTATATTCTTGTACATAGGAGGCAGTATTATAGGAGTTATATTCTTGGACATAGGAGGCAGTATTATAGTAGCTATATTCTTGTACATAGGGGGCAGTATTATAGTAGTTATATTCTTGGACATAGGAGGCAGTATTATAGTAGTTATATTCTTGTACATAGGAGCAATATTATAGTAGTTATATTCTTGTACATAGGAGGCAGCATTATAGTAGTTATATTCTTGTACATAGGAGGCAGTATTACAAAAGGTTATATTCTTGTACATAGGGGGTAGTATTATAGTAGTTATATTCTTGTACATAGGAGGCAGTATTATAGTAGTTATATTCTTGTACATAGGGAGCAGTATTATAGTAGTTATATTTTTGTTCATAGAGGCAATATTATAGTAGCTATATTCTTGTATATAGGGGGCAGTATTATAGTAGTTCAATCCTTGTACATAGGGGCAGTATTATAGTAATTTATAGTAATTAAATTCTTGTACATAGGGGGCAGTATTATAGTAGTTATATTCTTGTATATAGGAGCAGTATTATAGTAGTAATATTCTTGTACATAGGAGGCAGTATTATAGTAGCTATATTCTTGTACATAGGAGCAGTATTACCGTAGCTATATTCTTGCAAATAGGAGCAGTATTATATTAGTTATATTCTTGTACATAAGGAGCAGCATTACAGTAGTTTTATTGTTGTACATAGCAACAGTATTATAGTACTTATATTCTTGTACATAGGGAGCAGAATTATATTAGTTATATTCTTGTACATAGGAGGCAGTATTATAGTAGTTATATTCTTGTACATAGGGAACAGTATCATAGTAGTTATATTTTTGCACATAGGAGGCAGTATTATAGTAGTTATATTCTTGCACATAGGGGGCAGTATTATAGTAGTTATATTCTTGTACATAGGGGGCAGTATTATAGTAGTTATATTCTTGTACATAGGCGGCAGTATTATAGTAGTTATAATCTTGTACATAGGGGCAGTATTATAGTAGTTATATTCTTGTACATAGAAGGCAGTATTATAGTAGTTTTATTCGTGTACATAAGGAGCAGCATTATAGTAGGTTTATTCTTGTACATAGGGGGGCACTATTATAGTATTTCTATTCTTGTACATAGGGAACAGTATTATAGTAGTTATATTCTTGCACATATGGGACAGTATTACAGTAGTTATATTCTTGTACATAGGGGCAGTATTATAGTAGTTATATTCTTGTTAGAGATGAGCGAGCACCAAAATGCTCGGGTGCTCGTTACTCGAGACGAACGTTTCGCGATGCTCGAGGGTTCATTTCGAATAACGAACCCCTTTGAAGTCAATGGGCGACCCGAGCATTTTTGTATATCGCCGATTCTCGCTAAGGTTTTCGTTTGTGAAAATCTGGGCAATTCAAGAAAGTGATGGGAACGACACAGCAACGGATAGGGCAGGCGAGGGGCTACATGTTGGGCTGCATCTCAAGTTCACAGGTCCCACTATTAAGCCACAATAGCGGCAAGAGTGGCCCCCCCCCCTCCCAACAATTTTTACTTCTGAAAAGCCCTCATTAGCAATGCATACCTTAGCTAAGCACCACACTACCTCCAACAAAGCACAATCACTGCCTGCATGACACTCCGCTGCCACTTCTCCTGGGTTACATGCTGCCCAACCCCCTCCCCCCCCCATGACCCAGTGTCCACAGCGCACACCAAACTGTCCCTGCCCAGCCTTCAGCTGCCCTCATGCCACGCCACCCTCATGTCTATTTATAAGTGCAGCTACCAGATGAACCGCAGGCACACACTGCAGAGGGTTGGCACGGCTAGGCAGCGACCCTCTTTAAAAGGGGCGGGGCGATAGTCCACAATGCTGTACAGAAGCAATGAGAAATCCAATCCTGTGCCACCTCCATCTGGAGCTGCACACGTGGGCATAGCAATGGGGAACCTATGTGCCACACACTATTCATTCTGTCAAGGTGTCTGCATGCCCCAGTCAGACCGCGTTTTTTTTATAAATAGTCACAGGCAGGTACAACTCCGCAATGGGAATTCCGTGTGCACCCACAGCATGGGTGGCTCCCTGGAACCCACCGGCTGTACATAAATGTATCCCATTGCAGTGCCCATCACAGCAGAGCTAACGTCAGATTAAATGCAGGTGGGCTTCGGCCCACACTGCATGCCCCAGTCAGACTGGGGTTCTTTAGAAGTGGACACATGCAGTTACAACTCCCTGTGGACCCACAGCATGGGTGGCTCCCTGGAACCCACCGGCGGTACATAAATATATCCCATTGCAGTGCCCAGCACAGCTGATGTAACGTCAGCTGTAATGCAGGTGGGCTAAAAATTAATTTGATTACACTGTAGGCGAGGGTCCCCAAAAATTGGTGCACCAACAGTACTAATGTACCTCAAAAAAATTGCCCATGCCCAACCAAGAGGGCAGGTGAAACCCATTAATCGCTTTGGTTAATGTGGCTTAATTGGTAACTAGACCTGGAGGCAGCCCAGTTAAAATAAAAATTGGTTGAGGTGAAAGTTTCAACGCTTTAATGAGCATTGAAACGTATAAACATTGTTTAGAAAAATTATATGAGTGAGCCTTGTGGGCCTAAGAAAAATTGCCCGTTCAGCGTGATTACGTGAGGTTTCAGGAGGAGGAGCAGGAGGAGGAGGAGGAATATTAGACACAGATTGATGAAGCTAAAAGGTCCACGTTTTTGATGGGGATAGAGAACGATGCTTCCATCCGCGGGTGCAGCCTACGTATTGCTTAGGTATCGCTGCTGTCCGCTGGTGGAGAAGAGAAGTCTGGGGAAATCCAGGCTTTGTTCATCTTGATGAGTGTTAGCCTGTCGGCACTGTCGGTTGACAGGCGGGTACGCTTATCCGTGATGATTCCCCCAGCCGCACTAAACACACTCTCTGACAAGACGCTAGCTGCAGGACAAGCAAGCACCTCCAGGGCATACAGCGCGAGTTCAGGCCACGTGTCCAGCTTCGACACCTAGTAGTTGTAGGGGGCAGAGGCGTCACGGAGGACGGTCGTGCGATCGGCTACGTACTCCCTCACCATCCTTTTACAGTGCTCCCGGCGACTCAGCCTTGACTGGGGAGTGGTGACACAGTCTTGCTGGGGAGCCATAAAGCTGTCAAGGGCCTTAGAGAGTGTTGCCCTGCCTGTGCTGTACATGCTGCCTGATCTCCGCGCCTCCCCTGCTACCTGGCCCTCGTAACTGCGCCTTCTGCCACTAGCGCTGTCGGATGGGAATTTTACCATCAGTTTGTCCGCCAGGGTCCTGTGGTATAGCAGCACTCTCGAACCCCTTTCCTCTTCGGGTATGAGAGTGGAAAGGTTCTCCTTATACCGTGGGTCAAGCAGTGTGTACACCCAGTAATCCGTAGTGGCCAGAATGCGTGCAACGCGAGGGTCACGAGAAAGGCATCCTAACATGAAGTCAGCCATGTGTGCCAGGGTACCTGTACGCAACACATGGCTGTCCTCACTAGGAAGATCACTTTTAGGATCCTCCTCCTCCTCCTCCTCAGGCCATACACGCTGAAAGGATGACAGGCAAGCAGCATGTGTACCCTCAGCAGTGGGCCAAGCTGTCTCTTCCCCCTCCTCCTCCTCCTCCTCCTCCTCACCGCGCTGAGATATAGACAGGAGGGTGCTCTGACTATCCAGCGACATACTGTCTTCCCCCGGCTCTGTTTCCGAGCGCAAAGCGTCTGCCTTTATGCTTTGCAGGGAACTTCTCAAGAGGCATAGCAGGGGAATGGTGATGCTAATGACTGCAGCATCGCCGCTCACCACCTGGGTAGACTCCTCAAACTTTCCAAGGACCTGGCAGATGTCTGCCAACCAGGCCCACTCTTCTGAAAAGAATTGAGGAGGCTGACTCCCACTGCGCTGCCCATGTTGGAGTTGGTATTCCACTATAGCTCTACGCTGCTCATAGAGTCTGGCCAACATGTGGAGCGTAGAGTTCCACCGTGTGGGCATGTCGCACAGCAGTCGGTGCACTGGCAGATTAAACCGATGTTGCAGGGTGCGCAGGGTGGCAGCGTCCGTGTGGGACTTGCGGAAATGTGCGCAGAGCCGGCGCACCTTTACGAGCAGGTCTGACAAGCGTGGGTAGCTTTTCAGAAAGCGCTGAACCACCAAATTAAAGACGTGGGCCAGGCATGGCACGTGCGTGAGGCTGCCGAGCTGCAGAGCCGCCACCAGGTTACGGCCGTTGTCACACACGACCATGCCTGGTTGGAGGCTCAGCAGCGCAAGCCAGCGGTCGGTCTGCTCTGTCAGACCCTGCAGCAGTTCGTGGGCCGTCTGCCTCTTATCTCCTAAGCTGAGTAGTTTCAGCACGACCTGCTGACGCTTGCCCACCGCTGTGCTGCCACGCCGCGCGACACCGACTGCTGGCGACGTGCTGCTGACACATCTTGATTGCGAGACAGAGGTTGCGTAGGAGGAGGAGGAGGAGGGTGGTTTAGTGGACGAAGCATACACCGCCGCAGATACCACCACCGAGCTGGGGCCCGCAATTCTGGGGGTGGGTAGGACGTGAGCGGTCCCAGGCTCTGACTCGGTCCCAGCCTCCACTAAATTCACCCAATGTGCCGTCAGGGAGATATAGTGGCCCTGCCCGCCTGTGCTTGTCCACGTGTCCGTTGTTAAGTGGACCTTGCCAGTAACCGTGTTGGTGAGGGAGCGTACAATGTTGCGGGAGACGTGGTCGTGCAGGGCTGGGACGGCACATCGGGAAAAGTAGTGGCGACTGGGAACCGAGTAGCGCGGGGCCGCCGCCGCCATCATACTTTTGAAGGACTCCGTTTCCACAACCCTATACGGCAGCATCTCCAGGCTGATAAATTTGACTATGTGCACGTTTAACGCTTGAGCGTGCGGGTGCGTGGCGGCGTACTTGCGCTCAAACACTTGTGCTAGCAACGGCTGGATGGTGCGCTGAGAGACATTGGTGGATGGGGCCGAGGACAGCGGAGGTGAGGGTGTGGGTGCAGGCCAGGAGACGGTAGTGCCTGTGTCCTCAGAGGGGGGTTGGATCTCAGTGGCAGGTTGGGGCACAGGGGGAGAGGCAGCGGTGCAAACCGGAGGCGGTGAACGGCCTTCGTCCCACCTTGTGGGGTGCTTGGCCATCATATGTCTGCGCATGCTGGTGGTGGTGAGGCTGGTGGTGGTGGCTCCCCGGCTGATCTTGGCGCGACAAAGGTTGCACACCACTGTTCGTCGGTCGTCTGCACTCTCAGTGAAAAACTGCCAGACCTTTGAGCACCTCGGCCTCTGCAGGGTGGCATGGCGCGAGGGGGCGCTTTGGGAAACAGTTGGTGGATTATTCGGTCTGGCCCTGCCTCTACCCCTGGACACCGCACTGCCTCTTGCAACCTGCCCTGCTGCTGCCCTTGCCTCCCCCTCTGAAGACCTGTCCTCAGTAGGCATAGCAAACCAGGTGGGGTCAGTCACCTCATTGTCCTTCTGCTCTTCCTCCGAATCCTCTGTGCGCTCCTCCCTCTGACTTACTACCCTTACTACTACCTCACTGATAGACAACTGTGTCTCAACGTCATCGTCCTCCTCACCCACTGAAAGGTCTTGAGACAGTTGGCGGAAGTCCCCAGCCTCTTCCCCCGGACCCCGGGAACTTTCCAATGGTTGGGCATCAGTCACGATAAACTCCTCTGGTGGGAGAGGAACCACTGCTGCCAAATCTGAGCAGGGGCCCGAGAACAGTTCCTGGGAGTCTGCCCGCTCCTCAGAATGTCTCATTGTAATGGAGTGAGGAGGCTGGGAGGAAGGAGGAGCAGCAGCCAGAGGATTCTGAGTTGCAGCAGTGGACCGCGCAGAACTGTGGGTGGACGATAGATTGCTGGAAGCACTTTCTGCCATCCACGACAGGACCTGCTCACACTGCTCATTTTCTAATAAAGGTCTACCGCGTGGACCCATTAATTGGGCGATGAATGTGGGGACGCCAGAAACGTGCCTCTCTCCTAATCCCGCAGCAGTCGGCTGCGATACACCTGGATCAGGAGCTCGGCCTGTGCCCACACCCTGACTTGGGCCTCCACGTCCTCGCCCGCGTCCTCTAGGCCTACCCCTACCCCTCAGCATGCTGTATTACCAGTAATGCAGAAACAGAACGCTGTAATTAAATGTGCCGCTTATTGGCCTGTGGTTGGAGGCTGACTTCGCTTACGGAACGCCAGGAAATAATTTTGCGCAAGCCTGCTGTAACACTTAGCTGGCTGCGTATGAATTTGGAGAACTACTACACCCAGCACAGACCCAGAACACTAAGGACACTCACAGGCAGCACAAATAGATTTTTTCCCACAAATTTTTTGGCAAAGGCCCACTGTCTATATTCAATCAATAATATGTCTTCTGTCCCTGGGGTATTACTGCAGGGCGCAATGCTCTGCACGGCCGATATACCCCCCCAAAAAATGTGCAACACTGCAAAAAGCAGCCTCCACAGTACTGCACACTGTTAGATGTGGCCCTAAGAAGGACCGTTGTGGTTCTTGAAGCCTAAAATAACTCCTAACGCTCTCCCTATAGCAGCTCCGGCACCAGCAGCACTGTCCCTGATCTCTGTCAGAATGCATATGTGGCGAGCCGCGGGAGGGGCCGATTTATATACTCGGGTGACACCTGATCTCGCCAGCCACTCACTGCAGGGGGGTGGTATAGGGTTTGAACATCGCAGGGGGAAGTTGTAATGCCTTCCCTGTCTTTCTATTGGCCAGAAAAGCGCGCTAACGTCTCAGAGATGAAAGTGAAAGTAACTTGAACATCGCGTGGTACTCGTTACGAGTAACGAGCATCTCGAACACGCTAATACTCGAACGAGCATCAAGCTCGGACGAGTATGTTCGCTCATCTCTAATTCTTGTACATTGGAGGCAGTATTATAGTAGTTATATTCTTGTACATAGGGGGCAGTATTATAGTAGTTATATTCTTGTACATAGGAGCAGTATTATAGTAGTTATATTCTTGTACATAGAAGGCAGTATTATAGTACTTATATTCTTGTACATAGGGGGCAGTATTATAGTAGTTATATTCTTGTACATAGGTGGCAGTATTATAGTAGTTATATTCTTGTACATAGGGGGCAGTATTATAGTAGATATATTCTTGTACATAGGAGGCAGTATTATAGTAGTTATATTCTTGTACATAGGAGGCAGTATTATAGTAGTTATATTCCTGTACATAGGGGGCAGTATTATAGTAGTTATATTCTTGTACATACGGGGCAGTATTATAGTAGTTATATTCTTGTACATAGGAGGCAGTATTATAGTAGGTATATTCTTGTACATAGGGGGCAGTATTATAGTAGTTATATTCTTGTACATAGGGGGCAGTATTATAGTAGTTATATTCTTGTACATAGGGGGCAGTATTATAGTAGTTATATTCTTGTACATAGGGGCAGTATTATAGTAGTTATATTCTTGTACATAGGGGGCCGTATTATAGTAGTTATATTCTTGTACATAGGGGACAGTATTATAGTAGTTATATTCTTGTACATAGGGGCAGTATTATAATACTTATATTCTTGTACATAGGGGACAGTATTATAATAGTTATATTCTTGTACATAGGGGGCAGTATTATAGTAGTTATATTCTTGTACATAGGGGGCAGTATTATAGTAGTTATATTCTTGTACATAGGGGGCAGTATTATAGTAGTTATATTCTTGTACATAGGGGGCAGTATTACAGTAGTTATATTCTTGTACATATGAGGCAGTATTTCAGTAGTTATATTCTTGTACATAGTGACAGTATTATAGTAGTTATATTCTTGTACATAGGAGCAGTATTATAGAAGTTATATTCTTGAACATAAGGAGCAGTATAATAGTAATTTTATTGTTGTACATAGCAACAATATTATAGTAGATATATTTTTGTTCATAGGAGCAGTATTATAGTAGTTATATTCTTGTACATAGGGGGCAGTATTATAGTAGTTATATTCTTGTACATAGGGGGCAGTATTATAGTAGTTATATTCTTGTACATAGGGGGTAGTATTATAGTAGTTATATTCTTGTACATAGGGGGCAGTATTATAGTAGTTATATTCTTGTACATAGGAGCAGGATTATAGTAGTTATATTCTTGGACATAGGAGGCAGTATTATAGTAGTTATATTCTTGTACATAGGGGATAGTATTATAGTAGTTATATTCTTGTACATAGGGGAAGTATTATAGTAGTTATATTCTTGTACAGGGGGGGCAGTATTATAGTAGTTATATTCTTGTACATGGGAGCAGTATTATAGTAGTTATATTCTTTTACATAGGGGGCAGTATTATAGTAGTTATACTCTTGTACATAAGGAGCAGCATAATAGGAAGTTTATTGTTGTACATAGCAATAGTATTATAGTAGTTATATTCTTGTACATAGGGAGCAGTATTATAGTAGTTATATTCTTGTACATAGGGAGCAGTATTATAGTAGTTATATTCTTGTACATAGGAGGCAGTATTATAGTAGTTATATTTTTGTATATAGGAGCAGTATTATAGTAGTTATATTCTTGTACATAGGAGGCAGTATTATAGTAGTTATATTCTTGTACATAGGGGGCAGTATTATAGTAGTTATATTCTTGTACATAGGGGGCAGTATTATAGTAGTTATATTATTGTACATAGAGGGCAGTATTATAGTAGTTATATCCTTGTACATAGAAGGCAGTATTATATTAGTTATATTCTTGTATGTAGGGAGCAGTATTATAGTAGTTATATTCTTGTACATAGCGGGGAGTATTATAGTAGTTATATTCTTGTACATAGGAGCAGTATTATAGTAGTTATATTCTTGTACATAGGGGGCAGTATTATAGTAGTTATATTCTTGTACATAGGAGGCAGTATTATAGTGGTTATATTCTTGTACATAGGGGGCAGTATTATAGTAGTTATATTCTTGTACATAGGAGCAGTATTATAGTAGTTATATTCTTGTACATAGGGGGCAGTATTATAGTAGTTATATTCTTGTACATAGGAGGCAGTATTATAGTAGTTATATTCTTGTACATAGGAGCAGTATTATAGTAGTTATATTCTTGTACATAGGTGGCAGTATTATAGTAGTTCTATTCTTGTACATAGGAGGCAGTATTATAGTAGTTATATTCTTGTACATAGGGGGCAGTATTATAGTAGTTATATTCTTGTACATAGGAGCAGTATTATAGTAGTTATATTCTTGTACATAGAGGCCAGTATTATAGTAGTTATATTCTTGTACATAGGAGGCAGTATTATAGTAGTTATATTCTTATACATAGGGGCAGTATTATAGTAGTTATATTCTTGTACATAGGAGGCAGTATTATAGTAGTTATATTCTTGTACATAGGAGCAGTATTATAGTAGTTATATTCTTGTACATAGGAGCAGTATTATAGTAGTTATATTCTTGTACATAGGGGGCAGTATTATAGTAGTTATATTCTTGTACATAGGAGCAGTATTATAGTAGTTATATTCTTGTACATAGAGGCCAGTATTATAGTAGTTATATTCTTGTACATAGGGGGCAGTATTATAGTAGTTATATTCTTGTACATAGGGGGCAGTATTATAGTAGTTATATTCTTGTACATAGGGGGCAGTATTATAGTAGTTATATTCTTGTACATAGGAGCAGTATTATAGTAGTTATATTCTTGTACATAGGGGGCAGTATTATAGTAGTTATATTCTTGTACATAGGAGGCAGTATTATAGTACTTATATTCTTCTACATAGGGGGCAGTATTATAGTAGTTATATTCTTGTACATAGGAGGCAGTATTATAGTACTTATATTCTTCTACATAGGGGGCAGTATTATAGTAGTTATATTCTTGTACATAGGAGCAGTATTATAGTAGTTATATTCTTGTACATAGGGGGCAGTATTATAGTAGTTATTTTCCTGTACATAGTGGCAGTATTATAGTAGTTATATTCTTGTACATAGGAAACAGTAGTAGGGCTCAGATGAAACTATTCCCTTCTTTCCCTAAGATTTTAGCGATGTCTCTGTTCACCCAGGGCAGTTATCACTCGTGCATTTTTGTTGCAATTACTTAAATCCTAGATATTATCAAAATAATTAGAAGAATTGTCATACATGAATCCATATGAGTGACAGCCGGGGAAGATAGATATGTGCTACACACGATAAAGACATCATACTGTCCTTATGCAAATGAGTGGAGTGCAGGCGGCACATCTTGGTGTGAGGATTCTGAGCATATGCTAATGATTAGTATAGGAAGCTTATGTCTTCTATAATTAAGGTTTACGTTTATTTGCTGCCTAATAAATGTTCCTTGTGTTCTGATGTGATGCGTTCATCTGGATGCCTCTCAGTTATTCTCATAGTCTTGTCTCTTTTCGGAGTATGGTACTGGCATGGCCCCAGGACAGTATATGGCCTCAATGACGCAGGCGGTTTTTACATGGCTATTTTACCATTATAAAAACGTTGGCTCGAAAATTGCGACCATGTGACATAATTGCATCCCGAAAATTTCAAATCAGTGACCGCTTTTGGTTGCTGATTTTTCACAATGCATCAAAAGGTCTTCTTGACCTATCTTTTGAGGAAAGACACTGCAAGATCCCATAGAGTCCAATGGGAGCTGAAAAAAATAATGAGGGGCGGAAGTTTACTTGTGTCTGGCACTCATAAAAGAAGACAAGTGGCTCTAATTAAGCATAAGAGGTCATTATGAGGATTTCTCATGGAATTCCCTGTGACCCAGGAATGCGGCATGAAATCACGTGGCGAGTTTTTCGCGGATCAGTTTCAGTGTGAATCCACATTAGATGGGAGAATCCAGCGATCGGAGCGACTTCCAACGAGGCCGGTCATCAGTGCTGGACTAGCCGGGGCCTCACCGCCAACCGTGGGGTGTTTGTGGTTCATCTAACAGTGTGGAGAGTATACAGAGAATGGCGCGATTGATGAATACTTTCAGCAAAAGGAGGATGTCAGGAATCGTTCTGACCAACAGGCTGCACAGTCAGCTGAATACAACGCTGGGGCTCCAACTAACGTGTCCGAACGCACAACTCGCCGTTCCTCCGCACGGATGGTATAACAGCAGGCGACCAGTTCCAGCGTCATTGTGTCTAAGAGAAACAAAGACGAATCTCCAGAGGGAAAAAGAGCACAAAGCTTGTATCACCGAGCCATTTGTATAGAGAAGTGAAGCAAATAGCGAGTACAAAAAGGCCAAATACGTTGTGGCTTACATCTTCTACATATTCTGCAATTTATATGGGCCAGTCCTTTGAATTGGCTCTCAAAAGGGGCGGAGTTAAGGTTTAAATGTTCCAATCAGGACGATTCATATTGGATCTGTATATAAGTCACCAACAATTCACTTGGAAAGCCTTGATATTTAAACAATGCATAATCAAGGATTTACGTACCTTAGAAGCAGACCATGCAGCTACTTTGAGGTACCTGGAGGAGGTGACCCAAACTACTTTAAGAGGACCCTTTCCCTCCAGGGACCCCATAGCAGGGCATGGTTTCCTTCTAATATTCGTATGCTACTGTCTTGGTCTGGGCTTCTTCTATCTAGGGCCACACAACTGCATGGATTACTGCGATGGTGCAAGGTGAGGGCCGGGGATGACCAATCTACTCAATACAGAAGAGCGGGGAGAGGCTCCTGCTGCAGCCAGACAGAGGAGAGGAGACATGACGGATCCCATGGGACATATAGAAAAGTGTAGATTTATCAGTTTTAATTAATATTAAACAAAATTAGATGAACGGAGGGTGGGGGTGGTTGGGGGGGGGGGGCGTCTTTTATGTTTATTGCTCTTTTAACTGACTTCTTTCTTCTTAGTTGTTGATGGGTTCAGTTAATGTCTGTAACTTGTCCTGTGTGATAATCCCACCCTGTCAGCATCCCCTTATCTGCCATGTTTTACAATGTCATTACAGCAGATATGATAAGGCCTGAGAATGCTGCCCTTCAAAGGGAGACCTTCCTCTACCAGAGGGACAAGAAGAGCGATGTGAGGACAAGAGGTGATGAGGATGGTGACTGGGGTGTGAGATGATTAGACTGCGGTTATGGCCTGGACCTAAACACACTGGTATTAGCGGAGGCTCCCTGTCTTTGGGCCCCTTAGGCACTAGGGCCACCTGTGGTTGTTACCCCTGCGCTCCCTATAGCTGTATATATATATATATATATATATATATATATATATATATTGCATCTGTTGCTATATGGCACAGTCAGAAGCCGTCTCAGTTGTCGCCGGTGACGTCTTCAGTAGCTGTTTGTCTGCGTCCCGAATTCGTGTTTTGTCTGCAATTCTTTGGAATGTGATTTTACGTAGTAAAGCAGCAATAAATAGAAGATCCACCGGCCGCCGGGATTGTCATTCCCTTGGAAGACTCCTTATTTCGGACGGATAACCTTGAGTTATGATCAGAGTCCTATGAGTTCCAGGAAGCTTTCTGTTTACAAACAGGTTGTTTCTGACAGCACAGAATAGCCGATACTGCGGGAATGTTATAGCGCAGAATAGCCGATACCGCAGGAATGTTATAGCGCAGAATAGCCGATACCGCGGGAATGTTATAGCACAGGGTAGCCGATACTGCGGTAATGTTATAGCGCAGAGTAGCCGATACTGCGGGAATGTTATAGCGCAGAGTAGCCGATACTGCGGGAATGTTATAGAGCAGAGTAGCCGATACCGCGGGAATGTTATAGAGCAGAGTAGCCGATACCGCGGGAATGTTATAGAGCAGAATAGCAGATACCGCAGGAATGTTATAGCGCAGAATAGCCGATACTGCGGGAATGTTATAGCGCAGGGTAGCCGATACTGCGGGAATGTTATAGCGCAGAGTAGCCGATACCGCGGGAATGTTATAGCGCAGAGTAGCCGATACCGCGGGAATGTTATAGAGCAGAATAGCCGATACCGCGGGAATGTTATAGAGCAGAATAGCCGATACCGCGGGAATGTTATAGAGCAGAATAGCCGATACCGCGGGAATGTTATAGAGCAGAATAGCCGATACCGCGGGATTGTTATAGAGCAGAATAGCCGATACCGCGGGAATGTCATACAGCAGAATAGCCGATACCGCGGGAATGTCATAGAGCAGAATAGCCGATACCGCGGGAATGTCATACAGCAGAATAGCCGATACCGCGGGAATGTTATAGCGCAGAATAGCCGATACCGCGGGAATGTTATAGAGCAGAATAGCCGATACCGCGGGAATGTTATAGAGCAGAATAGCCGATACCGCGGGAATGTCATACAGCAGAATAGCCGATACCGCGGGAATGTCATAGAGCAGAATAGCCGATACCGCGGGAATGTCATACAGCAGAATAGCCGATACCGCGGGAATGTTATAGCGCAGAATAGCCGATACCGCGGGAATGTTATAGAGCAGAATAGCCGATACCGCGGGAATGTTATAGAGCAGAATAGCCGATACCGCGGGAATGTCATACAGCAGAATAGCCGATACCGCGGGAATGTCATAGAGCAGAATAGCCGATACCGCGGGAATGTCATACAGCAGAATAGCCGATACCGCGGGAATGTTATAGCGCAGAATAGCCGATACCGCGGGAATGTTATAGCGCAGAGTAGCCGATACCGCGGGAATGTTATAACTCAGAATAGCCGATACCGTGGGAATGTTATAGCGCAGGGTAGCCGATACTGTGGGAATGTTATAGCGCAGGGCAGCCGATACTGCGGGAATGTTATAGCGCAGGGCAGCCGATACTGCGGGAATGTTATAGCGCAGGGCAGCCGATACTGCGGGAATGTTATAGCGCAGGGCAGCCGATACTGCGGGAATGTTATAGCGCAGGGCAGCCGATACTGCGGGAATGTTATAGCGCAGGGCAGCCGATACTGCGGGAATGTTATAGCGCAGGGCAGCCGATACTGCGGGAATGTTATAGCGCAGGGCAGCCGATACTGCGGGAATGTTATAGCGCAGGGCAGCCGATACTGCGGGAATGTTATAGCGCAGGGCAGCCGATACTGCGGGAATGTTATAGCGCAGGGCAGCCGATACTGCGGGAATGTTATAGCGCAGGGCAGCCGATACTGCGGGAATGTTATAGCGCAGGGCAGCCGATACTGCGGGAATGTTATAGCGCAGGGCAGCCGATACTGCGGGAATGTTATAGCGCAGGGCAGCCGATACTGCGGGAATGTTATAGCGCAGGGCAGCCGATACTGCGGGAATGTTATAGCGCAGGGCAGCCGATACTGCGGGAATGTTATAGCGCAGGGCAGCCGATACTGCGGGAATGTTATAGCGCAGGGCAGCCGATACTGCGGGAATGTTATAGCGCAGGGCAGCCGATACTGCGGGAACGTTATAGCGCAGGGTAGCCGATACTGCGGGAATGTTATAGCGCAGAATAGCCGATACTGCGGGAATGTTATAGCGCAGAATAGCCGATACTGCGGGAATGTTATAGCGCAGAATAGCAGATACTGCGGGAATGTTATAGCGCAGAATAGCAGATACTGCGGGAATGTTATAGCGCAGATAACAATAACAAGAAAAGAGGCCAAAAAACTCGTGCTGCTGTTAGGACTAGGGGAAATGGATAAACAAGTATAATCAATGTTCCCCTTACGTCCTCCAGCAGCACAAATGATGGGGATCTATCAAGTATCAACCCCCATGGGAGGGTCATCCGGCAGAACTGCATTTAAAATGGAGCACCCAAAAGCCCAAATTAAGCGCCTTCAGAAAAACAATTTTTTTGACTATAATGACTAACTAAAGTCTGATGTGAACTCCACATTGCTGGCGCACAGATGTTCTCCAAAGGAACTAAGCCTCTTTCTGCCCACATGTTGAACAAAGGTGGATGGTTGTAGGCCTTGTGCAACACCCCAGAGGGGTAACTCTGGGCACCCGGCTAACGTGAAGAGCTGGCAGGGATAAGTGCTGTCTCGTCATGGCGGCACTTACAAGCCTCTGGTCCCTGAGGGGTGACACGCAGCCAAGGCCAGAGCAGGATCGCAGAACAGCTTTGACACTCCTATGGCAGGGAGTGCCAATAAATTAGATGGGGGAGTAGTAGTACCAATCACTCGTGACGCCACTGTTTCCACACACCATTATTCTATGCGGCGGAGAAGTTAACACGGAAACTTGTGTTAACGTATCTCGGGTCTCTAGAAACAGTTAGGGCCCGGTATACCTTTTACTTGAATAACCACATATTACAGGTAATGCAGGTATAATTCACATCAAACAGTGACAGGCTAGAGCTCAGAGGTCATGGAGGATACACAGGATGAATAGGGCCCTACAGTCCACGTTATCTGTACGGCACCGCTCCTGGACTGGGAGCACTTCTGAGGAGGAAGGGAGGTAGGGGTCACTCCGCAGACTCTCTGGCAGACAATTATTCAGGAAGGCTTAGCCAATACACACCCGACACAGCAGATGCGTGGGTGTCTCACTAGAGTACCTCTGTGCGGTGATCCTAATGACGGACGGCTGAACAGGAAAAGCCTATAGTGTGACCGGGTACCTGGTTTGGAACTTGGGTAATGCACTCTCTCTCATGACGGGACTCACTTCTCACATCCACACTCCTAACACTATGGCATGTCACTCCTCTTCCTCCATCTTCATCTACATAGAAGCTGAAGGTGCTTCCATGCGGCTCTGTGTTAGCACTCTGTAGCAGGCAAGATGGAAGACCTCTTCCTGCTCTCAAACTCTCCTATTTATAACCTCACTTGTATCACATGACAAGACAAACTGATACATTTACATGCAGGCAATTATTTTATTACTGTTAACCTCTCAAGAGCCGCAGCTGTGCAACACACACTGGATATGACAGGACAAGCTTTGCACAGTGCATCTACATAGGACAACCATGTATGACATTTATGGAGGGGATCAGGATGGTGTTCTGGGCCACTACACTTGTGCCTGATATGTCATCTGCATGGTCTCCCTGATCCATCTGCTGAGTGTAGACTTTGATGCCTTGCGGCCCTTATTCTTTATGGAGAAGAGACTCAAGAGATTCTCATTCAGCCTAATATCCTGTGATCTTTCTAGATTAACCTTACAATCTGGTTTGTATTTAGGAAGGAGGGTACTTTAGGCATAAAAGTAGGTAGGAATCGTAAAAGGACCTTGTCTGGTAAGAAAGTAGCATCGGGCTCAAAAGCCCCAAAGGCATATAATTTCCCAATCCTCTTGGCTGACATCATTGCCAGCAGGAAAGCCACTTTCATTAAAAGGTATTTAAACACCCATACCCTCATTTCCCTATTTTCCTTCTGTACCCCCCTTCAAAAATGTAATTAAAGAATATATATATATATAATAATCTTTATTTGTATAGCGCCAGCATATTCCAATAAAAAAATTGTGCCTCCTCTAATGATTCGAAGGGGAAAACACATAACCCCCCTTAGGACCACTGATAGATCCCATTGGGGTCTGAGGACCACTGACTTGAGCCTGACTGCTCTGTTGAGGAATTTGCAAAAATTCCAAAATGTTGATGATAGCGAGATCCTCAGGAGGCACTCCATTTTTTGAGCACCAGGTCATATACACTCTACGGATTCTTGTGTATAGTTTTTTTGTAGAATCTGCTCTGTAATACTGCAGTGTACTCAACACCGCTTCTGAAATCCCTCTACCTCATAATAAGGACTGGTCAACGTCCAGGCTGTCAGGTTGAGTCTGTTTAGATGTGGGCAGAGCTACGAGCCTTGAGACACCAGGTTCTACTTGGGGGGAAGCCTTCAATAATGCCTTTGACTCATGTGCATGAGCTGGGAGAAACATGACCTTCTGGGCAAAAGCGGTATGATGGCTACTACCGTGGTCTGATTTTGCCTGATCTTCATCAATACCCTTGGTATCATGGAAACTGGAGGGAATATATAGGCCAGCCTGAACCTCCAAGTGAGGACAGAGCATCGACTGCCAGGGGATTGTCTCTCTGGTATAGCAAGCAAAATTTCTTCACTTTGATGTGGAGTCTGGTCATCATCAGGTCGACCTCTAGAACACCCTGTCTGACAGTAATCTGATAGACTATCTCTGGATTCAGAGCCAACTCTTCTGCTATTACATTGCATGTCCCTTGGATATGCACCACTGTAAGGTAGGTTAAATTCTCCTCTGCCCATCTCATGTTCTTTCCCACCTTGATTTGGAGGGGCTAAGATCAAGGGCCACCCTACTTATTGATTTAGCGGACTACAGTCATGTTGTCTGACCTGACATATACTGTTTTCCCCTTGATCCACAGGCCAGAGTGAGTCAGAGCAAGCCTGATTGCCCAAATCTCTCTCACATTTTAAGATAGATTCTTCTCCTGGGATGTCCAAATCCCTTGAACTGTGTCCACTTCCAAATGGGTGCCCCTAATTGGGATGTATCCATGGTAAATAAGGTCCAAAGAGGTTGAACCATAGACCTCCTATCCTTAAAGTTGTTCCACCTATGAAAGGAGAGATGGGCCGTTTAAATAGGGGGTAATTCTTTTTTCAACCCCTTTGGGAAAATGGTTCCAACAGGTCAAAAATGCCAACAGGACCATGGCACAGCCTCTATAGATTCAGCCATGAGACCCAAAGCTCTCACCAGGGTCTGATCATTGTTCTGGAAACAGACAGAAATTTGTTAGCAGCTATTATTATCTCCTTTCTCAAAGGGGTTAATCATATTATCATGTAAGTAGAGTTCATAATAACCCCCCCCCCCCCCAAAAAAAAATGTGTCTGATTTGTCCCAGTTTATCATCCAACCCAATTGTTACACACGTTTGGTGAGTTAAGACCTCCTTGGACCTTACTAGCAGGAGCCAATTATCCAGATAAGAGACATTAGACAATCCTTGAACCCTGAGAGCTGCTGCTACCGCCAAAATCACCTTCGTGAATATGAATGGTGTGAATAAGATTCTGATAGTTAGGCTGTAAACTGATAATGTTTGATGACTCCTGCCACCTGAACTGCAACTCTTAGAAATTTTCTGTAAGGGCCCTTTTTCACATAATAATGGCCGACAATCGTCCCTGTGATGCTCGGTCTGCACCGGAGCGAACATTGCTGGATCACTGACAGAGTGGCCAGTAGGGGGCCGGGGCCGCTGGAAGACAGTTCTCTCCCCCCGCCCCTCTCCATTCACTGTAAGCAGCAGCCAGCAGGGGGCCAGGGTGGCTGGAGGATAGTTCTCGCCCCGCTCTCCCCCCGCCTCTCTCCATTCACTGTAAGCAGCAGCCAGCAGGGGGCCAGGGTGGCTGGAGGATAGTTCTCTCCCCTCTCTCCCCCCGCCCCTCTCCATTCACTGTAAGCAGCGGCCAGCAGGGGGCCAGGGTGGCTGGAGGATAGTTCTCTCCCCTCGCCCCTCTTCATTCACTGTAAGCAGCGGCCGTTCATTACTGAACGGCCGCTGTTTACACCAAACAATATGTTGCTCAGATTTTAAGTTGCTTAAAAGTGAACAGCTGGATGATTCTGGTCCAGTCGTTCAGCATCAGCATGCTGTTACATGGCACGATAGTCGTTCAAAACCCCGTGGGAGAACGATAATCGTCTTGTGTAAAAGGGCCCTTAGGACCATCAATTTGCATCCTTCAAATCTAGAGTGGCCATAAAATCCCTCGACTATAGAATGTTTATAACAGATCTATTCTGTATATAGCAATTTAAATATCTGAGTCTATGATTACTCTCCACCCTCCTGCAGCTCTTTTGAGGGAGAGTAGTCACCTATTCCTCTTTATACAAAGACTTCCTCTAGTTCAGCCTTTCTTATATATTTAGACATAGCGCCCTCTAGGGTCGCCTGTTTCTCTTGGCACAGACGGGAGGTGCGAACAAATCCGTGTCTTGGAGGTGATATGAAATCTATTGCATAACCTGAGCGTATTGTCTCTAGGACCCAAAGGTCCTGAATTAATTCTAACCAACCCTGGAGGAAGATAGTGAGATGACCTCCTACTGAAGTGTCTGATATAGTCGGGAGGCACAGCTATGGTGTCAGAAGTCTGGCTTCTTCTGCCTTCATGGCCTCTTGGGCGTCTAGCGCCCCTTCTCTAGCTCGCGTTACACTGATATTGCTTCCCAGTCTGCAGGCCCCATCTGTCCCTTTCTTCCCTCTCTACTTACTTCTTTTATTTCCTTTCTGATCTTGCATTACTTACTCCTTTGATTCCTCTCTTTCTCTTCCTTCCTCCCTTCTTTCCACTCTTTTTCTTCCTTTTCCTCTTCCTTCCTTCCTTCCTTTCCCTCTCTCATACCTTGATTTCTCTTTCTCTCTCTTTCCGTTCCTCCCACTTTCTTCCTTCTTCCCTTTGTAGTGAACAGAAGTTCATGTATGAAAGTTCTGGAAGATTCTGATTGCTCTCTGTAGTCTTGTGCATATTGTCGGTATGTTTTATGTCACATGAATATGAAGTGTATTGCCTAGCTGCAGCACTGAATGGGTTACTGTCTGGGTCATGTCTACAAGTGTTACTTTTATAAGTCATGTGACCATGTTTGATATATGTGTTTGCAAGTTGGATGATTGGGGCTTTTTGTTTTTTTGCTTGCTGTGACTGGTCTGCTTGGAGTTGAGTGCTGTCATGTTGGAGTGCTGCCCACATGAAGGTACCTTCAACCTGCATGTCGTGAAGATGGAAGAGATGGAGAGGTGGCCTAGGACCCACTTCTTACAATCATTGTGCTCTATGACTGAAGTATTGGAGTCCGCTGTGCAGGGACAGAGAAGTCAAGATTCAGTGAGTGACCGGGGGGAAATTTGTACCTGTATCTAAAGAGTATTATCCAGGAGCGGTGCTGCACAGATAACTTGGACTGTGGGCCTGGTGTCATCCTGTGTCTGCCTCCATGTCCTCTTTGCTAATTTTTGCCTGCATCCATGTGTTTTGCTGAGCCTGCTCCAATCTACTGTGAACTGTAATTATTCAAGTAAAGTTACAGCTGTTGACCGTTCCGGAAAACTGTTGGCTCAACTACTCTGTGTGTGTGTGTGGGGGGGGGGGGGGGGGCTTTATTCCATCTTCATCTCCATCGCAGAGGAAGGAACGGTGGTGTCACACATAACAAATCAAATAAGCAAGAACTTCCCATGTTTAATAGCCTGCCCTCGGCCCCTGGGACTTGTTCTCCAGTTACCCTCCGGGTGGGAGACGTTAGTGCCACCGTGGCGGGGTCCTACTCTAATCACTGCTGTCTGTTAGGCCCAGACCCGCTCCTTAGACGCTGCACCTCTCTCTTTATTTCTTCATCCCTGTCATCCTTCCTCTCTATCTTTCTGTCTGTCCCAGCACTGAACATCTCTCCTCCTTACATGATTTCGCTCCTTCTTCTTTCCTCCTGTAGTCTGGTAGCTTCTTTCCTGCCATCTTTCTGGTTTCAGATCATTGTATTCTAACTTTTGATCACCCTTGTCATTGTTCTGCAGCTCCCACGGTCTATTTCTGCTCTGCCTCTGGCTATTCTCACACTATTGTGATTGGTGTTCTTGTGCACGGTGTACAGTACAATATGCAGACCTGCCTGTCCCCGAGATGTATATACATCCCTTTGGACATATTTTATTCTGCTTACCCAGTAGATGAATATGCGCCAAGTTAATGTGAGAACTACAGAGGGTGAAGGCAGAAAAAGCATTCATGATTAGAGCATTTCAGATGTCAGGAACCACAGAACAAACACTTGATTCTGGTGTGCTGTGCTGTCAGCTTGCTCACTTCATGCATGCTTCCCCATCCACTGCTTGCTCTAGCGGTTCACCTGCCGCGGTCCGGGCTTTAGCAATAAGGTATTCCATGCAAGGAAAGAGTGTAATCCAGGCTGCTTGAAGAGTAAAATGTGTAATAATCTTCCTTTAGCCATATTAATATCGCCAGGTGTAGACACCTCTAACCCGACGCGTATCGGCTGCACAGAGCCTCCGTCAGTGGGATGACCTGAATAGAGTGTGGGACCAGCTTAAATAGGTGGAACAGAACAGATAATTACAATGACTGCCAGCTGTACGGCTATAGGGCAAAGGGAAAAGACACAGAAACATCAGACTATTACTGGGGAGATATCAACATGACACGGGATGGATACCATCGGGCGCTCTACCAAAAGGCCATCAATTCTCTTTATTACAAGATTAACCCCTAGTAGCACTTTATTTGTATCTATTGTGTTTGAGCCTTACCTTTGTATTGGTAACAATAAATATACAAGAATCCATATAAAATGCCCATTGTTAACCAATAACATTGCACTTGGCTCACCTTTACAGAGCAGTTAGCCTGCATATTCGATTATATCTATAGCTTACTAGCAACAACAAAAATGTGTATATATATATATATATTTATATTTCTTCCTTTTTTCTCCTGTATATACTCATGTTTGATTCATATATATGTAATACAGGTTTGACTTGTAGTATAGCCCTCAAGGGGGTCTGAGCCCAAAAAAAAAAATTAAATTGAAAAAAAAAAAGAAAACATTTTTGGAAAAATATGCTCATGTTTGATTTCTATATATGTAACTAGCTGATATACCCGGCTTCGCCTGAGTTAATTTGGTACTGGTGTTTATCTGGTGTTCACACGGAAAATCTTACGAAGTCGTGGTTACTTTAGAGATACTGAGGAAAAACATATGTTCACCATTTTGCATAGTTCTCTGCGTTACCCAGGAAACACCACGTGGAGGCAACCATGTGACGTTTCCTTCATATAAAATGACATCAGGAAGTGAGAGAATTAGATTCCATACATAAAATTTGAACGCTAATTCTTTTGTGCTAGAATTAAATAATGGAGTTGGGACCCCTTTACTTTTCCTATTTTGGACATAATCTATGCTCGCGCCAAATTTCATGTTTCTACGATATCGGGAAGTTGGAGAATTCGTGGCAAGTCAGTCAGTCAGTGAGGGCTTTTGTCTTTATATATATAGATATAGATGTTCCTATATATGTAATGCAGGTCTGACTTGTGGTATAGCCCCCGAGGAACCACAACCACTGGTTCTTGTGAGCCTGTTCCAGGACAACTTCCTGTTAGAACTACTAACAAACCTTCTTCTATGACATAGGTCTCATACATCCAAAGGGCCACGACCTCTTCGATAAGTGCCAACCAACACCACTTCATAACTGTTGCATTCTGGCTGGACGTGCGGTGTACACCAATGTAAGAATAAGTATAACCGTGCGTAACACAACTAGAGATGAGTGAGCACCCAAATGCTCGGGTCCGCGTTATTCGAGTCGAGCTTTTCGTAAAATTCGAGAGCTCTACTCGAGTAATGAACCCCACTGACTACAATGGGAGACTCGAGCATTTTTGTATGTGGGACGCTGGGTCCCGGGCTTTTTTTTTTTCTTGATTCGTGTTTCTCTCTCTCTCTTTCTCTTCCCCTTCCCCTTCCTGCCAGACCAAAAATTTTCGAATGATGCGCGCTGCGTCGCGATGGGGAGGGGCCAAAACAGGCACGTCACAGCGGGGAGGAGCCAAAAGCTGGGGCGGGGTCGAATTCGATTTGATGCTCATTTGAGTAACGAGTACCATCGAGTACGCTAATACTCGAAGGAGCATCAAGCTCAACAGAGTACATTCGCTCAACTCTAAACACAACCAAAAGTATGACTATGCAACAAAAACACAAAACAAAACTAAGGAGAATCCTTTGCCTGTAAACCCCTTACCCCAGGAGGGACCTGTGCCTAAATGGCAGGCCGAACGTTGTGATAAGTGTGGATCCCATACACATACCTTGGCCACTAATAAATCCCTACCAGGGAGCCCTGAATACCAAAAGAAACAGAAAACTAACTGTGGAACTTAGCTCTAACAGCAGTCTGCAGCAAGGAAAAGGCGCTCCAGAGGCTGTGCTCCTCATCAGCAATCCCAGGAGGAAACTGAATTGACCAGCACTAAAGTCAAATCTAAGTCAGACTATATAGGGCAGGGAAACTAGGGACAGGTGAGAACTAACATCACTCACCCGACACCATGCCCCTCAGCCCCAGGAAAGGCAGAGATACTGCTAAAACCTGGTCCGGCCTGAAAGCAAGGCAAATATATCAGAACAGCTGCAACAGCACCTCCCTTTCTAGAAGGGGCCTCAGGACTCATAGGACCAGGACAACTCGGATTCAATCTGTGAACATTTTGTACCAGACAATCCTCATGCACATTGACGGAACTCATGAACTTTCTTCTGGACCATAACTGCGCCAATGTACAAGGTACTGCAATGAATTCCTAACTTGACTAGAGTTCATTATGCAACTGATCACAAACTGATCCTCCTCATCCACTAAAACAGCAGCCCGGGGTGGTGAACCATTCTCAGAATCTCAGAACCTTTACACAGAGATTTGTAGAAAACACATTATTTACTCTAGAAAAAAGACGCTAAGGGGCGACCAAATAACTCTGTATAAATCCATGAGGGGACAATACAAGGATCTCTGCCATGATCTGTTTATACCCAGGACTGCGACGGTAACAAGAGGACATCCGCTACGATTAGAGGAAAGTAGGTTTCATCACCAACACAGAAGGGGATTCTGTACTGTAAGAGCAGTGAGACTGTGGAACTCTCTGCCTGAGGACGTGGTGATGGCAGGATCCATAGAGGAGTTTAAGAGGGAATAGATGTCTTTCTGCAGCAGAAGGATATTATAGGATATAAATCTTAGGTTAATTGTTAATCCGGGTATATAGGCAGGTAGGAACTATTAGGGGTTGGTCCAGGGATTAGTCTGATTGCCATTAGGGAGTCGGGAAGGAATTTTTCCCCCAAAAGGGTTTTTTTGACTTCCTCTGAATCAACAACACAGGAGGATAAACAGGCTGAACTAGATGGACATTGTCTTCATTCGGCCTTACAAACTATGTTACTATGTTACTGGTAATTTTCATTGCACTGGGAATTTCTAACGAAAAAGCAACCCCATTAATCTTCTCAATGATTTTAAACTAACCTAGTTTAAAGGATGGTTGCCTGAGTTTTATATTTCTGGTAGACAACCATTCCAAGTCACCAACACAGAATACCACCCCTTCAGAATGATGACTATCTGCTACCCACTTGCCCTGTCGAACTCCTTGAAATAGATTTCTCTGAACCTCTGCCCACCCTGTCTCGATATCAGAACAGAACTCATCACCTCCTCGTACCTCCGAAACCTGCTTGGAAAAGGGGCCAGAACATATGTGGAATCCGTAATTACAAAAGAATGGCGATGCCCCCGTAGCCTCCTGTGATCTATTGTTTATTGTCTCTAGAGCTAGTGGTAAAAACCTCAACCAGTCCCCCTGGTTTTCTGAGACGTAACAGCGTAAATATTGTTCCAGGTTCTGGTTAGATCTCTCAGTTTGCCCGTTGGTCTCTGGATGGTATGCTGAGGAAAACGAGAGCTGAACACCCAAAAGAGAGCAGACTTCTTACCAAATAGAGAAACGAATTGTACTCCATGATCGGAGATGATATTCTCTGGTAATTCATGTAATCTAACGATGTGGGAAAATTAAGACACTGGACAACATTCTAGCATTCGGCAACCAGGGAAGTGCCACAAAATGGCACATTTTGCTAAAACAATCCAATACCACCCAGACAATCATCTTACCTTCGGAAGGTGGCAAATCCATAATGAAGTCCATGGACAGATGAGTCGAAAGTTACCGGCCGGCGGATTACGAGGTGACTTAGTTCTGCCACACACCTCACAAGATGAAACAAAACTGAACGCATCCTGTCATAATGACAGCCACCAAAATGTTTTTGAGAGTAGCTTACGGGTGATATTAATTTCCGGATGCCTGGCCAATGCAGAACTATGAACCTCGGACAGCACCTGTAGCCTTAGATGAACTGGAACAAAAAGCTTTCCAGTAGGAAGCTTTGATTGGGCTAAATCCTGTGCTCTACAGACATGCTCCTCTAACTCCAATGACACTGCCAACACCACCACCCCTTTAGAAAGGATAGGGGATAGGAGGTTCATCATAAACTACTGGAAGAAAACTTCTCGAAAGAGCATCGGCCTTCACATTCTTCCAATATGGACAACAAGCTGATATAACCGGCTTCGCCCGAGTTAATTTGGTACTGGTGTTTATCTGGTGTTCACACGGAAAATCTTATGAAGTTGTGCTTACTTTAGAGATACCGGAAAAACATATGTTCACCATTTTGCATAGTTCTCTGTGTTACCCAGGAAACACCACGGGAGGTAACCATGCAACGTTTCCTTTATATAAAATGACATCAGGAAGTGAGAGAATTAGATTACATACGTAAAATTTAGACACTAATTATTTTGCGCTTAGAATTGAATAATCTAATTGGGACCCATTAGCTTTTCCTATTTATGACATAATCAATGCTCGTGCCAAATTTCCCGTTTCTATGACACCGGAAAGTGAAAAAATTACATTCCATACGTAAAATTTCGATGCCAATTCTTTTGCGCTAGAATTGAATAATCGAGTTGGGACCCATTAGCTTTTCCTATTTATGACATAATCAATGCTCGTGCCAAATTTCACATTTCTATGACACCGGGAAGTGAAAAAATTACATTCCGCACGTAATATTTGGACGCTAATTCTTTTGCACATAGAATTGAATAATCGAGTTGGGACCCATTAGCTTTTCCTATTTATGAAATAATCAATGCTCGTGCCAAATTTTACATTTCTATGACACCGAAAAGTGAAAAGTTACATTTTGCACGTAAAATTTCGACGCCAATTCTTTTGCGCTAGAATTTAATAATCGAGTTGGGACCCATTAGCTATTCCTATTTATGACATAATCAATGCTCGTGCCAAATTTCATGTTTCTATGACACTGGAAAGTGAAAAAATTACCTTCCGCACGTAACATTTTGACGCCAATTCTTTTGCGCTAGAATTGAATAATCGAGTTGGGACCCATTAGCTTTTCCTATTTAGGACATAATCAATGCTCGTGCCAAATTTCCTGTTTTCTATGACACCGGAAAGTGAGAAAAATACATTCCGTACGTAAAATTTGGACGCTAATTCTTTTGCGCATAGAATTGAATAATCGAGTTGGGACCCATTAGCTTTTCCTATGTATGTCATAATCAATGCCCGTGCCAAATTTTAAGTTTCTATGACATTGGGAAGTGACAGATTTAGATTATGTACGTAAAATTTTGACGCCAATTATTTTGCGCTAGAATTGAATAATCGAGTTGGGACCCAATTTCTTTTTCTATTTTGGAGATAATCTATGCTCGTGCCAAAATTCATGTTTCTACGATATCGGGAAGTTGGAGAACTTTTGGCGAGTCAGTCAGTGAGTGAGTGAGTGAGTGAGTCAGTCAGTGAGTCAGTCAGTCAGTGAGTCAGTCAGTGAGTCAGTGAGTCAGTGAGTGAGTGAGTCAGTCAGTCAGTCAGTCAGTCAGTCAGTCAGTCAGTCAGTGAGTCAGTGAGGGCTTTCAGCTTTATATATATATATATAGATAAGTAACTAAGAAGTTGAAACAGGAAAAAAAAGCGACCTCCATACCTGTCTAGGATTGAAATTCTGATTCCAGATATATAAAGCTTTTGTAATCCGTGAAAACCGTCAGCCTGTGTTTCGGCCCTTCCAGAAGATGACTCATCAAATGCCCATTTAATTGCCAACAGTTCTCTGTCCCTGATGTCATAATATTGTTCCCGAAGAAGAAAATTTTCAAGAAAAGAATGCATACGGGTGAAGCTCTTGCAATGTCTCCGCTCCAACGCCCGCCTCCAAAGCATCGACCTCAACAACAAAAGCCCTGGAAGAATCTGGCTGCACCAGAACCAGAGCCGTAGCAAAACACTTCTTCAATTTCTGAAACGACTACAGTGCTCCTGCCGGCCATTGAGTCATGAAGCACCCCTTCCTTGTCATATCCGTAAGAGGTTTAACTACCACTGAAAAATCCCTAATGAATCTACGGTAATAGTTGGCGAGCCCTAACAACCTTTGTAAGGCTTTCACATTCTCTGGTAGGACCCAGTTCTGAACCACTCAAACATTCTCAGGATCCATCTTGAAACCCTCTTAGGTAATAATGTGCCCTAGAAATGTGACCTCTTGCACAGCAAACACACGTTTATCTCTCTTGGCAAATAAACAATTCTTGCACAAAACGTGGAGGACCTGGCGAACATGGGAAACGTGAGAATCAAAATCAGGGAAAAAAGATCAAAATATAGTCCAGGTAAACCAACACAAATCTGCCCACAAACTGAGAGAGAACCTCATAAATGAAGGACTGAAACATCGCAGGAGCATTAGTAAGGCCAAAAGGCATGACCAGACTCTCATAATGCCCCTTTGGGGTATTGAACGTGGGCTCCCACTTGTCCCCCTCCTTAATCCGGATTAAATTATATGCCCCACGTAAATCAAATTTAGAAAACCAGTTGGAGCCATTCAACTGCGAAAACAGATCCGGGATAAGGGGGAGAGGGGATGGATTGCGTTTCGTGATTTTGTTCAGTTCTCTGAAGTCAACACAGGGACGTAACCCGCCATCTTGTCTCTTCACAAAGAAGAACCCCGCTGCTAACGGGGAAATAAAAGGTCGTATATCACTCTTTCTCAAACTGTCTAAGATATAGTCTTTAAGAGCTTGTCTCTCAGAGGCAAATATGGTGTACATGCGACTCTTGGGAAACTTGCAGTCAGGTAGAAGTTCAATTGCACAATCCCCCTTTCTGTGGGGCGGTAATTTGTCTGCCCCCATCTGGGAAAACACATCAAAGAAGTCAGAAATAAATTCAGGCAACTCTTCTACCTGAATAGAAGCCACATTAATAGAAACTCAACAAGACAGACAAAAGGGGCTCCATTTCGTGATGTCCCTCTTCTCCCAAACAACTACCATGTTATGTAAGCATAATCAGGGCAACAACAAGACTACTTGCGTAGGAAGGGATTCCATGACATATAATGTTATCATTTCCATATGGAACAACCCAATTTTTAAGCGAATATTAGGAACACAAAATCTCAGACATTTGAGATAGTGGAGAGACGTCAATGGCTGACACAGGGATTGCAAAGTCCAGAGAATTCATCTCTAGGCCTAAACTCTTGACTGTATCCCGGGGTATTAAATTGACGCCAGCTCCACAATCTCAAAAAATATTAATGGGACTGCCCACACTGTTACAAGGAATCTCAGCAGGAAGAACCAGCCTGGAGGATGATACTTAACAATTTGAGGAGCTAGAAGGACCTTCCCTCTAACCTCTAGGCCATCTAGTTTTCCTGACAAGAATTACTATGGGGACAAAACTGAGCCATATGACAGGAGAAACATTGAACTTGAAATTGTACCTCCCTTCTACTTCTAGCCCTGCCACCAAATGACCCTAGTTGCATGTGTAACATCCCACAGCAACCAAGACACAAGGCCCACACTGAGGAGCTGGCGGGGTAGAGATGGCACTTGTCATGGTGGCTGTACCAGACTCCTACCCAGTGGGATGCATGTAACCTCGGCCAAGGTACTGCTAGCCCTCTTCCAAGTAACGCTGGGACAGCAGTTACCTGTATAGGGGTGTGTAGTGGACCATAGAAGTTGTCACTCGTGACGCCACCATTCCTTCACACTGTTGATCATCCGGTAGTAGAAATAAGAGAGTCCACACATTGTTATGATTAAATACCTTAACCACTGAGAACGGACAGTGACTGGAACTTAACTTCTTGCTATATAAGCTTCACACTCCAGTGCAGAAATAACAGTTAGGCAAGTTCAGGGAGGAGAACACAGGATGAAACCGGACCTACAGGCTAAGTTATCTGTAAGGTTGCGCTCCAGGAAAGGGAACACTCCAGAGGAGGTCAAGGGAAGAGAACACTCCACTAACACTCACTTGTATTCTGTAGCGTGAACACTGCACAGTGGACTACTTTCTTTTTCTCTCACACTTCACACAGACAGTTCCTGGAATTGGGGTCCTCAGAAAAACCTCTCTTCTGCTTCCATCCCTTCACCACTGGATCGTCCCAGAGAGGGTACTACCATTAACTGTGGTTACCACTAGTGGTCTCTCAAGATGCCGAACCGGAATCCAGTAACAGTCCATAAAGCTTGTTGAAGGAAGTTGCCGGCAGAGCCAGAATCTAGGAAGGCCGCCACTGAAACCTGGATACCCGACAGAACCATGGTTACAGGTAAGTTCAGCCTGGGAGAGGAGCAACCCTCACCTAGGGTAGCCTCTCCAACTGGCCCTAGGTGGAGGAGTCTCCCGGTTTGAGGGGACAAGCACGATCAAGGTGACCTGGAGATCTGCAATACATGCAGAGATTCTTAGTGCATCTATGTGTGCGTTCCTCCTCGGATAGTCTAAGTCGATCCACCTTGCCCTGAACTAATTACCAGGAGAGGGAAACCCCTGCCTATAAGAGGAGCACTCGTCCCGATAAGGACGACCTCACAGTCTTCTTCTAGGTGCTGACTGACCCTGACAAGCACCAGGTGAGTGCCCCACAGCATCAATTCTATACATTGTATAGTACACATTATCCACTTCTCTGGAGGAGCTGCTCTCATTATATAATTTCTCCAGTGATTAAGGGAGAATTGTCTGTTTACTAAATTGGAAAAATGTGTCTTTGAATGTGATTTGCTTCCCTATTTGGGATACATTGTCTCTAGTCAGGGTTTGGAGATGGAACCTGAAAAAGTCTCTGTAGTGCTGAATTGGCCTCGTCCCTCTGGTCTTTGGGCAATCCAATGATTCCTGGCCGCAGCGATCTATTATCGACAGTTTATCCCAAACTTCTCCTCCCTGACTCCTCCCACCTCTGCTCTCACATGAAAGGGAGCTGATGCCAAGCAATGGCCACCAGAGGCAGAATCTGCTTTTTAAGCTCTAAAGGTGGCCTTCTCATCTGCCTCCGTGCTGCACCGACCAGAGGGTTTGAAGCAATTCTTTCTGGAGGTCAATGCTTCTTCCTCGGGTGCAGGGCCAGTCTTACTCCAAAAAGGTGTATCTGGCAAGAGGGTGACATGCGTTTTTTTTCTAGATGTCTACGGCAGAGCAGAATTACTCTATAGATGATCGTGAGCTACTGGCTATCAAGTTAGCCCTGGAATTTCAGCGATATCTGCTGGAGGGAGCTTCTCATGCCATCGTAGTTTACACTGACCATAAAAGCCTGATGTATCTTCAGTCTGCACAGCAGCTTAACCCCTGCAAAGCACGGTTCGATTTTATTTTGTATTTTTGGCCTGCCGAACAGAATATTAAGCTGATGCGCTATTCAGAGCATTTGACTGTAATGACACTGAGGAGGTTCCGCAATTCATCATTGAACCTGACAAATTGGTAACAGTAGCTCCTGTTCAGATTAAGGATATCCCACTGGGGAAGATGTTTGTGCCTGAGGCCAAGCGAAGAGGTGTCCTGTCCTGGGACACTGCTCCAAATTAGCTGGTCATTCTGGGCAATGCAAGACTAGCGAGTTAATTCGCTGTCGGTATTGGTGGCCATCCATGATGAAGGATATCCGCGATTTTGTGTCTTCCTGCGCTTAGTATAAAGCGCAGAAACTGAAACCTGCAGGTCTGTTGTATCCGTTGCCTATACTTGAGGCCCCATAGCAGCATATTGCCATGGACCTTTTTACAGATTTACCTCTGTTCATTGACTGTACTGTTATATGGGTAGTAGCTTACCGATTTTCCAAAATGGCCCATTTTGTGCCTCTGCCCGGTTTGCTGTCCACCAGTCAATTTGCGGAGCAATTCATTGATCACATTTTTCGTCTCCATGACTTTCCTAAGCATACTGTGTCGAATACAGGGGTGCAATTTACATCTAAATTCTGGAGATCTCGTTGTAAATTGATGGAAATATCACTAGACTTCTCTTTGGCCCATCATCCTCAGTCCAACGGGCAGGTGGGGTGCACCAACCAAAACCTGAGCGGATACCTCCACCATTTTACCAACGCCCACCAGGATGATTGGGTCAGTCTACTGTCCTGGGCAGAATTTTCTCATAACCAGCACATCAGTGACTCCACAAAGACTTCTCCCTTCTTCATAGTATATGGGCATCAACCCAGAGTTCCCCTGCCAGTCTCCACTACTTCTGAGGTTCTAGCCACAGCCTCTTCAGCAGAGAGCTTTGCCAAGATTTGGCAGGAGACCAAGATGAATCTGGAGAGGTCAGTCTCTTCCATGAAAAGATTTGCTGATTGCAGGCATCGATCCTCCCCACAGTTTGTCCCAGGGGATAAACTTTGGCTTTCCTCCAAACATATCAGGCTGAGAGTTCCATCTTATAAGCTCGTCCCATGTTTTTTGGGTCTGTTTGAAGTTTTGGAGAGCATTAATTCTGTTTGCTACAGGCTGCGACTCCCTCCCTGCCTGCATATCCCCAACTCCTTCCATGTATTTCTCCTCAAACCACTTGTGCTCAATAGGTTTTCCAAAAATCCCAGACCAAATGCCACTCGGGTCAGTTCAGAGAACATCTTCGAGGTGATGAATATTCTTGGTGTTAAGAAGGTCAGAAACAAAACCTTTTCCCTTGTGGATTGAAAGGGTTACGGACTGGAGGAGAGGTCATGGGAGCCATCTGAGAACATCAACGCCCCATGTCACATTCAGGAATTTCTGTGAAGAACCGGCAGGAGGTGCAGCATCCCATAGGGAAACCCCGACACCTGTCATATGTGGGGAGCTGAGAGGGTATAGTGCTGACGTGTGATGGTGGCACTTACCATGCTCCTTCCTGGAGGGACACACACAGCGAAGGCCAGAGTGGAACTGCAGTCCACCTCGGACACCCCTAGGATTGGGAATGCCCACCAAACTGGATATCTTGGGGGTACTTGTCACGCATGATGCCACCATTCATACACACACACTAGTATGACCTTCGGCGGATAAGTAATCCTGGGTTCGGGAGCATCTTCAGTCCTTGGATGGGGACTCAACGTCAGTTGACTGAAGGAGTACAGGGTGCTTATGCTTAAACCCTGCAGTCTCTCCTTTTGCCACTCAGAAACTCTCTGGTCAATCTGGATGCATAACTAGATGAAGTCTTCCAGGCTATTGGGAGTCTCCACTCAGATAATCCCCAGCGAAATTGGCTCTATTGTACAGCAAGATTCAACCTGGTATCATTCGCCCAGCGTCGAAACTCTGCCGTATATTCTGCAACAGAACGTCATCCTTGTTGTAGGCTATGTAACTTCCCTTCAGCCATGGCACAGCGGTTCGATCATTAAAGATTTGCCCTATAATAGCCGTGAAGGCATTAAGGCCATTGTTGGTCACTACATATGGTGAGGCCCAGGCAAGCGCCTCATTAGTAAGGAGGGTAATGATACCTTTTTCCAATCACAAGTAAGTAGTGTGGGCTGGATTTGAAAATAAATCTGGCATTGATTAAGGAAGCCTCTATACTGACAGTGATTCCCACCAAACTTTGTGGACAGTGCCATACGGACATCAGAATCTGAGTGATGCAAGTCCAGAAGTTGTAAACTGATAATTTCCTTCTGTTGATCTAGCAAAAGTGTCTTTAATCTAGCAAACTTTTCTTGGTAGGAGGTGCAAAATTCCTGGAGCTCTGTAATTTGCTTCCGCAGAGTGATCACTACGGGCTGCATGTTTGGGCGTGATTATTTTGTTATGCCTTACCGACGCTGGATTGGAGCCTTATGGACGCTGGATTGTTATGCCTTACCAACGCTGGATTGCAGCCCCAGGTATAGTAGCTATGCCGGTCACTGAAAATAGTCAAGATAGCTGGGAGTCATTATCGGGAAGTCCCAGTATGCAGTACAATGGGATGAGATGGAAGCGTGGTCAAATGGAAGCCAGAGGTCAGCAGCAGACGGTATCGGTATGCAGTACAATGGGAGGAGACAGAAGTGTAGTCAAATGGAAGCCAGAGGTCAGCATTGGAAGGTATCAGTACAACCATGCGGTGGTTGCTGGTCCTCCTGAGGTGGCGGTGTGCAGGGTCCCACAGTCGGGGCACGTCCCCCCCGCTTGTTGTCCGGCTGACTGGGGCGCGGGTGCCTGGCCAGCATGGTGCTGGTGGCGCGCGTGCACCTGTGAGTGCAGCTGCCATGCACGAGCTCCCTTTCATTATGATTTGCTGGGAGTGGGCTTTCTCCCTCTCTTCGCCTCTGGGTTGAGGCTTTTGTTTAAAGATCTGGTAGGGACTTGCAGTCACTGCCAGTTATTGGTTTCCCTCAGTGTGCTAGCTAGTCTGCCTCTGTAGGTCTCCTGCCTCTATCAGCTTGTCTGCTATACTTACTACCATCTGCCAGGTTTTTCCATCTGCCTCGGTTCTGATTAGTTTGTTCGTGTTGGTTGCTTTTCATCTGCCTTTTCTGTCAGTAATCTACCCTTCCATCAGGTACGCCAGCGTCCCTTCTCGGTCCCTAGTGAGAGTAGGGACCGCTGCCCAATTGCCCGCCTGGGGTTAGCCAGGAGTGGAGGCAAGCAGCCAGGGACAGGGGTTGTGGGTGAGATCCAGGGCAACCCAGGCTAGCATATCAAGGGTAGTATACCATAACATGAGCTTGATCATGGTGGTGGAGAACAATAATCACACACTGGATCTGAGGCACACTCAGGCTTTTATAGGGAGTCCTAGTTAGTAGCAGGGTGGAGCCAGAACATGGAGACAGGAAGTGGATTTAGCAGGAGCAAGAAAACATAGAACAAGGTTGGGTTTAAGCAAGGATCTGGCCAAATCCTGGATAGCCCAGGGGAGAGACCTGCTGACTGGAGCAAAAGATGTCCTAGGTCCGAGTCCTGACATTCTGCTTGTCCAGGTGTCCTATAATGGTGTCCTTTCTGTTGTTCTCTCCTTGTATTCTTACCCAGACAGTTTCTACAGAACTCCCAGCTCTGAGCTTGAATCTCTGCGGAGATTATGCTTTCCTAACATACAACACAACACCTCCTCCCCTTGTATTAGGTCTGTTTCTTATAAATACGTTGTATCCTTGAAGCCTAGTGCTGAAAATGTTCACCCAGATTAACAAACCTAAGCCCTCCAATAAGATCAGTGGGCTCGGACATCCTTCATGGTTTACCTGGTGCTAATGCCAGCCTAAATATTGTAGTAATCCCTGACTCTAACTCTTAAAATAGATAAAGTTTGTTGTTGATGGAGTAAACATCTTTTCACATGGAGTGATTTGCTCCAGTAGATGACCACCGATCAACAGTCTCAGCATTTGTCTACCTGACTTTTACATGAACTGATTTAGCCACTGTGGGACAAATGTGATCGTTTGCCCCTCCCAAAGAGAATTGTCACTGTCAGCGGCACATTCCCTGTTTACACTGAGAGATGTGTCACCAATAACAATGCATTTTTCGGCTGCAGAAAAGATGTGCTCGGTCTACACATGAGCATTTTCTTGTGTAGTGGCCTGAAGTGCATATATTTGGCCCCTCCATAATTGTCTATAACTGCTGTAATTGTCAGGTCTTTAGTGTGGATGCTCTGTACAAATTGTCTTGTCGCTTGTTATGTGTATTGCACAGCTGCAGCATGTAAGAGGTTAATGTCTGTGCATGTCTGGGATATGCCTGGAAAATGTAATAATTTGTGTTGTCATGTGAGCATGCAAGATATATGTGAGTGCAAGGTGCAAGTAAAGGGAGTTCCATTCTAGTCAGTCAGACAATGAGTGCCAGCCACATGGGGGTACCTTCAACCCTCATGTGGTGAAGAATGGAAGCAGAGGAGTGGTATCCTGGAGATTCATGCCCAAGACGCCTACCCTGAAGACAGAGAGAAAGTGAGTGTGAAGGAGAGAAGAAGGAGAGTGAGTCCGCCGTGCAGTGTCTAGAAGCTTCCCAAAAGTGAGTGTTCAGTGGAATGTTCCTGCCCTTTTCCAGAGTGTGTGCGTCCAGAAGCCGAGTCATACAGATAACTTAGACTGTAGTCCCAGTGTCATCCTGTGTCCCAGAGTGTGTGTGTCCAGGAGTGGAGTCATACAGATAACTTGGACTGTAGGCCTGGTGTCATCCTGTGTCCCAGAGTGTGTGTGTTCAGGAGCCGAGTCATACAGATAACTTGGACTGTAGGCCCGCTGTCATCCTGTGTCCCAGAGTGTGTGTGTCCAGGAGTGGAGTCATACAGATAACTTGGACTGTAGGCCTGGTGTCATCCTGTGTCTTAGAGTGTGTGTGTTCAGGAGCCGAGTCATACAGATAACTTGGACTGTAGGCCCGCTGTCATCCTGTGTCCCAGAGTGTGTGTGTTCAGGAGTGGAGTCATACAGATAACTTGGACTGTAGTCCCAGTGTCATCCTGTGTCCCAGAGTGTGTGTGTCCAGGAGCGGAGTCATACAAATAACTCGACTGTAGGCCCGCTGTCATCCTGTGTTTCATCCCTGACCTCCATCCTTGTCTTTCCTGCACTGGTGGGTGAAATTTTCCACAAAAAATTGTGAGCCTGTATCAAGCTGTCTATCTTCAAGTAAAGTTCTGGTTGTTGACTGTTCCAAGCAACTGAGCTTATCAAGTTAACCCTGTGCGGACTTTCTTATTTCCTGACGGATATCCCTTGGAGTGAGGAACGGTGGTGTCACCCGTGACAGAATACTTCTGGTCCACTACCCCATTTATTCAGGTAATCGCTACCCTAGCATTGCCTGGAGAGGCTGTCAGTGCCTTGGCCAAGGCCCACATGCGTCCCTCAGGGAAGGAGTTGGTAGTGCCACCGTGACAACCCTAACAGCTACCCCGCCATCTCTTCAGTGGTGTGCCTTGTTCCTCGGTCACTGCACTTGTAGGTCAACTGATTGAGTATAGTTTCATATGGGCTAGCAAACAAGTGTTCTTACGAATGTTCATGCCCAATGGTCGGCCCGTGAGCCTTTAGGTTCTTTTTCTCCCTAAAATAAAGTAAATTGTCTTGGCATTGTTTTGCCTTTGTCTGCATCAGGATACAAAATTGAGCTAAAAGGATTTTATTCAAACTTAAAGGGGGATTCCCACCTTGTTCAAACATGGCTGATTACAAGTTGGCAGGTAGTATGGAATTAGCCAAGCGTGGCTGGACTACACAGTTACTGCTACTTCTATACCCTCTTCAGCTGTCATGGGGCAGAAATGCTAATTGTGGGTATTATTGTGTCACTTTTTGGATAAATTAGTGGTTGAGGTTTCACTTTTTATGATGTGCCACTGCTTTTTTTCCAAAATGATATCAAATGGGCCGAAGTTGTAAATGAAAAGTGAAAATCTATTCAATATGGCAGGTAATTGGATGCAGAGCACGTTCTGCTGTAGAACATGGCTGGAGCAGAGCCAGAACAAACCCTGAGCGAGTGTCGGTTCTCTGGTGGCAGGGTGTCCCGGGATGTGTTATGTCACTCTAGTATATAGTCTATCTTGGCCAAGAACACAAAGCATTCCGTAATAACACCTTCCAGCCATCTGCTGGGAATTAGTGGCCCAATAATCTCAAAGTTGCCAGAAGAGCACCTGTGCCCTGTGCCAATGAGCCAAGCGAGCAATAGAAAACGTCCATCAGTACCGAATCAATAGTGCGATATTGATGAGTCTGTGACGGTGAAAGGAGCTAACGTAGGTTTCTGCTATAATGGACGCCGGTTTCTGGCATCCTCTAGTGCCCAGTGTAAAATTGCTAAATATTGCAATTTTTGCAGGTGGAGCATCACTGTTTTGGGATTTCGTTCTGTATAGAGCTCTCTGGCCATTGGATATTGCTATTATTTGAGCACTATATGGCGGTATGGCATTGGGGCAGATTTACTATTGACAATTTAACAGTTTTTTGGAGTAAAGTCCCCCGCGGTCTTTTGCCAGTTATGTCAGTGGCCTTCCCCACTGAAAGCTAACCAAACAATTAGGTTCTGAGGAGGTGCTGTTATTTGGTGATTGACTCCCGGTTTTGACCTGTGCCTGTTCACGCAGCTCTCCCGCTTTCTCCTATCCTGACCTCGGCTTATTCTTCACCCTGATTTTACTGATTACTGCCTGCGTTGACTCTCTGACTTTCTCTGTGTTTCACATGAACTCCACCAGTTCTGACCTCAACCTGTGAAATCGACTACGTCTCTGCCTGTCCCTCTGGTATTGCGCAATGGAGCACCTGAACTGTTTCAATGGTGTAACAATAGGGGTTGCAGAGGTCAAAGCTGTTACCGGGCTCCTAGGCTTGGGGGACCCAGAGGGTTCCCATCACCACTGACATTGCCGGGCTTCTCTCACTGCACTCCGCATCCCGCCACACTCACCCTGTTATACTGCAAGAACAAAGATGGCTCCTTCCCCTTCTCCTGTTCTGGATGTGCTGCTAAGCATCGGACAGCATGAGAGGAGGGAGGAGCCATAACAGGCAGGGTGAGCGAAGGGTAATGTGTAAGGGGCTCCCCTAAAGGATTAACTGGTTGCCATGGTAACAGACTGTGAGATGTGACAGTCTGAACTGAGCATGCTCGGAAGGACACCAGCTGATTGGCTGATGCCTGGCAATTATTAGGGATTTTCTGCAATCAGGGCAGGGGGTGCGAGGACAAGATGGAGGTGTTGCTTGAGCATCGCTAAACAGACGCAACTACCTGCAGGAGAGTCACGACCTGGGAGAGATAAAGACAGTCTGTGGGAGCAGGACGGTTTGGGAAGGACAGAGGGTGCCGGATAAAGACCCGGAGACTGACGTTCATCTAGACTCCGCATCGAATCCTCAACCTGGACAGCTGTCAGAATTATTAGGACAGTGGTTGAGGAAAGCTCCGGATCGGCCGGTCAGATGATGGGTGTGCTCCCATGTGACGCATTGTAAGTGGGACTAACCCCAACCTGCTGGAGGTGTGCACACCAGGGAGGACTTTATTAGTCAGTCTACAAGGCCTGTTGTTTAGAGGTGGCTTCTAGTTGACGGGCTGGCATCTGTGTTATACCTGCCTCTCTGATTTTGTTATCTATAGGTGATTCTATAGGAACCATTTACTGGATTATTTGTTATTATCGCAACTATTCACTTTCATTCTTTTGCTTGTTAATAAGTTTTGGGTATTTTTGTAACGGGTCATTTACACGGGACGATTATCGCTCAAAATTTGTTCATGAATGAATAGCTAAGAGCTACGTGTGATTGGCTGAGCGCTCAGCCAATAGCTAAGTAGTAGCTGCTATTGGCTGAGCCCTCAGCCAATCTGCACAGCCCTTTCAGGAGGCGGGGATTTTTAAATCCCCGACTGCTGAAAGAGCTTCATAGCAATGCCGGGGAGCCAGCAGGAGGACGCGGCTGAGCGCAGGAGAGGTGAGTATGATTTATTTTATTTTTTTTAACACTTTTGCCAGATTATCGGGGAAGGGCTTATATTTCAAGCCCTTCCCCGATAATCATTCCACTGGGCTTGCCAAAGCAGTGCTTTCAATGGGATCGTCAGCTATGCCGATCCCATTGAAAGCAATGGAATAGAATGCCAGGGACTTCTGCCACAGCTGTGACAGCTGTGACAGCTGTGACAGAGGATTCCTTCATCCCCGTGGTCTCCGCAGGGATGAAGGAAACTCCTGCCACAGCTGTGAGCAGAAGTCCCCGACATTCTCCATCTCTTTTTAATGGGGCTAGCGCTGCTGCCGCTGGCCCCATTGATAAGACTGGCGATATATCGGTGTGATGCCGATATCCCCGGCGTCATGTTGATTTTTTTCTCGCACTGCGATGCGAGACTTTAACTTTAGAATCGCATTGCAGTGGAGAAAATATCGCCAGTGGGTGGGAGCCCTTAAGCTGACTTTTCATTGAGCTTAAAAACCATTGCTGGATCACGGGTTTCTCGTTCCGTGTAAACGCTCCTCGCTCAGCGCATGACATAGAGGCAAGAAGCCCGCAATCCAGCGGTGAAGTCTGGCAGTGTAAATCCGAAAAGAAGGGCCATAGTAGCCTGTACTTGTGTCGCTATACCATCCTCCGCCATAATGGGGCAGGAAAAAAGTGTGAATGCGCCTGTGGCTTGAAAGGACAGGGAGTGCAGGCGGGCTCTACTACTACACAGAGGGCTCTATTAATACACAGAGGGTTCTATTACTACACAGGGGGCTCTATTACTACACTTGGATCACTCTATTACTACACTAGGGGCTCTATTACTACAAAGGGGGCTCTACAACTACGTAGACAGGCTCTACTACTACACTGGGGGCTCTATTACTAAACAAGGAAGCTCTATTACTACACATAGGTCTCTATTACTACAATGGGGTTTTCTATTAGTACACAAGGAGGGTTTCTATTACTACACAGGGGGGCTCTATTACTACACAAGGGGGCTCTATTACTACACAGGGGGCTCTATTACTACAGAGGGAACTCTCTATTACTACACTGGGGCTTAATTACTACACTGGGGGCTCTAATACTACACAGGGGGCTCTATAACTACATAGAGGGGCTTTTTTTTACTACACAGGGGGTTCTATTACTACACAGCGGGCTCTACTACTACACAGGGTGCTCTACTACTACACAGGGGGCTTTATAACTACATGGAGGGACTCTATTACTACGCAAGGAAGCTCTATTACTACACATAGGGCGCTATTACTACAATGGGGTTTTCTACTACATAAGGGGGGTTTCTATTACTACACAGGGGGCTCTATTACTACACTGGGGGCTTAATTACTACACTGCGGCTCTATTACTACATAGGGGGTTTCTGTTATTCTACAAGTGGCTCTATAACTGCACAGGGGCTCTATTACTACACAGGGAGCGCTCTATTACTACATTGGGGCTTAATTATTTCACAGGGGGCTCTAATACTACACAGGGGGCTATATAACTAAATATGGGGGCTTCTTTTACTACACAGGGGGCTCTATTACTACACAGGTGGCTCTACTACTACTCTGCGGGCTTTATTACTAGACAGGGGCTTTATAGCCACATAGAGAGGCTCTATTACTACACAGGGGGCTCTATTGCTATATAGGGGGGCTCTGTTACTACACAGGGGCTCTATTACTACAATGGGGGTTTCTATTACTACACAAGGGGCTCTATTACTGCTTTAATACTACACTGGGGTTTCTAATACTCTACAAGGGGCTCTATTAGTACACAGGAGGGCTCTTTTACTACACAGGGGGCTCTACTAATACACAGGGGGTTTCTATTACTCTACAATGGGATTGATTACTACACAGGGGGGCTCTATTACTACACATGGGGGTTTCTATTATTCTACAAGGGGATTGATTACACAGGGGGGCTCTATTACTACATAAAGGGACTCTATTACTACCATGCTTCTAACCAAGTAGCTGCAGGTGGTGGGTAAGCTGAACTCTTGTACCCGGCCTATTAGCCTGTAGCTGCACCCCCTGCTGGTGTCAGCTGCCACTGCTCTTGGGGTGACGGCCTGGAACGGATCCCTTCATCAGGACTGGATCCCTCAAAAGGGGGTTAAAGGCTGAAAACCAGGGGACCCCAAAGGCTGAAAACCAGGGGACCCCTCAGGCTCTATCACTTCTCAGTGGGTTGTATTACTACACGGGGGGGGGAGGGGGGGGCTTATTACTACACAGGGGGCTCTATTACTACACAGGTGCTTATATTACTACACAAGGGGCTCTATTGGTACAAAGGAGGGCTCGAACCACTACACAAGGGGCTGTATTACTACACAGAGGGCTGTATTACTACACAGAGGGCTCTATTACTAAACAGGGGGCTCTATTACTAATCTGGGAGCCTAATTACTACACCGGGGGCTCTATTACTACACAGGGGGCTCAATAACTACATAGAGGCGATCTACTACTACACAGGGAGCACTCTATTACTACACTGGGAGCACTCTATTACTACACTGGGGCTTAATTACTACACTCGGGGCTCTAATACTACACAGGGGGCTCTATAACTACATAGAGGGGCTTCTTTTACTACACAGGGGGATCTATTACTACACAGGGGGCTCTACTACTACACTGGGGGCTTTATAACTACATAGAGGGGCTCTATTACTACACAAGGAAGCTATATTACTAAACATAGGGCTCTATTACTACAATGGGGGTTTCTATTACTACACAAGGGGGGGTTCCTATTACTACACTAGGGGCTCTATTACTACACAGGGGGATCTATAACTACAAAGGGGGACTCTATTACTACACAGGGGGCTCTATTGCTACACAGGGGGCTCTATTACTACACAGGGAGCTCTATTACACTAGGGGCTCTATTACTACACAGGGGGATCTATTACTACACAGGGGGCTCTATTACTACACAGGGAGCGCTCTATTACTACACTCGGGCTTAATTACTACACTGGGGGCTCTAATACTACACAGGGAGCTCTATTACTACACAGGGGTTTCTAATACCTTACAAGGGGCTCTATTACTACACAGGGGGCTCTTTTACTACACAATGGGGTCTACTGATACACAGGGGGGTTCTATTACACTACAAGGGGATTTATTACACAGGGGGGCTCTATTACTAGACATGGGGGTTTCTATTATTCTACAAGGGGATTGATTACACAGGGTGCTCTATTACTACATAAAGGGACACTATTACTATACAGGGGGGCTCTATTACTACCATGCTTCTAACCAAGTAGCTGCAGGTGGTGGGTAAGCTGAACTTTTGTACCCGACCCATTAGCCTGTAGCTGCGCCCCCTGCTGGTGTCAGCTGCCACTGCTCTTGGGGTAATGGCCTGGACCGGATCCCTTCGTCAGGACAGGATCCCTCAAAAGGGGGTTAAAGGCTGAAAACCAGGGGACCCCTGAGGCTCTGTAACCCCTCAGGGGGCTGTATTACGGGGGGGGGGGGAGCTTATTACTACATAAGGAGGCTCTATTGGTACAAAGGAGGGCTCAAACCACTACACAGGGGGCTGTATTACTGAACAGAAGGCTCTATTTCTACACAGGGGGCTTTATTACTACACAGGGAGCTCTATTACTACACTGGGAGCTCTATTAATACACAGGGGGCTCAATAACTACATAGAGGGGCTCTACTACTACACAGGGGGCTCTATAACTACACAGGGGGCTCTATTACTACACTGGGAGCTCTATTACTACACAGAGGGCTCAATAACTACATAGAGGGGCTCTATTACTACACAGGGGGCTTTATTACTGCACATGGGGCTTAATAACCACATAGAGAGGCTCTATTACTACACAAGTAAGCTCTATTACTACACATAGGGCTCTATTACTACAATGGGGTTTTCTATTTCTACATGCGATTTCCCCGTGGATGCAAGTAGTTTTTATATTCGGACTTCCTCGCATCACTTTCGGCGCAGTTGTCACCATTTTTTTCAATGGGCAAACCTTGCATCGCACCGCCCGCACCCAGCACGTGGCGCAACGCTGACACTGGCCCCATCACAGACAATGGCAGATGCGATGCGAGGGCGCGCACAAGGATAGGACGTGCTGCGATTTGTTTCTCGCAAACAAGCGGCTTCCATCGCAGCGTTGTGCCGCCACATTAATGTAGCAGAGCTGACTGCGTTATCTGCCTTAAAGGGGTTTTGTCATTTAAAAATAAAAAATCAAGATTTGTGTATGTGTAGAGCCGGCCGCAGGCCTCCTTCACACGACCGTATGCGCCTTACGCTCATCCGTACGCACTATGTAATCACATGAATGAAGATTTGCCGCGATCGAGTCCCGATCCTTATTCACGTATTTCATGCCATCCATACAGGGCGCTGATGCGTATAGACAAGAAAATACACTGAAGCGCTAAAAACCAGCGATCGGCAGAAATCCTCGGAATGACTCATAATGCCTAATTACGGCGAGCCGTCTTCTCTTCCCTCCGTTGAACGCAGGATAACTCCTCCCCCTCCCTTTTCCAGCTTCCATAGAAGTCTATGGGAGCTTCCTGCATAATACAGCAAAAGATAGAGCAAGGCCTATCTCTTCACATGGCGTATATAACCGGCAACCGAAAACGGTTATGTATGCGCTATTTTTCCCGTCGCGATTGTTTTACGCATCAATTGTTTATCTGAATGAATGCATTGGAGCCCGGGGCGTCGCACGGTGGCATCATTTCAGCAATTTTTATGCATGGCTAAATACCTGCGTAAATCCGGTTGTCTGAATAAGTGATTCCTGCGGACGCACCGCCGTCCCGTCATGCTGGCCTGCAATATTGTATATGTTAGGCTGGGTCAGCACAGAAATTGGGGCCCCACGTTCTAATGCCTAAAGTGACCAGACATCCCGATTTAGGCGGGACAGTCTCGCTTTGGGACCTTGTGTCCCGCTTTCCGATGGGACACCAGCGGGACAGCCATTTGTCCCACTTTCAGGACGTCGGGTCACCATTATAGTGATTACTGGCTGGGGTGCTGCAGCTCCAGGGCCGGTAATCACTCTGCAGTGCTGCGGGCAGGATGCACACACTGACAGCAGTGTGTGCATCTGGGATCTTCCCCTCCTCCCCTCACCTCTCCTCTTAAGTTTTGCAAGAGGAGAAGGGAGGAGGCTCTGCTGCGGACGCACACACTTCTGCCCACCGGTTCCCAGCGGTCTGGTCAGGTGCGGCGCCGCTGGTCAGGTGATGATGGTCAGGTGAGGCCACTACAGGCCGCTGGGAACCAGAAGCCAGGGAGTGCTGACAGCGGGAAGCCCTCGGAGGAGATGAGGGGGAGCACCGCATAGTATGACATCAGCTGCCAAATTTGCTTCCTCTCTAATTTTGAACCGGCCCGGTACTTTTTATAACGCCAGAGGTAAAATCATACATTGTGGTAAGCCCCGCCCCCGACCACACCCCTCTGTGGGAAAATCTGGTTACCTTACACAACCCCTCTACTGTTCGCTCCATCTGCGAGTTATTTCTTGAGCAACAAGGGGTTAATTCACACAGATAATCTCGCAGTTTGAAGCAACAGAGATTCATTTTCCAGAAATGACTGCAGACTTTCTCACTTCAGCATAAAGTTGTCTGCATAATAATACGGAGTGCTGCGGCCCGGGGGAGGGGGGGGCAGATATAATAATACAAGGCGCTGCGGCCCGGGGGAGGGGGGGGCAGATATAATAATACTAGACGCTGGCATGGCCGGGAAGGGGGTGCAGATATAATAATACGAGGCGCTGCGGTCCGGGGGAGGGGGGGGGGGCAGATATAATAATACGAGGCGCTGCGGCCCGGGAGAGGGGGGGGGGCAGATATAATAATACGAGGCGCTGCGGCCCGGGGGAGGGGGGGGGGTCAGATATAATAATACGAGGCGCTGGCATGGCCGGGAAGGGGGTGCAGATATAATAATACGAGGCGCTGCGGCCCGGGGGAGGGGGGGGGGCAGATATAATAATACGAGGCGCTGCGGCCCGGGGGAGGGGGGGGGGCAGATATAATAATACGAGGCGCTGCGGCCCGGGGGAGGGGGGGGGGGTCAGATATAATAATACGAGGCGCTGGCATGGCCGGGAAGGGGGCGCAGATATAATAATACAAGGAGCTGGTGCGGCCCGGGGAAGGGGGTGCAGATATAATAATATGAGGTGCTGCGGCCCGGGGGAAGGGGGTGCAGATATACTAATAATACGAGGCGCTGGTGTGGCCGGGGAAGGGGGTGCAGATATAATAATACGAGGCGCTGAGGCCCCGGGGGAAGGGGGTGCAGATATATTAATACGAGGCGCTGGCGCGGCCCGGGGAAGGGGGGGGGGCAGATATAATAATACGAGGCGCTGCAGCCGGGGGATGGGGGGTGGGGGGATATATAATAATATGATGCGCTGGTGTGGCCGGGGGAAGGAGATACGTTAGTCATCTCCATGAGTTCTTGCTGATGTGCGGCGTGCAGACTGTGATGTTCTGTACTGAACACTGACTTATTTTGGCTGCCGCTCGTCTTGTCGTGCGGCCAGTTGGAGGACTCCGCGCATTCTTCAGCTGCTGCCGCTTCTCTCCGCCGCTTTGATCTGCGATCAGCCCGACCTCCTTCTGAGGTGACTTTGTCACATTTTCTCTCTTTGCCCTGTAAAACAGAAGGTGAGGCAACTAAGATACGGTTTAATTCCAAGCGGCTTCCATCGCAGCGTTGTGCCGCCACGTGGATGTAGCAGAGCCGACTGCGTTATCTGCCTTAAAGGGGTTTTGTCATTTAAAAATAAAAAATCAATATTTACCTATTCCTGCCTCCTTTTTGCGCACGCAGGGCCAGCTCACGCCCGACACACCCCTTCCGTGGAGTAAGCTGCTATTTAGCCTAATGAGGTCCAGATCTGTCCGTTTTCCACCGAATGGCTCAGCGTATTGAGCATTTGCAAGCATATTAAGTGCATTTCTGCGCACTTCCCATAGACTTCTATCAGGACCTTTGGTGCGCGGACGGAGCGCGCTGCTTTTTTTTTGTGTGTGCCCGAAAAGTTTGTGTAAAATAGACTGGTAGGAATGAACCCATTGAAATCAACAGATTCTATTATCTGCGTATTGCGCAGGCGAATGCGGTGGTGTGAAGGCGCCCTGACGCTCACTGTCTTCTAGGGCAGCTATGGAACCCGCGTCAGTCCAGTTCTGCCCATCGTCCTGACTCCCCGGCCGCCTCCTAATCAGCGGGGTCCCACCGTGGCCATGTTTCCCTTTATTTATTCCACAGGGTTTTTACATGGGACTGCAGGGAAGAAAAGGCTGAGAGGAAACTTGGGCCCCGGGCATTACAGGTCACGGGCCCCTTACAACCTCCGTGGCTCCTTTAGATGTCCGTATATTCGCAACCTTTTGCTCTTAAAATATTTGCGAGCGAAACAAAGAGAATAAAACCCATTGTTTGCTCCGCGAACACAAAAAAGTAGGACCTGCTGTACTTTCCTGTGTATGTACTCACCAGGGGCTCCGCAGAAGTCTATGGGAGCCGCGCGAACCTGCAGGGAAAAGAACCCATCTGGACCTCATGAAGCTGAATGCCTTCTACATCAGGGCGGGGTTTGGCTTGTGAACATGCCCCATACCATACTGTGCGCCAATACACACACAACAATAAGGCGAGCGGATATGTCAGCGGGTGCTGAAGACCTGGACTGCATTCCATTAGCATTTTTTTGCAGGCCGTCCTTTAGGGCTTCTTCAGACAACCATATTTGTGTGCCCAATGCACAGAGAATAGAAGCCATTGATGTCACGGGACTCGCTCTCATGACCGCAGGCGCCAACAATACGGCCTGCTCTATCTGTCTACATATTGGGCAGCAAAAGCTCCCATAGAAGTTTATGGGAGGTGCACAAATATGCTGCGTAATTCCATGAATCAGAGCGGGGGTCCTGCAGCCAGGTGAACTGGCTCTGTGTGCACAAACAGTATAGTACCATGCGCCGATGCGCACACAAATCTACCTTGTTCATGGTGCAAAACACTTGCATTGAAATGTGCGCATCTGCGCATACAGCCCTCTGAAGAAGCTCTTAATACCTTCATGTCTGCCCGGCCTCTGTCATTTTACGTCCAGCGCTCTGCTGGTGGTCGCAGCCCCCCACAGTGTGTAATACCCCCCAAACAACCTTCTACTATTGGTTCGGTTCCTGATGATGTCATCACAGTGTAGTGGCCCAGAGTTAGTGGTGCCCCTCCATAAGTGTGAATGTGTTATGTCTCCTGCGATTGTATTGTCAGTGTCTTCAATGTATATGCACCTCTGCAGCACTGAATGGGTTAATGTCAAGGTTATGTCTGAGAAATGTATCTTGTTGTGTGTCATGTGACCATGTTATATATATGTGTTTTGCAAGGTGTAGTGCGACACCCCAAAAGGGTGACCGTGGGCATCGGGCTAGCATGAAGAGCTTGGAGGTGTTACGGTATACAACCCTTGATACGCCGGCCTGGGTGCCCTAGATCTCACCCACAATCCCTGTCCCTGCCTACTTGCCTCCACTCCTGGCTAACCCCAGGCGGGCAACTGGGCAGCGGTCCCTACTCTCACTAGGGACCAAAAAGGGGTCGCTGGCGTACCTGGATGGAAAGGGTAGAACACAGACAGAAAAGGCAGATGTAAAAAACCAACACGAACAATACTAAGCAGAACTGAGGCAGATGGAAAAAACCTGGTGAGGAACAGCAAAGTATAGCAGACAAGATGACAGAAGCAGGAGACGAACAGAGGCAGACTAGCTAGCACACTGAGGGAAACCGATAACTGGCAGTGATTGCCAGTCTCTGCCCAAAATTTAAACAAAAGCCTCTGCCCAGGGGCAGAGAGAGGGAGACAGCTAACTCCCAACAGAGCACAACAAAAGGGAGCTCATGCACGGCAGCTGCACTCACAGGTGCGCACGCGCACGGCACCGCGCGCCACCAGCACCACGCTGGCCAGGCACCCGTGCCCCTGGCAGCCGCACAACAAGCCGAGGGGACGCGCTCTGACCACGGGACCCCGCACACCGCTGCCCTGAGAGGACCAGCAACTGCCGCATGGTAACAGGAGGGATAAGTGTTGGCTTGTCACAGCAGCACTTACCAGGCTCTTGTCCCGGAGGGATGACACGCAGCCAAAGCTGGAGCAGGATCGTAGGCCAGGCTTCGACACCCCTGTGAAAGGGAGTGCCAAGAAACGGGTTAATGGGGGGAGTAGTAGTACTTATTACTCATGACGCCACCGTTCCCATGACACCAGCATGCTACGCAGCAGAGAAATGAACACAGAGACTTGTGTATAGTACCTCGGGTCCCCAGGAACGGTTAGGGCCCGGAATAACTTTACTTAGATTATAAACTTTTACAACAGGTAATGCAGGTAAAATTCACTGTAAAACATAGCAGGCTAAAGCTCAGAGGTAGGGAGGATCCACAGGATGATACGGCCCTGCAGTCCATGTTATCTATATGGCACCGCTCCTGGACTGGGAGCACTCCAGAGGAGGAATGGGGGTAGGGGTCACTCCGCAGACTGTCTGGCAGACAATTGTTAAAGAAGGCTTAGCCGATACACACCCCATACGGCAGATGCGTGGGGGTCACAATAAAGTAATCCTGACTCGACTGCCGAACAGGAAAAGCCTGTAGTGGAACTTTGGTAGGTCTCTCTCTCTCTCTAATGACGGGACTCACTCCTTCACAGCCACACTTGCTCTTCTTCCTCCATCTTCACCTGCATGGAAGCTGAAGGTTCTCTCCTGGAACTCCTGAAGATGTGCTCCTTTCCAGCTCACAAACACTCACTTGTACCACATGACATGACAAACTGATACATTTACATGCAGGCAATGATTTTATTACTGTTAATCTCTCAAGCACTGCAGCAGTGCAACACACACTGGATATGACAGGACAAGCTTTGCACAGTGCATCTATATGAGACAAACATGTATGACATTTATGGAGGGGACCAGGATGGTGTTCTGGGACACTACAGTAGTGAGAGAGTCTTCTGGTCTTGAAAGTGTGGAGTGAAGTGACTCTGCAAGTTCAGGAGTCTTGGGGAAAGAAACTTTCAGTGAGTAGACAGAAACTATGCCTCATGTTAGGAGGACCCGAAGATGGAAGAGGCTGAGTGATGGCCGACTATTTACCCTGGCCCAACTTCACCTAGGAAGCCTCAGCATTACTAAGCCATATTGAGAGTGATAGAGGAGTCGCCACACAACACTGAGTGCAACCTCTAAATATGAGTGTGTGCTAGTAGAGAGCAGGAGAGAGAGAGTGAAGAGAGTAGCTGGGAGCAGAACCCCACAGATAACTGGGACTGTGGCTTCTTCTGCCATCATGAGAATCTTCCCTGTCACACCACTATCCGGTTTTATGCTGGCGGATGTAATATTTATGGAATGTTCAGTACTTTATTCAAGTTAACGAGCTCTACCGACCGTTCCTGGTTTTGCTCAGAAAGTTACCTCTGTTTGTGGACTATTTGTCACAACTATGGGATTCACTGAGGAGGACGGAACAGTAGCGTCACCTGTGACAACAAGAACTGCAAGGTAAACCATGGATTGGGTTTTCCCTGTGAAACTGCCCCAGCAGCAACTTGGTTGGGTCCCGTGCTACCCCCAGAGGAGGAGATGGTAGAGCCCCGCGACAAGGCCCTTATCTACCCCGCTATCTCCTTGGCTGTGGGCCTGCTTTTTGGATGCTGCTACAGAATACTATAAACCTTCCCAGCATGTCAGTGTTGCACCAGCGTCTCCATACCTCCAAACTGCTCCGGGTTCTGCACGACAGTCCTGATTAGGGGGTGCTGTTCTGCAGTCCCAGGTGGCAGAAGGCATGTCCCGCCCCCTCTGCCACCTCAGCAGTACAATTACTGAGGTACAATAAAAGAAGGAGCTGCGATGACATCACAATCACATGACCACAGCAGGTCCTTTACCAGGTGATCCATCGGCAAGTGGAGGTAGGAGAGGAGCTGCTTCAGCATCACATAGAAGGGAGTGAGGGGGTAATGCCAGTGGGGGAGTTCAACCTACTACAACTCCCAGCATGCCAATGACCTGCAACTATCAGGGCATGCTGGGTGTTGCAGTTCTACCAAACTGTAGGTCCTCTGTAGTGGCCAGTACAACGGAGCCTCTCCTTAATAGTGTGCATGCTCAGTAATGTGTTGTTAGTGTCTTTCATGTTGCAAGATTGATGTGTATTGCCTACTCTGCAGCACTGAATGAGTTAAGTATCTTGTATGTGAGCTGACTGACTGGAATGTATCGTTTTATGTTATGGGTGGATGGTCACCTGACCATGCTTTATATATGTGGTTGCAAGGTGTGTCACAGTCTAGAGCTAGTGCAGAGTCCGTTCATAGTCAAGGCAGCGGTCTGTGGGTACCTTCAACCCACAGACACAGAATGGAGGAGGCCAAAGGATGGCCTAGCGAATGAGGGGACTACTACTCCCAGAAGTTCTACAGCGTGTACCCATCTGTGAATGTGAGACCTGTGGAGATAAAGGGAGTGCGAGAAGTGTTATACCGGGCCAGGACCTAGAGATAACTGCGGCTGTGGTCTCTCCTGACATCCCATGAGTCCTCCCGGTCACATCACTTGTCAAGAAGCTGATGAACTGTTCTGTTTATGAAGTTAAGTGAAATGACCAGTCGCCCGGCCGTTTCCGGAGGCTGAGTCTTAACCAGTACCCGTGTGTGTGTGGATTTACTCCAATGCCCAGGAATCCCCTGCTGTGGAAGAAACGGTGGCGTCACGAGACAAAACAGGACTCTTAAATCCATTATGTGGGTTCCCGTTTCTTAACCTGCCCTCAGACGTGTCACCGGTTACCCTCCAGGTGGGAGATGGTAAAGCCACCGTGATAAGGCCCAGACTGTACCCTGCTGTCTCCTAGGCTGTGGCCTGCTCCTCGGTCATTGCAGAGATGGTAGAGCCACCATGACAAGACCCAGACTGTACCCTGGTGTCTCCTAGGCCATGGCTCACTCCTCGGTCATTGCAGAGATGCTAGAGCCACCATAACAAGGCCCAGACTGTACTCTGCTGTCTCCTAGGCCGTGGCCCACTAGTCAGTCATTGCAGAGATGGTAGAGCCACCATGACAAGGCCCAGACTGTACCCTGCTGTCTCCTAGGCCGTGGCTCACTCCTCGGTCACTGCACCTCCATCTGTTTTCCTTGACAGTTCCAGACATTCAGGAGATGCTGGGAGTTGTAGTTTTACCATACTCTTGTGAGACGACCCGACCGGTAACACACTGCCTGACCGCGGGTCTCCTGACCCAAACTCTGAGCACCGTACACTCTGAGGAGGGTCAGATCAGGAGACCGGCGGTCGTCCAGGACGCACTTCTGTATTACGGATGGAAAGTGGAGGCAAAAGTACGACCGTGTCACCGGCGTTATGGCTGCCTCACACCAGCATATTTTGCTGTGCGCTGAATGTAGCCGGTCCAAGATAACATGTCTACAATGTCAGGATAGTCATTGTTTTTGCCCGTGAAGGTCAGTGTGAGATTTGTCGTACACATTGAGGGTAATACGCAGTAGCATACGCTCGTGTGACAGCGCATTGTCCAGCTGTGACCAAGCCACACCCACTGCGGCAGCCAATGACCACATGATTCTTGGCCGCTGGTGGTGGCTGCGGGACGATTTATAGTTTCTATTAGTGCCTTTTTAGGCCACAGGTGACTTTTTGATCACTTTTTATTGTGTTTTTTGGGAAGAGGATGAATAGCAGTTCTGCTATTTTTAATCCTCCACTGTTCGCCGTACGGTAGGACAGACATATTTTTCTAGCACCTGTCTTTATGAACGCCGCGATACCGAATATGTGTATTTTTTCATTAAAAAGGAAGTTTTGTAGGGAAGAATGTTATTCATTTTTTTTTAGTTAAAGTTTATGTAGTTTTTTTTGTCCTTCGAGCAGACGTGAAGATGTGATCATCTAATTGCTAGTTTACTACACCGCACTACTTATGCATGAGCAGGGGGTTGAACCAGATGATCCCGCACTGAGCAGGGGGTTGGACCAGATGATCCCGCACTGAGCAGGGGCTTGGACCAGATGATCCCGTACTGAGCAGGGGGTTGGAGCAGATGATCCCGCACTGAGCAGGCGGTTGGACCAGATGATCCCGCACCGAGCAGGGGGTTGGACCAGATGATCCCGCACTGAGCAGGGGCTTGGACCAGATGATCCCGCACTTAGCAGAGGGATGGACCAGATGATCCCACACTGAGCAGGGGGTTGGACCAGATGATCCCGCACTGAGCAGGGGGTTGGACCAGATGATTCCGAACTGAGCAGGGGGTTGGACCAGATGATCCCGCACTGAGCAGGGGGATGGACCAGATGATCCCGCACTGAGCAGGGGGATGGACCAGATGATCCCGCACTGAGCAGGGGGTTGGACCAGATGATCCCGCACTGAGCAGGGGGTTGGACCAGACAATCCCGCACTGAGCAGGGGGTTGGACCAGATGATCCCGCACTGAGCAGGGGGTTGGACCAGATGATCCCGCACTGAACAGGGGCTTGGACCAGATGATCCCGAACTGAGCAGGGGGTTGGACCAGATGATCCCGCACTGAGCAGAGGGATGGACCAGATGATCCCGCACTGAGCAGGTGGTTGGACCAGATGATCCCGCACTGAGCAGGGGATTGGACCAGATGATCCTGCACTGAGCAGGGGGTTGGACCAGATGATCCCGCACTGAGCAGGGGATTGAACCAGATGATCCTGCACTGAGCAGGGGGTTGGACCAGATGATCCCGCACTGAGCAGGGGATTGGACCAGATGATCCCGCACTGAGCAGGGGGTTGGACCAGATGATCCTGCACTGAGCAGGGGGTTGGACCAGATGATCCCACACTGAGCAGGGGGTTGGATGTGATGACCCCAGAGTTCCCTTACTACTCTATCAGTCTGTGATTCCATGTGCCCCAACCATCCCAGATTTGGTGGGGCAGTCCCAGATTCAGTCACTATTGCTGTGAGGGGGTCACTGAAGGGAAGTATCATGGGATGTAGAAGGTGTAAAATTGCCGGATTTCCAAAATTTGGCCTGGTCATTAAGGCACAAACAGCCTTGGTCTTAACGGGGTTAAAGGAAATTTCCACTATTGGAGATTGTTTTTTCCATTGTTCCAGTGTCTCCAAAATGATAAATGAAGCAACTTTGCCAATAGTCAATAAGAAATTCTTCGTTTTGAGTATACAGCTCCTATGTAGAACTATGTAACAAACTACAAACAACCCGCTGTAGTCGGATCCTGCAGTCACAGCGCCAGCCTTCTGTACTTCCTACTAACCTACTAAATGAGGATTATTACGACTGAAAAGGCAGATGGAGGGTTTTGTTTGAAATTTGTTACCATGGAGACACATTGGCCTGCACAGAAATTGTACTCTCAGAACGACGGGTATTTCTTCTCTCTAGCGCAAGATTTCTGTTGTCCTGTGGAAGATGTCATCCACATCACTGAGCTCCGGGTCAGGAGCCTGCGCTATACCTGTGGTATACCTATTCTATACCTGCTCTATACCTGTGTTATACCTGCACTATTCCTCCTCTATACCTGCGCTATTCCTGCTCTATACCTGCACTTTACCTGCTCTAAACCTTTGCTATACCTGCGCTATACCAGCTCTATTTCTGTTTCATACCTGTTCTATACCTGCTCTATTCCTGCTCTGTATGTGCCGTACACCTGCTCTACACTTGTTCTATACCTGCTCTTTACATGCTCTAAACCTTCTCTATTCCTGCTCTATACCTGTACTTTATCTGCTCTAAGCCTGCTCTATACCTGCGCTATACAGCTCTATTCCTGTTTCATACCTGTTCTATACCTGCGGTACACATGCTCTATATTTGTTCTATACCTGCTCTAAACCTTCGCTATTCCTGTTCTATACCTGCGCTATATCTGCTCTTTACCTGCTCTTTGCCCGTACCATTCCTGCAATATACCTGCTCTATACTTGTGCTATTCCTGCTCTATACTTGTGCTATTTCTGCACTATACTTGTGCTATTTCTGCTCTATATCTGATAGAGTAGTGTAGAGGAAGCACTCCAGACAGCGAAAATATATTGAAGAACTCTTTATTAGCCCATGCTCCGGGCGCCAGCAACATTTTGACCCGCAGTGGGTCTTTTTCAAGCTGTTTTTTTTTTACAAGCAACAGACACAACTTATATCAAACACCTGCAGTGCCCAGAAGCAAAAATAACCAATACCCCTACAGACATATAACACCATGGCAAAGAATCAGTCCCAGTATTACCCAGTATTGGACGTCCGGCTCACAGCTGACTCCCATCATGGCTCCGCCACTGTCAGGACTGGGGTCCGGGATACTGGAAGTCCCTAAAACTGCCCGCAACCCCTGTCCCTACCTAATTGGCCCCCTGGGCTAACTCCCAGGGTGATAACTGAGCGATGATCCCTGCACTCACTAGGGAAGCGGGACACAGGGACAGACAACAACAAACACAGGAACAAACAAACACTAAGGCAAGTCAGATAGTCTGGGTCGGCAACAGGAGGGTACGCAGTACAAAAGGGTCCGGCTGTAGGCAAAGTCGGGTCTAGAAAGCAGAGAGTCAAAACCAGGAGTCAAACAGGAGTCAAGCAATAAAACGCAGATGCAGCTGGAAGACCAAACTAACACTGGCAAGGTACAGCACACACAGCCAGGTTATAATGCTGTCAGAGCTCCCGCCCCAGCAGCTGACTAGGCCAAGAGTCTGACAGCAACAGAATATCACACAGACTGAGCTGGTAGACAGCCCTCAGTCCTACCAGATAGGCGAGGTTCAGGATGCGAGCCTGGTTGACATGGCGCCCAGGACGCAGCGCCAGCCGGTGCCAGTAGCATTTCTAACAACCCGGCGGCGAAGAGGAGTGCGGCGGCCAGGGGAGGACACCAGGACCAGGCTCCCCTGCGCCACTCGGCAGCCACTTGTGGTACAGGACCGGCGGTGAGGGCATGGGGGGGGGCATGAGCCGCCGGTCCTGACATCCATCTGTACCTATGTGGGAAATTCACCAAATCGTAGACAGCAGCACTGACCAGTAATCCAGCTCTGGAGGGGTTAACCTTCTTAAGGGGACTGGACCGACATCCCAAAAGAGTCCAAGATTAAAGTACCAGATTGAGAAAGACGATGATATATGGGTCGAAACGTTGCTGTTTGATGACTGTGGGAATAAAGGTATTTTTTCAAAGAAATTGGATTTCTGCCTTAATGGTCTTGAAAGTTTAAACTACACCTTTTGATGCTGCTTGTTTGCTGATTTAATCTTGTACCTATGTGGGTGTATTGACATCATGGGATGATGTAATGGTGCTCCTGAATCCAAACCGCACATGTGTGCAACGTTAAAAGTCACGCGAGAGTTGAACTGAATGCTGGCCACTAGCGCATGCGCAATGTCGCCGAAGCCGCAGCACATATAAAAAATGAAACAAGGAAACTACATTACCCATAATACTTAGCGTGGCTGGCCCCATAGTATCCGTATTGTTAATCACATGATCATCATTATAATATAAGTAAATGGCAGCCGTTACTCCACTCATAATAAAATGAGATATTCATGTAGCTAATGAACCTATACCAATATAAATAATGGAGAACACTACAAATATAATGCTGCATTTTGGAAACCATCGAGGATTTTTTGTGCATAAACTTCCTGGCGGCACCTCATACGCCACCAATTGGGAGGCCAATAAGGCAGTAATTAGAGGGAGATTCATTCAATTAGCTTGAAAAATAAAGGCTCAACGGGCAAAGGAGTTACAGCAAAAAGAGGCCCACTGTTCTTCCCTTTTGGAACACCATAAAAATAACCCCTCTCTGGATCTTCTTTCTTAAATTTCTAAAGCGCCTACTGAACTTAATCTATGCTTAACTACCATACCAGAGAAACAATTAAGATGGTCCAGATAAAAATTCTTCTCTCAGGGGGACTGACAGGGTAGATTGCTGGCTCAGCGACTGACTGCCAGACCCTTTCTCCCCGCTCTCCCCAAGTTACGTCTCCAGAATGGTCACCCGAGCCAAAACCCAGTAGGGATCGGAAGAGCATTTGGTCAATTCTATAGGACCTGTTACACTAAAGAATGATTCCCACAGCAAATGTGTCAGAAATTGCTTGACAAGGTCCTTCCTAGGTTGACACCAGAACACAGGGGTATCCTCGAGGGGGAGGTGACAGTGGAGGAGGCCTGGATAGCAGTAAAATCACTTACACCTTCCAGGGCCCCTGGCCCAGATGGTTTTTCAAATATATACTATAAGAAATTTTTCACACCCCTGGGCAGTCCCATGGTTGGGTTTTTCAATTGCCTTTTACAAATGCCATATTTATCCCCTACAGCAAACAAAGCCTTTATTCACGTAATCCCCAAACCTAACAAGGATCACTCCATTGGAGAAAATTATTGCCCAATTTCCCTAATTAATAATGGCATAAAGATTCTTTCTAAAATTATGTCTACCAGACTTAACTTATTCATCAATCAGTGTATTCACCCGGACCAGGTTGGATTCATCCCCGGTCGGCACACACTGATCAAACTAGAAGGGCGATTGGCATTATCTTGGCTGTACGATCAGGTTGGGAAGGGGAGACAAACAGGCGAGGACTTCTCCTTAGCCTAGATTTACACAAGGCCTTTGATTCGGTCTCTTGGCAATATTTATTTTTTATTCTTGAGCGCATGGGTTTCAGAACAAAATTCAGAACCCTAATCCAGGCCCTCTACTTATTTTCCTCCGCCTCGGTCCTGATTCGGGGCTATGAGTCTGACACAATAGCTATTGAAAGAGGGACGAGGCAGGGATGCCCATTATCACCTCTTCTATTTGCCTTAGAAATCGAACAGTTGGCCTCTATGCTTAGGGCCAATGAGAGTGTTATAGGCATTCACACAGGAGGACATGAACACAAATGCGCCCTATATGCAGATGACAGGCTGGTGTTCATTTTGGAACGATTTCGGGTCTCAGAGTTAATGATACCAAATTGCAGGCTCTAAACCTAAACTTACCCCCTTCCATGATTAAGCTATTGAAACAATTTTAATTTTCATTGGGTCACAAAACGTCTTCGTTATCTGGTGATTCGCCTCACTGAAGCTGTTGATACATTATATCGAGCTAACTTTTCCCCCCTGATTAAAAACCTAGAACAAGACCTAAATATGTGAAGCCCCCACAATCTATCATGGTTAGGCAGAATCTATTCTATTAAAATGACATGGCTTCCAAATAATCTATATCTTTTCCGTGCTTTGCCCATTCCCATCCCAGCAGAGGACTTGAAACGTTTACAATCCAAAGTGTTGACATTTATCTGGTCGAACAAATCAAGGCGCATCCAACAGTCTACCCTATATGGACCTTGAAGTGCGGGAGGCTGGGGGTCCCTAATACCACTAAATATTACCATGCATCCCAACTAGCACAATTAACCTCCATTTTGATCGAAACATCAGTTAGTGTCGACTTAGTTAAAATAGAACTGTCATGGATTCTGGTTAATGAGAAGCTGGCGGCTCTTTTTGCAGACCGTGAAGCGGTATATGAAAGAATCTGGTCATCTTCGTACCAATACTCAATATGCGTCTATGGAACCCAACATCTAGATCTGTGACCCTCCAAGGGGTCTCTAGCTCACCTACAAGTATATCCTCTACTCCCCCGACAAATATATGAGGTATATATTTACGCAGCTAAATCAACAGAAGAGCTTTTTTGTACCCTTTCACCTCAGGTGCGCCGATATGACGAGCTACAAGCAGAGCCCCCCCACCCCTTGATCCTCTCCTTACTTGCCTTACCTTGCCCTACTGTCTTTATACTTGTTTCTCCCTTAATGTTACTCTTGGTTCAGGTCTCTTCAGGCCGATTACATTTTGTTTCAGGGGGTTTATCTAATAAAGGAAAAAAACTTTGAATTCTCCTTTATTCTAGCCTGTAGGAAGTAATACCTGAGATGTAACTTGGGCATTTTGCCCAACTTTGTAACCCCCTGACCATGTAAATGAATGGAATATTGAAGTCATGTTTAATATGTTTTGACCTTTCCAAAAAACTAATAAAAACTTAGTTCACCAAATATAATGCTACAAGATTTTTTTTATTTTGTATACAGAAAAAATATATCCATAGTAGAATGCTCCAAATAATCACCATTAAAGGGGAAGTGGACTGAAAGATCAAGAGCCGTCACGCAGAAAACAGACCGGAGCCGTAGATCGCCCAATGTTTTCAATATCTTCAACACCATCCGACACTAAAAAACCACACAAACATATTCAGTGTCGGATGGTGTTGAAGGCTATTTGATCCTTTCCTGTGTTATACCTGCTCTACACTTGCACCATACCTGTGCTATACCTGCTCTATACCTGTGCTATACCTGCTCTATACCTGTGCTATACCTGCTCTATACTTACTGTATACCTGCCCTATACCTGCTCTATTCCTGCACTATACCTGCACTATACCTGCTCTATACCTTTGCTATACCAGCTCTCTACCTGTGCTATACCTCCTCTATACCTGCACTATAACTACGCTATACCTGCTCTATACCTATGCTATACCTGCGCTACATCTGCTGTTAACCTGCTGCATACCTGCACTATACCTGCTCTATACCTGTGCTATACCTGCTCTATACCTACGCTATACCTGCTCTATACCTGCACTATACCTGCTCTATACCTACACCATACCTGCGCTATACCTGCTCTATACCTGCTCTATACCTGTGCTATACCTGCTCTATGCCTGCACTATACCTGTTCCATACCTGCTCTATACCTGCGCTATAGCTGCTCTATACCTGCGCTATACCTGCACTATGCCTGCTCTATACCTGCTCTATACCTGTGCTATACCTGCTCTATACCTGTGCAATACATACTCTATACCTACTCTATACCTGTGCTATACCTGCGCAATACCTGCTCTATACCTGCGCTATACCGGCTCTATACCTACGCTATACCTGCTCTATACGTACGCTATACCTGCTCTATACCTATGCTATACATGCTTTTTACCTACGCTATAAATGCTTTATACCTACGCTATACCGGCTCTATACCTACGCTATACCTACGCTATACCTGCTCTATACCTGTGCTTTACCTGTGCTATACCTACGCTATACCTACGCTATACCTGCTCTATACCTACGCTATACCTGCTCTATACCTGTGCTATACCTGCTCTATACCTGTGCTATACCTGCTCTATACGTGCACTATACCTGCCCTATACCTGCACTATACCTGCACTATACCTGCTCTATACCTGTGCTATACCTGCTCTATACCTGTGCTATACCTGCTCTATACCTGCGCTATACCTGCGCTATACCTGCTCTTAACCTGCTGTATACCTGCTCTATACATGTGCTATACCTGCTCTATACCTACGCTATACCTGCTCTATACCTGCGCTATACCTGCTCTATACCTGCGCTATAACTACGCTATACCTGCTCTATACCTATGCTATACCTGCGCTATACCTGCTCTTAACCTGCTGTATACCTGCTCTATACATGTGCTATACCTGCTCTATACCTGCTCTATACCTGTTCTATGCATGCTCTATATCTGTTCTATCCCAGTGTTATGCCTTCTCTATACCTGCGCTATATTTGATCCATTCCTGTGTTATACCTGCTCTACACCTGCACCATACCTGTGCTATACCTGCACTATACCTGTTCTATACCTGCTCTATGCCTGAACTATACCTGTTCCATACCTGCTCTATACCTGCGCTATAGCTGCTCTATACCTGCTCTATACCTGCTCTATACCTGCGCTATACCTGCTCTATACCTGTGCTATTACTGTGCTATACCTACTCTATACCTGTGCTATACCTGCTCTATACCTACGCTATACCTACTCTATGCCTACGCTATACCTGCTCTATACCTACGTTATACCTGCTCTATACCTATGCTATACCTGCTCTATACCTATGCTATACCTAGGCTATACCGGCTCTATACCTACGCTATTCCTGTGCTCTATACGTGTGCTATACCTACGTTATACCTGCTCTATACCGACTCTGTACCTGCTCTATACCTGTGCTATACCTACACTATACCTGTTCCATACCTGCGCTATACCTGCGCTATACCTGCACTATACCTGCGCTATACCTGCTCTATACCTGTGCTATACCTGCTCTATACCTACGCTATACCTGCTCTATACCCACGCTATACCTTTTCTATACCCGTGCTATACCTGCCCTATACCTGCACTATACCTGTGCTATACCTGCTCTATACCTGCACTATAGCTGCTCTATACCTGTGCTATACCTGCTCTATACCTATGCTATACCTGCGCTATACCTGCTCTTAACCTGCTGTATACCTGCACTATACCTGCTCTATACGGGCGCCTACCCACTGGCGATGCCGATTTTCGTGCGTGAAAAACGCAGCGTTTTCCGCACGTTTTTCGCGTTAATTTCCATTGACAATCATGGGTGCATTAAGAGAAAAATAAGGAGACATATGCAACTGCCAGTTCCTATGTGAAAAATTGCAACGGACCGAAAAAAAAACCAAATGGACAAGAACACATTCTATACTAATTGCTCTTCAGAAAAAAACGCAAAACACAATTTAGCATCGCAGGAAAAAAAATCGCCAGTGGGTAGGCACCCTACCTGTGCTATACCTGCTCTATACTTACGCTTTACCTGCTCTATACCTGCACTATACCTGCACCATACCTGTGCTATACCTGCTCTATACCTGTTCTATACCTGTTCTATACATGCTCTATATCTGTTCTATCCCAGTGTTATGCCTGCTCTATACCTGTGCTATATTTGATCCATTCCTGTGTTATTCCTGCTCTACACGTGCACCATACCTGCGTTATACATGCTCTATACCTGTGCTATACCTGCTCTATACCTACGCTATACCTGCTCTATACCCACGCTATACCTTTTCTATACCTGCCCTATACCTGCTTTATACCTGCACTATACCTGTGCTATACCTGCTCTATACCTGTGCTATACCTGCTCTATACCTACACTATACCTGCTCTATACCTGTTCTATACATTCTCTATATCTGTTCTATCCCAATGTTATGCCTGCTCTATACCTGTGCTATATTTGATCCATTCCTGTGTTATACCTGCTCTACACCTGCACCATACCTGCACTATACCTGTTCTATATCTGCGCTACACCTGCTCTATACCTGCGCTATACCTGCTCTATATCTGTGCTATACCTGCTCTATACCTGTGCTATACCTACTCTATACCTACTCTATACCTGTGCTATACCTGCGCTATACCTACGCTATACCTGCTCTATACCTACGCTATACCTGCTCTATACCTAGGCTATACTGGCTCTATACCTACGCTATACCTGCTCTATACCTACGTTATACCTGTGCTATACCAACGCTATACCTGCTCTATACCTATGTTATACCTGCTCTATACCTGTGCTATACCTACGCTATACCTGCTCTATACCTGTTCTATACCTGCACTATGCCTGCACTATACCTGTTCCATACCTGGGCTATACCTGCGCTATACCTTCACTGTACCTGCTCTATACCTAGGCTATACTGGCTCTATATCTACGCTATACCTGCTCTATACCTACGCTATACCTGTGCTATACCTATGCTATACCTGTGCTATACCTATGCTATACCTGCTCTATACCTACGCTATACCTGCTCTATACCTGTGCTATACCTACGCTATACCTGCTCTATACCTGTTCTATGCCTGCACTATGCCTGCACTATACCTGCGCTATACCTGCGCTATACCTTCACTATACCTGCACTATACCTGCGCTATACCTGCTCTATACCTGTGCTATACCTGCTCTATACCTACACTATACCTGCTCTATACCTACACTATACCTGCTCTATACCCACGCTATACCTTTTCTATACCCGTGCTATACCTGCCCTATACCTGCACTATACCTGTGCTATACCTGCTGTATACCTGCTCTATACCTGTGCTATACCTGCTCTATACCTGCTCTATAGCTGCACTATAGCTGCTCTATACCTGTGCTATACCTGCTCTATACCTGCTCTATACCTGCACTATAGCTGCTCTATACCTGTGGTATATCTGCTCTATACCTATGCTATACCTGCTCTATACCAACGCTATAGCTGCTCTATACCTATGCTATACCTGCTCTATACCAACGCTATACCTGCTCTATACCTACGCTATACCTGCTGTATACCTGTTCCATACCTGCTCTATATCTGTTCTATCCCAGTGTTATGCCTGCTCTATACCTGAGCTTTATTTGCTCCATTCCTATGTTATACCTGCTCTATATCTGCTCTATGACTGCACTATCCCTACTCTATACTTGCTCTTTACCTGCTCTGTAGCTGCGCTGTAAGGGCGCCTACCCACTGGCGTTTGCGATTTTCGTGCATGAAAAACGCTGCGTTTTCCACGGCATTTTTGCGGCTTTTTCGCGCCTTTTCCGTTAATTTCCATTGACATTCATGGGTGCATTAAGAGAAAAATAAGGACACATATGCAACTGACAGTTTCTATGTGAAAAACGGACCGGAAAAAAAAACGCAAGTAGACAGGAACACATTCTATACTAATTGCTCTTCAGAAAAAACGCAAAACGCAAAGGAAAAAAAATCGCAAGTGGGTAGGCGCCCTAACTGTGCTATACTTGCTCTATACCTCTCTGCTGGTGCCTGCTTTAAGCAGACGCTGGTAACAGAAAGTATTGGAGGTGGTTTAGATTGTGGCTGCTCAGAGGGATTATCCAGGATGCACGTTCTGGGATACATCGGGGCCGGGCGGAATTAGATTCAATGATTTTAATGAGAGCTGCACTTGCAGTTCAGAGTACTGTCCACTAGACTGTCGCTTCCGCTTCGACCCCACCATCCTATTCCAGCCAGCTCTTCATGGATAACCCCTTTACTTCTTAAACGCCATGATGAAAGCAACATTTAAGCCAGTAGACAGACAGGGGGCGCACTTCATTGCCACATTGGTCACCCATGATCACGGGGTGCTAATGATTTCTATGGCAGTCTGGTGCCTAGTGAAGGTTCCCAGGTCTGTCGTGTATTGATGCCTATTAAGTCCTTCCTATGACAGGGGTTAATAGGCTGACATTAATAATATAATATGTGGGTTGGCGGCACACGACCTTATTTTCAGACTATGTGCGGTCCATGTAATTCAGCAGACAGCACAGGACCCTGTTATAACCTGTGAGGACACGCATGCATGATTATTCACACGGACCAATGGCCCACATGAAAAAAACGTGCGGCATATCCTCTATTTCTAAAACTAGGGCATTGATTGTGCAGGATACTAACATCTCCCTCCCCGGTCTGTGTAGATCAGGCAGCATGTGCTGGCCAAGGCAAGTGTCATTGCTTCCAGACAATAGGCCATAATGTATACAGTATACTGTGCAAGGGATCACATGATCATAACTTCAAGTCCCTGATTGGGATGGAAAACAATAAAAAATCAAGTTTAATTTTTTTATATATAAAAAAAATTAAAAGTAATAAAAATTAGGAAAAAAAGACTTTATAAAAAAGGGCCACATTTTTATAACATGGCATTAATTATTCTGGGTGATGGAAAAAATGTAGCAGTTGGAAGGTGGAACAGAAACCCCCCCCAAAAAAGAATGTCCCCGGGGTGAAGGAGTTAAGTCAACACAAGATCACAGACACATCAGATGACACAATTCCCAAACGTATAACCCAGTAAGAAGCGGACATTTGTCTGTCTGTCTCTCGATCCGCACGTTTGATGCACCGCAGTCTCCTACATTCCGTAGATTGCGCTGATGTACGCCAATGTTTCTAAACTCAATCAATATTAAAGTGCCCACTAAAATCCTCAAACGTAATTACAGCCGGAGCCGCGCTGCTGCTGGCACACTAATTACGCTGTCCGGCCCGGACGCTGCAGCCGGCGCTTCTCTTCGGTCCCTTCTGCTTTCTTAATGCTTTTCACATCAATGACATTTAATCATCAGTTCTGCTCATCGTGGCCATAAAGTAACGATTCGCTGCAGACCCCCATTTACTGGTTTACTCCCAATTAAATAAAAAGTTATGTCTTCCCTCAGGGATCTCATTTCCTAGAATGCATTACATAGTGATATAGCAGAGCCGAGCTTATCACTTGGCAAAACTTGTGGCCATGAGTCATTTTCCATAAAATGTTCTTGTTTATTGTATATTAAATCAAGGGTGCGGCAGATTCAAGTGGGTGGAGACATTAAGAAAAAAAAAAAGGTGGAGGCACCCAGAACCCCAACTGCCTGACACCTTCTAGTAGTCACACACAGGGTGCTGGAGTCTCTCTCCACTGACTTGTGTGGGAGTTGTGGAGAAGGCGGAAGCAGGGACCCCCTTATCCATCAGAATCTGCAGTTCTCTCAGAAGTTTCATCCCATTGCTTCTAGTCTTTCCTTGTACAGATGAGAATAGGACTGATCCCTCTGCACTGTGACAGCCCTTCAGATATTTGTAGACCGCTATTAAGTCTCCTCTCAGCCTTCTCTTCTGCTAAACATTCCCAGATCCTTTAACTTTTCCTCATAGGACATGAGGACATAGGACAGGTATGCAGAGAGAGATCAATAAAGAGGAACCTGTTTTGAAAAATGTGATTCCTCTTAGCTTTGTGTCGTCAGCAAATTTGATCAGTGTCCCATCAATTCCCTCCTCCAGATCATTTATAACAATGTTGACCAACACTGGGCCTAGGACAGAGCCTTGTGGTCCCCACTTGATACATTCTCCCACTTGGATGTGCAGCCATTTATGACCTCTCTTTGAGTATGATCACTCAGCCAGTTGTGAATCCACCTAACAGTTGACTTGTCAATCCCAGATTTGGTCATTTTTTTCAATAAGTATGGTATGATATGCTTTACTAATGCCAATATATACTATATCCACCGCATCTCCCTGATCAACCCAGTCGGTGATTCTGTCATGAAAGAAAATTAGATTCGTCTGGCATGACTTGTTTATTAAAAACCCATGCTGGCTCTGGTTAATTACTCCATTCTCATCCAAGTACTTGCATACATGCTGTTTAATAATCTGTTCAAAGATCTTTCCCGGTATAGAAGTCAGGCTCACAGGCCTGTAGTTCCCTGGATCCACTTTCTTCTTCCCTTTTCCAATCTTCTGGGACTTCTCCTGTTCTCCAGAAATTTTCAAAGAGTATGGCGAGTGGTTCAGCAATTACCTCTGCTACTTCCTTTAGTATCCACAGATAGATAGATAGATAGATAGATAGATAGATATGTAGTGACCTGGACTGGCACTACAGGATAAGAGTACTTTATCTGCAAGTTACCAGCAACTGTTCTAACTACCAGTTCATTTAACAAAATGTAGTTAGGCTGGAATTCATTTAATAAGAAGAGGGAGTCAGGAAACAAAGAGTTAAGGTTGTTGGGCACCATCCTAAATCTGTTAGATAGCAGAGCGGAGTGGAGAAAAGGTGGGAGTTCGGGTTCATTTTGTATTGTGCACATACAAAATTGATAACAGTGTTAGAAGACAGAAGTGAAAGGGAATAGGCAGTACGGAGTCAGACAGTAAAGATGTCACTCGGAGGGGAGAGGAACTGAGATGGACACAAGGGAGGAAGCAAATAGCCTTGTAAAGATCCAGCGTCTTCTTTCTATTATGACCTGCTGTAATTAGGGACATGTTATGTAAGCTTTCAAGAAGTCCTGTGTGCAGCTGATCATAAATTAGCCTGATGCTCAGAGAGAGGGGCTGTTTATTTCTCCAAACTTGATGTCCATTCAAGCCAACTCTGCTTTCTACAGGATGACAACTTTAGACAAGAAGTATAGAATCTTCATAGAAGTTTGTGAGTACTAAACAAAATGGAGCACAGTGTTTCTGGAATGGCAAAACTGTTGGTCGGGTTTATAAAGGGTATTTTCTTCTCAGTTCTCTCTGTATAGCTCTTCCTTAGCTCAGATGTGTCCTCAAAGTTTGTTTATCCGTGTATAAAGTGTTAAACAGTATATATGCAAGTTGTATATGCAATGTCTGGTGTATAAGAATAATGCAGACAGCCACAGGCCTAAAAGTAAATGGTGTGCCTGTCATTTACCTACATACGTGTTAGTCTTATTTCACTACCAAGCACTCTTAATCCAGGCACTGGCGTCACGATCACCTAATTTCATTAGGCGTCTAGCTTCTGTTATATACCTTCAACGGTGCACAAGATTACAAAGAGCATGCTGCACTCATTGCCACCATAACACGGCTCCTTAGCCACATTTTAGAAAATGCTCAGAGAGTGCAAGCCTCTTCCCGCTTGTCGCCCATTGCAGATAGATAGAGAGAGAGAGAGAGATAGATAGATAGATAGATAGATAGATAGATAGATAGATAGATAGATAGGAGATTGATAGATAGAGTTTCATCCCATTGCTTCTAGTCTTTCCTTGTGCTAATGAGAATAGCCCTTCTGTTCTGACAGCCCTTCAGATATTTGTAGACAGCTATTAACCCCTTCAGTGGCAGGTTTCTTACCCCCCTGTCAGACCCACCAGGCCAGGATTTTTAAATGGGCCAATCATTTAATTTCAGCTAATTTTCCAGTCGCGTTCCAAGAGCCATAACTTTTTCATTTTCCCATTGACACGGCCGTAGGAGGGCTTGTTATTCGCGGGACAAATTGTATTTTGTAATGGCATCATTTTGGGGTATGCATAATGTATTGCATAACGTTTGTAAAAAAAATTGTAGGGAGATTGGGGAAAAAATAATAAATTCCGCCACTTGTTTTTTGGATTCCATGTTTACGGCGTTCGGCGTGCAGAATAAATAGTGTGATAACGTTATTCTCTGAGTCACACGATTCCGGCGATACCGAGTTTATGCATTTTGTTTATGTTTTGCTATTTTTGTACAATTAAAACTTTTTTTCTTAAAGGTTTGCTTTTGTGTCGCCACATTCCAAGAGCCGTAATAATGTAATTTGCCAATACCAGAGCCCTGGAAGGCCGTGTTTATTGCGGGATGAACTCTAGTCTTCATTTATCTAATTTTTAGGAAGATGTAAAATTTTGTTCGCTTTTTATTCCATTTTTTCTAGGGACAAGATTAACACAATCTGTAATTCTGGCTGTTTTTTATTTTTATTTTTCACTGCATTCTCTGAGCAATATGAATAATGTATTAAAGTCATTCTACAGATCGGTACGATTAAGCCAATACCAAATTGTAATAGTTTTTTTCTTTTTTGCGACTTCTTCACAGTATAAAAATAGTAATAAAAGTTTAAATCCCCCTCCTTTAGCCATATGTATAATAAAAAATCTAAATCATAAAAGAAAAATACTAGAGATGAGCGAGCGTACTCGTCTGAGCTTGATAGTCGTTCGAGTATTAGCGTGTTCGAGATGCTCGTTACTCGTAACGAGTACCACGCGATGTTCGGGTTACTTTCACTTTCATCTCTGAGACGTTAGCGCGCTTTTCTGGCCAATTGAAAGACAGGGAAGGCATTACAACTTCCCCCTGCAACATTCAAGCCCTATACCACCCCCCTGCAGTGAGTGGCTGGGGAGATCAGGTGTCACCGGAGTATATAAATCGGCCCCTCCCGCGGCTCGCCTCAGATGCATTCTGACATAGAGGAGGGAAAGTGGTATCTTGGTGGAGCTGCTATAGGGAGAGTGTTAGGAGTATTTTAGGCTTCAAGAACCCCAACGGTCCTTCTTAGGGCCACATCTAACCCTGTGCAGTACTGTGGAGGCTGCTTTGTGCAGTGTTGCACTTTTTTTTTTTTTGGTATATCGGCCGTGCAGAGCATTGCGCCCTGCAGTAATACTCCAGGGACAGAAGTGCGTAGGCAGGGACAGAAGACATATTGATTAAATATAGGCAGTGGGCCTTTGCTAAAAAATTTGGGGCAAAAAATCTATTTGGCCTGCCTGTCACTGTGCTCAGTGTTCTGGGTCTGTCTGTGCTGGGTGTAGTAATTCTACAAAATCATACGCAGCCAGCTAAGTGTTACAGCAGGCTTGCGCCAAATTATTTCCTGGCGTTCCGTAAACGAAGTCAGCCTCCAACCACAGGCCAATAAGCGGCACATTTAATTACAGCGTTCTGTTTCTGCATTACTGGTAATACAGCATGCTGAGGGGTAGGGGTAGGCCTAGAGGACGTGGACGCGGCCGAGGACGCGGAGGCCCAAGTCAGGGTGTGGGCACAGGCCAAGCCAGTGCGGTGGCCAGGGGTAGAGGCAGGGCCAGACCGAATATTCCACCAACTGTTTCCCAAAGCGCCCCCTCGCGCCATGCCACCCTGCAGAGGTCAAGGTGCTCTACGGTGTGGCAGTTTTTCACAGAGACGCCTGACGACCGACGAACAGTGGTGTGCAACCTTTGTCGCGCCAAGATCAGCTGGGGAGGCACCACCACCAGCATGCGCAGGCATATGATGGCCAAGCACCCCACAAGGTGGGACGAAGGCCGTTCACCGCCTCCGGTTTGCACCACTGCCTCTCCCCCTGTGCCCCAACCTGCCACTGAGATCCAACCCCCCTCTCAGGGCACAGGCACTACCGTCTCCTGGCCTGCACCCACACCCTCACCTCCGCTGTCCTCGGCCCCATCCAGCAATGTCTCTCAGCGCAGCGTCCAGACGTCGCTAGCGCCACTGTTTGAGCGCGAGCGCAAGTACGCCGCCACGCACCCGCACGCTCAAGCGTTAGACGTGCACATTGCCAAATTGATCAGCCTGGAGATGCTGCCGTATAGGCTTGTGGAAACGGAGGCTTTCAAAAACATGATGGCGGTGGGGGCCCCGCGCTACTCGGTTCCCAGTTGCCACTACTTTTCCCGATGTGCCGTCCCAGCCCTGCACGACCACGTCTCCCGCAACATTGTACGCGCCCTCACCAACGCGGTTACTGCCACGGTCCACTTAACTACAGACACGTGGACAAGCACAGGCGGGCAGGGCCACTATATCTCCCTGACGGCACATTGGGTGAATTTAGTGGAGGCTGGGACAGAGTCAGAGCCTGGGACTGCTCATGTCCTACCCACCCCCAGAATTGCGGGCCCCAGCTCGGTGCTGGTATCTGCGTCGGTGTATGCTTCCTCCACTAAAGCACCCTCCTCATTCTCCTCCTCCAACGCAACCTCTGTCTCACAATCAAGATGTGTCAGCAGCAGCATGTCGCCAGCAGTCGGTGTTGCGCGGCGTGGCAGCACAGCGGTGGCCAAGCGTCAGCAGGCCGTGCTGAAACTACTCAGCTTAGGAGACATGAGGTACATGGCCCACGAACTGCTGCAGGGTCTGACAGAGCAGACCGACCGCTGGCTTGCGCCGCTGAGCCTCCAACCGGGCATGGTCGTGTGTGACAACGGCCGTAACCTGGTGGCGGCTCTGCAGCTCGGCAGCCTCACGCACGTGCCATGCCTGGCCCATGTGTTTAATTTGGTGGCTCAGCGCTTTCTGAAAAGCTACCCACACTTGTCATACCTGCTCGGAAAGGTGCGCCAGCTCTGCGCACATTTCCTCAAGTCCCACACGCACGCTGCCACCCTGCGGACCCTGCAACATCGGTTTCATCTGCCAGTGCACCGACTGCTGTGCGACGTGCCCACACAGTGGAACTCTACGCTCCACATGTTGGTCAGGCTCTATGAGCAGCGTAGAGCTATTGCGGAATACCAACTCCAACATGGGCGGTGCAGTGGGAGTCAGCCTCCTCAATTATTTACAGAAGAGTGGGCCTGGTTGGCAGACATCTGCCAGGTCCTTGGAAACTTTGAGGAGTCTACCCAGATGCTGAGCGGGGATGCTGCAATCATTAGCGTCACCATTCCTCTGCTATGCCTCTTGAGAAGTTCCCTGCAAAGCATAAAGGCAGACGCTTTGGAATCGGAAACCGAGGCGGGGGAAGACAGTATGTCGCTGGATAGTCAGAGCACCCTCATGTCTATATCTCAGCGCGTTGAGGAGGAGGGGGAGGATCATGAGGAGGAGGGGGAAGAGACAGCTTGGCCCACTGCTGAGGGTACAGATGCAGCTTGCCTGTCATCCTTTCAGCGTGTATGGCCAGAGGAGGAGGAGGAGGAGGGGGAGGAGCATGAGGAGGAGGGGGAAGAGACAGCTTGGCCCACTGCTGAGGGTACAGATGCAGCTTGCCTGTCATCCTTTCAGCGTGTATGGCCAGAGGAGGAGTAGGAGGAGGAGGAGGATCCTGAAAGTGATCTTCCGAGTGAGGACAGCCATGTGTTGCGTACAGGTACCCTGGCACACATGGCTGACTTCATGTTAGGATGCCTTTCTCGTGACCCTCGCGTTACACGCATTCTGGCCACTACGGATTACTGGGTGTACACACTGCTCGACCCACGGTATAAGGAGAGCCTTTCCACTCTCATCCCCGAAGAGGAAAGGGGTTAGAGAATGATGCTATACCACAGGGCGCTGGTGGACAAAATGATGGTAAACTTCCCATCCGACAGCGCTAGTGGCCGAAGGCACATTTCCGCGGCCCAGGTAGCAGGGGAGGCGCAGAGATCAGGCAGCATGTACAGCGCTGGCAGGGGAACATTATCCAAGGCCTTTGACAGCTTTATGGCTGCCCAGCAAGACTGTGTCACCGCTCCCCAGTCAAGGCTGAGTTGTCGGGAGCACTGTAAAAGGATGGTGAGGGAGTACGTAGCCGATCGCACGACCATCCTCCGTGACGCCTCTGCCACCTACAACTACTGGGTGTCGAAGCTGGACATGTGGCCTGAACTAGCGCTGTATGCCCTGGAGGTGCTTGCTTGTCCTGCGGCTAGCGTCTTGTCAGAGAGTGTGTTTAGTGTGGCTGGGGGAATCATCACGGATAAGCGTACCCGCCTGTCAACCGACAGTGCCGACAGGCTTACACTCATAAAGATGAACAAAGCCTGGATTTCCCCAGACTTCTCTTCTCCACCAGCGGACAGCAGCGATACCTAAGCAATACGTAGGCTGCACCCGCGGATGGAAGCATTGTTCTCTCTCACCATTCAAAACAGGGACCTTTTAGCTTCATCTATCTGTGTATAATATTCCTCCTCCTCCTCCTGCTCCTCCTCCTGAAACCTCACGTAATCACGCCGAACGGGCAATTTTTCTTAGGCCCACAAGGCTCAGTCATATAATTTTTCTAAACAATTTTTATACGTTTCAATGCTCATTAAAGCGTTGAAACTTTCACCTCAACCAATTTTTATTTTAACTGGGCTGCCTCCAGGCCTAGTTACCAATTAAGCCACATTAACCAAAGCGATTAATGGGTTTCACCTGCCCTCTTGGTTGGGCATGGGCAATTTTTCTCAGGTACATTAGTACTGTTGGTACACCAATTTTTGGGGGCCCTCGCCTACAGTGTAATCAAATGAATTTTTTGCCCACCTGCATTACAGCTGACGTAACATCAGCTGTGTTGGGCACTGCAATGGGATATATTTATGTACCGCCGGTGGGTTCCAGGGAGCCACCCATGCTGTGGGTCCACAGGGAGTTGTAACTGCATCTGTTTCCACTTCTAAAGAACCCCGGTCTGACTGGGGCATGCAGTGTGGGCCGAAGCCCACCTGCATTAAACATGACATTACCTCAGCTGTGATGGGCAATGCAATGGGATATATTTATGTACCGCCGGTGGCTTCCTGGCACCCACCCATGCTGTCGGTCCACACGGAGTTGTAACTGCATGTGTCCACTTCTAAAGAACCCCAGTCTGACTGGGGCATGCAGTGTGGGCCGAAGCCCACCTGCATTAAGCACGACATTACCTCAGCTATGATGGGCAATGCAATGGGATACATTTATGTACCGCCGGTGGGTTCCAGGGAGCCACCCATGCTGTGGGTGCACACGGAATTCCCATTGCGGAGTTGTACCTGCCTGTGACTATTTATAAAAAACCGCGGTCTGACTGGGGCATGCAGACACCTTGACAGAATGAATAGTGTGTGGCACATAGGTTCCCCATTGCTATGCCCACGTGTGCAGCTCAAGATGGAGGTGGCACAGGATTGGATTTCTCATTGCTTCTGTAAAGCATTGTGGACTATCGCCCCGCCCCTTTTAAAGAGGGTCGCTGCCTAGCCGTGCCAACCCTCTGCAGTGTGTGCCTGCGGTTCCTCTGGCAGACGCACTTATAAATAGACATGAGGGTGGCGTGGCATGAGGGCAGCTGAAGGCTGGGCAGGGACAGTTTGGTGTGCGCTGTGGACACTGGGTCGTGGGGGGGGGGGCGGTTGGTCAGCATGTAACCCAGGAGAAGTGGCAGCGGAGTGTCATGCAGGCAGTGATTGTGCTTTGTTGGAGGTAGTGTGGTGCTTAGCAAAGTTATGCATTGCTAATGAGGGCTTTTCAGAAGTAAAAGTTGTTGGGAGGGGGGGGGGGCACTCTTGCCGCTATTGTGGCTTAATAGTGGGACCTGGGAACTTGAGATGCAGCCCAACATGTAGCCCATCGCCTGCCCTATCCGTTTCTGTGTCGTTCCCATCACTTTCTTGAATTGCCCCGATTTTCACAAATGAAAACCTTAGCGAGCATCGGCGAAATACAAAAATGCTCGGGTCGCCCATTGACTACAATGGGGTTCGTTACTCGAAACAAACCATCGAGCATCGCGAAAAGTTCGTCTCGAGTAACGAGCACCCGAGCATTTTGGTGCTCGCTCATCTCTAAAAAATACATATCACCGCATCCATAAATGTCCGATCTATCAAAGCAGTGCATTATTTACCCGGCACGGTGAACATAGTCCGAAAAAAGAAATAAAGTACCCCAGAAATGCACTTTTTCAGTCACCCTGTCTCCCAGAAAAAAATGCAATAAAAAGCGATCAAAATGTTATATGTATTCTTAATTAGTACTAATGGAAAATACAGGACATCTCGCAAAAAATGAGCCCTAGTTCAACTACGTCAACAGAAAAATAAAAACGTTATGGTGCACAGAAGATGCAGCAGAAAATAATTTAAAAAGATTAAATGTCTTTGAAAAAAAATACAAGCACTACAGCAAAAAAAAAAACTATGCCAAGTTTGGTATCGTAGTAATCATACTGACCCATAGAATAAAGTTATCAGGTCATTTTTGTTGCAGTTTGTGCGCCGTAGAAGGGAGAAAGATGTTTTTATTTATTTTTTTAATACTTTTTTTTTTACTTCTTTTTTTCTTTAACTTTTAAAAAAAATTTTGACTTCCACAGAGACCCATCAGGACCCCGTGATCACATTCTAGGGGTCCAATAGTGACAGCCCTTTACATGCTGCAGTTGTATAGACCGTGGCATGTTAAGGGTTAACACAGCAGAGACCAGAGGTTTTCTCCATTCTCTGCTGTGTAAGAGCTAGTGCCTTGCTGTCCTCTGACAGCCAAGCACCAGCCCTTACCCTGCCACGGAGACCATCGGCTGGCTTCTAACAAGGCGATGGTCTCCTTGGCAACCTGTAAACAAAGCAGTGCAGGAGTATAAAAACAGAAGTGGTACAGGGATTTGGCGGACTATCACAGTGGCTATATCTTCAGTTGGCAAAATCGTAAGAGATAATCTGGCAGACCAAGACAAGGTGTAGCATCTAATAGGAGAAAAACTCAACGGGGGGCGTAGAAATCCCAGATATCATTCTGCATCTTTTACATCTGAATCTACGGATGATACAACCCATGATGATGTACCATTAACTGAGAAACCCTTTTCCTCCTCTGCTTACTCTTTTTCAGAATCTCGCCCTTCCACGAAGGGGAGACCTTTCCAACATCGGATGGTAACAAATCACGAAGGAGAGGCGGGTGCAAGCACAACCGCGCAGGGAAGAGACAACAGGAGGGTACAGACCAGATCAGGAACATGCATGAAGATCCAAGGAGTGAGACTTTTAGTGATGAACCTTTGGTGATTAACATTTCAGCTAGGGAATTAACACCCATGGAATCGCAGGTTCTCACGAGGGGACTATCATACTGTCCAGTCTCAGAACTAGATTGGTTCAATATTGATCTCGATTGTAGATGTTTTATCAGACGGCTGAATTTAGAGGTATTATTTTCTGAAACATCTAAGGTTATTGTATCCAATGCTATATCCACTGATACTGAAGGTTGTTTTACTTCTAGCGATTTTGGGTTGCGAAGTAAAAGTACATTCATGCCGCCCAATAATGATTCGTCTGTTGAGACCTTTGACGGATTGGTGAAGTCAGATATAAATAAATTGAAGAAACGCAGCAGGAATAAAAGGAGAAGCTATAATCTCTCGAGCATTGAGTGGCGGGCTCTCCGAGGTCTCAGTGGTGATTCTACGGTCACAATAAGGAGGGAGGTGTGGTAGTAATGGACACAGAGAAATATCAGGAGATTTTGTCGCAACTGGCGGATGACAAAGTATATGAGCTGCAAAGTGTGAATCCGATAAAGCGATATCAGATGCAGTTGAGGCTAGATATGGAGGAGGCCTGTCAGACTGGTATCATTGACACGAAGCTGGTGGGTTTTTTATGCTCTAAGCATCCTATTATGCCTATCCTATACACCCTACCCAAGGTACATAAAAACTTGAGGGACCCCCCTGGATGTCCGATTATTTCTGGTCGGGGGTCATTATTTAACAACGCGTCAAGATTCTTGGACATGGTTCTTAAGCCATATGTTATAAATACTCAATCGTATGTAGAGGATACAACAGCTTTTCTGAACAAGATCTATGATTTACGAATCAGTGAAAATAGCCTTTTAGGCTCTTTTGATGTTGTATCGCTGTACACGCATTGAACATAGCCAGGGCCTAGAGGCAGTGAAATGGCATTTAATGAGCTCTGCCATGACTAACGTTCAGCTCAATTTTGTCATTTCCTTGTTGGATGATATTCTTTGTAAAAACATCTTTATGTACAAAGGTCAATTATACCGCCAGTAGTGCGGAACAGCCATGGGGTCCAATGTGGCCCCTGGTTATGCGAATTTGTTTTGGTGCACGTGGAAGAAACACAGATATATACCTCCCCAACCTGGACCAATGTCCAGATCTGGTGGAGGTATATTGATGATATATTCTTAATTTGGAAAGGAGAGGAGGAGGACCTCCATAGATTCCATCAGGAGGTCAATGACATCCTGCCCATCAGCAATCCACCCACAAACTAATGGTCAGACGGAGCGGAAGAACCAGGATTTAGTGCAATATTTACGGTTGTTTGCTAGCGGGAAGGCTCATCAGTGGGCAGAATTCCTGCTGTTGGCAGAGTTTGCACTAAACAACCGTACTTGTTCTTCCACTGGGGTATCTCCATTCCTTTGCGTATATGGTCAGCATCCTCGCTTCCTTACAGCTATTTCTGCGCCGTCTGCCTGTCCTGCAGCTGATGTCGCCACAGATGCGCTGCAGGGAGTATGGAAAGAAGTACAGAAGAACCTGGAAGCATCGGGGGCTCGTATGCAGTTGCGTAGTGGGAGGAGTCTGTCAGTATCTGAACCGTACAGGATGGGACAGAAGGTATATGTGTCTTCTAGAAATCTCAACATGGATTACTGGGTGTTCACCCTTCTCGACCCACGGTATAAGGAGAACCTTTCCACTCTCATTCCCGAAGAGGAAAGGAGTACGAGAGTGATGCAATTCCACAAGGCCCTGGTGGAAAAGCTGATAGTAAACTTCCCATCTGGCAACGCTAGCAGTAGAGGATGTAGTTCAGTGGGCCAACTAGCAGGGGAGACGAGGGGAACAGGCAGCATGTTCAGCACACTCTCCAAGGCCTTTGCCAGTTTTATGGCTCCCCAGCCAGTCTGTGTCACCACTCCCCAGTCTAGGCTGAGTGTGTTATCAGAGAAGGTGTTTAGTGCTGCTGGGGGGATTATCACGATAAGCGTACCTGACTGTCAACTGATAGCGCCGACAGGCTTACACTTATTAAAGGGGTTGTCCCGCGGCGAAATGCAATTTTTTTTTCAACCTACCCCCGCATTCTGCCCCGTTAAAATCAATACCGTTTGTAATTTTTAAAAAATCGCTTACCTCCTTCCCAGTTCGCGCAGCATCTTCTTTTCTTCTTTTAAAGATGGCCGCCGATCCTTTCCCAATGATGCACCGCGGTTTTCTCCCATGGTGCACCGTGGGTCTTCTCCCATGGTGCACCATGGGCTCTGAGCGGTCCATTGCTGATTCCAGCCTCCTGATTGGCTGGAATCGGCACACGTGACTGGGCGGAGCTACGCGATGATGCGTAGAAGGGGCGGAGCCAGAACACCGCTCGTGCCCGGACTGACCAGAGGGGAGAAGACCGGTGGAGAAGAGAAGTCTGGGAAAATCCAGGCTTTGTTTATCTTAAAGGGGTTGTCCCGTTAAAGCAAGTGGGGTTATACACTTCTGTATGGCCATATTAATGCACTTTGTAATGTACATCGTGCATTAAATATGAGCCATACAGAAGTTATTCACTTACCTGCTCCGTTGCTGGCGTCCCCGTCTCCATGGTGCCGTCTAATTTCAGCATCTAATCGCCCGATTAGACGTGCTTGCGCAGAAGGGTCTTCTCCCTTCTGGTCGGTCCGGGCACGAGCGGCGTTCTGGCTCCGCCCCCTTTTACGCGTCATCGCGTAGCTCCGCCCCGTCACGTGTGCCGATTCCAGCCAATCAGGAGGCTGGAATCGGCAATGGACCGCTCAGAGCCCATAGTGCACCATGGGAGAAGACCCGCGGTGCACCATGCGAGAAAACCGCGGTGCATCATTGGGAAAGGACCGGCGGCCATCTTTAAAAGAAGATTGGCTGGAATTGGCAATGGACTGCTCAGAGCCCATGGTGCACCATGGGAGAAGACCCGCGGTGCATTGTGGGTGAAGATCCCGGCGGCCATCTTGGAGGAAAAGAAGGAAGAAGTTGCAGAGGGGATTCGGGTAAGTAAATTTTTTTTTTTTTAATTTCAACACATCCCTTGGGTTTGTCCTGCGCTGAACGGGCGGCCTATGCAAAAAAAAAACAAAAAAAAAACGTTTCGGCGCGGAACAACCCCTTTAAGCTAATACGAGCACCTATACTCTTGGTACACAAATACTCTGCACTTTCGCTTGAAAAATCCTTCGGGTTCTCACCTGTAATCTTGGTAAATAAAATTCTTATTAAAATGGGTTGTTTTCTTCATAAACAATGTAGAAGTACCGGCCTCTGAGTCCCCCCTATGCTGGCGTTTGTGGCTACTGAAATGCTGGGATGGAGGTGGCATGGGATGGCACTTACAAGCATACATTAATTTGTCAGCTATGAAGCACAATTTTAAAAGGGTCACACTGCGTATGGAAACGTATCCCAGCGCAGTAACCATCTTTGGACACAATTTTCTTTACAGTTCAGGCAGTCTTTCCCTGGGGCATTGGTTAACAAGCCCCTCGGGGAGAGACAGAGGCTGGGACAGGAGGTAGTTTGCCTGTTGGTGGACCACCACCTGAATCCCATTAAGCAAGTACGAGCTGTCGCTCAAAAAATCTTTCAGGTTCTTACCTGCACTCTAGGTACACAAATGTTTCAGGGGTGCACCTATATTCGTGGTAAACAAATCCTTTTTGGGGTTGACATGCACTCTGGGTAAACAAATCTTTTCTTTTAGAATAAGTTGTTGAATTGTGCAGATGTGTAGAAGTACTGGCATCTGAGTCCCCTTTATGCCCATGTTTGTGGCTCATGACAATTTTGTGACGGAGGTGGTGCGGGATTGGAATTATGATCGTACGTTAATTTATCATCAATTGTCATCAGCATTGTGGGATATCGCCCACAATTTCAAAGAGGGTCGTTGCCTGGCCCTGCCAACCCTCTGCAGTGTGTGCCTCTGGTTCCTCCTCATTCAATACGCACTTATAAATGGACATGAGGGTGGTGTGGCTGTGAAGTGACCGTGTAGCATGAGCCCAACTGAACGCTGCGCAGGGAAAATTTCAGTACGCTGTGGCCTACTGAGTAGGCAAAGGGGTGCACTTTACCCCATCTGGGATGGGGACAGCTGGACTCTGTGCTGGGAAAAATTTCAGTACGCTGTGGATGCAGGCTCATGCCTGCGTCCTGGGGGATTGGACAGCAATGCCAGCATGTAACCCAGGAGAAGAGGCAGCAGTGTCACCCGCTGGCGGTGATTGTCCTTCGTTCCACCTAGTGTGGTGCTTAGCTAAGATGTGCCAGCGTGTGTCCCTTGCTGATTATGGTCTGGCCCAGCTAAATTGTTAGGGGGTGACCACTAGGCTCTTGCCCACAATTTGGCTTAATAGTTACTAGAAACGAACTCTCAAGCATTACGAAACGTTTGGCTTGATTAATGAGCACCCGAGCATTTTGGTGCTCGCTCATCTCTAGTACTGGTAGGTAACTGCTGCGGGGAGGTAACTCTGGAAACTAAGAGGGGATGCTACCCTTGTATGAGCCGCGCTTCGTGTGGAAAGCTCATCAAGGGTGATACCTTTACCCACAAAGAACTGGACGGAAGTATAAGATACAAGGTAGATTTTCATGCAGGTCTGCCTTTGTTATCTACATGGTGGTCTGCCCCTGTGGTTTGTTGTACATAGGGGAGACCACCATGGAGATTTGCCAACGTGTCTCGAAGCATAAGAGCACAGTGCGCACGGGCAATCAGGATGTACCAGTTGCCAAGCACTTTTTGGAGGCAGGACACTCCGTAAGCCAATTACGATTTCGTATTACTGATGAAGTGCCAAGTCTACAACGGGGTGGGGTCTGGGAGAGTAAGCTTAACCTGGAACTTAGATGGATACATGAGATGGATATACTCACTCCGGGAGGGCTCAACCTCGAATATAATGTTGCGCTATTTATATAGAAAGGATTTGGATATTTGTTTGAATACATTTTCTTTTTAGGGGGACATCTTATTGGAATGTTGTGGGTTGTATTTGGTGGTCCTGAAGGTACCAGGGATTTATTGGATGTATTTTTTGGCATATTTTTTGTATGTTTTTATACATTTTTCTGTCTATGATTCACTAATTTATGTTATATTCAGGGGGGCTGAATATGCATTGTCTGACCGAACTCCTTCCCAAAAACTTTTTTTTGTCCTAAAGGATTTTTGTCTAAATATTTTTTCTTAATCTATTAATGCTTGCTTATTATATAGTACAATATTCTGTTATCATCCCTTTACAAATAAAGATGGGGGTTCGAAGCATATGATTGAGATCGTGTGGTGTAAATACTTTCTGACTCGATAGGTCTCCTTACCGGTCACATTGGTACATATACAACAAATTGTATACCCATTTATATGTAGTCTTTTAGATGCACTGTGCGATTTATTTGGGTTATGCTATAATGTTGTGTCCTGTATCTTGCACAGATATGGTAACATCTGGGCCCAACTAGGAGGTTATAGGACAGGGCTGGAACGTGCCAAGAAGGGGCACAATAGAGTAGACGCTGCATGACAGGGTTGGCAGGGAGACAGGGAGGCATAGCAAGGGTTAATAGTTAGGTGTGGTGGGGGGAGTGGTTAGGTGACATGGTAGTGGGGGACTGGAGGAGCTGAAGGGGGGGTGAGGGGTTAGGAAGGGATAAAAGGGGTTAATTTGGGTGGGAGCGCCATATTTTGCAAGCACTTAGAGAGTGAGAGCGGACTTGGGGCTAAGGCTTGGAATGTCAGGAGCAGTTCTGTTTGAAGCGGTAGTGAAGCGGAGCGGATGTAGCTGCACTGCGTGCGGAGGACTGTGAGAGATCCACTTACCGGGATGGCGTTAGTAGAGGAAGCGAGCATCACCCCCCCGGATGGCTACAGGCGCAGGTAGCAGGAGCGGCAAGCGGGGAGTCGGCGACAGGCACAGCGGAAGGTCCGCATGTGCACTGCGCACGCACGCACGTGCAGGGCCCGACCTCCGGCAAGATTGATAGCCAAGGAGGTAGAGCCCAGGACCCGGCGCAGGATGAGGAGCCCCTCCGGGGACCCTCTGGCTGGTTACCCATCGCCAGCAGCTAGTGGCAGTGGTGACAAACCGTCCAGGAGGAATCCTGGACAACGTCCGGGTCCAACGGCCAGCCGCAGGTCTCGCTCCCCTCGGGGGCGGGGCCTGGGAGGCCCGACACCATCTGTTCAGGACAGGTCACGGCTACCCCCCTGTGAGGTGCTGGCCTGGGGGGGGGGGGAGCCAGGCAGCGTGACCGTGGACGGGGAGGTCCTGGGAGAGCAGGGCAGCAACAAGGTCGGACGGTTTGCTCACAGGGAGCAGGACCAGTTGCAGAGGCTGCACGGCAACCTGAAGATCCGCCAAGGGCTACAGGGAGCTCGTCGGAGTGCCCCAGGGACGTAGATGCAGGGTTGCACTGTGAGGTGGCAGGCAGGTTAGGTCAGCAGTTTTGGTGTCGCAGTCTGAAGGGCAATAACTCGGCCCGGGTCAGTTCGGAGAAGCGGGACGATCACAGCAAGGGATGCACATGAACGGAGGAGAGATGACCGGATCCGCGGTGGACGGCTGATGGGATCACAGCGCCCATGCGGCCTGGTGAGCATGATTGTATGTTTCACTTGTGTAATATTGATGATGCTAATGTTTCTAGGGCGGAGGATGGTTATGTAGCTAGGGGTGGTAGGGAAGGTCTGGTGGCCGCACTTCAAGAGGGAGATAGCTGTTCATTATTGGGCAGTATGCGAGAGATGTTGGCTTGTTGCGAGCAGGGATTGGGTTTGGGTAATCAGGTTTTGAGTGTTTGGGGTGACTGTAGGAATACAGATGGAGAGGGATGGAGAGGCGATTCGGTTAGACGACTAGGCAAGAGGGGAGGTGTATGTATGTTTTGAGGGGCCGTTAGGGGCCCATTTAAAAAAGTATGTTAGGAAAAAAATCTGGAAGGAAGAATACTTCGAGATTTTTTACCTTTTGCCATTAGAAAAGTTTAACTTGGATAAGGGATAGAGGACCGAATCCAAGAAGGAAGAAGAGGAAAAGAAGCGATGGAGGTTAATTCCACAGAATTTTCAAAATTGGCTGCAAGCTTTTGCTATTTTGGCCAGGGTGATCGGCGAAAAATGTTTGGATGTGTTTCGTTATTTGGATGTGATAGGGGAGGCGTACCGCACGTACGGCGGGCACACTTGGCTTCGCTACGACGAACAGTTTCGTCAGCGAAAGGCGGTAAGGCCTAGTATAAGATGGGATCACAAAGATATAGGGCTATGGTTAAAAGTGATGGCCCCGGAGCGGTACGGGCATCCTTTTCAGGGCTGCTAGCTCAGGGAGTGGTGGAGGAACGGGGCAACAGGCAGGACAATATAGCGTTAAGAAGCCAGGCATATGCTGGCTATTTAATGAGGGAAAGTGCAAGTTTGGAGCAACATGCAGATTTAAAGGGGTTGTCTCGAGGAAGCAGTGAAATTTTTTTTTTGCCCAGTCCCCCTAATTAAGCATACATTACTAAGCCCCCCTGTAAATGACTTTTCTAGCTGGTTTGTACTTACAGTTCCATCGTTTCAGCAACTTATAAAAAGTTTCCCCAAGATGGCCGCCGGCTCTTTTCCCGTTGCTTGCTGTAGCCCGATGTGCGCGCTCCCGAGACGCTACCAGCTGTGTCTCCCTGACAACCAGACACCCCACAGCCGCCGACCGGACCCCGGGATTGAACGCGGCCGACCAGTCACCCACCGCCAGGCAGCAGGTAACCGGCGCTAGGCCCCGGCTCCCCCACGCTAGCCCCCGGCTCCCCCGCGCTAGCCCCCGGCTCCCCCGCGCTAGCCCCCGGCTCCCCCGCGCTAGCCCCCGACTCCCCCGCGCTAGCCCCCGGCTCCCCCGCGCTAGCCCCCGGCTCCCCCGCGCTAGCCCCCGGCTCCCCCGCGCTAGCCCCCGGCTCCCCCGCGCTAGCCCCCGGCTCCCCCGCGCTAGCCCCGGCTTCCCCGCGCTAGCCTTGGCTCCCCAGCGCTAGCCCCGGCTCCCCAGCGCTAGCCCCAGCTCCCCAGCGCTACGCCCTGGTTCCCCAGCGCTACGCCCCGGCTCCCCAGCGGTAGGCCCCGGCTCCCCAGCAGTAGGCTCCGGGGCCACAGTGGTAGTCATTCACGCGTCACCCCCGTCAGTCCGTCACCCATCACTTACCTGGGCGGCTGGGCTGGGCGGCTCTGCTGGGTGGCTTCTCGGCACGGCTGGGCGGCTCTGCACCTTCCTCTAAGAGAGGATGGTAGCAGAATGGCCGCTCCAGCGCGCTCCCGTAAGGATACAGCTCATCTGCGCATGCGCAGAAGAGCTGTAGCGGCGAGCACACTGAAGCGGCTCGTGCTCAGAGCAGAAGACCGGACTGCGCAAGCGCGTCTAAAAAAGCAAGCCGCCAGCGAAATTAGACGGAACCATGGAGACGAGGACGCCAGCAACGGAGCAGGTAAGTAAATAACTTCTGTATGGCTCATAATTAATGCACAATGTACATTACAAAGTGCATTAATATGGCCATACAGAAGTGTATAACCCCACTTGATTTCGCATGTCTGCTCAGTATGCGACGGGGTTTCTCCTGCAGCAGAGCGTTGCTTTAAGAGAGACAAGGGTAGAAGCGGAGGTGTTGGTGGAAAAAGGGATGACACCGGTGAGGCTTCAAAAGATGGTCCCTCATCTAAATAGATACGTGGACCGTGAAAAAAGTTTATTGTTGTTTAACGGTTTTAGGGTTGGTTTCAGATTACCTCCTCCGGGGCATCAAGTGCCTTTTTCGTTAAAAAACTTGAAGTCAGCCTTACAGCATGGGGAGGTGGTTAGGGAGAAATTGCATAAGGGGGTGCGGTTAGGAAGAATGGCCGGCCCATTTTCTTCTCCACCTTGGAGAGACTTGATTGTTTCACCACTGGGGGTGGTGCTCAAAAAAGAGCTGAATAAGTTTCGGCTAATTCAACATTTATCGTATCCAAAAGGGGCATCAGTCAATGATGGGATCGCCCCCAAGCTTTGCTCGGTGGTCTACACTTCATTTGACACAGCGGTAAAATGGGTAAGAAGATATGGTCAGGGAGCGTTGTTGGCAAAGACCGATATTGAATCGGCTTTTCGCCTATTACCGGTTCATCCGGAGAGTTGCAGGTTGGGGTGTTTTGGGGACGGGCGGTATTATGTTGACAGATGCTTGCCCATGGGCTGTTTAATTTCCTGTGCATATTTTCAGGCATTTAGCTCTTTTCTAGAATGAGTGATTTGCGACGTGGCGGGAGTGCGTTCCGTCATCCATTACTTGGATAATTTTCTATGCGTTTGTGCGGCAGGGTCGCCTATGTGCGGCGCTTTATTAGCTACCAATGGGTGGCAAATCAATTTGGCATACCATTGGCTCCTGAAAAAACAGAAGGGCCGACGACGTGTTTGAGCTTCTTGGGAATCATGATTGATACCGAGGCAATGGAATTCAGGCCACCGCAGGACAAGTTATCGTCACTGAGGCAGGATCTGCGGAAGGCAAGGGCAGTAAAGAAAATGACATTGCAGTGCTTACAATCTTTGTTAGGAAAATTAAATTTTGCCTGTAGAATTATGCCCATTTTTTGTCGAAAGTTGGCACAGGCGACGGCAGGTGTGAAGGAACCTCATCACTTTATAAGGGTTACAAAATGTTTGAAGGCCGATTTGGATGTTTGGTTGTCATTTTTAGATTAATACAATGGCCTACAAGGCAGCCTGGAGCGAATGGGAGCACTGCATTGATAAGCTTGGGGAGGTACACTCAGATGAGGATAGGGTAGGGGCGTTGTTATGGTTGTTGAGTGAAGCTCATAGTGACAGTTGGTCAGTGGCAAAGATTAAAAGACTGATGGCAGGTTTGGCTTTCGGTTTTAAATTTCGGGGTATGCAGGATATTACAAAAAATTTTATTATTGGTCAGGCTTTGAAAGGTTTTAAGAAGGAAAAGAGAGCGAAGGATAGGAGGAGGCCGATTTCGTTTGCAATTTTGGAACAATTGCGTAAAGTATTGGAGGAGGTTTGCCTGGATGGCATGGAGGTTGTTCTATTTCAAGCGGTTTTCTCTTTTGCTTTCTTTGGTGCTTTTCGCATTGGTGAATTGGTGTCACCCAGTAGGACAAGAGGGGGGGGGGGGGGTTGGAGAGGTCAGATGTCATGGTGCAAAATGATAGGATAGAGATATGGCTAAAGCGATCTAAGACAGATCAGCTTGGGAGGGGAAAAAAGATTATACTAGGGAGAGTGACGGGCGCTGGAATGTGCCCGGTAAAGTGCCTGAGCAACTTGATGGAAAAATTACCTGGTAGCCGAGGCCTGTTATTTCGACATGGAGATGGATCTTTTTATCTAAGTTTCGGTTTGGGGCAGTTTTAAATAAAGTGTTGCAGAAGTTAGGCCTCGAGAATGCTGGGTACTCCTCCCATTCATTTAGAATAGGTGCAGCAACAGAGGCGTTTGAGTGGGGAGCCCCGCAGTAGTGCAAAAAATCGTGCGATGGAGATGAAACCATCGGTATCAAACCGGTATCGGTTGTACGTGCGACCTGAAGGATGTTTTGAAAACATATTTAAAAAAAAACAGATAGGTTACAGTAGTTTTTTCCGGGTTTGTATTTTGACAGGTAATGGACCAGCGTTGGTGTGGATTCTAGGACACTCCTTTGTTTTCTGGGCAGCGGAGCAGGCGAACATTAGACCGGATGGAAGACAGCTGGGCATTTCAAGGAGAGAGGCTATTATTCGATGGATGGGTATACGGGGTATGATGTGGGGGAGGGTATTGCCTGAACTTACCTCATATGCAGAGCTTGATAGGGCTCCGGATATCCTAGTTCTGCGCGCAGGGGGTAATGACCTTGGGGGGCGACCAGCAAGGAAAGTAAGGAGGGATATTCAGCACGACTTTCTGAGACTGCGTAGACTGTTTCCGGCCATGATAATTGTTTGGTTGGAGATGCTACCCAGAAAGTCGTGGAGGATGGCTAGATCGGTCGAAAAATTTAACAAAGCTAGGATAAAAATTAACCGGCATATTTCTGCTTTTGTGGTTCGGAATTGGGGTATAAAAGTGAGACACGAGAGTCTGGAGGGTGGAGTAGGCGGCTACTGGTTGCAGGACGGGGTGCATTTGAATGACGTGGGCACAGACATGTGGTCATTAGGAATTCAGGAAGGTATAGAGAGAGCAATATTATTGTGGGGAGCGGTGCAGACTTAGGGAGTAAGTCGTGCTGGCTGTGGCGGATGGGGGGGGCCTTGGAGGCGGGTTTTATATTGGGTGGAAGGAGTTACGGTGGGGGCGGCCTCACCTGGAACAATTATCACCCGATTGGTATTGTTGTTGGGTCTGGTGCGGTTGGGAAGGCCAGGGAAGGGATCCCGGGTGGCCTGAAAAATGTTGTTTCCCAGTGAAGGGGGGGGGGGGGCTAGTGGTGTCTCTGAGCCGGGAGTACGGTTGGAGGCAAGGTCCGTTTTGTTTTATATTAAGCACCAGACCCCTTTAGTTTTGGTTGGGTCTCCAAGGGTCTCCTCCCCGGATGTTTAAATTGTAATGTTTTTATAATTTTATTTAATAAATGACTGCTGTGGCCAAAAAATTCCAAATAAAAGTGGTCTAATCTAATTCTTGGGGTAGTAAGGTGCCAGTGGTGAGTCTGGCATACCCTGGTCATGCGGAAATCAGCTGGATTCTCACGCTGAGATGAATCCGGCTCATGCGTTCGGTACCGGCACATGCACAATGGCTGCAGATAGAGGCCGATATGTCGGAAATATATGGGTTCTCACGAAGTGAACAGTCCCGCGCGGTGCAGTACACAATCAGTGTGCGGTTACTGGTGTGGGCATAATCATGATTGGCTGTGCGCCGGCTCATGCGCAGATGCTGCAATGGGTGGTGGAGGTATATCTGTCTTTATTGGTGTAGGCTTATATATATATATACGTGCTGTTGCTTCTTACTGCATGCTTGAAAGAGACCACACAGAGGTCGAAACGTTGCGGTTCAGTGCTGAGAAGTAAAGATTTTTTATTTTTGATTCTAAGTTCCCCAGTGCTGATCCACCTATCAGATATTCTGGTGACACCTTTGACTTGCTATCTACATATATTTTGTTTCCTTGTTACCAATGCTTTCTTGTGTAGCGTAACATTCTTTGGCGCGGTCTTGCACAATACGGGTAGAGCGTGATCTACCAGTCCCATTTCCACATTGATACTACAGCTAAGTTATCACAAGTATGCGAAGTAATTATGTCTTCAAGGTGAACCGGAGACCACACTGTAAATAAGAGCCGCCATCGCGCCAATCACTAGTTTACTTTCCTAATTTTATTAGTGAGTAAATACGCTAATCTTGTAAGGTCTTATCTGGGAATGTACAACGCAGCGCCTCTAACCGAGATACAGCATAATGAAGTGTAAAACACTAAAACACGTGACCATCCTGATACCGAGCAGCCTGCAGAGGGGCATGTAGGAGAACAGGGAATGCAGATACACTACTGCTATGTTTTACTAAATAGACCTAAATGTAATGTCTGAAGGAGCCGCTCAGGGAACGCTGACAGCTTCCAATCACAGTGCAGTGGTCTAAGATCGCAGGAGACGTCTTCTCTGATTGGTCATATCCATTTTCATTTTCCTTATTTAGCTAGGCCCAGATCACCATGAAGACATCCTCCAACCATGACGCGGTTCTGCACACTCTCACCATCCTACCGCTACCCCCAATTCATCCCTCCCTGCCCCCACAAAGTAATATTGACTCCCCTGTAGGTCCCATAAAGTAATAGTACCCTCTCTGTTGTCACACAAAGATAGTGCCACCTTTGTGCCCCTCAAAGTAATAATGTCCAACGTTATAGTGCTCATCTGTGTCTCCCTGCTCCTTCCTCGAAAGTCTGGCTAGCAGCACAACTCTCTTTGGGACACACCATGCCAGGGGTCTTGGTACCACTTGGTACCCCACCCAGCACCTGCTCTGAAGCAGCACTATACTGAGAGTAGGAGAGAGGGGGTGGAGTTAGCTTCTGCACTGAATCACGTGGTGCCCAGACTAACAGGCCTGAGAGTCAGTAGGTGGTAGATACATAGTATTCTTTGACGTGCATTAACAATAACTACACATTTCAGACCTAGACAGGATCCTTCGGCACGTATCCTACAGTACAACATTTGTTGCCAAGCTCTTTGCTGTAATCCTCCTATTGGCATTTCTCTTTCCAAAGAGACCACACAGTCCAATGCAGCATGGTCTGTGAATCTCATTGGTGGGCGACCCTTCCAGGCATCGGGTTTGGCATGAGTGTTAGTGGCATGGGTCCAGCACTGACGTAACATTGCAGCCTCCATTTCTGAGCCCAAATACTATTTTCCTGACACATGGACAATTTGGATGATTGGGGAAAAAAGCCCAGTAAAAGAACAAAGTGTCTTTTTAGTAAGTTCTACTTTCTTTGTATTCAGCGGGATGGCAATAACCGCGCTGGATGGGTTTGGTGGAATAACTGCACATTACTGGGATTTAGCAATCACATAATTACAGGTTAACATTATCTGTTTTCAGATGAGCTTTGATGTGATGTAAATAAAGTAGGAACCAGTTCAAAGTTATTTCAAAAAGTTTCCACAAAGCAATAATTACCCACAAATCCAGGAGCACTCAGAAAGTTGTGTCTGCTGCCCGGCCTGCGGGTTCACTCGCTAACATTTACATTTCAGTGTATTAGGACTGTGTGATATTCGGCTCTGACGCTTCTGGCTATCTAAGCAGGAGCCAAATCAAAGTGAGGTACAAAACAACGAGTCTCGCTGACATCATTCAGGGTCAATCAAAAAGTATTGATGGAACAATAGCAGCATTAACCATGAGCGAAGAAAAACCTGAGTGTGAATGAGATGGTAAGAGGTCATATAAAATAGAGGAGAAATGAGCGACTGGGATCATAAACATGACGGACTGTGATTGGCCGGAGTCCCCTTGTCAGTATAACGTAGGGGCACTATCATAGGTGCCTACCAGAGGATCCTTCATGGGCCAGGCTCATGGTGAAAACCCTTCCCCCACTCCACCATTTTGTTCCCCAATAGAGATTTTAGAATCCAAAGACATAGTGCTCACCGATGTTGGATTCCGGAGCTGGAGGAAACTTCACGGACTTAAAGGGGTTGTCCCGCGCCGAAACAGGTTTTTTTTTTTCCAAATTCCCCCCCCCCCCCCCCCCCCCCCGTTCGGCGCGAGACAACCCCGATGCAGGGGTTAAAAAAGAACACCGGAGAGTGCTTACCTGAATCCCCGCACTCCGGTGACTTCTTACTTACCTGCTGAAGATGGCCGCCGGGATCTTCACCCTCGGTGGACCGCAGGGCTTCTGTGCGGTCCATTGCCGATTCCAGCCTCCTGATTGGCTGGAATCGGCACATGACGGGGCGGAGCTACAAGGAGCCGGCATCCAGCACGAGCGGCTCCATTGAGGAAAGAAGAAGACCCGGACTGCGCAAGCGCGGCTAATTTGGCCATTAGACGGCGAAAATTAGTCGGCTCCATGGGAACGAGGACGCTAGCAACGGAGCAGGTAAGTGAAAAACTTCTTATAACTTTTGTATGGCTCATAATTAATGCACAATGTACATTACAAAGTGCATTAATATGGCCATACAGAAGTGTATAGACCCACTTGCTGCCGCGAGACAACCCCTTTAAGATTTTCTTGTGACAAAAACATTGTAACTAGACATAAGCCCATATGGATCAATATGGAAACCGTGGATGGGTCACCCTTGTCTTCGGGACCTATCACACAGAAAACAATTGAAGTGGAGTTCCGCCGCAGGTACCCAGGAAAGCTGACCCCTAGGATGTCTACTGTCAAGACTCAAACCCAGGACCTCCTGTTCCCAGACCAGCGGCTCTCCCTGTTGAGCCATCCAGAGGAATTCCCCTGCTGACAACAGGACACCAAACCTGACGACCAGAGGGCAGATATGGGGGAAACCACAGGGCCAAAAGCAACAGAATGCATGGATGGAGAGGGAGGGATTTCGTCCTGAAGTAGTAACCTGGATCAGGATATGAAGTTGCTAGACACGTGAGGCCTACGATGACTAAGTGTGCGCACACTTAACAGACTATTGGAGTTTGACGGACTTACATGATGGTTTTGGACAGATATTTGATGTTGACATGCACACTGGTAATGCGGAGGTTAACTATGTTCACATAGGCAATGGTTATGCAAGGGTTAATAATCAGTTATATGACGTTTATCAGGATGCCAAGGCACTTCTCACAGTCACTACACACCATGTAAAGTGATGGAGATAGAAGTGATATGTACTGCATGCTGTGCAGCTGCTCAGTATTTGATGTACTTTGGCGCCAATGGTGTATTGAGGCTGCAATGATAATGGGATGCTGTGAACCTCCGGAAATAAACTATGCAGTGCTATGAATGAAGACAAACACTTATAAGAGAGCTTGGGATGCCTGGTTGGTCTGAGTTTGGGGTATGATTGTTATGGGAAATTCCATTTGAATTTTTGTAATGTTTTAGGTACTACTGCCCCCTATGGAACAAAAAGTCATCCATAAAGTTCCAGTTGAGTAAAATTTATTGTTTTTTAAAAATCCAGCCCCTGCTCCATCTGTCAGTTGCTGCACCATCCTGAACCTGCTTCGCACCAGCCACAACACCCCTTCCATCCATATGAGTTGTTGGGTGCTGGTGTCTACTCATGTCCCGTCTGTTTCCCCATCTCTGTCAGATGGGTGATGTCCATATTCTGTTAGATGATACCTTCATCCCTATCTACTCAGATGGGTGTTGTCTGATGCCTTCGTCCTCCATCCGTTCATTTGGCTGTTGAATGCTTGAATCCCTTCTGTCCATTGGTGTGGCCTCCTGAGTCCTGTGTTTATGGTGCTTGGTATGTTGGTGGTCTCCTGTCAGTCTTGTACCTGTGTCTACTGTTTCCCCTCTGTCATGTAGCGATAGACAAGGCCCTGTGGGTACGATACGCGGTCGGTCCTTCGCCAAGCCCAGTGTTTGGTTAGGGTCCATCTTGTTCTGTGTTTCTCATGTGATAAATATGTTTATGTTGGTCCTTTAAGAAGAATTATTGGTGAGGTGCTCTGGTAACATCCAAGCATTGTAGTTGTGCCCTGCATGAATGTAACAGTGTCCGGTTGTTCTCCTGGGACTTGTAGTTCTGTCAGGTTACCAGGCGCACACTGCTGCAGGTCTGGGTGATCTGGCTGATGGTGTGGTGTTCTCTGGGCAATCACCACTGGTCCGTGCAAGTACGTTCCAGCTGTTCTTTCTAGAGGGTGCTGGTCATTTATTCATCCTCATTGCCCCTTAGAGCTCGGTGTTAGACATGCTAGATTGAAGTGTTTCTCCCACCTTCCCTGAGGACAGTCTGGACACCTGTATTCCCCGTCTGCAGATTATGTGAGCCCATTCTTCTGTCCCCTTTGACAGGTGATGTCATGTGTGTTGTTAGGCGGGTGATGCCGGACATGGTTCCCTTAACATCAGTTTGGTGTCTGACTCTCTTGCCCCGTGGTTTGAGGACACTTGCACTAACTATTGTTTAATATTTGGATGCATGACAGTTCTGAGTGGGGTTTCTGTGTGTCGTTGGTGTGAACAGTGACGTGTTCTGTCTGTGTCAGTGACCAGACACTTGGTGTGATCAGTTAACTGTTCAAAGTAAACGTCCCTTGTTTGTTGATGCTTGTGATCGGTGTTCTGTCTCTTACCATCCACAGTGAGCCGGGCCCCTAGGTTCCAGTGTGGGGCCTATTGGGATGATCGCCACACTTATAGACAGGACTCCTGGGGTTAAGTAGCCTTGTTAGAGTAGGGACTCACGAGAAAACGTGGACCCTTGTTGCGGACTCATGAGCTTAAGTATATGGCCAAAAATATGAACTAATTCCTCGTACGTACTTTAGCTGCACCATCTGCTTATGTGTGTAGGTACTCTAGGTAAGTGTTTTGGTGGTTGCCAGTCGTTGTTGGATGTCTGCTCACAAGTCCGGTTTGCAGTTCACTAAATACACATCTCTTTACACAGACCTATTATATACTGGTCTTCTTCCCTTTTCCCCACTCATTTTTACTTTTTTTTTCAGAACCTGTTCCCTTCATCCTACAGTATCCATCATACATTTTGACCCCTAAGGCCTCATGTCCACAGGCAAAATATGATTTAGGATCTGCAGCGGATCACCCGCATGCGGATCCGCATCCCATAGGGATGCATTGACCACCTGCGGGTAGATAAATACCCGCGGATGGTCAATAAAAGTGATTTTAAAAAAATGGAGCATGAAAAAAAATGGACCATGCTCCATTTTCGTGCAGGTCTCCCGCGGGGACGGCTCCCGCAGGCTTCTATTGAAGCCTATGGAAGCCGTGCGGATCCGCCGGAGACCAAAATCAGAATATACTCACCTGCTCCGGATCTTCCCTTTATCGCGGCTTCATCTTTTCTCCGTCGCGGCCAGATCTTTTTTCTTTGGGTCGGCGCATGCGCGCGGCACGCAACTGACGAGCCGTGCACATCTGCCGGGCCGAAGAAAGAAGATTCGGCCGCGACGGAGAGAAGATGAAGCCGCGACGAAGGGAAGATCCAGAGCGTGCGAGAGGTGAGTTAATTCTTCTATTCAGCGCTCATGTCCGCGGGGCAGGGGGGACCTGTTACGGATTCTCTACGGAGAATCCGTAGCGGGCCTGATTTTCCCCGTGGACATGAGGCCTAATATACTTCATATCTGTACATACACAGATACGGGTTGGTGACCAGCTCATGCATCTTTATATGTACTATCATACTTAGTTTAAAAGATGGAACATTGTACAAAACAAACACTTCTACATTATGTTGACAAAAGTATTGGGACACACAGAAATTGATATAATTTGATTTTATTCACATTTCTCAATACGATGTTAGACACCTCTGTCCTCCGTGACTGCAGTAACCCTCTGCGGCCGCTTTCCTCCAGATCCCCATAGATGTGTGGAGGAATTTGCCTCCATTCCTCGAGTAGCTTCAGATAGTGATGAAAATAGGCACGTTGGGCAAGCATAGATAAGGCAATCTAGATCATCACTGTTGTGGTGTTGAGCTTGTATGCAGCATGTATAACCCTACGCATGCAGTTCTCTACAAACGGTTCTGGTGCTAATGAATGTTCCAATGGCCTATGAGTAGAGATGAGCGAGCATACTCGTCCGAGCTTGATGCTCGTTCGAGTATTAGGGTGCTCGAGATGCTCGTTACTAGAGCCGAGCACCACGCGGTACTCGTATCGATTAAACGAGCACTGACCATTGAATTCAATGGAGTCGGCAATACAGCCGGCTCCATTGAAAGCAATGGGCTGCCGGCGAGCGCGGGATGAATTTTCGGGAAGGGCTTAAAAATATAAGCCCTTCCCTGAAATTCATCCAGAAATGTGTAAAAACTAAAAAAATATACATACTCACCTTGTCCCGGCAGACGGAGTTCAGCCGCGGCCGGCCGGCAGTTCTCCTGAAATGCTGTGAGTAGTATACAGCAGCCGGGGATTTAAAATCCCTGCCTGCTGAATGAGCTGCCTCTGATTGGTCACAGCCTCACCAATCAGAGGCAGCTCTCACTCACACCCATTCATGAATTCATGAATGGGTGAGTGAGTGCTGCCTCTGATTGACTCAGCGCAGGGACCAATCAGGGGCAGCTCTCAGCTGTCATTCATGAATTCATCAATGGGCGTGAGTGAGAGCTGCCTATGATTGGTGAGGCTGTGACCAATCAGAGGCAGCTCATTCAGCAGGCGGGGATTTTAAATCCCCGGCTGCTGAATACTACTCAAAGCAGTTCAGGAGAACTGCCGGCCAGACACGGCTGAACTCCGGCTGCAGCGGAAAGGTGAGTATACATTTTTTTTTTAATTTTTACACATTTTAGGATGATTTTCAGGTAAGGGCTTATATTTTTAAGCCGTTCCCGAAAATTCATCCCGCGCTCACCGGCAGCCCATTGCTTTCAATGGAGCCAGCTGTATTGCCGGCTCCATTGAATTCAATGGGCTAACATCATTCTTCTCTTTATGCTGACAGTGCGGGGGGTCTCACTCTTGCCACTATTGTGGCTTAATAGTGAGACCTCGGAGCCCGAAATGCAGCCCTGCATGTTGCTCCTCGCCTGCCCTATCCATTTCTGTGTTTTTTATATGACTTTGGTGATTTGCTAAGATTTTCACAAATGAAAACCTTAGCGGAGCACCAGTCATATACAAAAATGCTCGAGTCGCCCATGGACTTCAATGGGGTTCGTTACTCAAAATGAACTCTTGAGCATCACTGAAAGTTCGACTCGAGTAACGAACACTCGAGCATTTTGGTGCTCGCTCATATCTACCTATGAGACCTCCTAAACAAGAGCAGATGATGTTTGTGATGCTTTCACAGCTCGCGCAAGTCTTCATTGTCCACATTCTGTCAGTTTACGAGGTTTCCCTGAATGTGGCTGCACCGCACACACCGGATGGTTTTCCAGTAACATCACCAGCAGTGGACTTTTAAAAGTCCACGAGTGCTGCAATGTCCCATACTGATTGGCTGCTCAGATGATATTCCACCACCAGACCCGATTGTCAGCTCAGGATATCACCTGGTGACATCACACCACCAGACGCTGTTGTCAGCTCCACACCTGGTGACATCCCACCACCAGACCCCGTTGTCAGCTCTACACCTGGTGACATCCCAAAACCAGACCCCGTTGTCAGCTCTACACCTGGTGACATTCCACGACCAGACTCCATTGTCAGCTCTACACCTCGTGACATCCGCCCACCAGACCCCGTTGTCAGCTCTACACGTGGTGACATCACCCAACAATACCTCATTGTCAGCTCTACACCTGGTGGCATCCCACCACCAGCAGACCTCGATGTCAGCTCTACACCTGGTCACATCCCACCACCAGACCCCGCTGCCAGCTCTACCCCTGGTGACATCCCACCACCACACACTATTGTCAGCTCTACCCCTGGTGACATCCCACCACCAGACTTCATTGTCAGCTCTACACCTGGTGACATCCCCCCACCAGACCCCATTGTCAGTTTTACACCTGGTGACATCCCCCCACCAGACCTTGTTGTCAGCTCTACACCTGGTGATATTCCACCACCAGACTCCGTTGTTAGCTCTACACCTGTTGACATTCCCCCAGCAGACCCCATTGTTAGCTCTACACCTGGTGACATCCCACCACCAGACCCCATTGTAAGAACTACACCTGGTGACATCCCCCCACCAGACCCCGTTATCAGCTCTACACCTGGTGGCATCCCACCACCACCAGACCCCGTTGTCAGCTTTACACCTGGTGACATCCCACCACCAGACCCCATTATCAGCTCTACACCTAGTGGCATCCCCCCACCAGACCCCGTTGTCAGCTCTACACCTAGTGACATACCCCCACCAGACCCCATTGTCAGCTCTACACCTGGTGACATCACCCCACCAGACCCCGGTGTCAGCTCTATACCTAGCGGCATCCCCCCAACACCAGACGCTGTTGTCAGCTCTACACCTGGTGGCATCCCATTACCACCAAACCACGTTTTCAGCTCTATACCTGGTGACATCCCACCACCAAAGCCCATTGTCAGCTCTGCACCTGGTGACATCCCACCACCAGACCCCATTGTCAGCTCTACACCTGGTGTAATCCCCCCACCAGACCCTGTTGTCAGCTCTACATCTGGTGACATCCCCCCACCAGATTCCATTGTCAGCTCTACACCTGGTGGCATTCACCCACCAGATCCTATTGTCAGCTCTACACCTGATAACATCCCACCACCAGACCCCATTGTCAGCTCTACACCTCGTGGCATCTGGTGGTTTCTCTACTGGGGTCTCCTGTGTGATCCTCTCCTTTATAACTAATGCTCATACATGCAATTTGCATATTCTCTTCACCGGACAGCACAAGATTGGTGGGGGCCCAATAGTTTTATCAACACAGTGTATCTTTTTGGTCACTCCCGTATTCGTATAGACTGTAATCTCTTTTGAACAGTTTTCTACTTGGGGGCCCACCTTAAGGTCTACAGATAGTTTGGTTCTCCAGTCCAACTCTATGTATAGTTTAGAAGTATTGTTTCAGGACCAGTTCAGGACACCAAAAATGAAGGGTCAGCCTCTTGAAGTTTATCAATACCATTACTAAAAAATTATGGTTTCACTAAGATTCTCTGAGTGAAGATAAGAGATAAGGAAATGGACACGTCAATGGTTAACTCTTGGCAGCGGTTATGAGCTGTGTGCCTTGGTCTCACCTAAAAGGTTAATAATCTTAATGTCACAGGTAGAGTGCCCACGCATGGTGACCTCACTGATTGTTTGGCCTCCACCTTCCCACATTTGCTTACTTCCTTTTGAAGTCTGGCAGTGTTTGTTAATAAGCGCCGGCTGCTGCCGGTATTCTATGCCTGTCTCCTCATCAGTCCTTGCAGAGACCTTTGAGCTGGTAAATCTCACCGTTGCCTTTGTTGTTGGTTAAACAAGAACTTCATGCAATCCTTTACCTCTCTAATAGGTAGTGCTCAGGGCAAGCAAAGCAAGGCACGGCAGAGAATTGTGTTTCCTACTCTTTGTTCTTTTGATAGTATTGTGTTCCAGAATCCAAGCAGTCCAAGAACTCTCAGGTCTTATTGTGTCAAGGTGGAATCCGACTGATATTATGCCTTCTATGTGCCAACTTGATTTCCTTCCAGCCTACAATTTACTAGCAGCTGATAATGCTTTTGTTTTATTACATGTAGTCATTGTATTAGCTCTCATGTATATAACGGTGCTGCACACAATGCAGTCGTGTTCACAGGTCCATGTCCCATGGGGAGGTCACATTTCCATTTTCCCAACTCAAGTTGGTTATAGATGTTATGGTTCATTTCATGGGAAGACAATTTGAAGGACTATTCCAGGTACTACATATATTTTCAAGTTTTCACCTATCCACTGGATGGGTGAAAACTGATAGATCAGTGGGGTATGACTGCTGTGAGCACCACCAATCCTGAGAAGCGTGATCCTATTTCCCATTGGAGGAGGGGTGGGGTGGGGGTCTGTCATTATTACTACTAGGGGCAGTGTCGGGGAGGGGGGTTTCATCATTGCTACTGGGGCAACTATTGGGGGTTACTATTACTACTGTGGCAGCTATTTGGGGGTCCCTATTACTGCTGAGGCAATTATTGGGGATCACGATTACCGCTAGAGCAACTATTGAGGGTCACTATTACCGCTGAGGCAATTATTGGGGGTCACTATTACTGCTGTGGCAATATTTGCAGGGGCACTGATGCTGCTGTGGCTACTATTGTGGTGTCACAATTACTGCTGTGGCTATAATTGTAGGGGCACTGTTGCTGCTGAGGATGCTATTGGGGGGAACTGTTGCTGCTGGGCATGCTATCAGGGCAGCACTGTTTCTGCTGGGGATGCTCTTGAGGCAGCAATGCTGCTGCTGGGGGCACTGTGGGAGCAGCATGTGGGAGAACTATGTTATGTGGGAGTACTGTGTGGGGGCACTCTGTTATGTTGGTGCACTGTGTGAGGGCACTATGTTATGTGGGGGCACTATGTTATTGGGGGCACAATGTGGGGGCTCTGTGGGTGGGCACTCTTTGGGAGCACTGTGGGGGCACTATGTGCAGGTACAATGTGGGGGCACTATGTTAAATGGGGGCACTATGTTGGAGCATTATGTGGGGGTACTGTGGGAGCACCATGTGGGGGCATCATGTGGGAGCATCATGTGGGGGAATTATGTGGGAGCACTATGTGGGAGCATTATGTGGGAACACTGTGGGCACACTATATGGGAGCACTATGTGGAAGCACTCTGAGGGCACTATGTTATGTGGGGGCTCTGTGGGTGGGCACTGTGTGGGAGCACCGTGGGGGACTGTCTGTGGGTACTATGTGGGGGGAATTTTTTTTTGTGAGGGCACTGTGGGGGGGCACTATGTGGGAGCATTATGTGGGGGTACTGTGGGAGCACCATGTGGGGGCACTATGTAGGGGACACCATTTGGGAGCACTATGTGGGAGTATTATGTGGGAGCACTATGTGAGAGCATTATGTGGGGGCACTGTGGGAGCATCATGTGGGGGCACCATGTGGGGGAATTATGTGGGAGTATCATGTGGGGGGGCATCATATTAGAGCACCATGTGGGAGCACCATGTGGGGGCACTATGTTATGTGGGGACAGTGTGTGGACACTATGTGGGGGCACCATCTGGGACTGTGTGTGGGCACTGTGGTAGCACTATGTGGGGGCACTATGTTTTGTGTGGGCACTGTGGGTGCACCATGTGGGGGCACTATGTAGGTGTACCATGTGAGGGCACTGTGTGAGAGCATGTGGGGTTTCGTTCACTTTTAATTACTTTCAATGGGAGAGCATCACGATCTCTTGCTACAGCTGTCAGAGCAGTAGCAGGAGATCACAATGCTTTCCCATTGCTTTGAATGGGGTCGGTGCGGCTTCTGCTCCTGACTCCATTGAAAGCAGTGAAGGGATTCCCCGCAGGGATGCGAGGCTGTTTTCACATGAAATGCCTTACATCCAGGGGAATCACATGGATGGAGAGAATGATATTGGGCTGTCACTCATCGCTCTCCTCATAACAGCGTGCGCCTCTCATAATAACACCGGTCTTCCAGTCATATGACTGGCGTCATTGGGAGCACGAATGCTGAGGAGGAGAGAGAGCAGTGCATCATGGGAACTACCTGGGCTGCGCCATCTTTGAAATATTCTTCAGGTCAGCTTTACAAGGAGAAGATAAGGAATAAAAAGGTGAGCAAAATATTGTTTTTATGTGTAAAGCTGTATTGAATGAAGGTTTTACTTTACAAGGCTTTAATGCAAAAAAAATCACTTTGGGCGGCGGGACAACACCTTTAAATGAATTCAAGTCTCAAGGTCCAGATGAATTACATCCTAGGTACTAAAGGACGCAGCGGAGGTAATTGCTGAACCATTCGTCATAATCTTTGAAAATTCCTGGAGGACAGGAGAATCTCAATTTTTGATCAGAATGGTAAGGAAGAATGCAAAGCATTTAAAGAGACCAGGATGGATGAACAAATAAAGAACTTATATAGATCAAACTATTACATTCTATTTTGTATCTGTTTTCTCTCAGAAAGTAGATGGAACATCAACTGATCTTCCCTGTGCTATTGGGAGTATAAAAGAATGCAGACTATCTGTAAGCAGAGAGATGGTGAGGGAACACTTAGCTAACTTAAATGAATCCAAGTCTTAAGGTCCAGATGAATTACATCCCAGGATACTAAAGGAAGCAGCGGAGGTAATTGCTGAACCACTCGCTGGAATCTGCGAAAATTCCTGAAGAACAGGAGAAGTCCCAGAAGATTGGAGAAGGTCAAATATTGTCCCTATCTTCAAAAAAGAAGAAGGTGGATCCAGGAAACTACAGGCCTGAGAGCCTGACTTCTATAACGGGAAAGATCTTTAAACAAATTATTAAACTAGAGAGTGATCTCATAGCTGTGAACTTTTCATCAGCACTGTAGGAGTTAATCATCCCCAGTGCTCTTAGCCCAGCTGCCTGTAACAATGCAGGAAAAATCAACATCAACAGTGAAGGAATTGAAGCAGTTTAAGACTTCATCTTTCTCAGATTGATAATCGACTGCAATGGAGAATCAGGACCTGAAATAAAACAACAAATTGCTCTGGGTCACAGCACAATGTTAAGTATGGATAAGATCTGGAGAAGCAAAAAAATTAGTATTGCAACAAAATACAGTCTACACACTATTATCTCCCTAAACACAACTTACGGCTGTGAAAGTTGGACACTAAGGTAAGCAGATGAAGGAAGGCTGACGCCTTCGAGCTTTGGTGCTGGAGGAAACTCCTACAAATTCCTTAGGCCGCCAAGATCAGAAACAAAACAGTTTTCATTGGTGGGCATTACAAAACAGAGACTCTCATACTTCAGCCACATGTAAGCTAATTCATAATTCTTCGAGTGGTCAGCAGCAAAAGAAGACTTGGCCACCAAAGAACAAGCTGGCTCAGTAGCATCAAAGCCGACACCAACATGGGAATGATCAAACTGAAAGGAGCCATACAAAACAGAACCGCTTGGCGGGGGGGGGGGGGGGACCAGACGAATCCATAAAGTGTCTGAGAGTCGGCCCAACTGGATAAAGAAAGATAGACATATGTTCACACTATATGTGTAATGTGTCTGTATATATGTCACACTATGTGTGTAAGAGTGGCTTCATGGCATATTTGTGCATGATTTTTGTGTGTGTGTGAAATTTATTTGCACCTTTGGCAAAGAATAGAAGCCCTGATATTAATGGATTTGAACACTGTTAGGCTGGCTACCCGTGTCCGCCGTCCTCTTGCTTTTCCAGGCAGATGTGGGCATCACTCTACTCCTCCTAGATAAGTGGGCTGGTAGCTGTGTACTTTTCATCAGCACTGTTGGAGTTAATCCTCCCCGGTGCTGTTAGCCCAGCTGCAGAGTAATAGGCTATTGCCCTCCTATTTTTCTGAGCAGGGGATCTGCCTCCTTACCTAAGTATTGGTGTGAGTTTGTCTCAGTCACCTAGCAAATGTCTCCTGCTTCTGAATCCTGTGTCTGCCCTGATTTTGGGACCTATTACCGGGATTACCATTGTACTCTGCCTGCCCCGACATAGGGCTGGATTTTGATTATAGTTCAGACTGTTTCTATGACTCCTGTGGGTCAGCTGCCAACTACACTGGGTCTACTCCAGGAGGTAATGGCCTGCTCGGTTTCCTGCAGCGAATTCCAGATCCCTGTACAGGGCTTAAAGGGTGAAAACCAGGGAACCATCAGGATAACGCCTTTAGGATTAGCCCAAAGCCAAACAGGTTAATTGGCACAGTAGGTCCACACTCACTGTCTGTAACAGTCCACTCAGGCCATGGACCCCACTGATCCTTCCTGTAGGGGACTCTCGGAATTGTTCCAAGAGATGGCTCAACAGCGTGAACACAAGATGCAAATACTGTCGTACTTGTAGTAGTAATAATAATAAGCTTTATTTGTATAGCACCAACTTATTCCGCAGCGCTTTCGAGCATAGAAGAAACACAGACAATACAACAGTTACATATGATATAAAATCAGTTTGCAACAAATGGGGTAGAGGTGGTACAGGAGGTACAAGAGGGGGGATGAGACGTGGGGGGACACAGGCAGTGCGGGAATTACATGTAGAAATCAGTGATTAGAAAGTAAACGGGGTGGGGGCGGTATGGAGGTGAAGGTGTAGAGGTTGAATGTGATAAGCAGGGTGGAAGGGGTGGGAGCCCCAGGGAGGGGCAGAGGGACTAGGTCAGGAGATTTGGTATGCCTCCCTGAAGAGGTACGTTTTTACAGCACATCTGAAACTTCGTGCATCGGGAATTTTCTGGATGCCCTCTACAATGTGAATGCCCGTCTGAACTCCATAACAGCTAACGCAGTGGCACCACAGCCCTCCACAGCAGCCGCAACTCCGGTACCATCCTCACAGGCAGCCTTTGTGGCGGGACCCGACCCTCGGTTATCTGTCCCTCCACATTACGAAGGAGATCCATGGATTCATTAATCAGTGCTCTTTACACTTTAAACTATTGTCTCACCTGTTCCCTATTTACCGCGCAAAGGTGGCTGTCATGATGTCTCACCTTTTCGGACAGGCGCTGGCCTGAATAAACCTTCTCTGGGAGAGAGATGATCCTGTAGTCAATAGCCTAAGTATGTTTGTGGAGAAATTCTGGAAGGTTTTTGATGAGTGTGATCGTACAACTTTGGCTGCCTCCTCCCTACTGCATCTACATCAGGGCAGTCTCACTGTGGGCCAATATGCCATTCAATTGTGAACCTTGACCTCGAAGTTGGGCTGGAATAATGAGGCCCTGGTGGCGATGTTTTAGGAGGGCCTGACATGAAATTCCGTCTTCCCTGGACATCTTGATCTCTCTGCCTACAAGAATAAATCTTCGATTTCAGGAAAGGATCAAAGAGGCGGCCCAGAAGAAGAGATCTATCCGTCTGGCACCCAAGTTCCAGAGGCTGCTTTGTACCTCTCGGACTACCTCTGTGGGTATTAGTCCAGAGCCCATGCAAGTCGATAGGCTCAAGCTAACAGAGGAGGTGGTGTGTGCTCAGACATTCCAAAAATCTGTGTATGTACTGTAGAGCTCAGGGGCATTACGTCTGTTCCTTAAGCCAGGAAGCTCTCAAACCTAGGGTCAGTGGGAGAGGGTATCCTAAATTAAGATCAGTTCTTTCCAAGATTGAATTTACCCCTGACTTTGTCTGTCTCTGGTACTCAGTTCACAGTGTTGGCCTTCCTGGATTATGGTTTGGTAGGGAACTTCTTGTATGAAGCCATGGTGGAACGCTACCAAATTCCTGTTCGACGGCTTGGGAGACTTTTTGTGGTGACATTTGTGGATTAAAGTTCTCTTTCCAAGACGATTTAGTTTGTCATGAAGCCTCTGCGTCTTAAAGTAGGCCTTTTCCACTCAGAGAGGATTTCTTTGCTGGTCCTTCCTAGGTCCACAAGTTCCGTGTTGTTGGGTCTGCTTTGCTTCATCTGCATAATCCCACCTTGGATTGGAGGTCTAGGGAGGTGTTATGTTGTAGGTCATCCTGCTATTCCAAGTGCTTGCTTCCTATACAGCCTGTTTGAAGCCAAAGCCACAGAACCTACAGGGCCTGCCGGTGGCCAGCTATGATTTGTCTGATGTCTTTGACAAGAAAGAGGTGGAATGTCTGCCACCTCATTGTCCTTATGACTGTCCGATTGATCTGTTGTTAGGTTTCTTACCTCCTTGAGGCAGGGTATACCCTCTGTCATTTCCTGAGACTCAATCTATGGCAGAATTTGTCAAAGACAATCTCGCCAGAGGTTACATTCACAAGTCTTCCTCTCCTGCTGGAACCAGATTATTTTTCATTCAAAAAAGGACAGGTCACTGTGGCCCCACATAGACTATTGGGGCTTCAACGTTATTACTATTAAGAACAAATATCTGTTAACCTTAATCCCTGAGCTGTTTGACTGCTTGTGCCATGCATGTATCGTCACTAAACTGGACCTAAGAGAAGCTTACAATCTAATCCGCATCTGCAAACATGATGAGTGGAAGACCGCTTTTAACACGCGGGATAGGCACTATGGGTATTTAGTAAAGCCTTTCGGTCTGTGTAATGCTCCAGTTGTCTTTTAGGAATTTGTGAACGATATCTTCAGGGACCCCCTTTATGAGTATGTTGTTGTGTATCTTGATGATATTCTGATCTTCTCGCCAGATATACGCTCACATCCCAGACAAGTCTGTATAGTACTCCAGTGGTGAAGGAAGAACCGACTCTATGCCAAATTCGAGAAATGTGTCTTTGAAAGAAGCTCTCTTCCTTTTCTAGGATATATAATTTTTAATCTGGGCCTGCAAATGGACCCCGCCAAAGAATCCGCTGTGCTGAGCTAGCCTCGTCCTTCTGGTCTTCGTGCTATTCAGTGATTTTTTGGGCTTCACAAACTATTACTTGCAGTTTATCCCTCACTTTCCCACTTTGACGGCGTCTATCTCTGCCGTCACCTGTAAAGGGGTCGATGCCAAGTACTGGTCTCCGGAGGCCGAAGCGACCTTCCAAGCCTTGAAACAAGCCTTTTCTTCAGCCCCCTTTTTGCACCAACCGGAGATCATCAATTCTTCTTGGAGCTTGATTCGTCTTCCACCGGAGTGGAAGTGGTTCTGATGCAGAGAAGTACAGCTGGGAAGATGGTGACAGGTGGATTCTTCTCCAAGTCTTTCTTGGCTGAGAAGTGGAATTACTTAATAGGAGATGGGGAACTGTTGGCCATCAAAATAACTTTGGAGTTTTGGTAAGTCTGTCAGCCTATAGTGATCTATACTGTTCATAAGAATTTGGCCTATTTACAGAGCATACAGTGACTCAATCCTCGACAAGCTCTATGCTTTTCCCAATTTGAATTTGCTTTGCACTTCCGGTGTGCTGATAAGAATGTCAAAGCTGACTCACTGTCAAGGTCCTTCAATCCCAGTGATCTCGAGAAGAATCCACAATACATTATAGACTTTGCCAGGATAGTATCCGTGGCCGCCGTTCAAATAAAGAACATTCCCCCTGGAAAAACATTCATATCCAAATCTAAAAGGAGACTAGTTTTGTTCTGGGGACATTGCTCCAGGGTAGCTGGGCACCAAGGTCAACGTAAAACTGCAGAATCAATTTGACATCACTACTGGTGGCCATCTATGGGGAAAGATATCGGGAATGTTATCTCTGCTTGCACCACTTGCGCTTAAAACAAGTCTTTGAAACAAAAACCCAGTGGCCTTCTTTGTCCTATACCCATTCCTGAGGCTCCATCACAGCACATAGCCATGGACGTCATCATGGACGTGTCCTCAACCAATGGGTGCACACAGTCCTCTCGGTGGTCATCAATCGTTTTTCCAAAATGGCTCACTTCGTCCCTTGCCCGGATTACCATCCGCCAGTTAACAAGCAGAGAAATTCATTGATCCCATTTTCGGCTCCATGGATTTCCTCCGCACATAGTGTCAGACGAGGGGTCAGTTTACTTCAAGATTTTGGAGGGCCCCTTGTAAACTTATGGGTACATCCTTGGACTTTTCTTCTGCATACCATTCACACTTTAATGGGCAGGTTGAACGTACCAACCAGATCCTGATTAATTACCTCTGTCACTTTACCACCGTACATCAAGACGATTGCTCTAGTCTGCTTCCCTGGGTGGAGTTTTCCCATAATCATCATGTCTGTGTATGGTCATCAACTCAGGATTCCTCTGCCTATTTCCTCCACGTCTGAAGTTCTAGCACCAGTTTCGCCAGTGAAGAACTTTTCCAAAATCTGGCAGGAGACCAGGTCTGCACTGGAGACGACAACTACCCAGATGAAAAAGTTCGCTGATCCCCTCCGCAGTTTGTTCCAGGTGACAAAGTATGGCTTTCTTCTAACATATTAAGTTAAAAGTGCCCTTCTATAAACTAGCTCCTTGATTTTTGGGACCGTTTGAGGTATCCAAAAAAGTGAATCCCATATTCTACAAGTTGCGGCTTCCTGCCTTCTTGCGCATACCCAATTCCTCCCAAGTTTCGCTTCTCAAACCTCTGGTTCTTAACGAATATTCCAAAAATTCCAAGATTGCTACAGCCAAAGTTAATTCTGAACACAGTTATGAGGTCAAGAATAGAGATGAGCGAACATGTCCGTTACGGACACATCCGCACCCGGACACCGGCTTTGCCGAACACTGCAGTGTTCGCGCGTAAAGGTCCGGGTGCCGCCGGGGGGCGGGGAGATGCGCGGCGGCGCGGGCGGCAGTAGCGGGGAACAGGGGGGAGCCCTCTCTCCCTCTCCCCCCCACTCCCCGCCGCACCCTCCCGCGCTGCCACGGCGGCCCCCGAACTTTTTCGCCCGAACACTGAAGTGTTCGCAAAGTTCGGTGTTCGGGCGAAAAAGGGGCGGGGCCGAACGTGTTCGCTCATCTCTAGTCAAGAACATTCTCGATATGAAAAAAATCAGGAATAAAACATATTTTTTGGTGGACTGGAAGGGTTAATGCCTTTGGAGAATATTAATGCACCTCTCTACTCAAAAGGTTCTTGCAAAGAACTGTCAGGAGAGCGCATAAGGGGGAGGTACTGTTAGGCTAGCTACCCGGGTCGCTCTGCTCCTCCTAGATAAGTTGGCTGGTTGCTGTGTACTTTTCATCAGCACTGTAGGATTTAATCCACCCCAGTGCTATCAGCTCAGCTGCAGGGTAATAGGATATTGTCCTCCTATTTAGCTGAGCTGGGGATTCTCCTCCTTGCCTGAGTATTGGTGTGAGTTTGTCTCAGTCACCTAGCAAAGGTCTTCTGTTTCTGACTCCTGTGTCTGCTCTCATTCTGGGACCTATTGCCGGGATAACCATTGTACTCTACCTGCCCCGACATTGGACTAGATTTTGATTATAGTGCAGACTGTTTCGCTGTGCGTTACAGCGGTGTCTCTGACTCCTGTGGGTCAGCTGTCAAATACACAGTGACTACTCCAGGAGGTAGTGGCCTGCTCAATTTCTCGCATTGAAGTTCAGATCCAGGTACAGGGGTTAAAGGGCAAAAACTGGGTAACCATCAGGATAACGCACTTAGGATTAGCTCAAAGCCAAACCAGTTGATTGGCACAGTGGGTCCACACTTGCTGTCTATAACATACGCATTCCTGTATTTTGCACACGCAACGTTCGCTTGCAAAAAAAAAATGCAGCATGCTCTACTTTTGTGCTTATTTGCACATCAAAGGTCTGCATAGAAGTCTATGGCGGGGTGTAAATGCACGTGCAATATGCAAGGCGATGCACAGTATGCTGCACAGTTCAACTAGTAAGTGTGGCGCGGAGGCGTGTGTAATTGCATACACCTGAGTAAAGCCACCCTACTATGTCTGTATATATTGTGATACTGTACGTGTAACGTGTCTGTATATATGTCCGTAAGGGCAACATCTTGATCTCTGCAGTACCCCACTACCCACCGTTTATGGTCCCGGAGTAACGGCCTCAATAGCTTAGTCATTGCTGATCCCCAGCAATCCCCCTGAATGCTGCCCCTGGAAATACCTCAACATCCAGAAAGGTCCGTAAGAATGTTGATTTCACTCATACTCCCCTTTCTGAGCAGATGCCGTCCTTCAGGTCCAGGAAGGGGGCTGGCTCCTGGCGACGGCGAAAGATAATACTGGATAAATGGGGTAACGGTTAGCATCTGCGCCATCTGCTGTGGGAGGAGGCTGACATGTGCCATCATGATACAATTTACTACAGGACGCCATGTGCACTGATTTATGTATTCCTTACAGTTTAGTAAATCCGCCCGCTACATTTCTTTTGGTTTTCTGCTGTTTGCCTCTGTGGGTTGGCGTCCCTGGCACACAGCGCCTATTTATTATCCACCCCAATAATTAATGGGCTTTCTCGAAGGAAGGAATGTTTCACTGGTACATTGAAGACTTCAAAGCCACAATGCCGGGAGAGCAGTGACGGTGATCCATGGAGCAGTAATCCCTATGTACTCATCCTGTTCCATTCCGTTGGCACCGGTGATGCTCAGACTCCGTCCTTTCATAAAAGCCAATTGTGACCGAGAAAATTACAGAGCATGATTGGCGCGACGCTTGTGTTTGTTAATGAATACTCCGATTTATCCCTCGCTTTACCTGCTGACACCTCCAGGGATCCTGCGCTCAGGATATTTTCTTTTCTGCATCTAACATGGAATCAAAACCTGACCAGGAACCAGAGGAGATGGAACATTAATACTTAAAGGGACAGTAACCGTATTTACAAAAGTTCTCTGAAATAACTTAGAAAACTAAAAACATATAAAAACTTAAGGTTGCAAAACATTTATATATTCTGTGTTAGAATCCAATAACTTCAATGTATACAGTATTGGCCTAAACAAAATGCTCTTGCAGAGCTGAACTGGTTAATGGAGAAGAGCTCTGTTCCTTTTTAGAGAAAATCGAACAAGATTTGTGCGCTGCTAGAATATTTCGCGCATGAATATGAAGCCCATTCTTTTGAAAGAGGTCACATACATGAGTGATTCCTACTCGTATTTAGGTGAGGGAAAAAACTGCAGCACGTCCTATCTTATAGCGCTCCCTCGGAACACCTCGCCCATTGTTTTTAATGGGGCTGGGAAACACATTGCAGGGGGTACGATGTGCATGCGAGTGTGATTAAAAACTATGGGAAACACGTGCCGATCCGTTCAGCCAAGCCGGAGGATCGCTACATCACAGATAGGATGGGAGGTATTCTTTAAACGCCACGCATCCGCGGGTACGACGCAATGGAAGCTCAGTACAGCGTTTTTAGCGAGCATTTCAAACACCCATAAAACGCTGTAAAAAACGCCAGTGTGAGAGCGGCTTTAGGCTGCGCAAAATAGGGACAAAATCCTAACAGATCTTGCAGAAAAGTCCTGCTACTACCCAGCCTGTTAAAGGGGTTGGTCACGTTATATTTTTCTAGCCCGTAAGGTCGTGGTCCTGTAACCCATAAGTGACTGCCGATACACCTTTTGATGGCCTGTATCGGTGGTTTATGTATGAAGAGAGATCGTGCGGCGATCTACCTCCATATGACTGTAGTGGCCTGAAGTCTTGATGTCTTCAGTGTGGATGCTCTGTGCAAAGTGTCTTGTCTTCAGTTATGTGTATTGCACAGCCACAGCATGTAAGAGGTTAATGTCTGCAAGTGGCTGGGATATGTCTGGAAAATGTAACCAGTTTGTCTGGTTACGTTATGATTGTATGCTATAAAAATGAGTGATTGAGAGCTAGTTGTGGTCTTCTGTCTTCGTTTACGGTTGTGAGAGTGCCAGCCACCTGGGGGTACTTTCAACCCTCATATGGTGAAGAAATGGAAGCAGCAGAGAGGTATCCTGAGGTCCCCAATTCCAAGAACTGTCTGTAAGGAGTGAGAGAGAAGGAAGGCGCCTGCCGTGCAGTGTTCGTGCTACAGAGTACAAGTGAGTACCAGTGGCGTGTTCCCTTCCCTTGTCCTACTTGGCCTGTAGGTCCGGTGTCATTCTGTGTCTCCTCCCTGACTTTGCCTAACTGTCATTCCTGCATTGGCAGGTGAAGTACATTATTATAAGAAGTAAAGTTCCAGTCACCGCCCGTTCCCAGTGATTGAGGTATTTAAGCATAACTGTGTGTGGACTCTATGATTTCTACTGCCGAAGAATCAACGGTGTGAGGGAACGATGGCGTCACGAGTGACAACTTCTTCAGTCCACTACACTACTATACAGGTAACCGCTGTCTCAGGGTTGCCTGGAAGAGGCCTAGCGGTACCTTGGCCAAGGTTACATGCATTCCTCTGGGGGAGAAGTCTGGTAGAGCCACCGTGACAAGTGCCATCTCTACCCTGCCAGCTCCTCAGCGTGGGCCTTGTGCATTGGTCGCTCTGGGACACTACAGATCACGGGCATCGGCTGTTTTTTTTACAACCGACACCCAGTGGTAACAGCTCTGATCAGCCACGCGGTTCAACTTTAACCCTTTAAATGCCGCCGTCAGCAGCATTTAAATCCCCTGAACAGTGTTCGAGGGTCCCATACCCACAGCACTGCTACAGACACTCTGTAAATGTATGTGTATATATTTGGGAATGTGTGTAATTATGTGTAGATCAATTTAAATGATTAAGAAAGTGTTAACTTTTAGTGTTCCTACAACCTAACCCTGTATGACATTGCAGAATACACCATAACCTGCTCTCACACCTGGCAGTCACCCCTAGCTAGTCTGGGATTGGATAGAGAGTTTTCCCCTAGCTCAGGATTGGTGCAAAAGAAAGGTATAAAAGGTAGTGAGTGGGCGGGGTTAGTTAGTCCAGTCTAGTAGTCTTTCCAGGTTAGCCAGCATTAAGGAGCCTGATTGAGACCAGGCAGAAGGAGTAGACAACACCCAGTGCGATGGGAAACTAGAACACCTAAAGAGTGAGTACTACAAACCAAGTTATGCTGGAGAGTTAGCAGAGGAGAGAGATAGAGGGAGAGAAGAGAAACAGAAGAGCAAAGGAGAAAGAAGTAAGTCAGTAATTTATGCAAAGCATTAGTCCAAGCCAGGGATGAAAGTTGGAAGTGTTCTACTGTAATGGGTTGCCACAGCCCCCTGAGAGTGTTTCCATGCACTGTCTACTAATGTATGTTACGTGTGCTGCTGGGATTTGTAGTACTAAGGTCCCTAGTAGCACAGCTTCACAGGTTGGGGTTAATTGAGCTGGCTGGGTGTTGTGTTCTCCAGCAGCCAATCCCCTTTAGCCTGCAGCACATATAAACCCAGCACCTGTCAGTACTGTTTGGATGTATCTGTTTTGTTCCCACTCAGATCTGTGTTTGCATGCAGATCTGGTGTGTCTCTTTGCTTCCCAAAGACGGTTTGGACACCTGTAGTCCTTGTCTGTAGCACATGTAGACCCCTTTTTCCCTTCCCCTGACAGGTGCGGCCTCCAAACGTCTTGTGTCTCCCCTGTGTGTCAGTTGGTGAATCCCTGACGCAGTTCCCTATGTCAGCTCTGTGGCTGACTGTCTATTCCCCTGGTATGAGGACATGTTGACTTGCTGTGGTGTTTCATCTGTGTACATGTGAGCTCTGGGTGGAGTTCATGTTGTATGTACTACCTGTTATAGTCTTGTGTGAGCAGTTCTGTTCAATGCTAATTCTGTCTCTGTTTGTGTTGTGAACAGGTTGTATGTGTGGTGGCTGCATGAAAGGTTGTGTTGCAGATTGCTGTGTGACTTTGTTCTGTTCTGTCCTGTTACTGCTTGCGTTGTGAACTGTATCTGGTGCTGCTGGACTCCAGGTTAGTGTAGGGACTAGCAGTATAGCCAGGAGCCGTGAAGTGGCACGCTAGCTTCCATGTTTTGTACAAAATGTCAACTAATACCTGGTATTTATATTTAGCTTATCATCTGTTACTAGTGGTTGAATTTTGGCTGCTGTATGCTGTGTTTTCTGGCTCTGTGTGTCCTGTTGTTCTGTCCACTTGTTCCTGTCATGTGGCATGTGTATGTGTCCTGTTGTGGTGGCGTGGTTCCTAGGAGCAGCTAGGGTGCAGATCCGAAGACCGCTGGGCTGCCCTTTATCGGGGCGATGTCCCCGCTCAGGTAGGGCCATGTCATCCTCCCTGTAGTTCAGGGTCAGTTGCCCGAAACCCGTGTGTATCCGTATCCCTCCTTATTGGTCACGATCATGTGTTTAGTTTGCCCTGTGTTTAGTTTGCCCACACGATCCTAACAATGTAATTCCAAGTCATTAACTACCTCAACTCAATGTGATTCAACAGTTACTGCAAGTAAATGTAAACTGTGTTTATCTTCTGCAAGGTCCATAATCCCTCTCTCTCCCAGTAATAAAGAGTTAAAGTTGTTTTACCATCTAAAGTCTGCTTCCTGAAGTGCTTCCCACCAACCACAATATCTGCACTGAGGTACCATAAGACACTACAGTAGCAAGGACTACTACGCCCATTATTGTTTAGTGCTCCACTTTTTATATTTATTGTTTTTGTCCGGAATGGGTCCCTACCCAAATACAGACTGGTGTCACAACAAACTACCATCTTCTCCTACCCGACACCATGGTTAGCAGGCCATAACAGATGCCTATTTTATTTTTGCTTTTCTTTGTTTTTACTACTTTGCATGTGGCCTACCGGCACAGATCACGGGTGTTCACGTTGTATGGGAGCATAAGAGCCAGCATTGACAACCAACCCATTCCCCACTACTTTACCCTTATCGTTGGTTTGAATCATAGAATCAGAATAGTAGAGTTGGAAGGGACCTCCAGGGTCATCGGGTCCAACCCCCTGCTCAGTGCAGGATCACTAAATCCTTCCAGACAGATGTCTGTCCGGCCTCTGAAGACTTCCATTGAAGGAGAATTCACCACCTCCCGTGGTAACCTGTTCCACTCATCGATCCCCCTCACTGTCCAATATCTAATCTGTGTCTCCTCCCCTTCAGTTTCATTCCATTGCTTCTAGCCTTTCCTTGTGCAGATGATAGGGCTGATCCGTCTGCACTGTGACAGCCCTTCAGATATTTGTAGAAAGCTATTAAGTCTCCTCTCAGCCTTCTCTTCTGCAAGCTAAACATTCCCAGATCTTTTAACCGTTCCTCAGGACATGATTTGTAGACCGCTCACCATCTTGGTAACTCTTCTCTGAACTTGCTTCAGTTTGTCTATGTCTTTTTTAAAGTGGGGTGTCTAGAACTGGACACAGTATTCCAGATGAGGTCTGACTAAGGAAGAGTAGAGGGGGATAATGACCTCACGTGATCTAGACTCTATGCATCTCCTAGAATTGTGTTTGCCTTTTTGACTGCTACATCACATTGTTGACTCATGTTCAGTCAATGATCTATTAGTACACCCAGTCTTTTTCACATGTGCTGCTGCTTAACCAAATTCCTCCCATTCTGTATGCGCTTCTTTCATTTGTCTTGCCCAGATGTAGGACTTCTCCTTGTTTAATACCATTCTGTTAGTTGCCGCCCACTGTGCAAGCTTTTCTAGATCTTTTTGAAAACTCTCTCTTCCCTAGTGTTGGCTATCCCTCCTAGCTTTGTATCGTCAGCAAATTTGATCAGTTTCCCATCAATTCCCTCCTCCAGATCATTTATGCAAATGTTGACCAACACTGGGTCTAGGACAGAGCCTTGTGGTTCCCCACTTGATGCATTCTTCCACTTGGATGTGCAGCCATTTATGACCACTCTTTGAGTACGATCACTCAGCCAAGTATGAATCCACCTAATAGTTGCCTTGTCAATCCCAGATTTGGTCATTTTTTCAATAAGTATGGTATGAGATACTTTGTCAAATGCTTTACTAAGGTCAAGATATACTATATCCACTGCATTTCCCTGATCAACCCAGTTGGTGATTCTGTCATAGAAGGAAATTAGATTCGTCTGGCATGACTTGTTTGTTACAAACCCATGCTGGCTCTGGTTAATTACTCCATTCTCATCCAAATACTTGCATACATGATGTTTAATTATTTGTTAAAAGATCTTTCATGGCACATAAGTCAGGCTCACAGGCCTGTAGTTTCCTGCATCCACCTTCTTCCTTTTTTTGAAGATAAGGACAACATCTGCCCTTTTCCAACATTTGCGCCTGATCCAGATTACTGCAGTGCAGCCAGCAGTGCAGTGACTGATACATGGAAAAGGCATCAGTGCAGTGTGGAGACATCAGCATAGTGACTAGCACAGGCTGGAGACATTGGTGTATTAACTGGCATAGTGGAAACATTGGTGTAGTGATTCGCACAGGGTGGAGATATCAGCCTAGTGACTGGCATAGGGTGGAGGTATCAGCATAGTGACTGGCACAGGCTGGAGACATCAGTTTAGTGACTGGCACAGGCTGGAGACATCAGTGTAGTGACGTGTACAGGGTGGAGGCATCAGTGCGGTGACTGTCACAGGCTGAAAACATCTGTGCAGTGACTGGCACAGGGTGGAGATATCAGTGTAGTGACTGGCACAGGGTGGAGACATCGGTCTAGTGACTGGCACAGGGTGGAGATGTCAGAACCTGCAACTCTCGGGGCCGCCGTGCCCGCACCACCGGTCCTGCCACCCGGGCTACAGGAGTGCGGCGTAGGGGAGCCCCGGTTCTGGTGATCTCCCCGGGCCGCTGTAAGACTGGTCGCCGCCGGGTTGCTAGGGAGGCAGCTGGTGCTTCTAGTCACTTGACTACCAGGCTGGCTTCCCTAGTAACGGTCTGTGCTGCAAGACTGGGGGCGTGCCCCCAGCACCTCCCTGATTAGCCCTGCTGCTGTCAGGCTCCCCGCCCCAATCAGCTTCTGGGGCGGGAGCACTGACAGCATTTAAATATGTGTGTTTTCCTGTCAGGCGTCGCCAGTGTTAGTTTGGTTCTCCAGCTACACCCGCGTTTATCCTGACTGCTCTTGTGACCTCGGCTTTTCTGACACCTGCTTTTGGACTTGACTACGTTTTGCCTGACCCCTCCGTACTGCGTACCCTCTTGTTGCCTACCCGGATTGTCTGACCATTCTACCGTTGTTTTGTCTCAGTGTCTGTTTGTCTCCCGTGTCCCGCTTCCCTAGTGAGGGTAGGGACCGTCGCCCAGTTGTCGCCCTGGGGGTTAGCCCAGGGGGGCAAGTAGGCAGGGACAGGGGTTGCGGGATATCTCAGGGACCCCCATATCCCGGACACTGTCCTGACAGTAACACTGGCCGAACGAAGGTCAGACCCCTGCATCCGCCCGGCAACTTTGAGCCCCTCGATGGAGGCCGTGGCGGCTGTAGCGAACCAGGTCCAGGTTCTTACGACCCTTGCCCAGGACCTAACAGCCCGCTTGCAGCCACAGGAACAAGTGGCAGCTGCAGGTCCCATGCAGCCCTCGTCCGCTCCAGGAACAATGTCAGAACCTCGAGCCACGCTTCCGGATTGCTTCTCCGGAGAGAGAGATCAGTTCTTTGCATTTAGAGAGAGCTGCAAGCTCTACTTTGATCTTCGCCCCCACTCCTCTGGTACTGAATACCAGAAAGTGGGAATCGTAATTACCCGCCTGAGGGGAGAACCCCAAAATTGGGCTTTCTCGCTACCAGCTGGCTCTCCAGCCCGACTATCCCTTGACGCCTTTTTTTCCGCCCTGGGTCAAATTTATGACGAACCCGACCGGGCGGGCTACGCAGTCTCCAAACTTCTGGCCCTGCGCCAGGGTTGTAAAGTGGCGGAGGACTACTGTTCCCAATTCCGTCAACATTGTACGGAATCCGGGTGGAACGATGCCGCCCTAAAAGACTTATTTTTGACCGGTCTGTCTGAGGGTCTCAAGGACCTACTTGTGGCCCACCCAGAGCCTAGAACCCTGGAGCAAGCCATGTCGCTGGCTATTCGAGCCGACCGACGTTTGAGGGCCAGACACGCCGCTCGGACCACCCCACTCCCCACGTCTACTTCTTCGACTGACCCGACCTTTTACCCTCCCACCACCGAGGCCATGGAGCTGGGAGCCATGAACCCCAAGCAACGACGGGAACACCGCCTGAAGAAGAACCTCTGCTTCTACTGTGGGGAGCCGGGTCACCGCATTGCTACCTGCGCTAAGAAGCCACGGCAGGAAGAACTCCCGCTCCTGGGCAGTGGTCGGGGGGACTGTCTAGGAGCCAAGGTACTCCCTGTGTTGTCCAAAATGTTAGTGCCTTGCACCCTAGAATTTCATGCTTTCCACCGTACTGGGCAAGCCTTTGTGGATTCTGGGGCTGCGGCTAATTTTGTTAACTTTAATTTCGTTGCCCAACTGTCCGGGGTTTTGTTACGTTTAGAGACTCCGATTCTGGTTTCAGGAGTGGACTCCACTCCATTGCAAGCAGGGGTGGTTAATCTGGTTACCCCTGAAGTAAGGTTTACTATAGGAGCCTTACACGTGGAAACCTGCAACTTTCTAGTGATGAGAGATTTGTCTGTGGACGTCGTCCTAGGCCTCCCCTGGCTCCGGGAGCACAACCCGGTAGTAAATTGGGACACGTTGGAACTGGTAAAGTGGGGTCCCCGCTGTGCCAACCACCTTTGTGCGGTGAAGGTGGGAATCTCCACCTGCGAGGGGAGCCCCCTACCAGAATACCTCTCCGAGTTTTCCGACGTGTTCTCCAAACAACTATCTGAAGCTCTGCCCCCTCATAGGGAATGGGACTGTAAAATAGACTTGATTCCTGGGGCCAAACTTCCTAAGGGCCGCATTTATAACGTTACGGTTCCAGAGAGAGAATCCATGAGGGACTATATCCAGGACAGCCTGGCCAAGGGGCACATCCGGCCCTCAGAATCCCCGGTGGGTGCCGGGTTTTTCTTCGTTGAGAAGAAGGATGGGGGTCTCCGGCCCTGTATTGACTATAGAGAGCTAAATAAAATCACAGTCCGAAACCAGTATGCTCTTCCACTCATTCCTGACCTCCTCAACCAGGTCGCTGGTGCCCGATGGTTTTCTAAACTTGATCTCAGGGGAGCATACAACCTCATCCGCATTCGGGAGGGGGATGAGTGGAAAACCGCCTTCAATACGCCCCTCGGGCATTTTGAATACCTAGTTATGCCTTTTGGGTTGTGTAACGCCCCCGCCATTTTTCAGGGGTACATGAACTCAGTGTTTCAGGATATCATGGGGGTGTTCGTGGTGGTATATCTAGACGACATTTTGATTTTTTCCTCCGACTTGCAGAGTCACCATACTCACGTTCAGACTGTACTAGCTCGACTCAGACTTAACAAGCTGTTTGCTAAACTCGAGAAATGTGTTTTCGGGGTACAAAAGATATCATTTTTGGGGTATATCATCACGCCATGCGACTTCCAGATGGATCCTGAAAAGGTGAAAGCCATCACGGAGTGGGCCCAGCCAGGGTCGTTGAAAGCCCTTCAACGCTTCCTCGGCTTCGCCAACTACTATCGCAAATTCATTAAAGACTTCTCCGTGGTGGCTAAACCTCTAACGGACCTCACCAGAAAGGGGGCAGATGTGAGGACCTGGTCTTCTGAGGCTCTGAGGGCCTTCGATACCCTAAAGGCGGCGTTCTCTTCTGCACCTGTCCTAGTACAACCGGATCTGTCCAGCCCTTTTGTGGTGGAGGTGGATGCCTCTGAGTTTGGTGTGGGAGCGGTACTGTCCCAAGGTCCCTCCACTCTCACCAACCTCAGACCGTGTGCCTATTTTTCTAGGAAGTTTTCTTCCACCGAACGGAACTATGATATAGGCAACCGGGAATTGCTGGCGATTAAGTGGGCTTTCGAAGAGTGGAGGCATTTTTTGGAAGGAGCCCATCACCAGATCACGGTACTCACAGACCATAAAAACCTCACCTATCTAGATTCCGCTAAGAGGTTAAATGCTCGGCAAGCCCGCTGGGCCTTGTTTTTCTCTCGGTTCAATTTTGTTGTTACCTATAGACCCGGTTCTAAGAACGTCAAGGCTGATGCCCTGTCTAGGAGTTTTGGTTCTCCGGAACCTTCCGAGCCAGAGCCTGAGAGCATTCTCTCCCCTGGGGTGGTCCTCGCTGCTGTCTCCTCCGACCTTTCACCTCTCATTCACGCCGCTCAACAATCTGCTCCTGAAGCCCTTCCGGAAGGCAAATTATTTGTCCCGTTGTCACTGAGATTGAAAGTGTTAGAGGAGACACATGCTTCAGTCCTAGCTGGACACCCCGGCATCAGGGGTACTCTGGAGTTAGCGGCCAGACTCTATTGGTGGCCGCACATGGCCAAGGATGTACGGGTATTTGTGTCCGCGTGCCCGGTTTGCGCAAGGGGGAAGAATCTCAGGAGACGTCCTGAGGGTCCTCTTCTGCCCTTGCCCATTCCGTCCAGGCCATGGTCCCATTTGTCCATGGATTTCATTACTGATCTGCCATCCTCGCTGGGGAATACGGTCATCTGGGTAATAGTTGACCGTTTCTCTAAAATGTCTCATTTTGTTCCGCTTGGCAAGTTGCCTAACGCCAAACTTTTGTCTGAGATGTTCATCAAGGAGATTGTTCGGTTACATGGGATCCCCGAGGATATTGTGTCAGATAGAGGGGTTCAGTTCGTCGCTCGCTTCTGGCGAGCCTTCTGTAAAAATCTAAACGTTAATTTGTCCTTTTCCTCCGCTTTCCACCCCGAGAGTAACGGACAAACGGAACGGATGAATCAAGAACTTATCCAGTATCTGCGACTGTTTGTCTCTGATAACCAGTATCAGTGGGCCAACTACTTACCTCTCGCCGAATTTGCTATTAACAACCATGGTAACTCGTCGACCCAACTGTCACCTTTTTTTTGTAACTATGGGTTCCATCCCCGGTTCTCGCTTTCTACTCCTTTTGTCTCGAACAATCCGGCCGCTGACATATCCGCTGAAGAACTGTGCACAGTTTGGGCCCAGGTTCGTAAGAACCTTCAGGGTTCCCAAGAGAAACTGCGTAAATACGCAAATAAAAGACGTACTATCTCTGCACCTTTTGTGGTCGGGGAGCAGGTTTTATTATCATCCAAGAATCTGAGACTTAAGGTTCCCTCCCTGAAACTTGCTCCTCGGTTCATTGGCCCATTTACGGTTTCTCAGGTCATCAACCCGGTGTCATATAAGTTGGCACTTCCTGACCCCTGGAAGGTCCACAAGGTTTTTCACAAAAACTTGCTTAAGAAGTATGTGACTCCAGTTCTCCCCACCCAGAACCCGCCTCCTCCCTCTCTGGTACAGGGGGAACTGGAGTATGAAGTAGAAAGGCTCGTGGATGCCCGACGGGCTAGAGGTGGGCTGCAGTACCTGGTCCACTGGAGAGGATTTGGCCCTGAGGATAGGACGTGGGTCCCTGCCAGGGACGTTCATGCGCCACGCCTAGTCCAGTCATTCCACAGGGCTTTCCCGCTTAAACCCGCACCGGGCCATGGGGGTCCGGTGTCCCCCCGTAGAAGGGGGGGTACTGTCAGAACCTGCAACTCTCGGGGCCGCCGTGCCCGCACCACCGGTCCTGCCACCCGGGCTACAGGAGTGCGGCGTAGGGGAGCCCCGGTTCTGGTGATCTCCCCGGGCCGCTGTAAGACTGGTCGCCGCCGGGTTGCTAGGGAGGCAGCTGGTGCTTCTAGTCACTTGACTACCAGGCTGGCTTCCCTAGTAACGGTCTGTGCTGCAAGACTGGGGGCGTGCCCCCAGCACCTCCCTGATTAGCCCTGCTGCTGTCAGGCTCCCCGCCCCAATCAGCTTCTGGGGCGGGAGCGCTGACAGCATTTAAATATGTGTGTTTTCCTGTCAGGCGTCGCCAGTGTTAGTTTGGTTCTCCAGCTGCACCCGCGTTTATCCTGACTGCTCTTGTGACCTCGGCTTTTCTGACACCTGCTTTTGGACTTGACTACGTTTTTGCCTGACCCCTCCGTACTGCGTACCCTCTTGTTGCCTACCCGGATTGTCTGACCATTCTACCGTTGTTTTGTCTCAGTGTCTGTTTGTCTCCCGTGTCCCGCTTCCCTAGTGAGGGTAGGGACCGTCGCCCAGTTGTCGCCCTGGGGGTTAGCCCAGGGGGGCAAGTAGGCAGGGACAGGGGTTGCGGGATATCTCAGGGACCCCCATATCCCGGACACTGTCCTGACAGGAGATATCAGTGTAGTGACTGGCACTGGTTGTAGACATCGGTGTAGTGACTAGCACAAGATAGAGACATTGGCGGTGTGACTGCACAGTGTGGAGACATTGGTGTAGTGACAGGCACAGGGGTGAGACATCGGCAAAATTACTGGCACAGGCTGCAGATATCGGTGCAGTGACTGGCATAGGCTGGAGACATTGGTGTAGTGACTGGCACTGGCTGGAGACATAGGTGCAGTGTGTGTCAAAGGGTAGAGTCATCGGCGTAATGACTGAAACATGCTGAAAGCATCAATGAGGTGACTGGCACAGGCTGGAAACCTCAGTGTAGTGACTGGCGCAGAGTAGAGATCTTAGCAAAGGGACTCGCACAGGGTGGAGACATTGGTGTAGTGACTTGCACAGACTGGAGACCTTGGTGTAGTGACTGGCACAGAGTGGAGATATCAGCATAGTGACTGGCACTGGTTAGAGATATCAGTGAGTGACTGACACAGTGTAGAGAAATCACCATAGTGACTTTCACAGACTGGAGACATCGGTGTAGTGACTGGCACAGGCGGGAGACATCGATACAGTTACTGGCACAGGGTGGAGACATCTGTGTAGTAACTGGCACAGGGTGGAGACATTGGTGTAGTGACTGGCACAGACTGGAGATACCCGCATAGGGGTTGGCACAGGGTGGACACATCGGTTAGGTGAATGGCACAGGGTAGAGACACCGGCATAGTCACTGCCACAGGGTGGAAGCATCAGTGCAGTGTTTGGAACAGGGTGGAGACATCAGCATAGTGACTGGCACAGGCTGGAGACATTGGTGTATTAACTGGCAGAGTGGAGAAATTGGTGTAGTGATTCGCACAGGGTGGAGATATCAGCCTAGTGGCTGGCATAGGGTGGAGATATCAGCATAGTGACTGGCACAGGCTGGAGACATCGGTGTAGTGACGTGTACAGGGTGGAGACATCAATGCAGTGACTGGCATATGGTGGAGACGTTGGTGTAGTGACTGGCATAGGGTGTAGGCATCAGTGCGGTGACTGTCACAGGCTGAAAACATCTGTGCAGTGACTGGCACAGGGTGGAGATATCAGTGTAGAGACTGGCAGAGGCTGAAAACATCTGTGCAGTGACTGGCACAGGGTGGAGACATCACTGTAGTAACTGGTGCTGGGTGTAGACATCGGTGTAGTGACTAGCACAAGATGGAGACATTGGCGGTGTGTTTGCACTATGTGGAGAAATTGGTGTAGTGACAGGCACAGGGGTGAGACATCGGCGAAACGACTGGCACAGTCTGCAGATATCGGTGCAGTGACTCGCAAAGGCTGGAGACATTGGTGTAGTGACTGGCACAGGCTGGAGACATCGGCGTAATGACTGACACATGGTGAAAGCATCAATGAGGTGACTGGCACAGGCTGGAAACATCAGTGTGGTGACTGGCGCAGGGTAGAGATCTTAGCGTAGGGACTCGCACAGGGTGGAGACATCGGTGTAGTGACTGGCACAGACTGGAGACATTGGTGTAGTGACTGGCACAGAGTGGAGATATCAGCATAGTGACTGGCACTGGTTAGAGATATCAGTGAGTGACTGACACAGGGTGGAGACATCTATGAAGTGATTGGTACAGGGTGTAGACATCGATACAGTTACTGGCACAGGGTGGAGACATCAGAGAAGTGACTGGCACAGACTGGAGACATTGGTGTAGTGACCTGCACAGAGTGGAGATATCAGCATAGTGACTGGCACAGGCTGGTGGCATCAGCGTAGTGACTGGCACAGGGTGGAGACATCAGTGTAGTGACTGGCACAGGGTGTAGACATTGGTGTGACTGGCACAAGATCGAGACATTGGTATAGTGACTTGCAGTGTGGAGACATTGGTGTAGTGACTGGCCCAGGGTGGAAACATCAATGTAGTGAATGGCACAGGGTGGAGACATCTATGAAATTACTGGTAAACGATGTAGACAACAGCATAGTGACTGCCACAGGGTGGAGGCGTCAGTGCAGTGACTGGCACAAGGTGGAGACATTGGCTTAGTGACTGGCACAGATTGGAATTATCGGTGTAGTGAATGGCACAGGGCAGAGGCATCGGTGCAGTGATTGGCGCAGGGTGTAGACATCGGTGCAGTGACTGGAATAGGGTGGAGGCATCAGTGGGGTGACTGGCTTAGGCTGGAAACACTGGCGTAACTATAGGGGATGCAGGGGATGCGGTTGTACCCGGGCCCAGGAGCCTTAGTGGCCCATAAGGCCTCTCTTCTCCATATAGGGATCCCAGTACTATGAATAAAGCATTATAGTTGGGGGCCCTGTTACAGGTTTTGCATTGGGGCCCAGGAGCTTCAAGTTACGCCTCTAGCTGGAAACATTAGTGTAGTGACTGGCACAGGGTAGGGACACCGGCATAGTGACTGGCACAGGGTGGAGACATCAGTGTAGTGACTGGCACAGGGTGGAGAAATTGGTGTAGTGACTGGCACAGGCTGGAGAGATCAGTGTAGTGATTGGCACAAGGTGGAGACATCTGTGTAGTAACTGGCACAGGGTGGACACATCGGTGTAGTGACTGGTACAGACTGGAGACATCGATGTAGTGACTGGCACAGACTGGAGACATCGATGTAGTGACTGGCACAGAGTGGAGACATCAGTGTAGTGACTGGCACAGACTGGATACATCGATGTAGTGACTGGCACAGGGTAGGGACACCGGCATAGTGACTGGCACAGGGTGGAGACATCAGTGTAGTGACTGGTACAGACTGGAGACATCGATGTAGTGACTGGCACAGACTGGAGACATTGATGTAGTGACTGGCACAGACTGGAGACATCGGTGTAGTGACTGGCACAGACTGGAGACATCGATGTAGTGACTGGCACAGACTGGAGACATCGATGTAGTGACTGGCACAGACTGGAGACATCGATGTAGTGACTGGCACAGAGTGGAGACATCAGTGTAGTGACTGGCACAGACTGGAGACATCGATGTAGTGACTGGCACAGAGTGGACACATCAGTGTAGTGTTTGGATGTACAGATGAGCCTGGCTGCTGCTTTCAGGAAACCTTGGAGTGGGGAGCGTTTAGTGAGGGGACAGCTGATCAGTAGGGAGTTGAAGCAGTCAGGATGAGATCAGATCTGGGCAGCAATAAGTGTTTTGGTTGTTTTTACAGCAGGATTGAGATGTTTTTGTATATTTTTCTTTCTAGTGTTTTCTCCATCCTAATTTGCGATTTCTTTCTTTTTTTCTGGTTGTCGTTCGAAGCCGACACTACTTTAGCTCCACCCAGTTGCCAGAGATCTGACCTATCACCTGATCTCTCTATAACTGACATCAGATCTCCCACAATGCTCTCTGGTAATCAAGAAAGAAGCAGAATTCTGATTTTAGACGGAGAAGAAAGAGCAGTAAAGAATTTCCACAAATACTGAAAGATTTCTGGATATTTTCACACATTTTGGGTGTTTCATAAATGTTGCTGTAAATATTTGGTAATTGTCCTCATTGGGAGTTTTATCCAGCAATCGAGAACCGCCAGAAAAGTCAACTGATGTGTGAGGAATAAAGAGTAATGTTCTAGAAGAGGCCTTTGAAGGCTCGTTCTGGCGCTGAGCACATCCCGCCGCGTCCATTTACCTCTAAGCGTTACCTAATGTTTAGTATCAATCATACCATCAGGCTGCACACGGCTCCCACTGAGGGGCGACTGATGGCGGTGCAGCCTGTTCGGGGGGCTGAATGCACTCAGCAGAACACTGGTTGGATGTAATCAAAGGGGGTGAAACGATGGTTACGTGTTTTGACTACTTTAGTGCAAAAGAATGAAATCTAGATGTAGTAGAGCTGAGTTTGTCATCTGGCATAGCTCATAGCTACAACCTGAAGTGTTGGGTACTCTCCCACCACTAGTGTATAAGTACTCCACCACCTTGGTTATCCATTCCCAAAATATCAGGGACTCAGGAAAATTTGATGTGCCTGAAATGGCGCCTCTCTTTGGTTCTTGTGTAGACAATAGTCTTATCTCCCGCCCCATACTATATGTGTGTCATATATTGCCCTGTATCTCAGAGAGTATATCACGTATGACTTATATATGTAAGGGGGGTGAGAAGTGCACTGCTCCCCTAGCGACTCTGCCCCTCTGACAGGCGGCCACTGTATCCTGTTAAGCCCCGCCCCCTGTGGCTAGTTACGCAGTGGGGGGAAAGAGGGCGAGAAAAGACCCATTAGTGCAGGGTGAAGGCGTTCCCATGTCAGGGGCTACTGTGTCACCTCCCTGAAAGCCCCTTCTAAATAGCAAGAATGTTTTTGGCTCCAGAAGGCGCACTATAAAGGGGGTGTACTACACCACAGCAGCAGCACACACCAGGGGGCGCTCTATAAAAGGGGTGTACTACACCACAGCAGCAGCACACACCAGAGGGTGCTCTATAAAAGGGGTGTACTACACCACAGCAGCAGCACACACCAGAGGGTGCTCTATAAAAGGGGTGTACCACACCACAGCAGCAGCACACACCAGAGGGCGCTCTATAAAAGGGGTGTACTACACCAGAGCAGCACACACCAGAGGGCAGCAGGATAGTGAGAGATGCAGCAGGCACAGTGTCCACTTTTAAAGTGGCAGAGGCCATTCAGAGGCACAGCACAGCAGGCTGCATCCCCATGTTGGGGAATGGCCAGGGAGCCAAGTGACTACTACCAAAGGGCCCTGATGACCTGAGGGCCAAAGATGACGAGGACAAACCACATGGGGAGAGAGGGAGACTCCCACTTTGTGTGGGACTCAGTCCAGGAAGAAGCTGACGTCGCCAAGGACCCAGAAGGGAACCAAGTCGTGAGACAGATGAGACCGGTCTCCTACAGACAATATAGTGTGCACACTATACAGACGAGTGTTGACTGAGAGAGTATTTCCCCAAAGACACCGTGGTAATACAGGGATTGTGATGCACTCTTAGTGTGACATCTGTGGGAGGCTACCCGAGTTAGTAAATGACACCATATGTAGGTGCTTTGCAACTTGTTGAGGGCTAACAGGGTTGATGAGTGATGTTATGTGCGCTCCACGTTACATTCCACAGGGTGGCGCACCTCTGTACTTTGCTGCTGTATGCATATGGATGGATGTGCAATTCCCGAGGCATTGGATTGGGTGCAGGGGTCCAGAAAAATGGCCATCAAGGTCACTGGACTTAAAAACTTTGGACTTTTATCTCTGGGACCATTTAAAGTCCCTTGTGTATGCCGAAAAAATACAGTGTTGTAGGATTCACTGTTTCAGATGGACCAACCTGAACGGGGAAACCTGCGGTGATGTGAAGAAATATCACCTGCAGGTCTTCAGTCTGTTTACAGAGACTGGATGAAACATTTAGTCATGTGCATCCGGCAGAATAATGGACACTGCTAACACGTCATGGAAAACGCTCTGTGAAACTCTGCATCACTTAACTCCTAAACAAGCAAAGATTGAGCAAAACTGGGTAATTCTAGCCAAGACTGATATATCACATGACCTCCTTCACATATAAAAACAGGAGCTGAATCCAATGGGGTGGAGTTCAAAATGGCAGCCGGAAATGTCTCCTCCACCAAAAAATGCAGCCTCCCTCCCAATTCGTACCTTCACACATTAGAAGTCTTGAGTTTTCTCATTACTGCACCAGGTACATCCAGACATTTATGGGTATTACTGACTAGAGTCTAGAGCATAGCAGCACTCTAGAATCTGCCAACCCAGAAAGATGGCATCGATGCTACTGTGCCTCCATAACCCACATAGGAAGACATTATGGTCAACTGGAAGGTGACAGATATGTTGGCGCTATACAACTACAGATTATTCTTATAAATCACTCGTTGTTTCTTAGATGGTCATTAAATACCGGTATGAGATTCACCCTCAGAGAGATGAAGAAGATAGTCTTGCAATGAGGGTGCATGTACGTGGCCACTGCGTCTGTATGGCAGTGTACGGAGGCCATATGGCAATATGTTATGGTTTGCAGCCAGCGGTGTCCTCCCTCACCTCTCTCGTTGATTATGCCTATTGGCATCCTCCCTGCTTTGCATCTTCTGTGCGACAGATCATGCATCATCCCAAAGCTGTTGGCTCTTTCCATAGGGCAAGGACACGTGGTTAGTCTACCTTTTAAAGGGTTACTGTACACCTAGCCTATCTATCACCAGCCTGTCTTGGCTCTTTTCAGGCATTAGAAGGTGACTGAGCCATACTAGATGTTCCTGGTGAAGGTGTTTTGTTTCTGCTTATTTTCACTGTACGACCTTCAGCCTGATAATCCAGCTTTCCCCAACTCTGCATGTCTTGAACTCAACTCGCTTTGCCTGAAAACCACTTGTCCTGTCCTCCTGCCTGCTTAACCATATTGCACAGACCTTGGCCTGTTTTACTGACTCCATCCTTGCCCATCCCCTTGGTACTGTGCTTGGGTGTCTTTTGACCCACCTGGGCTAGCTGTCACTGCACTGAGACCACTCCTGAGGAACCTATCTGGGGTTTCCGTGCAGCCAAAAACAGATCCCTTAGGCTTCTTTCACACAAGCGTTTTATCGCGCCCATTTTGCCGTGATAAAACGCGACCATCTGACGCATTGGATTCCAGCGCTTTCGTTCAGATGGACAATTTGCCGGTGTGTAAAATTGGCTGGCTGGAAAAGATAGCGCACACAGTGTGCTTTGTGGCGACCACTTTTATGCAGTCGTAAAAGGTAGGACTTGTTCTATCTTTTTGCCAGAATACGTAGCCTCTTCTCATAGACTCCTATGAGAGCCATCAGAAAAGGGGAGGGGGGAGGGGGGAGTTTAAGAGCAGCTCGTGTTGCTAAAGCTCCTCCCACTCCCCTTGCCAGCAGCTCCCATAGGCTGGAGAGGGGAGGGAAATTAGCATGGTAAGCATTGTTAAAGTCCCTCCCCCTCCAATTGCTGGCAACTCCCATAGGCTTCATGTGACGCAGAGTGTAAGCTCTCGCTCACGACCTGAAGGTTGCAAGTTCAATCTCTGCATGGTTCAGGTAGCCAGCTCAAGGTCGACTCAGACTTCCATCCTTCTGAGGTTGGTAAAATGAGTACCCAGCTTGGTGGGGGTAATAAATAAAAATTACCTGAGAGCGCTGCGGAATACGTTGGCGCTATACAAATAACAAGATTAATGTTTTATTTTATTTTTCTATGGAAGCTTCTATTGCTGCAATCAGCTTGTTAAGGGGTGGGGAGTTAGCGGGAAAGACTTGAGCAATGCCACAGCCCAGCCGTCTGAATGGGAGATTTAGCTGTGACTTGGTCGTGGCTTCCACTCGTTTATGCAATTGTTTGCTGCGATGCGGGCAGCCGAAAATCGCAATGCCCATGTGAAAGGGGCAGGGCGAGGGCGGAGCTAAGCTCAGGAGAAGGGCTAAGCTCTGCCCCTGCTAAACTCCCTCCCACCTCCCTTCTCCGCCCGCTGTCATTGGCTCCCATAGGAGCCCATGCAGTGGCCCACGTATTCCGGCCTAAAGGACAGTTCCAGGACTATCTTTTGGGCCTGACGTAAAAACGCCCGGCGCTATATTGGTTGGCCGGGTGCTTTTACGTCACGGGAATACGGCCATGTGATATTATGCATTGGAAACCAATGCATCAGATCGTAGCGTATATTGGCCGGCCGTGAAAACGGCGGCTGATATACGCTCATGTGAAAGAGCCCCAAGACATATGAGAGGAATTTGACTAATTATTAGTCTCTTCCATTGAATAAGTAATAACTATTTTGATTTTGACTAATGAACATATTCAAGCTGTTAATTGACAAGTATTATCTGTTCTGCCACAGACAAATGTAGCAGAGCTGAGTTGGTTAAATGAAGAAAGGCGAGTTTGTCAGATGTGGCAACACCAAGTTACGTATATTACGAGCGGGCATGGACCCGCCATGTCACTGGCTGATCCGACTTTGGGCTACTCCTGAGGGCAGCTCTGAGATGTCCTTGTCTTCACCTAGAAGGGTCCAGTCTTTGCTACGGGAAGCTCCCTGGATGTTACCATAAGAGGAGTCTTCATGCAGTGACAGCTAAGCTAGGAAGGTGAAAATATACTAAACCGTGGTATTGGGGTCCGGCTAGCGTGCAGTCACATAACAGGCCGAGGTCAGCACAGGCAGAATGTGTGTAATACAGGAGGTCAGGCAAGATGTAGTCAGTAAATGGACCGAGGTCATGACAGGCAGAGATCGGGAAAGCTGGGTATTCAGGCAAAGGGTTAAAGAAGCAGCATATAGAAACACCTTTGCTGGAACACTAGGAACCTATAGTTCAGATCCCTTCTATGAGGGGAAGGCACATAATCCAGAAAGGGCTGACATAGGCTGGGGACAGGAAAGCAAGGTGCACAATGTCTATTTAGGAGGCGAGCTAAGCACCGGTATATGCCTATATCAACATGGTAATGGCATGGCATCATTGTCTGACTGCTATGGCCCTTGCCAATCACTAGAGCAAAGTAGTCGGGGTGCAAAGAAAGTGTGGCGAGGCTCTACTCATGTGGCACCATCACCTTTATCTGAAGCCCATAGTCAATGGCCAAACCCTGAGGCAGCACCTCCTACTGTTGGTGGTGATACCCGAGGGAAGGACTTAACCCCTTAGTGACACGGCCTATTTTGACTGGGGGAGCTTACCCACTAAACCCGCTCCCCATCAAACAAAGACAAATACAAGTATATGCTGGCGTATTGTGGGTAGGCCACAGCCTTTATTTAACCATATAAAATTTAACCATTAATCCTTTTCTTCTCTCCTTCCATGCCAAATACTAAAATGTCCAATTCTAACCAAAAACGTTCGCTGTATAACTGAGGTGTAAGAAGACCCCCTAACGGCCTGAAAAGCCCTTCCATTCCTTGCTGGCACGGAAGTCCTAAAATTCCGCCTACTGGCTGTGACAACTTCCTGAAACCACTTTCCACCCCTTCCATATTCTCTTCACCCCCCCCCCCCCCTCAGCTCAGAGGGCGGGTGGGCGGGCGTCTTCACTCTTCTTCTCCACGGTCCAGACTGCTCCTCCTCTTCCTTCTTCTTCCTCTCACTCTGTTAACCCCTCCCCTCCCCTTGGTCGCTTCCTCTCTTCTTGGCTCCTCCCCCCCCCCCCCAGTCCTCCGCATCTTCACTACTACGTTTTGCTGCTATCTAGACTGGGGGGACTTACCCACTAAACCTGCTCCCCATCAAACAAAGACAAATACAAGTATATGCTGACTTGTTGTGGGTAGGCCACAGCCTTTATTTAACCATATAAAATTTAACCGTTAATCCTTTTCTTCTCTCCTGCCATGCCAAATACTAAAATGTCCAATTCTAACCAAAAACTGAGGCGTAAGAAGGCCCCCTAACGGCCTGAAAAGCCCTTCCATTCCTTGCTGGCATGGAAGTCCTAAAATTCTGCCATGAAGGATGCAGCATATTGCTATGCTGCACTCCGCCCCCCACATGCCAGCAAAAGAGCCGACTCTACCCCATCCTGCAACCGGGACAAAAAGGTATCTAGCCCTATATCACTAAGATGCACCCCGTCACCCCGCATCATCCCACGCTCTCTCCTTTCCAACTCCCAGTGACGTATGGCTACACCTCCTAAAGCTTGTACGTGCTTGGACAATCTGACATTAACGGTCCTCCGCACTCGATCTATTGCTTCGTTATCACTCGCCTCCCTCCAAATTCTTCTGGCCACGATGTCCGACCACACTATTATCACTCTCTTAAAAAATTCTCGATATATGTCCTCCTTCATTAACGCAATGAGCTCGGCTACTTTAATCCTTCCGAGATCATTTCCTCCTGCGTGTATGACTAAAATCACTCTATCCCTATTCCAGCTGCTGATTTTTAAGACCTCCTGAAGCGGCCTGGGCCATTGTAAGCCTCTGATACCGTGCCAACGTACTTGAACATTGAGGCCTAAATTCGCTCCGATAGGCCTGTTTCAGGCTCTCCTTTCCGCCCAGTATATATGAGTGGCCCACCACCCATACTGTCCGATCCGACACTGTGAATAAAAGAAAAGAAAAACACCGAAAACACAAATCGCAACACAGTGACACTTTTTATAAAACTCTCAAATCCGGTCGAACATATAACCGGTAAGCATCTGATCTCCAACCACCCACCTTTTTGACACCCTCAATACCCATACAGCACGTAAAGGCCGACGTCGCAGCTCCGATCCTAAATGAGTGCGATCCGAATTCTGTAGGATTAAGGCCTAGTTTTCTTATGCTACTACACATGACCGCCGTGAATTGATATCTCGCTAGAGGAAGGCCCGACGCATGTCTCAAAAACGGGCCCGTCCCGCAATGTCGCGCCGACAATTCTGTTATAAGTGACACCGGGCACCACTTTGTCCCCAATTTGCCTATCCTGATCCACTCTCCCATCCCGTATACATCTGTTTTTGATCTTCTAACACATATCTTGATATAGTCTCTGTCAGCTACCACGTCTGAGAAAAGCAGTCCCCTGGGTTTCGTTTTACACGCCGACACTAACTCCCCTATTCGCAACGCTGTGAAAAAGGCAAGTGAAAAGGCCACGCGGAAGAGCTCCGCTTCGGAGCCCTCCGTGCAGACTGACTCTAACGCGTCGAGTATAGCATTCAATAATTCGAACGTAATCGGTCGCCTTGTCCTTCCTCCACCCTTTTACAATTTGCCCGAAAACGAAGTCCTTCGTCACGTCTCTTGATCCGTGTAAACGTAACAAAAAGGCTATAGCCGATAGCTGCTTTTTCGCCGCGCCCGCTGATGCCCCTTTTTTCCGCATCTAGGATATCTAATGTTACCGCCCTCGCTCTATCTTCTGTTGGAAAAATTCCTCCCGCCGCCGCTAACCAGTCCCTCCATACGTTGTTATAACGTCTCCATGTGGTACTTGTTACTGACGCTTTTACAAGAGCTAATAGCTCTCTTCTATCACTTCCCACAAGAAAGCAGGGCAACATACCCCCTCGACATCCGCCGTCGGGTGCAGCTCCCTGAATGTTGACATCTGAAAACGAGAAAGAGCGTCAGCCATTGGATTCAAGTAACCAGGGACATATTTGGCTTTAAACTTAACATTGTGCTGTAAACACCGTAAGATCAGGTGGCGTAACGCTGCCAGCACCAACGTTGACGATGACGATTGCTTGTTGACCGCCTGTACCACCGATTGATTATCCGACCAAAAACAGATATTACTGTTGGCCAACCTGTGACCCCATATTTCCATAGCCACCATTAACGGGAAAATCTCCAATAATGCCGTGTTCTTTATCCACTCTCTTTTTATCCATGTTCCAGGCCATGCGGCACAACACCACCGGCCACCAAATATCACTCCAAATCCACATGAGCCAGCTGCATCCGATACCAGACCGATCTCCTCATTTTGCCTTTCTTCATCCGGACATATAACCTGCCCGTTAAACGAACTAAGGAAAACTTTCCATACGTGCAGGTCCAACCTCCTCCCTTTCGTCACCCTGACAAAATGATGGGGTTCCCTTGCCCCTTTCGTCGCCAGTGACAAACGTCTAGAAAAAACTCGCCCCATGGGGATAACTCTGCACGCGAAATTAAGTAAACCTAATAATACTTGTAGTTGATGCAGTGTGACGTTTCGTGAACTGCCGACCAACTCCACCACTTACCGCAAACGCGCCACTTTGTCATCTGGCAAGCAGAAAATCATTTCCTCTGTGTCAATTTCTATACCTAGGAAGCCTAACCTCGACACGGGGCCCACCGATAGTGGAACCCCAGCTTTCTGCATTAATGCGCGAAAAGACGAAAGTAGAAACTCACAGACCGTCGAATTCGCCTGTCCAACAAAAAGAAAATCATCTAGATGATCTAGATCTATTGCATCTAGTGCAATACCGATGAGATGCCCGTCTCCACTCTTAACATCCACTCCAAAAAGGAGCTGAAAACCTTGAAACAATAACAAGAGATGGAGCAACCCATCGGCAGGCACATATCAACAAAAAACTGACCCCCGATGCTGCACCCCAGCAGATGAAAACACTGCGGATGCACTGGCAGCAGCCGGAAGGCCGATTCTATGTCGGCCTTCGCTAGCCACGCGCCTCTACCCGCCTGTCTAACCAAAGCAACCGTGCAATCGAATGACGCGTATGACACCGCCGCTTGTTCCTTTAATATTCCGTCGTTGACTGATTCAACCGACGGATAGGATAAGTAATGAATAAGTCTGAAGTTGCCTGTTTCCTTCTTCGGTACTAATCCCAAAGGGGAAACCCGCAAGTTCCCGAAAGGCGGCTCCTGAAATGGGCCCGCCATTCGTCCCATTTCTACCTCCTTCAGCAACTTTTCCATCACTAACTCTTTATTATCGCGGGCAGATTTTAAATTATGGCAGAAAAAAACGCAGAGGAAACCGGGGAATGTGGAATGAAGAAACCTTCGGCAAAGCCCGCTCTAAGCAGGTTTGCTTCCAGTCTCCGGGGGTACCGGTCGAGCCACGGCTCCAGGTACCGGACGCTCACTGGCGTTCGCTCCTGTGCCGGAAACTCCCGTCGCTCGTTGGCATTGGAAACAACGCAGCGCTGAGTGCGAGCCTCCGCAGATTGAACATTTGTGCCGAAATTTGCATGATGCATAAAAATGGCAGTGGCCTTCGTTGAACCGGAGGGCTTTGGGGCCACAGGAGCCTGCTGTCCGCTGGCGCCTGTGGCCGTTACTTGAAAAAGAGGCTTCACCGGTTTCTGCGCCAGGATCAGCTGGATCCACACCTCCGTCGCCTTTGCCGCCCAGCTGATATGCTTTGAACCCGAGATCCTACGACGAAAATCCTCGTCATAGCGCCACCAAGCCGATCCCCCGTGCAACTTATATGCACTGTGGATCGTGTTGATGTACACGAGCAGCTCAGGCCCCTTCTGCGGATGCTGCTTGCACACTACGTGTGCCAAAATCAAAAAGGCCTGTAGCCAGTTCCCAAAGGTTTTAGCCACCTTGGGTTTCCTTTCACTCCCACGCTCAGCGAACCGTTCCCTGTCGACTGACACGTATTCGACGGATAACAGCGACCATATGTCCACATAGCATCCGCTTGCTATTTTCTACACCACCTTGTCCTCCAGTCCCGCATCCAACGGGGCTACGCCACAGAAAAGCGAGTCCGCTAATTTCAGACCCTTGCTCACTCCTGCCCCCGAGGGCAGGCACCTTTGTCCTTGTAGTGGACCACCAACCTCGGGCGAGGCCGACCTCCCCGGTTGATTATAGGACATTGGTAGTCCTTTATCCATATCATAGCTCACCCCTGCCCCCGAAGGCAGGCACCTTTGTCCTTGTAGCGGACCACCAACCTCGGGCGAGCCCGAACTCCCCGGTTGATTATAGAACACTAGAAGCCCTTTATCCATATCGTAATTTTCCACCAAGGCTCTGAGAGCCACCATAAAATCATCCTTCCGGCTCGCGCCGGGCACATTATCCCAAACTTTATTAAATTGCACCGACTCACCCGCCTCGTTGACCTCCGGCATCGCCAAGGGAAAATTGGGGGCGGGCAGTGACGATTGCTGGTAATCTCCTCGTGCCGCGTGTCGTGCCATGCGATTATTGTGGGGGACACCCCGGCGCCTTGGGCTCCTTGGCCTTGTAGCCCCGCAGGCTGAAATCCTGGTATTAGGTCTGCTACTACTCTCTCCTTGTCTGAAATCTGCAGACGAAGCCGGTGAACGTGAAAAAAGGTGCCTTGCGACCCGTGTATCCAAATCATGGCTGCTCTGCGTATCCCTCCGTGTCACCGCTTCTGACTGACCGCTCTGTGCGAACTCTCATGAGAACCTGCTCCTCCTACTCTCCACTCGTGCTGCCGGGGAAGACGAGCTGCTACGCTCCTCCCGCGCGCTAACTGTCTGTCTACCTTCCGCAACCGCTAGCCGCCTGCACCTATCCTGCCCTAGGTCCCTAAAGCTCGTATGATGGGCGCGCCAAGTGCTAGCATGCGCTGCGCAATCCTCCGGGGATTCCCTCTCTACACTGCTGCTAGCCGCAGCCCTGTAGTCCCTGCGCTTAGCTGTAGCTCCCCCGGGGAGCCCAGGGCCCCCCTGCGCTGTGGCGCGAAAATTTGCCGCCTTCTCGTCCCTGGCTGCCAGCCCCCCCCCCCCCTGCAAAACTTTCCCCCTTCATCCCCTGAACGCTGCTGGTGGCGGGCCCTTCGCCCCCTGCCTGGCTGCAAACTGCTCGTTTCCCTCCCTCCCCACCTGCTAACCCCCCCCCCCCCGCTCACCCCCCCCCCCCCCCCGCTGCTTTCTGCGCGCGATGAGGGAGATGCACTTTCCGGCATCCCCCTCCTAACGGCCGCCGTAGACCCGCGGCCGGATCTACTTTCTACTTGCGTACTCCTCCGCGCGCCTGTCGCTCCATGTGGGGAGCACTCCGGGACCTCACTCCTCGTTCTGGGGACAGCCGCAGGGATACCCCCCCCCCCCCCCCCCGCGCTGGACTTACCCGACCTGGACCCCGCCGGACCTCCACAGGTTGGTGCTGCACTCCCGGTTGCCTCTGGTACACTTCCGCGCGCCCGTCCTGCCGGCTCTGCTTCTTCCCTCCCGCGCTGCGACCGCGCGGCACTGCTCCTGCTTGCACGTTCCATTCTGGGGCTGCTGGTACATCCGCCTCTCTTCGCCACCGGGCTGGGGCTCAGTCTCGCGAGTGGGGGGGGGGGGGGGTGTTCTTCTCCGGATCGGTCTTCCGCGGGGCTCCTCGCTGCTGGGCAATTCCGGTTGGTTCTCCCTTGCCCCGGCTTCCGCCGCTGTCGTTCCGGATAGGTCTTCGGCCATCTTCACGAGCCAGCCAGTGCCCTGGGTGGCCACCACGTCCTTAATCTTCCTCATCAGCTCTTCCATTCTTCAGCTCTTCTGGGTCCGTCTTCACTCTTCTTCTCCACGGTCCAGACTGCTCCTCCTCTTCCTTCTTCTTCCTCTCACTCTGTTAACCCCTCCCCTACCCTTGGTCGCTTCCTCTCTTCTTGGCTCCCCCCCAGTCCTCCGCATCTTCACTATTACGTTTTGCTGCTATCTAGGTCCAAAAGATGCAATCATTTTGAGGGGGATTTTCATCTCCACTTTTTAAAAGCCATAACATTTTATTTTTCTGTCCACACGGCCGGACGAGGGATGTTTTTTGCGCGTTGAGATGTTATTTCCATCGGTACCATTTGTTGGGTCCATATAATGTACTGTAGAACGTTTATTAATGTTTTTGGAGGGCCAGGAGAAAAGAACATTTGACCGCTGCATTCAAATGCCCACAAGGGGCTTAAACGTGGGATGCTATGATCGCATTGTAGTATTTCTGTCACTGATCATAGGAATCACAGGCCATGGCAGGCCCTGACGCCATTGTCTGGTGTCCGGTTGGCATGGCAACCAATGGGCCATATTACAGAAGCAGCGACCTCTCTCTGTGAGGTCTCTGTCAACATTGATCGCAGCATGTAAAGGGTTAAGAGCGGGGATCAGTGTTCTCACCGATCCCCACTGTTGTAGCAGTAGGTCGGCTGTCCTGCGGGTGGTGCGGGCACAGGTTCTGATCCTGTGCCATCCCTAGGACCTATGCTTACGTTCTTTGAGCGAAGGGGTTAAACACATTCAGCTCAGCTACATCTGGCATTGTGACCCTGGAAGTAGATGCTTCCTGAGCCGGCTCTTGCTGGGTTTAGTGAACTGTTATTAGCCAGACTCCAGCCGTATTAACTCCGTGGTCCCACGCCAATGTTTTCCGTGTCCCGGGTGACACCGATGCCGGGTTAATGGAGAGTTCAATCAGTTAGAATAAAATAATGGAAGCGATAATTAACCAGCTGCCCTGAAGTGAAATATCATGAGAAGCGAGCTGTGTGGTCCCCGTATAAGGCACTCTGAAGAAATATCGCCTTGTACTCTGGGAGCAAAGGGTTAATTGGATGTCTGGACAATTCTGCCTTTAGCCAAGACTCAAAAGTGGAAAATCAGGTCTCTGTGAACTTACAGCCCCATTTATAGCTATCCACTCCGACTATAAGTGATGGTTCATCTTTATGGGTCTTCTGACCTGTCACTGGACACTGGGGGGTCGGCTGGCAGATAAGAGCCCCATTAATCAGGGTCCATTGGAGTAGCCAAGCATCCTCAGGTAGGCTCAGCGCCTGACACAATAATGGGCCCCTAAGGTCTAGCAGAAAACGACTATTTGGAGATTGTCCCGCCCGCTGCAGCTTTTGCAACACCTGAGGGAGACATTGCAGGCAATGACTCTCTACCCACGCATACGGCTGGAGTTGGGAGGGTGTAGTGCATGGACCCGTCCTGGTGGCACTTACCAACTCTGGTCCCGGAGGGAGTTACCGCACCAGAGGATAGGGTCAGTAGTCCTCAGGATGAGGGGGGTTGTCGTAGATATCACGTTGTGACGCCACCGTTCCTACACACCGTTAATCTATGCGGCAGAGTAACAACACAGAGACGTGTGTGTCGTACCACTGGTCCTCAGGAATGGTTGAGGCCCGGTAAAACGTAACGTGCATTAAACGTTGTATAACAGGCAGTTACAGGCAGCATTCACTTCTAGAACTTACAGGCAGAAGCTCAGAGGTCGGGAGGAAAAAACACAGCAACAATACTGCCCGACAGTCTACATTAGCTATATGTCACCAGTCCTCGAAATTGGGTATACTCCAGAAGAGGTAAAAGGTAGTGGTCACTCCACATACACTCTGGTGGCAACTTAAGGAGAAGGCTTAGCCTAGATGCACCCCGCACATTATCCGCGTGGGTGTCACAATTATGTACCTCTGTGTGGTGATCCTAATGGGGGACGGCCACACAGGAAAAAGATGACTGTAGTGTGAACAGGTACCTGGTTTGGTAAACTGGGGGTTGCGTGCTCTCTCTCTCTGGAAGGGAGTCACTCCTCTCACATCCACTCACCAAACGCTACAGGATTTTGCTCCTCTTCCTCCATCTTCACCAACATGGAAGCTGAAGGCGCTCCCATGTGGCTCTGTGTTAGCACTCTCCTCCTGAAGATGGATCCCTTCCCGCTCTCAGACACTCACATTTATCACCTCACTTGTACCACATGACACAGCAGGATAGATACATTCAGCAGAAGAGCTGACAGGCAATGATTTTATGGGGGTTAACCCTTCAGACGCTGCAGCACACATACAGAAAATTGACATGACGGTTTTGCACAGTGCATCCACATGAGACAATACATGTATGACAATTATGGAGGGGAGCAGGATGATGTTCTAGGATGCTACAGAGATGACTTTGAAGACATCACTTCCCACAAGGGTCTATGTCTGATGGATGACTCACCAATAACCTATTATCTCTTATGGATGATATAACCTGGATGTACAATGACAACACCAAAGATTACAGAGCAATTAATAGTAGACGTCACATGTTCCGTATAAATAGAGAGCGGGTATATGTAGGACACTTGTTAGAAACGCAAATATGCTTTAATTGATATTCTAATAGTATGAACCTAAGGGTGGAGAAACAGGGTGTGGCTGTGCGCATGCAGCCAAACCACGCCCTCCCAAGGTGACCGGTAGCATGCAAATTACCGTGGCCAATAGCTGTGGTGGGTGTTCATGGTTTTGCCACATGCAGATAGAGGAGCCATGTGTTTTCACACTTACCTATTATCTGTGTGCGATGCTCAGCATTAGATTATCGCAACATAAGATGGAAAAACACTTTGTTTCAATGGAAACTGATAGATATGAATTATTTGTACATTTTTTGAGAAAAACGAAGAGGATCCTGTGGAGGGAAACAACTCATCACTGAAAGGGGTCGGAGGAGGATGTCAGGAATCGTTCTGACCAACAGGCTGCACAGTCAGCTGAATACAACGCTGGAGCTCCAACTAACGTGTCCGAACGCACAACTCGCCGTTCCTCCGCCTGGATGGTATAACAGCGGACGACCAGTTCCAGCGCCATTGTGTCTAAGAGACACAGAAAGACTCCAGCGGGCAAAAGAGCGCAAAACTTGTATCACTGAGTAGTGGAAAAACATCTCCTGGGCAGATGGAGCCAGATCTCTGTTGCTGATGGTAGGACAAATTTGGCGCAAGCAGCATGAATCGCTGACCCCTTCCTGTCAGCTGGTCAGAACATGTCAGCACCGCCATCTAATCTGCGGCAACAACTTCAGCACCTGCAGCATGTCTGTCAGGCTCTTTATACAGGAGCTGTGCAGTTTCTTCTGTCCTCGTACAGTGCTTACAGATTGATGGGATTTGACAATTTCTGATGCTATTCGGTCCTAAACTCTCAAAATAAAAGTCACACTGTCAGTTCAAAAGAGAATAGGGGTCACGGAGAGCGCCAACAACTATGTATAATACCACAATGATGCTCGTGTGGTAACTCACCTGGTGCAAGGCATATCACCCTCAGGTGGTTATGCCTGCACCTAACATCCTGGTGTGCTCGTAAGAATTATTTTATCCAGGGTATACCAAAAAACAGATTAAGCAAGAAGAACGATCCAAAACTTTCTGGAGAGCTGCGGGTCACAGTATAACTCCGTTCCTCATAAGAGGTCGGATAAATCAAAAGAAACTACAGAAAAAAACTATAGACCTGCGCTACTTGAAATATCGAATAAATTATGCATGTCTCAATAATCAGTGTTTCCAATAGAGACAAACAGAAAACACTATTTTTATTTTAAACAAACAAATAAAAGAAAAGAGGTAGCAACCTCTTCAATTAGATATATAAAAATACTTGCGGGATCCTTATACATGCAACGCGTTTCGGCGCAATATACGCCTTTCTCAAGCATCAAGCGTTGCTTGAGAAAGGCGTATATTGCGCCGAAACGCGTTGCATGTATAAGGATCCCGCAAGTATTTTTATATATCTAATTGAAGAGGTTGCTACCTCTTTTCTTTTATTTGTTTGTTTAAAATAAAAATAGTGTTTTTTGTTTGTCTCTATTGGAAACACTGATTATTGAGACATGCATAATTTATTCGATATTTCAAGTAGCGCAGGTCTATAGTTTTTTTCTGTACTGTCAGTTCAAAAAGAAAAAAAAAATTACTTAAGCCTCCAGATCCCAGGCAGCTTCCGGTTTGCAGTATATGATGTAAGGCTCTTACCAACCTATCATCTGTTGGTACTGGTGTACCTTGACGCCACCGAGAGGGGTGGGTGAACACCAGGGTTAGGCTGCGTGACAGCCAGGTGTGAGCCCCCACTTCCAGCTTGGCTGTTTACAGAGTGGCCGGCCAGATTGACAGCGGGGGATGGAGAGCGGCAGACCAACAGGGGGGATGCCAGAGCAGCAGACAAAGAGTGGAGGCTCCTGCGCCGCCAGGGACATTCAGGCGAGATTGACGGCAGGAGACAGAGAGTAGAGGAGCAGCAGGGGGGATGCCAGAGCAGCGGACACAGTTACAGCTGCCGGCCACCAACAGAGCACTGGGGTCGGCATCATTACACTCACAGCACCCTGCCCCGCTGCTGCAGTCACTAGTCTCCTGGCACTGTAGTATCTCCAGTAGCAGCGGCCCGCTGTCAGATGGGAGGCTGGTATCCTGCGGCATCTCGTAGTTGCCTATCCCCGCTCTTGTCAGCTGCAGTTACATTAGTGCCCTGGCGGCGTACTATCTCCGGCACCAGCGGCCCCACTCTCACAGTCTCGGTTGGGGGGGAGGGGGGGGGGGGGGGCTTTCTTATTTCTATCTTACGAGAGGTTCAGGTTGCCACTTATTGGGGGCCCAATTACTATTGGTGCCACTAAGGAAATCACTATTTTTTCTTGGGCCACCACTGGTGGCACTATTAATATTGAAGTCAATATCAAGAAATGCAAAGTCCTACATCTGGGCAAGAAAAATGAAAAAAGTAAATACAGAATGGGAGGAATTGGGCTAAGCAGCACATGTGAAAAAGACTTGGGTATACTAATAGATCATAGACTGAACATGAGTCAACAATGTGATGCAGCAGCCAAAAAGGCAAACACAATTCTGGGATGTATTAGCAGCATAGAGTCTAGATCACGTGAGGTCATTATCCCCCTCTACTCTTCCTTAGTCAGATCTCATCTGGAATACTGGGTCCAGTTCTGGGCAGCCGACTTTATACAAGACATAGACAAACTGGAGCAAGTTCAGAAAAGAGTTACCAAGATGGTGAGCGGTCTGCAAATTATGTCCTATGAGGAATGGTTAAAGGATCTGGGAATGTTTAGCAGAAGAGAAGGCTGAGAGGAGACTTAATAGCCGTCTACAAATATCTGAAGGGCTGTCACAGTGCAGAGGGATCAGCCCTATTCTCATCTGTACAAGGAAAGACTAGAAGCAATGGGATGAAACTGAAAGGGAGGAGACACAGATTAGATATTAGACAGTGAGGGGATCAATGAGTGGAACAGGTTGCCACGGGAGGTGGGGAGTTCTCCTTCAATGAAAGTGTTCAGAGGCCGGACAGACATCTGTCTGGGATGATTTAGTGATCCTGCACTGAGCAGGGGGTCGGACCAGATGAACCTAGAGGACCCGCTGACCCCGGAAGACCAATCCAACTCTTACCTTCTAGGATTCTATACATTGTTATAAGACACAGCCTTAATCACCCCCCCCCCCCCCCTCTCCCCATATGACCTCCCTTTACCTTGGACTCATTCCTATAATGTACAGTAGCTGGAATATTTTCTTTGGCAAGCCAAGTGAAGTTCCTCATACATACTAGTGAAAAGTCGTACAAACCAGCTGATTCAGACAGCAGCGGACATGTGTTTGGAGGTCTCCTTACTTCGTCCTGACAGATGAAAGATCGGGTACATTGGATTCCTGCATCTGATCCTTTTGTGTTCCCTGCAGATTGGCCACTGCAAAAGGCCAAACTGAGCGTTCATCTGTTCGGGGCAGAAATAGCTGTCAGCCATTTATTGTAAGTGTATGGACACATCTATGTGTATGGATGCATTGAGAAAATTAAAAGACTATTTTAATCTGTGCTACAGTAATAATAATAAGCTTTATTCATATAGCACCAACATACTCTGCAGCGCTTACAAGACGGGGAAATAAAGCAAGACCACGGTTACATAAAGTAATCAATTGATGGAGACAGTAGTGGTGAGGGTCCTGCTCCAAAAAGCTTAGATACTACAAGTAATAGGGTGATACAGAAGGTAAAGGGGCTGGAGATGGGCACGTATGGTGAGGTGGATAGTGAGGAATGCTATACACACAGACAATGGTCAGGCCGTATAGTGGCGGAATCGGGATTGCAGTCTATGGGACAGGAAGCATGGTACCAAGTGGAGTACAGAGGGGTTTGGTTTAGGAGATATGGTATGCCTTCCTGAAGAGCTGTGTTTTTAGAGCACGCCTGAAGTTCTGAGAGTCCTGGATTGCCCGGATAGTTTTTGGTAGTGCATTCTAGAGGATGGGTGCTGCTCTAGAGAAGTCTTGGAGGTGGAAATGGAAGGTTCAAATTAGAGGGGCACTTAGTCTGATTTCGGTGGGCTCGGTGGTGGATTCTGATGAGGGATACAATATAGGGTGGCGCTGCACTGTGGATGAGGGATGCAATGTAGGATGGTGCAGTGCTATGGATGAGGGATACAATCTAGGGTGGCGCGGTGCTGTGGATGAGGGATACAATGTAGGATGGTGCAGTGCTGTGGATGGGGGATACAATGTAGTGCAGTGCGGTGCTGTGGAAAGCTTTATGGATGAGGGTGGTGAGTGGGAATTGTATTCTGTATTTGACGGGCAGCCAGTGCAGTGACTGGCACAGGGCAGAGGCATTCAAGTAACGACTGAAGAGGAAGATGAGCCTGGCTGCTGCATTCAGGATGGATTGGAGAGGGGAGAGTCTGTTGCGGGCAGGCCGATCAGCAGTGAGTTGTAATAATCGAGCCGAGAGTGGTTGAGGGCAACTGTGAGCATTTTTACATGTCCACCATGAGAAAAGGGTGGATTCCTGCAAAGTTCTTAGGTGCAGCTGACATGTTCGGGCCAGAGAATAGATGTAGGGGGGTAAAGGAGAGTTCAGAGTCAAATATAACCCCAAGGCAGCGGGCATGCTGGGAGTTATGGTGCCACACACTTAGATGGAGATGTCAGGATGAGGTCGGTTAGTGGAGGGTGGAAACACCAGTAGGTTTAGTTTTAGAGAGGTTTAGTTTCAGGTAGAGAGAGGACACAGTGTTAGAGACAGCGGATAGACAGTTGGTGATGCTCTGGAGGAAAGGTGCAGAGATGTCACGGGAAGAGGTGTATAGCTGGGTGTCATCAGCATAGAGGTGGTATTGGAGGCCAAATCTCCTGATGGTTTGTCTAATAGGGGCTGTGTAGATGGAGAAGAGGAGGGGCCGAGGACTGAGCCTTGGGGGACCCTAACAGCAAGGGGAAGAGGAGGGGGCCGAGGACCGAGCCCTGGGGGACCCCAACAGCAAGGGTAAGAGTAGGGGAGGTAGAGCCAGCAAAGCAGACACTGAAGGAGCGGTCGGATAGGTAGGAGGAGGACCAAGAGAGAACAGGGTCTTTTAGGCCAATAGAGTGAAGCATACTGAGGAGGAGTTTGTGGTCAACAGTGTCAAATGCTTCCAAGAGATCGAGGAGGATCAGTAGGGAGTAATCGCCCTCCGATTTGGCCATCAGGAGGTTGTTTGACACTTTAGTCAGGGCGGTTTCTGTCGAGTGTAGGGGGCGGAAACTAAACTGTAGAGGGTCAAGAAGAGAGTTCTCTGATAGATAGCTTACAGGGCGAGAGTAAATCAGGCGTTCTAGTAGTTTGGAGATGAAGGGGAGGTTGGAGACGGGTCAGTAGTTGTCAGCATCAGTTGAATCAAGAGTCGGTTTCCTTAGCAGTGAGGATATGATGGCGGGTTTGAATGAGGTGGGGAAAATGCCAGAGGTCAGAGAAAGATTGAATATAGCGGTGAGATGGGAGATAACCACGGAGGAGGTGTGAGGGGAGAGGAACCAAAGGAGGTGTGAGGAGAGAGGAACCAGAGGAGGTGTGAGGGGAGAGGGTCACTAGCGCAGGGGCTGGGGTGAGCAGAGAAAAGCAATCTGGAGACTTCTTCCTCTGCCGCAGGTCTGAGCACAGGCAATGAGCAGGGGCTGTTTTTGACAAGACTAGGGTCGAGGCTAGTCTGGGATTGGGAAGCTGTTTCCTGTCGGATGTCATCAATGTTCTTTTTGAAGTAGGCAGCCAGCTCTTCAGCACTGAGACCCGTTACCGGGGGCTGCGGTTTAGGGCTGAGAAGGCAGTGAAAAGTGTCAGAGAGTCATTTAGGGTTGTGGGATAGTGAGGAGATGAGAGAAGTGAAGTAGACTTGTTTGGTGTGGTGGAGGGCGAGGTTGTAGGTTCTGAGCATGAACTTAAGGTGGAGAAAGTCTGTGGACTTTTGGGACTTCCTCCACAGCCGTTCAGCACACCTAGAATAGCTGTTTTATTGCAGTTTTATCATTGAGTGATATATGTGTTTAGGAGCAGGAGGGGGACAGCTCGGGAGTCTTGTGAGGAAACAAGATGTGAGTTGGGGAGTGAGAACTGAGAGCAGCCGGGCTGCAAGTTTTGAAGCAGGGGATACCCCCCATTGAAGCTTATAAGAGAAGCTTCAGCCCAACAAGCTTTTTACTTTGAGTTGGAAAAAAAGAATTGCTGCATCAGCAGAATGCAGAGGAAGTTCTTGTTTGCCGTCCTCCCCTCCCTCTACTGGCTTCAGAGGTCACTGCTATCTGTGAAACGGCCCGCAGGTAAGCAGGACGCTGAAGCAGGATGCTGTGAGTACCTTTTATCAATAGAAACAGGACTTTGACAATGCCCTCTGGATGTATTGCTACCTGAAAAATGGGAAAGACGTTCTATCGTTACTAGTTCCACTGGATGTTTAATAATTCCTTACACGGTCTTATTGTTGTGATTTAATACTATCACTGAGCATCAAAAACTGGTGTCCCATGACTATGTATCCTATTGTTGATGGACAGGTGTTCCCAGTTTGCCACCAGACCGCAATCTGAGCCGGTATAGCCCAACCCTAGCCATGAGGGCCTCCTATAGACCAGGAGAACCTGGTTATGCTAAAAGACCTGGGGTTGGCCGTGCCTGCCCCTTCCTCATTGCTCCTCCAGAGCTTGGGGCAATTCTATTATCTGACCCCGGCCACACCCTTACACTATAACAGGAGGTGGCCGGGCTGGAATTCTCCTTTAAGTGGATACTCTTTTTATTCCCATGCACGTCCATGAATATAAATCCCATTCATATGGATCAGTAAATGATACATTAATAGAAGTCCATTAGCTCCATTAGTGTTTCAGCAGCAGAGAGCGGCGCTCGTGCCCTCCGGAGTGCGCTGGTTACACATTCGGATGACTTCAGAGCTGCTCATCTCTGTTCTGGGGAGATCCAGTGCTGCTGCTGTTGAGTTGATTGTTTGATCTAAACTTTCTCCTTTCAATGGGAATTCTTTGTACAGGACGAGAGCTGCCATGACAGGATGGATATTCATTTTGACTTGCATGTGTTATGGCGACAACTAATGTGTTTTGTCTGGCCGCTGTTCTGAGCGCGGTGTCCTTAAATCCCTGCAGGAGAGCTCAGACAATGAGCTCATTCTCATCACTGTGGGGAATAATAGAGGTCTCGGTATAATACAGTCCGGGAACGTTCTACGGTAGAAGCATCGCTGCGCTGCATGTCTCATTCAGCACAGGGCAGATGCACACAGGCGTTAGCTGCGGCCAGTGTATTTGCGCATGCAGGAGGTTTAAAGAGCAATGGAGTCAGCGTGTTGTGTGTCTGCGGATATTACTGTCATTTCTGCGAGCGCAGTTGCGGGTCACACACGTGCGCAGAACATGCTTTCTGCTGGCATTTAATGGCTATTTAAAGCCTAATAAGGTCCCGCTGCCTTCTTTGCCTGCAGTTTGCGCTGTGGCACACCCTTCCTCTTGCATAATGTCACCCACGGCAGAGACTTCTATGGTAGTTTCACTGTGCAAAATGCAGGAAATAGAGCAAGACGTATTTTTGTGCACGTGCAAAATGCGCTTATGAGAACAAATCCATTGAAATCAATGGGTTCGATTCTCTGTGTTTGACGAGCGCAGATTTTGTGTGCCCGAAAACATCTGCAAACACGGCCGGAGCCCTCGGAGTCATGAAACATTGAGATACATGATTACCAATCCAGTATTCCATCTCACGATCTGTGAGTACTTTTACATTCATAACCAAGATGGGAAAGCACTGCCATGGCCACCCGCCAGCCAAGCCGAGCCTTCAAGCTGAATTGAATGGAAACTACAGAAACAACATAACTCACTTCAATGAGAAGTACGAAAACAACGCTGCGCTAAGCACCCAGCTCTTTCCGACAGGTGATTGGAACAGAGCGCCAAGTTTTCCCATCTTGGCCATAAAAAGCCAAAATGGGAATAACCCTTTAAGCGGCTGACAGTCATCGCAATGATTTCGCTCCTGTGCTTTTACATAGGGGCAATGATCACAGACTGAATGGAGGCAGAGGGGCTGGATTTTTCTTTTGGCAAGTGGTTCCCATCTTATCGTAGCACCTCTTATCTCACTATGCCTCTTCTTCTTTCTCAAGGCCTCTTCATATACCTCTTATTTATGCCATGATACATTTACCCTCTTCTTCTTTTAATTGTGCCTCTTCACACCCCAACATACTACTGATTAGCTCATCGCTCAACATACTTTCTTAAACTGAACTCTTTATGGGAACCATTTTTAGCCCAACATTTCTCTTCTTACCTCAATGTACTCTTTTTATCTTAACCTAAGGGTAACCATACACATTAGATGCCGATCACTAGTTTGGCCATTTCTCATCCGACTCCCACCATATACATGCTCAGCTGAGCTTCTAGAGATGGGAGAAAGATGCTGCCAGACACCTTGGGAAGTGACATATCTCTCAAGAATAAAACAATCAGGCAGTTGAAATCCAACGGCCCAATCCTCATCTTCTCTAACATCTACTATCAAGGGAGGATCAATGAAGTCTGCAGACGTTCTGCTCCTCCACACTGTGTGCTGTATGACGTGGCACTCAGCCATGTTGGTGGAGACACAGATCTGTACCAGAGTATTACCATAAGGTAGGAGATGCCACATCATCCAGAATGTCTCTGTACCCATTGGTGTTAAGGGTGGACTTTACTATAACCAATGCTCCTAGTGCCTCCCAGCAGAGACATTTCCACCCCATAACAGAACCTCCTCCAAACTTCACTGTTGGGAAACCTCTCTCGAGGCAACTGCCACACCAAAGTACACCTGATTGGAAGATGGTGTACTGTGATTCAGCTGTCCACAACACTTGCTTACACTCACTTACAGTCCGCACACCAGACTCCATCGCAGGAACCACTGTGCATTCACTGCTGTGATGTTGTGTGCAGCCGCTTGTCCATGGTGACCCTTTACATGCTGTTCCCTATGGATGGTTCTGGTACTAAGGGATGTCCCAATGTCCTGTGAGACCCCCTGAGCGAGGGCAGACAATGTGTGTGATGTCTTCCTAGCTCCTACAAGGCTTCATTGTCCATGTTCTGTCAAAACTGAGGTCTCCCTGAACGTAGCTGTACTGCACACACCGGATGGCTTCCATCTCCCAATTACATGGCCAATAATGCCCACTGGAAGGTCCAGATGCTGCGATGTTCATACTGGTTGGTTGGTGACATCCCCCACCAGACCGCATTGTCAGCTCTACACCTGGTGACATCCCACTACCAGACCCTGTTATCAGCTCTACACTTGGTGACATCCCACCACCAGACCATGTTGTCAGCTCTACATCTAGTAACATCCCACCACCAGACCCCGTTGCCAGCTCTACAACTGGTGACATCCCCCCACTAGACCCCATTGTCAGCTCTTCACCTGGTGACATCCCCCCACCAGACCCTGTTGTTAGCTCTACACCTGGTGACATTCCCCCACCAGACCCCGTTGTCAGCTCTACACCTGGTGACATCCCCCCCACCAGACCCCGTTGTCAGCTCTACACCGGGTGACATCCCCCTGCCAGACCCTGTTGTTAGCTCTACACCTGGTGACATTCCTCCACCAGATCCCGTTGTCAGCTCTACACCTGGTGACATCCCCCCCCCCCACCAGACCCCGTTGTCAGCTCTACACCTGGTGACATCCCACCACCAGACCCCATTGTCAGAGTGACAACTGGGAGCATCTGAATGATTCTGTACTGGGATCTCCAGTGTGATCTGCTCCTTTATACCTCACACATTACCTGATAGCACAGGACTGGTGGGGGCAGCCAATACTTTTGTCAACATAGTATAACTCTTTTATGTACTTTACCCCACCATACCTCTTCCTTACCCCCATTAACACTCCTCTAATCCTAACAGGCTGCCTGTAATCCTAAATACACCTGTGCTTACATGACTGCATCAACATGACTGCATCTCCAATGGTCCTCTTGCTATCCCATCATATCTCTTTTCACCCAACAAGCTTCCTATAATCCTCTTTTGTTTCTTTACAGCATTTGCTTCCCTGGCCCTGTATCTAAATAGCTTGGCTTGTTGGCACCCTCCTAACACCCAGTACCGGGGTCATCGAGTCATGCACACTCAATGCTGGATCACTAAATCATCTCAGACAGATGTCTATCCGCCTCTGAAGACTTCCATTGAAGGAGAACTCCCCACCTCCCGTGGAAACCTGTTCCACTCATTGATCCCCCTCACTGTCTAATATCTAATCTGTGTCTCCTCCCTTTTAGTTTCATCCCATTGCTTCTAGACTTTCCTTGTGCAGATGAGAATAGGGCTGATCCCTCTGCACTGTGACAGCCCTTCAGATATTTGTAGACCACTATTAAGTCTCCTCTCATCCTTCTCTTCTGCTAAACATTCCCAGATCCTTTAACCGTTCCTCATAGGACATGATTTGCAGACCGCTCACCATCTTGGTAACTCTTCTCTGAACTTGCTCCAGTTTGTCTGTCTTTATTAAAGTGGGGTGCCCAGAACTGGACACAGTATTCCAGATGAGGTCTGACTAAGGAAGAGTAGAGGGGGATATTGACCTCACTTCATCTAGACTCAATGCTTCCCTTAATACATCCCAGAATTGTGTTTGCCTTTTTGGCTGCTGCATCACATTGTTGGCTCATGTTCAGTCTATGATCTATTAGTATACCCAAGTCTTTTTCACATGTGCTGCTGCTTAGCCCAATTCCTCCCATTCTGTATGTGCTTTTTCCATATTTCTGGCCTAGATGTAGGACTTTGCATTTCTCCTTGTTAAATACCATTCTGTTAGTCGCTGACCACTGTGCAAGCTTTTCTAGATCTTTTTGAATCCTCTCTCTCTTCCCTAGTGTTGGCTAATCCTCCTAGCTTTGTGTACTTCACAAATTTTATCAGTTTCCCATCAATTCCCTCCTCCAGATCATTTATAACAATGTTGACCAACACTGGGCCTAGGACAGAGCCTTGTGGTACCCCACTTGATACATTCTTCCACTTGGATGTGCAGCCATTTATGACCACTCTTTGAGTATGATCACTCAGCCAGTTGTGAATCCACCTAACAGTTGCCTTGTCAATCTCATATTTGGTCATTTTTTCAATAAATATGGTATGAGATACTTTGTCAAATGCTTTACTAAGGTCAAGATGTACAATATCCACCCGGAAACCCGGATGCTCACTGCTGGAAGGTGTGACTTGGAATGCAAGGTGACCAGGGTATCTAGCCTCATGCTGCAAGCAGGAGATGGAAAGAGAATTCAACCTGACAAAGGCGGCCCTGTGCGGGAACCTAGGCGCTGATTAACCCTGTCAAGACTGGTCACCAGGAAGCGAAGAAGCAGGATAACAGCACTCCATATGCAGAACCAATCGAATATGAAATGTCACTAGCGGCACTCACCAGCATTCCATTAAGGCAGGATCCAGCAGTATGCTCGCTTACAGTAAGGGATTAGGATTAGAGATGAGCGAGCGTACTCGGAAAAGCACTACTCGCTCGAGTAATGTGCTTTATCCGAGTATCGCTGTGCTCGTCCCTGAAGATTCGGGTGCCGCTGCGGCTGACAGGTGAGTCGCAGCGGGGAGCAGGGGAGAGCGGGAGGGAGAGAGGGAGAGAAAGATCTCCCCTCCGTTCCTCCCCGCTCTCCCCTGCAGCTCCCTGCTCAGTGCCGGCACCCGAATCTTCAGGGACGAGCACAGCGATACTCGGATAAAGCAAATTACTCGAGCGAGTAGTGCTTTTCCGAGTACGCTCGCTCATCCCTAATTAGGATCCAATCCCTAACAGGCAAAACTTCAGGTAAATAAATACCGCAGCGGCATAAATAGATGCAGATAAAACTTAACTTTTATTCCTCCATAATACAGAAGCTGCAACGTTTCGATCTTTAGGATAGATCTTTCTCAAGCACAATGGAACCATGCAACAAAGCACTCTGAAATATTAATGACATTACAAAAAATACCAAACAGCTGGACATAACATTAATTGTGCTAACCTTGTGGTGTGTCCACCCCATGTCCGGCTTCATAGCGTCAGTCAAAGGCTACTGCACATGTGCGGGAATACATCGTCCCGCGATACTATGATTACGCCACTTATGTTAACTGCGCATGCGTTCTATACCTTCAAGACCGGCCTTTGATGGCGTAGCATAAGTCAAAACTCTACTGCACAAGCGCGAGAACCAATAGTCCCGCGATGTTGCGGTGACGTCAGTCGTTTGAACTACGCATCACTACAGTCAAGAACATCATGTAGCACCATAGCAACAAGCCTCAATGCCTTACCTAAAACGTAACCTGATACAAAAATGCTGCTACAGTATTTATTTACCATATGCAGGACCAAGGAGTGAGTAAGTCCAGAACCATGTTTGAAGTACTTAACCAAACTGTAGACCAAGCATAAAATGCAAACACACAAAAAAAAAACAGGAGCAGCTGCGACACATGCATATATGAGAGTTCACACACCAACACTGCAGCACGGGCTGTCAGGTCTGCGGCCTCTATATAGTGGTGAAGAGAGGACCACAATATGCAGCAGGGTGGAAGAGGCAGAACCAATTTAAAAATGGCAGTGCTGGAGAAAGGACAATCACAGATTCAGAGCGCGACACAGACGTCTGCCACACCTAACAATGCCATTCCCATGTACAAGAATACAACTACTATAATAATGCTCCTGTGTACAAGAATATAACTACTATAATACTGCCTCCTATGTACAAGAATAAAACTACTATAATACTGCCCCCTCTGTACAAGAATATAACTACTATAATACTGCCTCCTATGTACAAGAATATAACTACTATAATACTGCCTCCTATGTACAAGAATATAACTACTATAATATTACCTCCTATGTACAAGAATATAACTACTATAATACTGCCCCCTATGTACAAGACTATAACTACTATAATACTGCCCCCTATGTACAAGAATATAACTACTATAATACTGCTGATATGTACAAGAATATAACTACTATAATACTGCCCACTATGTACATGAATATAACTGCTATAATACTGCCTCCTATGTACAAGAATATAACTACTATAATACTGCCTCCTATGTATAAGAATATAACTACTATAATACTGCCTCCTATGTACAAGAATATAACTACTATAATACTGCTCCTATGTACAAGAATATAACTACTATAATACTGCCCCCTATGTACAAGAATATAATTACTATAATACTGCCTCCTATGTACAAGAATATAACTACTATAATACTGCCCCCTATGTACCAGAATATAACTACTATAATACTGCCCCCTATGTACAAGAATATAACTACTATAATACTGCTCCTATGTACAAGAATATAACTACTATAATACTGCCCCTATGTACAAGAATATAACTACTATAATACTGCCTCCTATGTACAAGAATATAACTACTATAATACTGCTCCCTATGTACAAGAATATAACTACTATAATACTGCCCCCTATGTACAAGAATATAACCACTATAATACTGCCCCCTATGTACAAGAATATAACTATTATAATACTGCCCCCTATGTACAAGAATATAACTGCTGTAATACTGCCCCCTATGTACAAGAATATAACTGCTGTAATACTGCCCCCTATGTACAAGAATATAACCACTATAATATAGGCAGATAGATGAGGTGTCAAAACGAAACGAAGTAATTATCATGGGGGACTTTAATTACCCAGATATAACATGGGAGAACGAAACCTGCAAATCTCACAGGGGTGATAAGTTCTTGAGAGTAATTAAAGACAATTACCTGAACCAACTTGTGCAGGAACCAACAAGAGGGAGGGCCATTCTGGACCTAGTACTAACTAACAAACCGGAACGTATAAGGGGGGTGCAGGTTCAGGGGCACTTGGGGAACAGCGACCACAATATAATCAACTTCCAGCTGTCAATCAATAGGAAGCCTTATCAGGGAGCGACAAAGAAACTAAACTTTAGTAAAGCAAAATTTGATGAGCTTAGAACTGCTATCAGTAACATTAATTGGGACAACATCCTCAAAAATATCAGTACAGAGGACAAATGGGAGGAGTTCAAAAGGATCCTAATCGCCTCATGTGAGCAGTTCATTCCCTTTAAAAATAAAAGAAACTCAGCTAAAAGGAAACCAATGTGGCTCGACAAGACGGTACGAGGGGCAATAAACGAAAAACAGAAAACTTTCAAACTACTAAAGCAAGAAGACAGCGAAGAAGCGCTAAAATCGTACAGGGGAAAAAAAACTAAATATGCAAAGATACGATCAAAACTGCCAAGGAGGAAGCAGAAAGACTGATCGCCAAAGAGAGCAAAAACAACTCGAAACTATTTTTCAACTACATAAACAGCAAAAGGATTTGCAGGGAGAGCGCTGGCCCTTTAAAAAACAATGCAGGAGAAATCATTGATGATGACGAAGGGAAAGCAAATCTACTAAACAGCTTCTTCTCAAGTGTGTTCACCAAAGAAAAGGAAATCCCACACGAGATGCAGGGGACTAAAACGAACCCCTCACAAAATATCTCATACCTAACGCAGGAGGAGGTGCGGAAGCGTCTAAAGAAAACTAAAATTGATAAATCACCGGGCCCAGATGGATTACACCCAAGGATACTAAAGGAACTAAGTGACGAGATAGCTAGGCCGCTATACCTAATATTTCTAGACACTATCAAGACCGGAGTAGTACCATTGGACTGGCGCATTGCCAACGTGGTTCCAATTTACAAAAAAGGGAGCAAAAGTGAGCCTGGTAACTACAGGCCAGTAAGTCTCACTTCAGTAACGGGAAAAATTTTCGAGGGGATTCTGAGAGACGCCATCGATGAGTACCTCAGGGAGATTAAGGGAATAACTCCTCACCAGCATGGATTCATGAAGGGTCGCTCATGTCAGACAAATCTGATCAGTTTCTACGATGAAGTAAGCTCTAAGCTGGACCAGGGAGAATCTATTGATCTTGTATATCTGGACTTCTCTAAAGCCTTTGACACCGTGCCACATAATAGGCTAATATACAAAATGAGGCAGCTCGGACTGGGCGAAAACGTGTGTAAGTGGGTAAAAAATTGGCTCAATGATAGAAAGCAGGGTGGTAATAAATGGTTTGTACTCTGATTGGACCACAGTCGCTAGCGGGGGCCACAGGGTTCAGTATTAGGCCCCACTCTGTTCAACATATTTATCAATGACCTGATAGAGGGGCTGCACAGCAAAATATCAATATTTGCAGATGACACAAAATTATACAATATAATTAATGCAACAGAAGACAATGTACGGCTACAAACGGACCTGGATAAGCCGGGGGATCGGGGAGAAAATGGCAAATGAAGTTCAATGTTGAAAAATGTAAGACTATGCACATGGGCAGGAGGAACGGATGCCACAAATATTCACTTAATGGGGTACCACTAGGGAAAAGTGATATGGAAAAGGATCTAGGGGTATTAGTGGATAATAGACTAAACTGGAGTAACCAATGCCAGTCAGCTGCTGCAAAGGCAAATAAAGTCTTGGGGTGCAGTAAAAGAGGTATAGGAGCGAAGGACGAGAACATTATCCTCCCACTATATAAGGCACTTGTCAGGCCTCACATGGAATACTGCGTACAGTTCTGGTCACCGGTGCTCAGGAAAGATGTTACAGTGCTTGAAGGGGTTCAAAGAAGGGCAACTAAACTAATACATGGAATGACGGGACTGGAATACCCAGAGAGGCTATCCAAATTGGGACTATTTACTCTAGAAAAAAGAAGGTTAAGAGGTGACCAAATAACCATGTATAAGTACATGAGGGGACAACACATGGATCTCTCCCGTGATCTGTTTACACCCAGGACCACAAAGGTAACAAGAGGACATCCGCTACGATTAGAGGAAAGTAGGTTTCATCACCAACATAGAAAGGGGTTCTTTACTGTAAGAGCAGTTAGACTGTGGAACTCTCTGCCGGAGGAAGTGGTGATGGCAAAATCCATAGAGGAGTTTAAAAGGGGACTTGATGTCTTTCTGGAGAAGAAGTATATTACAGGATATAAATATTAGGTAAAGTGTCAATCCTGGTATACAGGCAGGTAGGAACTATTAGAGGTTGATCCAGGGAACAGTCTGATTGCCATTAGGGAGTCGGGAAGGAATTTTTCCCCCAAAAGGGCTAATTGGCTTCTGGCCTTGGGGTTTTTTGCCTTCCTCTGGATCAACACAGTAGGATAGACAGGCTGGACTAGATGGACAATGTCTTCATTCGGCCTTACATACTATGTTACTATGTTACTATAATACTGCTCCTATGTACAAGAATATAACTACTATAATACTGTCCCCTATGTACATGAATATAACTACTATAATACTGCCCCTATGTACAAGAATATAACTACTATAATACTGCCCCCTATGTACAATAATATAACTACTATAATACTGCCTCCTATGTACAATAATATAACTACTATAATACTGCCCCCTATGTACAAGAATATAACTACTATAATACTGCCTCCTATGTACAATAATATAACTACTATAATACTGCCTCCTATGTACAAGAATATAACTACTATAATACTGCCTCCTATGTACAATAATATAACTACTATAATGCTGCCCCTATGTACAAGAATATAACTACTATAATACTGCCCTCTATGTACAAGAATATAACTACTATAATACTGCCCCCTATGTACAAGAATATAACTACTATAATACTGCCCCCTATGTACAAGAATATAACTACTATAATACTGTCCCCTATGTACAAGAATATAGCTACTACAATACTGCCCTCTATGTACAAGAATATAACTACTATAATACTGCCACCTATGTACAAGAATATACCTACTATAATACTGCCTCATATGCACAAGAATATAACTACTATAATACTGCCTCCTATGTACAAGGATATAACTACTATAATACTGCTCCTATGTACAAGAATATAACTACTATAATACTGCCTCCTATGTACAAGGATATAACTACTATAATACTGCCCCTATGTACAAGAATATAACTACTATAATACTGCCTCCTATGTACAAGGATATAACTACTATAATACTGCTCCTATGTACAAGAATATAACTACTATAATACTGCCTCCTATGTACAAGAATATAACTACTATAATACTGCCCCCTATGTACAAGAATATAACTACTATAATACTGTTCCCTATGTACAAGAATAAAACTACTATAATACTGCCTCCTATGTACAAGAATATAACTACTATAATAGTGCCCCCTATGTACAAGAATATAACTACTATAATAGTGCCCCCTATGTACAAGAATATAACTACTATAATACTGCCCCCTATGTACAAGAATATAACTACTATAATACTGTCCCTATATGCACGGATATAACTAGCATAATACTGCCCCTCCCCCCCTATGTACAATAATATAACTACTATAATACTGCCTCCTATGTACAAGAATATAAGTACTATAATGATGCCCCCTATGTACAAGAATATAACTACTATAATACTGCTCATATGTACAAGAATATAACTTCTATAATATTGCCCCCTACGTACAACAATATAACTACAATAATACTATCCCCATATGTACAAGACTATAACTACTATAACAGTGCCCCCTAAGTACAAGAACATACCTACTATATTACTGCCCCTATATGCACGGATATAACTAGCATAATACTGCCCCTCCCCCCTATGTACAATAATATAACTAGTATAATACTGCCCCCTATGTACAAGAATATAACTACTATAATACTGCCCCCTATGTACAAGAATATAACTACTATAATACTGCCCCCGATGTACAAGAATATAACTACAATAATACTGTCCCATGTACAAGACTATAACTCATATAATACTGCCCTCTATGTGCAAAAATATTACAATTATAGTACCGCTGCTATGTACAAGAAAATAACTTTTATAATACTGCCCCCTATGTACAAGAATATAACTACTATAATACTGCTCCTATGTACAAGAATATAACTACTATAATACTGCCCCCTACGTACAAGTATATAACTACTATAATACTGCCCCCTAAGTACAAGAATATAACTACTATAATACTGCTCCTATGTACAAGAATATAACTACTATAATACTGCTCCCTATGTACAAGAATATAACTACTATAATACTGCCCCCTATGTACAAGAATATAACTACTATAATACTGCTCCCTATGTACAAGAATATAACTACTATAATACGGCCCCAATGTGTAGTAATATAACTACTATAATACTGTGCCCTATGTACAAGAATATAACTGCTATAATACAACCTCCTATGTACAAGAATATAACTACTATAATACTGCCCCCTATCTACAAGAATATAACTACTATAATACTGCCTCCAATCTACAAGAATATAACTACTATAATACTGCCCCCTATGTACAAGGATATAACTACTATAATACTGCTCCCTATGTACAAGAATATAACTACTATAATACTGCCCCAATGTGTAGTAATATAACTAATATAATACTGTGCCCTATGTACAAGAATATAACTACTATAATACTGCCCCTATGTACAAGAATATAACTACTATAATACTGCCATATTTACAAGAATATAACTACTATAATACTGTCCCCTATGTACAAGAATATAACTACTATAATACTGCCTCCTATGTACAAGAATATAACTACTATAATACTGCCCCCTCTGTATAAGAATATAACTACTATAATACTGCCTCCTATGTACAAGAATATAACTACTATAATAGTGCCTCCCATGTACAAGAATATAATTACTATAATACTGCCCCCTATGTACAAGAATATAACTACTATAATACTGCCCCCTATGTACAAGAATATAACTACTGTAATACTGCCCTCTATGTACAAGTATAAAACTACTATAATACTGCCCCCGATGTACAAGAATATAACTACTATAATACTGCCCCCTATGTACAAGAATATAACTACTATAATACTGCCCCCTATGTACAAGAATATAACTACTATAATACTGCTCCCTATGTACAAGAATATAACTACTATAATAGTGCCTCCTATGTACAAGGATATAACTACTATAATACTGCCCCCCTATGTACAAGAATATAACTACTATAATACTGCCCCTATGTACAAGAATATAACTACTATAATACTGCCCCTATGTACAAGAATATAACTACTATAATACTGCCTCCTATGTACAAGTATAAAACTACTATAATACTGCCCCCGATGTACAAGAATATAACCACTTTAATACTGCCCCCTATGTACCAGAATATAACTACTATAATACTGTTTCCTATGTACAAGAATATAACTACTATAATACTACCTCTCATGTACAAGAATATAACTACTATAATACTGCCCCCTATATACAAGAATATAACTACTATAATACTGCCCCCTATGTACAAGAATATAACTACTATAATACTGCCTCCTATGTACAAGAATATAAGTACTATAATACTGCCCCCCATGTACAAGAATATAACTATTATAATACTGCTCCCTATGTACAAGAATATAACTACTATAATACTGCCCCCCATGTACAAGAATATAACTATTATAATACTGCTCCCTATGTACAAGAATATAACTACTATAATACTGCCCCCTATGTACAAGAATATAACTACTATAATACTGCTCCTCTGTACAAGAATATAACTACTATAATAGTGCTCCTCTGTACAAGAATATAACTACTATAATACTGCTCCTCTGTACAAGAATATAACTACTATAATACTACTCCTATGTACAAGAATATAACTACTATAATACTGCCCCCTATGTACAAGAATATAACTACTATAATACTGCCCCCTATGTACAGGAATATAACTACTATAATACTGCCCCCTATGTACAAGAATATAACTACTATAATACTGCCCCTATGTACAAGAATATAACTACTATAATACTGCCCCCTCTGTATAAGAATATAACTACTATAATACTGCCTCCTATGTACAAGAATATAACTACTATAATAGTGCCTCCCATGTACAAGAATATAATTACTATAATACTGCCCCCTATGTACAAGAATATAACTACTATAATACTGCCCCCTATGTACAAGAATATAACTACTGTAATACTGCCCTCTATGTACAAGTATAAAACTACTATAATACTGCCCCCGATGTACAAGAATATAACTACTATAATACTGCCCCCTATGTACAAGAATATAACTACTATAATACTGCTCCCTATGTACAAGAATATAATTACTATAATAGTGCCTCCTATGTACAAGGATATAACTACTATAATACTGCCCCCCTATGTACAAGAATATAACTACTATAATACTGCCCCTATGTACAAGAATATAACTACTCTAATACTGCCTCCTATGTACAAGTATAAAACTACTATAATACTGCCCCCGATGTACAAGAATATAACCACTTTAATACTGCCCCTATGTACAAGAATATAACTACTATAATACTACCTCTCATGTACAAGAATATAACTACTATAATACTGCCCCCTATATACAAGAATATAACTACTATAATACTGCCTCCTATGTACAAGAATATAACTACTATAATACTGCCCCTATGTACAGGAATATAACTACTATAATACTGCCCCCTATGTACAAGAATACAACTGCTATAATACTGCCCCCTATGTACAAGAATATAACTACTATAATACTGCTCCCTATGTACAAGAATATAACTATTATAATACTGCTCCCTATGTACAAGAATATAACTACTATAATACTGCCTCCTATGTATAAGAATATAACTACTATAATACTGCCCCCTATGTACAAGAATATAACTACTATAATACTGCTCCTCTGTACAGGAATATAACTACTATAATACTGCTCCTCTGTACAAGAATATAACTACTATAATACTGCCCCCTATGTACAAGAATATAACTACTATAATACTGACCCCTATGTACACGAATATAACTACTATAATACTGCCTCCTATGTACAAGAATATAACTACTATAATACTGCCCCCTATGTACAAGAATATAACTACTATAATACTGCCTCCTATATACAAGAATATAACTACTATAATACTGCCCCCTATGTAAAAGAATATAACTACTATAATACTGCCTCCTATGTACAAGAATATAACTACTATAATACTGCTCCTATGTACAAGTATATAACTACTATAATACTGCCCCTATCTATAAATATGTGATTTTTGGTGGTTACAGTAAATTTGCATATAAAATATGTCGTTATGTCTCTTTAAATGTTCTCTGTTACAGAATAAGTAGCATAGAAGTAATGATGACTATAATTCTGGATTAGTTCTCGTTGGAGCAGGAGATGCCAAGTTCTCACGTCTGACAGACATTTTGGGGAGAATTATGTTATCCGCAGATGGTGACAAAATATTGAAATCTGCCCATCCAGATTGTTCATAAAAGTTCCCAGTGAGTTAGAAGACAAACGCTGATCGCTTCTGATGGAACTGGAGTCGGTTTATGTGCATTATGGTTGTTGGCTTTGAATGAAGACATTTATGTTGCCGCCACACGATGGGATATATAGTACAGTATATGCAGTGCAGTGTATGGCCACTGATACGATTTGTCTCAGCCGCTCCCGCTATTTGCTATACTCTTTCATAGAAATACAGTACATATACAAAGTTACGTTTATAGGAAGTCTAAGTGCACTTCAAACGGGTTACGTTTCAAGTAGCAACCGAAGGGGGGAGTCGTGTTTATAGGGTTCGCTACTTGCACACTCCTTGCATCACCCCCCCTAACAATTTGTACTTCATACAAACCCTCATTAGCAAGGCACACGTTAGCTAAGCACCACACTACCTCCCACCAAGCACAAGCACTGCCTGCGGGTGACACCGCTGCCTCTTTTCCTGGGTTACATGCTGGCATTGCTGTCCAACCCCCCCGCACGATGTAGCGTCCACAGCGCACCCAAAAGTTTCCCTGCGCAGCGTTCAGCTGCCCTCATACCACACGCTCGCTTCATAGCCACACCACCCTCATGTCTATTTATAAGCGCGTACTGGATGAGGAGGAACCGGAGGCACACACTGCAGAGGGTTGGCAGGGCTAGGCAGCGACCCTCTTTGAAAGTGTGGGTGATAGCACACAATGCTGTTGAGAATCGATGATAATTGACGTACGATCATCATTCCAATCCCGTGCCACCTCTGTCACAAAATTGTCAGGAGCCGCAAACGTGGGCATAAAGGGGACTCAGGTACCAGCACTTCTACACATCTCCACAATGCAGCAAAATTCTGTGTGCGAAGCACGTGAGTGGGCCCAGGGTCAGGCTCGGTCCCAGCCTCCACCTTGTGTGACCCAATGTGCCCTGAGTTACATAGCAATGGGAAATCCATGTGTCCCCACACAGATAGCTCAACACCCCAAGGGGAAGTCTTTGAGTTCCTTGGGCTCACCTAAGCTGTCAGTGCACAAAGATGGTATTACATAGGAAGAAATCAGAGTGCCCAAACATGGGAGAGTTTCACCCCGCCAAGGACCTTGGCCTCGGCCCACATTTCTGCCCTAGTCCGTGTATTTGTGCCAGATAGGTAAAACACCGCGATGGGAAGTCTTTGTGCACCCATAGTATAGGCAGACCCCAGTAACATTGCTGTAGCAAAGGTATAAGCGGACCCCAGTAACATTTCTATAGCAAAGGTATAGGCAGACCCCAGTAACATTTCTGTAGCAAAAGTGTAGACGGACCCCAGTAACATTTCTGTAGTAATCGTATAGGCGGACCCCAGTAACATTTCTGTAGTAAAAGTATAGACGGACCCCAGTAACATTTCTGTAGTAATCGTATAGGCGGACCCCAGTAACATTTCTGTAGTAAAAGTATAGGCGGACCCCAGTAACATTTCTGTAGTAAAAGTATAGACGGACCCCTGAAACATTGGTGTACCATGAGTGTAGGCGGAGGACCAGAAAAAATTGTGTACCAAGAGTACAAGTGTACCCCTGAAAAATTGCTCAACCGCGAGGGCAGGTGAAACCCATAAAGATTTCTTAGAGATACAGCTCGCTGTTGCTTAATTTGTAACAGAGCCTGGAGGCAGCTCTGTGAAAATAAATGGTTTCTGACTGTTAAAGTATCAATACAATACTTTTGAAACTTTGAAAAGTTGTAAAAAAAATTGTAAGCAGAGCCTTTTGGGCCGCAGAAAAATTGGCAGTTCAGCATGATGACATGCTGTTTTAGGAGGAGGAGTAGGAGGAGGAGCAGTAATAATATCTAAGAGTGATTGACAAAGCTAATTCCCCATTTTTTTCCAGTGATAGAGAATGCTTTTTTTCTCCGGTTGCAGCAAAAAGAATCTTTAGGTTCCGCTGCTCTCCACCGGTGGAGAAGGGAAGTCTGGGGAAATCCAGGCTTTGTTCATCTTTATTAGTGTAAGCATGTCCGCACTGGCAGTTGACACGTGGGTATGCTTATCCGTGATGATTCCCCCAGCTGCACTAAACACCATCTCTGACAAGACGCTAGCGGCAGGGCAGGCCAGCACCTCCAGGGCATACAGCGCAAGTTCGTGCCACGTGTCCAGCTTTGAAACCCAATAGTTGTATGGAGCAGAGGCATCACGGAGGATGGTGGTAGGATCAGCTACGTACTCCCTCACCATCTTTTTACAGTGCTCCCTCCGACTCAGCCTTGACTGGGGAGTGGTGACACAGTCTTGCTGGGGAGCCATAAAGCTGGCAAAGGCCTTGGAGAGTGTTCCCCTGCCTGCGCTGAACATGCTGCCTGATCCCCGCGCCTCCCCTGCTAGTTGGCCCTCGAAACTGCGTCTTCTGCCACTAGAGCTGTCAAATGGGAACTTTAGCATCACTTTTTCCACCAGGGCCCTGTGGTATTGCATCACTCTCGTACTCCTTTCCTCTTCGGGAATGAGAGTGGAAAGGTTCTCCTTATACCGTGGGTCGAGAAGGGTGTGCACTCAGTAATCCGTGTTGGCCAGAATGTGTCTAATGCGAGGGTCACGAGAAAGGCAGCCTAACATGAAGTCAGCCATGTGTGCCAGGGTACCAGTATGCAACACATCGCTGTCCTCACTAGGAAGGTGACTTTCAGGATCCTCCTCTTCAGCCTATACACGCTGACAGGCAAGCAGCATGGGTACCCTCTGCAGTGTGCCCAGCTGTCTCTTCCCCCTCCTCCTCCTGCTCATCCCCCTCCCCCTCCTCCTCCAAAACACTCTGAGATATGGAAATGAGGGTGGTCTGGCTATCAAGCGACATACTGTCATTCCCCGTCTCCTGTTCCAACCGCAAAGCGTCGGCCTTTATGCTTTGCAGCGAACTTCTGAGCAGGCAAAGCGGGGGATGGTAACGCTACTGATTGCCGCATCGCCGCTCACCATCTGGGTTGACTCCTCAAAGTTTCCGAGGGCCTGGCAGATATCTGCCATCCATGCCCACTCCTCAGTAAAGAATTGCGGAGGCTGACTACCACTCCGTCGCCCATGTTGCAACTGATATTCCACTATTGCTCTACGCTGCTCGTACAGCCTGGCCAACATATGCAGCGTAGAATTCCACCGTGTGGGCACTTCGCACAGCAGTCGGTGCTCTGGCAGTTTAAACCGATGTTGCAGGGTCCTCAGGGTGGCAGCATCCGTGGTGGACTTGCGGAAATATGCGCAGACGTGGTGCACCTTGCCAAGCAAGTCAGACAAGTGGGGATAGTTCTTCAGAAACCGCTGAACCACCAGATTGAAGACGTGGGCCAGGCATGGCACGTGTGTGAGGCTGCCGAGCTGCAGACCCGCCACCAGGTTACGGCCATTGTCACACACGACCATTCCCAGTTGGAGGCTCAGTGGCGAAAGCCAGAGGTCGGTCTGCTCTGTCAGATCCTGCAACAGTTCGGGGGCCGTGTGCCTCTTGTCACCTAAGCTAATTAGTTTCAGCACGGCCTGCTGATGCTTGCCCACTGCTGTGCTGCTGCGCCGTGCGATACCGACTGCTGACAATGTGCTCACACTTCTTAATTGAGAGGTAGAGGTGGCGGAGGAGGGGGAGGGTTTGGAGGAGGTGGCATAAAATGCCGCAGATACCGGCACCGAGGTAGGACCCGCTATTCTGGGTGTGGGTAGGACATGAGCGGTCCCAGGCTCTAACTCGGTCCCAGCCTCCACCAAATTCACCCAATGTGCCGTCAGGGAGATATTGTGGCCCTGCCCGCCAGTACTCATCCACATGTCCGTGGTTAAGTGGACCTTCCCAGTAACCGCGTTGGTGAGGACATGATTAATGTTGCGAGAGATGTGCTGGTGTAGGGCTGGGACAGCACACCGGGAAAAATAGTGGCGACTGGGGACCAAGTAGCGCGGGACAGCCGCAGCCATCATGTTTTTGAAAGCCTCCATTTCCACAAGCCTGTACGGCAGCATCTCCAGGCTGATTAATTTGGCAATGTGCACGTTAAAAGCTTGTGCATGCGGATGCGTGGCGGTGTATTTGCGCTTTCGCTCCAACGCTTGTATTAGCGACCGCTGAACACTGCGCTGAGAGACATTGCTGAATGGAGTGGAGGACAGTGGAGGTGAGGGTGTGGGTGCAGGCCAGAGGCGCTCGTGCCTGTGTCCTGAGAGGGGGATTGGATCTGTGTGCCAAGTTGGGGCACAGGGGCAGAGGCAGTGGTGTGACCCAGAGGCTGTGAACGGCGTTCATCCCTTCTTGTGGGGTGCTTGGCCATCATATGCCTGCGCATGCTGGTGGTGGTGAGGCTGGTAGTGGTGGCTCCCCGGCTGATCTTGGAGCAACACAGGTTGCACACCGCTGTTCGTCAATCGTCCGCACTCTCACTGAAAAACATCCACACCTTTTAACACCTAGCCCTCTGGCCGCGAGGTGGTGCTTTGGGAAACAGTTGGGGGAGTCTTCGCTCTGGTCCTGCCTCTCCCCCTGGCCACCCCACTGCCTCTTCCTACCTGTCCTGCTGCTGCACTTGCCTCCCCCTCTGAAGCCCTGTCCTCAGTAGGCTTAGCAAGCCAGGTGGGATCTGTCACCTCATCGTCCAGAAGCTCTTCCTCCGAATCCTCTGTGCGCTCCTCCCTCGGACTTACTGCCCTTACTACTACCTCACTGACAGACAACTGTGTCTCATCATCCTCCTCACCCACAAAAAGCTCTTGAGACGGTTGCCGGAAGTCCCCAGCCTCATCACCCGGACTCTGGGAACTTTCCAAAAGGTTGGGCATCAGTCACGACAAACTTCTCAGGTGAGAGAGGAACCATTTTTTCCCACTCATGGCAGGGACCCGAGAACAGTTCCTGGGAGTCTTCCTGCTCAGAATGTGTCATTTTCATGGAGGGAGGAGGCTGGGAGGAAGGAGGAGCAGCAGCCAGAGGATTCAAAGTTGCAGTCTCTAGGCCGGGAGTAGTGGACTGCATAGAAGACTGGGTGGTCGATACATTGCTGGATGCATTTTCTGCCATCCACGACAGGACCTGCTCACACTGCTCTGTTTGTAATAAAGGTCTACCACGCGGACCCATAAACTGTGATATGAAGGTTGGGACCCCAGAAACATGCCTCTCTCCTAATCCCGCAGCAGTCGGCTGTGATTCACCACAACCAGAAACTCAACCTGTGCCCAAACCCTCACTTGGACGTCCGCGTCCTCTACCCTTACCCCTACTCCTCATCATGGCGGATTAAGAATAGAGCAGGGCCCAAATAAATTACCCCACTGTACAGCACTGACAACTGTGGCTTAATTCACCGCACACAGAGACTTGTAGATAGCGGAGGCTCTATGCTGTGACTTGTGTCTTGTGCTGATACCTAGGGGTAATTTACCGCTCGCAGAGACTTGTAGATAAGAGAGGCTGTATGGAGTGGGAGAAGACTCTAAAGCCAGTGGATAGTGCTGGTAACTGTGGCTATCTCAACCCCACCAAGGAAAGGGTATTGTGAGACGCTCTGCACAGCGGCTGAGCTGAAATACTTTGCAGTGGCCCAGGAAATATTACAGTACTGTTTAGCGGTGAGACCTCTGTCTAATGCACTGCAGACACAGAACGGTATAACTGAAGTCGTTCGCAGTAGGCTAGGAAATATTTGAGTGCCTGAGCACAGCAACCTGAGAACGCTATTACTGACAGGTGTGAACAGGCCTAGATGCGTAATACAAAAATGGATGCACTACAACTCCCAGCAGGCCACAAGTATAATGCACACGGTCAGATGTAGCCCTAAGAAGGAGCTTTGGGGTTTTTGCACGGAGGACTTTGAGGACTGTATAGTGTATATAACTTCCCCTACAGAAGTGGCTGTGTCCCTACGCTCGGTGTCTGATGCACTGCAGACACAGAACGGTATAAATGAAGTCATTCGCAGCAGGCTAGGAAATATTAGAGTGCAGTTTCACGGTGAGAGCTGGTTGTACGGCACAGCAGCCTGAGAACGCTATTACTGAAAGGCTGCAAACAGGCCTAGATGCGTAATACAAACATGGATGCACTACAACTCCCAGCCAGCCATAAGTATAATGCACACGGTCAGATGTGGCCCTAAGAAGGACCGTTGGGGTTCTTGTAGACAGGATCCTACTCACTTTCCCTAACCTCTGCCAGCGTGTGTCTGAGGCGAGCCGCGGGCGGGACCAGTTTAAGTACTCGGTGGTCACTTGATCTCGCCAGCCACTCACTGCTGTGAGGGGGGGGGGGGGGGGGGGGGGCTGGCACGTCACAGGAGGAAGTGGTAATGCCTTCCCTGCATGTCTATTGGCTAAACATGCGGGGAAGAAAATAGAAAAGACTCGAGTACCGCGTGGTGTTTGACTCGAGTAACGAGCATCTCAAGTACCCTAATACTGAAACGAGCATCAAGCTCGGACCAGTGTGCTCGCTCATCTCTACTGCCAGCATCTCACTGCTTTCAATGGAGACAGCTGTAGCAGAGGATTTCTTCATCTCTGCGGGGAGTCCCCTTGTCACTGGACACTGTGACAATGCTGTGACAAGGGGACTCCGTGCGGAGTTGAAGATATCCTCTGCCACAGCTGCCGCCGGCCCCATTGACCAAAGGTGAAACCCCTGGATGTGGCAGCATCCAGGGGTTTCACATCCAAGGAATCCCCTGCTGCGGCTGTCACAGCCGCAGCAGGGGATAGCGGGCAGCGCACTCTATGTGCGCATAAACGCAGCCAACTTTCAGCGTGACACCCGCTTCGGTCAAGCAAACTTTTGTGCATTTGCGTTCTGCGCACAAAAATTCGCACATAAAAATAGCCGTCTGCCCGAGCCCTAAGGATCCCAATGGAGGGCAGTATTATTATGTTGTGGTACAAAAAGTGGAAATATTACTGTTTGGAGTTTAATATGTGGCATTCTTCTTAGGAACTCAGTCTGGCTCAATTGTCATTGGTGCTGTTTATGTGGCACTATTTTCTGGGGGGTGGGGGGTAATGGGTATTCATACTTATGACGTTATTTCTGAAACATTGTATTTGGGACCCGTGCCCCACTGCAGGTACAAGAATAAGAGAAGATGGGGCAGCAAGAGGCACAAAATTGAGGTAGAAGCAAGATGAAAATCGTGTGTAGGTTGGTAAGTGGCAGGAAGAGTGCTGGAAACCTGAGGAGGCAAGGATGTCTTGTGTTAATACTGTGCAGGAACAAAACGTGGCTAGAAGAAGTCATCATGGTGGTCTGGGCTGAATGGAAAAACCAGGAAAAAAGTGAAGGACTCCAGTCAGAGAGGAGGTAACCTGTAATCATTGGATAGAATGGTAAAATAATCACTTGAACAGACTTGTGGTATCTACCAGTATTTGGTCAATGTAGGGGAAAAATATCAATCCTGGTAAAACCACTATAATAAGGAAGCGCTTCTGCAGCTGCAGCATGCATTACCTGGGTCGGGAAGGAGGGAGGGGTCACGCAGAATGTCCCCGCACCCCAAGCTTAACCCCTAACGACGCCTGTGAATTTACTGCTCAGTCCTCCGTTTCCAGTCTGTATGGTTTACGTAGGTACTGGATTATCAGATGCTAGATTAAAGGAATCTCTCCTTAATGTTACCACTATCCTCATCATTTGCCCTGAGATAACAGATACCTGATATGAGCCCCTCCCCCGCACATAGGTGTCTTGATATATTTAGTTTAAATCATAACCAAGAAATAAGCACTGACTCCGTAATAACACTGACTCCGTAATAACACTGACTCCGTAATAACACTGACTCCGTAATAAGCACTGACTCCGTAATAACACTGACTCCATTCAAATGTCTTTTTTTGTACAGTTGGTGTGGAATTTTGAACGGATATTACAACTCTGGCCGTAGCATGAAATAAAGGTGGTGATTATTACATAGGATCAGTCAGACATTGTGCTCTTAGGTCACTGGTCATCCCAGAGGAGCGGCAGGAGTCTAACGCCGTATAATAAGAGGATGATAGACCTGCGGGGATGGCTCAGCAGAAGCAGAGTGGGAGGAAATGAGGGGAAGAAGCATGAGTTCATGGTCTACATCAATAAGGGTATTATGTCCGGACGAGGGGGTTCTGCAGCCACTGCTTCCTGGAATTCAATGAGTCTATACTGTCTGAACAGCCATACTAAGGAGCTTACTGCACAGATGAAGGAGAAGACATGTCTCCCGAATTAACTCACAAGCCATGCGCAGAACACACTATGTTAAAAAAACTATTGCCTTCCCCCAGCAGTCCGGTGCTGACCGGTGATGTGGAAGCATTAGGTATAAAAGAGAGGATCACACAGGAGATCCCAGCATAGAAACCGTCAGATGTCACCAGGTGTAGAGCTGACAACGAGGTCTGGTGGTGGGATGTCACCAGGTGTACAGCTGACAACGGGGTCTGGTGGGGGGATGTCACCAGGTGTAGAGCTGACAACGGGGTCTGGTGGGAGGATGTCACCAGGTGTAGAGCTGACAAAGGGGTCTGGTGGTGGGATGTCACCAGGTGTAGAGCTGACGACAGGGTCAGGTGGGAGGATGTCACCAGATGTAGAGCTGACAACGGGGTCTGGTGGTGGGATGTCACAAGGTGTAGAGCTGACAACGGGGCCTGGTGGCAGGCTGTCACCAGGTGAAGAGCTGACAAAGGAGTCTGGTGGTGGGATATCACCAGTTGTACAGATGACAACAGATCTGGTGGTGGGATGTGACCAGGTTTAGAGCTGACAACGGTGTCTGCTGGCGGGATGCCACCAGGTATAGAGCTGGCAACGGAATCTGGTGGGGGGATGTCACCAAGTGTAGAGCTGACAACAGGGTCTGGTGGTGGAATGTCACCAGGTGTGGAGTTGACAAGGGGGTCTGGCGCTGGGATGCGCACAGGTGTAGAGCTGACAATAGGGTCTGGTGGGGGGATGTCACCAGGTGTAAAGCTGACAACGGGGCCTGGTGGCAGGCTGTCACCAGGTGAAGAGCTGACAAAGGAGTCTGGTGGTGGGATATCACCAGTTGTACAGATGACAACAGATCTAGTGGTGGGATGTGACCAGGTTTAGAGCTGACAACGGTGTTTGCTGGCGGGATGCCACCAGGTATAGAGCTGGCAACGGAATCTGGTGGGGGGATGTCACCAAGTGTAGAGCTGACAACAGGGTCTGGTGGTGGAATGTCACCAGGGGTGGAGTTGACAAGGGGGTCTGGCGCTGGGATGCCCACAGGTGTAGAGCTGACAATAGGGTCTGCTGGGGGGATGTCACCAGGTGTAGAGCTGACAATGGGGTCTGGTGGTGTGATTTCACCAGGTGTAGAGCAGACAAGGGGGTCTGGTAGGTGCATTTCACCAGGTGTAGAACTGACAATGGGGTCTGGTGGGGGGATGTCACCAGGTGTAGCGCTGACAATGGGGTCTTGTGGGGGAGGGGGATGTCACCAGTTGTAGAGCTGACAACGGGTTCTGGTGGGAGGATGCCACCAGGTGTAGAGCTGACAACAGGGTCTGGTGGAGGAATGTCACCAGGTGTAGAGCTGACAACGGGGACTGGTGGGATGCCACCAGGTTTAGAGCTGATAAATGGGTCTGGTGGTGGGATGTATCTAGGTGTAGAGCTGAAAATACAGTCTGGTGGGGGGATGTCAGTGGGTGTAAAGCTGACAACGGGGTCTGGTGGGAGGATGTCACCCGGTGTAGAGCTTACAACAGAGTATGGTGAGAGGATGTGACCAGGTGTGGAACTGACAGCAGGGTCTGGTGGTGGGATGTGACCAAGTGTAGAGCTGACAACGGGGTCAGGTGGTGGGATGTCACCAGGTGTAGAACTGACAACGGGGTCTGGTGGGAGGATGTCACCAGATGTAGAGCTGACAACGGGGTCTGGTGGTGGGATGTTACCAGGTGTAGAGCTGACGACAGGGTCTGGTGGAAGGATGTCAACAGATGTAGAGCTGACAACGGGGTCTGGTAGTGGGGAGTCACCAGGTGTAGAGCTGACAAGGGGATCTGGTGTGAGGATGTCACCAGGTGTAGAGCTGACAACAGCGTCTGCTGGTTGAATGTCACCCGGCGTGGAGCTGACAAGAGGGTCTGGCGCTGGGATGCCCCAAGGTGTGAAGCTGAAAATAGGGTCTGGTGGGGGGAGGTCACCAGGTGTAGAGCTGACAACGGGGTCTGGTGGTGGGATGTCACCAGGTGTAGAGCTGACAACAGGGTCTGGTGGTGGAATATAACCAGGTGTGGAGCTGACAAGGCGGTCTGGCGCTGGGATGCCCCCAGGTGTAGAGCTGACAATAGGGTCCGGTGGTGGGATTTCACCAGGTGTAGAGCAGACAACGGTGTCTGGTGGTAGGGGGATTTCACCAGGTGTAGAGCTGACAATGGGGTCTGGGGGTGTGATGCCACCAGGTGTAGAGCTGACAACCGGGTCTGATGCGGGGAGGTCAACAGGTGTAGAGCTGACAACGGGGACTGGTGGGATGCAACCAGGTGAAGAGCTGACAATGGGGTCTGGTGGTGGGATGTCACCAGGTGTAGCGCTGACAATGGGGTCTGGGGGAGGGATGCCACCAGGTGTAGAGCTGACAACCGGGTCTGGTGAGGAGATGTCACCAGGTGTGGAACTGACAATGGGGTCTGGTGGGAGCATTTCACCAGATGTAGCGCTGACAATGGGGTCTGGGGGTGGGATGCCACCAGGTGTAGAGCTGACAACCGGGTCTGATGGGCGGAGGTCAACAGGTGTAGAGCTGACAACGGGGACTGGTGGTGGGATGTCTCTAGGTGTAGAGCTGAAAACACGGTCTGGTGGGGGGATGTCAGTAGGTGTAGAGCTGACAACTGGGTCTTTTGGGAGGATGTCACCAGGTGTAGAGCTGACAATGGGTTCTGGTGGGGGAATTTCACCAGCTGTAGAGCTGACAATGGGTTTGGTGGGGAGATGTCACCAGGTGTAGAGCTGACAACTAGGTCTGATGGGGGGATGTCACCAGGTATAACGCTGACAATGGGGTCTGGTGGGGGAGGGGGATGTCACCAGGTGTAGAGCTGACAATAGGCTCTGGTGAGGAGATATCACCAGGTGTAGAGCTGACAATGGCATCTGGTGGGGAAATGTCACCAGGTGTAGAGCCGACAATGGGGTCTGGTGTGGGCATGTCACCAGGTGTAGAGCTGACAATGGGGTCTGGTGGGAGGATGTCACCAGGTGTCGAGCTGGCAATGGGATCTGGTGGGAGGATGTCACCAGGTGTAGAGCTGACTAGAGGGTCTAGTGGTGGAATGTCACCAGGTGTAGAGCTGACAACGGGGTCTACCGGTGGGATGCCACCAGGTGTGGAGCAGACAATGGGTTTGGTAGGGAGATGTCACTAGGTGTAGAACTGACAATAGGGTCTACTGGGGGGATGTCAGCAGGTGTAGAGCTGTATAAGGGGGTCTGGTGGGGGGATGCCACCAGGTGTAGAGCTGCCAACGGGATCCGGTGAGCGTAGGTCACCAGCTATAGAGCTGAAAATGGGGTCTGGTGATGGGAGCTCATTAGGTGTAGAGCTGAAAGCGGGGTCTGGTGGTGGGATGTCACCACATGCAGAGCTGACAATGGGTTTGGGTGACGGGATTTCACCAGGTGTAGAGCTGACAACGGGGACTGGTGGGATGCAACCAGGTGTAGAGCTGACAATGGGGTCTGGTGGTGGGATGTCACCAGGTGTAGAACTGATAATTGGGTCTAGTGGGGGGACGTCACCAGGTGTAGAGCTGAAAGCGGGGTCTGGTGGTCGGATGTCACCACATGTAGAGCTGACAATGGGTTTTGGTGACGGGATTTCACCAGGTGTAGAGCTGACAATGGGGTCTGGTGAGCAGATGTCACCAGGTGTGGAACTGATAATTGGGTCTAGTGGGGGAACGTCACCAGGTGTAGAGCTGACAACGGGGTCTGGTGGGGGGATGTCACCAGTTGTACAGCTGAAAACAGTGTCTTGTGGAGGGATGGCACCAATTGTAGAGCTGACAACGGGGTCTGGTGGAGAGATGTCACCAGGTGTAGATGATACAATGGGGTCTGGTGGAGAGATGTCACCAGGTGTAGATCAGACAACGGGGTCTGCTGGTGGAATGTCACGAGGTGTAGAGCGAACAGCAGGGTCTGGTGATGAGATGTCACCAAGTGTAGAGCTGACAATGGGGTCTGGGGGTGGGATGTCACCAGGTGTAGAGCTGACAACTGGGTCTGGTGAGCGGATTTCACCAGGTGTAGAGCTGACAATGGGGTCTGGTGAGGAGATGTAACCAGTTGTAGAGCTGACAATGGGGTCTGATGGGGGGATGTCACCAGGTGTAGAGCTGACAATGGGGTCTGGTGGGGGGATGTCACCAGTTGTAGAACGGAAAATGGGATCTGGTGGAAGGATGTCATCAGGTGTAGAGCTGACAACAGTGTCTGCTGGTGGATTGTCACCAGGTGTAGAGCTGAGAATAGGGTCTGGCGGTGGGATGCCACCAGGTGTAGAGTTGACAATTGGTTTGGTGGGGAGATGTCACTAGGTATAGAGGTGATAGCGGGGTCTGGTGAAGGTATGTCACCAGGTGTAGAGCTTACAATGGGGCCTGTTGGGGGGGGGGGTGTCAACAGGTGTAGAGCTGACAACTGGGTCTGGTGAGCGGATTTCACCAGGTGTAGAGCTGACAATGGGGTCTGGTGAGGAGATGTAACCAGTTGTAGAGCTGACAATGGGTTCTGATGGGGGGATGTCACCAGGTGTAGAGCTGACAATGGGGTCTGGTGGGGGGATGTCACCAGTTGTAGAACGGAAAATGGGATCTGGTGGAAGGATGTCATCAGGTGTAGAGCTGACAACAGTGTCTGCTGGTGGATTGTCACCAGGTGTAGAGCTGAGAATAGGGTCTGGCGGTGGGATGCCACCAGGTGTAGAGTTGACAATTGGTTTGGTGGGGAGATGTCACTAGGTATAGAGGTGATAGCGGGGTCTGGTGGAGGTATGTCACCAGGTGTAGAGCTTACAATGGGGCCTGTTGGGGGGGGGGGGGTGTCAACAGGTGTAGAGCTGACAATGGTGTCTAGTGAGGAGATGTCCCCAGGTGTAGAGCTGACAATGGGGTCTGGTGGGGGGGGGGGGGTGTCACAAGGTGTAGAGTTGACAATGGGGTCTGGTTGTGGGATGTCACCAGGTGTACAGCTGACAATGGGGTCTGGTAGGGGAATTTCACCAGGTGTAGAGCTAACAATGGGTTCTGATCAGGGGATGTCACCAGGTGCAGAGCTGACAATGGGGTCTGGTGGGGGGATGTCACCAGGTGTAGAGCTGACAACGGGATCTGGTGGGAAGATGTCACCAGGGGTAGAGCTGACAACAGTGTCTAGCGGTGGGATGCCCCCTGCTGTAGAGCTGACAATGGGGTCTGGCGGTGGGATGCAACCAGGTGTAGAGTTGACAATGAAGTCTGGTGATGGGATGTCACCAGGTGCAGAGCTGACAACAGGGTCTGGTGGGGCGATGTTACCAGGTGTAGATCTGACAACTGGGTCTGGTGGTGGGATATTACCAGGTGCAGAGGTGACAACGCGGTCTGGTTGGGGGATTTCACCTGGTGTAGAACTGACAATGTGGTCTGGTGGGGGGATGTCACTAGTTGTAGAGCTCACAACAGGGTCTGGTGGAGAGATGTCACCAGGTGTAGATCTGACAACGGTGTTTGCTGGTGCAATGTCACCAGTTGTAGAGGTGACAATAGGGTCTGGTGAGGGGATGTTACCTGGTGTAGACCTGACAACAGGGTCTGGTGGGGTAATTTCACCAGGTGAAGAGCTGACAATGGGGTCTGGTGCGGAGATGTCACCAGCTGTAGAGCTGACAATGGCGTCTGGTGGGGGACTGCACCAGGTGTAGCGCTGACAATGGGGTCTGGCGGGGGAATGTCACCAGGTGTAGAGCTGACAATGGGATCTGGTGGGAGGATGTCACCAGGTGTAGAGCTGACAACAGGATCTGGTGGTGGAATGTCACCAGGTGTAGAGCTGACAACAGGGTCTGGTGGTGCGATACCCTCAGGTGTAGAGCTGACAATGGGGTCTGGCGGTGGGATGCCACCAGGTGTAGATCTGACAACGAGGTTTAGTAGGGAGATGTCCCCAGGTGTAGAGTTGACAATAGGGCCTGGTAGGGGGGGGGGGGGGTGTCACCAGGTGTAGAGCTGACAATGGTGTCCAGTGAGGAGATGTCACCAGGTGTAGATCTGTCAACTGGGTCTGGTGGTGGGATGTCACTGGGTGTAGAGGTGACAACGGGCTCTGGCTGGGTGAGGTCACCAGTTGTAGAGCTCACAACGGTGTCTGGTGGAGAGATGTCACCAGGTGTAGATCTGAGAATGAGGTTTGCTGGTGGAATGTCACCAGGTGTAGAGGTGACAATAGGGTCTGGTGGGGGGATGTTACCAGGTGTAGAGCTGACAACGGGGTCTGGTGGGGGAATTTCACCAGGTGTAGAGCTGACAATGGGGTCTGGCGGGGGAGGGGGTGTCATCAGTTGTAGAGCTGACAACAGGGTCTGGTAGAGGAATTTCACCAGGTGTAGAGCTGACAATGGAGTCTGGTGAGGAGATGTCACCAGGTGTAACGCTGACAATGGGGTCTGGCGAAGGAGGTGGATGTCATCAGTTGTAGAGCTGACAAAGGGTCTGAAGGTGGGATGTCACCATGTTTAGAACTGACAACGGGGTCGGTTGGGGTGATGTCACCAAGTGTAGAGCTGAGAACGGGGTCTGGTGGTGGGATGTCACCAGCTGTAGAGCTAACAATGTGTTCTGGCGATGGGATGTCACCAGGTGCACAGCTGATATTGGAGTCTGGTGAGTGGAATGTCACCAGCTATAGAGCTGACAATGGGGTCTGGCAGTGGGATCTCACCAATTGTAGAGCTGACAACGGGGTCTGGTAGAGAAATGTCACCAGGTGTAGATCTGACAATGGGGTTTGCTGGTGGAATGTCACCAGGTGTAGAGCTGACAACAGGGTCTGGTGGGGGGGGATGTTACCAGGTGTAGAGCTGACAATTGGGTCTGGTGGTGGAATGTCACCAGGTGTAGAGGTGATAACGGAGTCTGGTGGGGGAATTTCACCAGGTGTAGAGCTGACAATGAGGTCTGGTGAGGACATATCACCAGGTGTAGAGCTGACAATGGGGTCTGGTGGGGGACTGCACCAGGTGTAGCGCTGGCAATGGGGTCTGGCGGGGAGGGGGATGTCATCAGTTTTAGAGCTGACAACGGGGTCTTGTGGTTGGATGTCACCAGGTTTAGAGCTGACAACGTAATCTGGTACGGCGATGTCACCAAGTGTAGAGCTGACAAAGGGGTCTGTTGGTGGGATTTCACCAGGTGTAGAGCTAACAATGTGGTCTGGCGATGGAATGTCACCAGCTATAGAGCTGACACTGGGGTCTGGTAGTGGGATCTCACCAGGTATAGAGCTGACAGCAGGGTCTGGTGGGGGGGTGTCACCAGTTGTAGAGTTGACAACGGGGTCTTGTGGAGGGATATCACCAGTTGTAGAGCTTACAATGGGGTCTGTTGGAGAGATGTCACCAGGTGCAGATCTGACAATGGGATTTGCTGGTGGAATGTCACCAGGTGTAGAGTTGACAACAGGGTCTGGTGGGGAAATGTTACCAGGTGTAGAGGTTACAACAAGGTCTGGTGGGGGAATTTCACCAGGTGTAGAGATGACAATGGGGTCCGCTGAGGAGATCTCACCAGGTGTAGAGCTGACAATGGGGTCTGGTGGGGGACTGCACCAGGTGTAGCGCTGACAATGGGGTCTGGTGGAGGACTGCACCAGGTGTAGCGCTGACAATGGGTTCTGGCGGTGGAAGGGGGATGCCATCAGTTGTAAAGCTGACAAGGGGGTCTGGTGGGATGTCACCAAGTGTAGAGCTGACAACGGGGTCTGGTGGTGGGATGTCACCAGGTGTAGAGCTAACAATGTGGTCTGGCAATGGGATGTCACCAGGTGTACAGCTGACAATGGAGTCTGGTAGTGGGATCTCACCAGGTGTAGAGCTGACCACGAGGTCCGGCGGGGGGATATCACCAGTTGTAGAACTGACAACGCGTCTTGTGGAGGGATGTCACCAATTGTAGTGCTGACAACGGGGTCTGGTCGAGAGATTTCACCAGCTGACAATGGAGTTTGCTGGTGGAATGTCACCAGGTGTAGAGCTGACAATGGGGTCTGGCGGTGGGATGCCACCAGGTGTAGAGCTGACAATGGGTTTGCTGCGGAGATGTCACCAGGTGTAGAGCTGACAGCAGGGTCTGGAGGGGGGATGTCACCAGTTGTACACCTGACAGCTGAGTCTGGTGGTGGGATGTCACCAGGTGTAGAGCTGACAGCTGAGTCTGGTGGGGGAATGTCACCAGGTGTAGAGCTGACGACGGGGTCTCGTGGTGGGATTTCACCAACCAATCAGTATGGACATCGCAGCTTCTGGACCTTCCAGAGTCCACTGTTGGCCATGTTATTGGGACATGGAAGCAATCCAGTTTGTGCAGTACAGCCACATTCAGAGAGACTTCGTAAACTGACAGAACCTGGACAATGAAGCCTTTTACAAGCTGTGAAAGCATCACACACATCGTCCGCCCTCGCTCAGGAGGTCTCACATGGCTTTTGGACATCTATTAGTACTAAACCATCCGTAGGGAATGGCATGTGAAGGGTTACCATGGACGATCGGCTGCACACAACTTCCTAGCAGTGACTGCACAGTGGCACCTACAATGATGCTTGGAGCGTCAGACTGTAAGTGAGTTGAATCAAGTGTTGTGGACAGCTGAATCACAGGACACCGTCTTTCGATCAGATTGTGGCACTTGTGTGGCAGTTGCCTGCAGAGCGGTTTCTACGTGACGGCATCGTTCCAACAGTGGTTTTTGGAGGAGGTTCTGTTATGCTGTGGGGGGGGGGGTGTATTCTGCTGGGAAGGATGAGGGCCAATGGTTATAGTAGAGTCCCGACAATGTGGCATTGACTGACCCTGTGGTAATACTCTGGTACAGTTCCGTGTCTTTAATCAACATGACCGAGCACCATGTCATACAGCATTCATTGTTGAGGCTTGGTTTGAGAAGCCCAATGTCTGCAAAGTTCATTGGCCAGCCCAAAGTCCAAGATCTTAATCACATCGAGCTTCATTGGGACGAACTAGAATGCCCTATCTGTTCGCTGCCAACACACCCATCATCCCTCACATCATTATCTGAAGCTCCTCCAGGAATAAAGGCAAATTTTTCCACACATCTATGGAGATCTGGTGGAAGTGGCCACGGAGGGGGACTGCACTCACTGAGGCTTAAGGCGGCCAACACCGGATAGAAAAATGTGAATAAAATCCAGTTTCATCCCCTTTTGTGTGTGTCGTAGTATTTCTCTAAACATTAGAATTCTACATTTGGTAGATTTACCAAAAATTACACCTAGGAAGACTGCAGGTGGCTGCTTGTTATAAAAGCAATTTCGTGAAGTTTGCAAATGACAAATTCTGCAGATGTTTCTTGTGCCTGTACTATTGTCTTGGGGGAAGGAGGATGAGCAGCAGCTGTTCCAACAACACCACCACCAGCACCTTGAGGACACAGTGTGGTTTTTGATATAAATCTATGCTCAGTCACGTGAGTAAAACATTTCCAGTGTGTAACTAATCAGTAGAATCTGCCACGGGGGTGGAGCAACCATTTGGAAAGTTTTCTTTGTTTGTCAATAAATCTCCTTGTCTTCAGTACCTGTCTGCCTTGCTGTTTTGATGCAACATTGGAGGGGGATTTCTATTGCTCACTGGACCCTCCTCTTTCTCAGTAAGTACTATTTTCCTGTTTCAACACTTATAAGTTCGGGTATTTTTTATTCACTACAGCGATCCACATTATGTGTGGATGGGCGGATGCATCCATCAGTTATCACACCCCAGCAGTGCTGAACATCCTCTCTGACAGCACACTGGCATCAGGGCAGGCGAGCACCTCTAAAGCATGTTGTGCAACCTGTAGCCACTCATCCAGCATAGACACCCATAAGTCAGAGGAGCCAACGCCATGTCTGAGATACTCTTGGACTATCATGGATAAGAGCTGCCTGTGACTGTCAGTCCTACACCTTTTTTTCTGCAGGCTATGATGGGCGGAAAAACTATGCTACAGCTCTATTAGACTTCCCTGCCACCATTGGTGGTGCTGTTGTGGTGGCTTCCTGCTTGTCCACCATGAGCAACAGAGCTGCAATTAATTGCAGATGCTTCCCCGCAGCCATGGGGAAATGCTGTGCTCAAGGTGCTTATCAGTCTGTCCTGATATTTTTGCATGGTCCTCCTGCAAGCACTGCAGCATAAAAGCACTCAGATTCCTCAAACTGCCTAAGGGTGATGGCCCACATTCCTCAGGGTCAGGCCTAAGAGTGACTGTCCTCCACGCAGAATACCTGGGGTTAGTGATGGATTGAAGGAACATTGTGTAGCCCCTTCCCTGCCTATGGACCTATATTATCCCCCTCCTCTTCTTCCTCCTTTAAACATCTCCCAAGGGTGGAGAAACATGTTGGAGAAGATGACCACCTTTCTTGCCCAAAGCCACCATCTCTGTGGAGTTGAGTAATGGTGGGTTGAGTTGGGAGATTGGTATCCCTTCCTCCTGCTGTGACAAGAACACATCATTGTCCCTTTCGTGTTCGTTCCTGCAGGTGGACAACAAGGATGGTCAAACTGATTAGTGCATCATTACGACTCACCATTTTTGTCACACGTCTGTGATCTGCAGCCACTCCACAGGCATCAAGTGACGACCTCCATACAGCACATGCTAACAGCATACACCATCTGGTATAATGTGATCGCTCTCTGCTGCCGGCTTAGCCTCTTCAACAAGAGCAACATGAAATTCCACCATGTAGGCACGTCACCGATGAGGCGACTGGGTGTGCAGGCCAAAAGAGTGAGTATGGTGAGCGCTAGTTTTATTGTGGGCAATTAATTATGATTTGTTTTCTCTTTTTGTTTACATTCGGGTGGCAGTGCCCTTGGGCACAATTTGTAGTCGTAAGTGGTGAGTTGCTGAATAATACACAGAGTCAGATATTTTGCCTAACTTGTTGTAAACACAGTATTATTATGACATAAGGCTGCCTGCACACGGGCGGAAATCCCGCGGCGGGATTTTCCGCGGGATTTCCGCCACTGAAAGCTTGCATAGGAGTGCATTACAATACGCACTCCTATGCAGATGGCCGCGGTTTGGCTGCAGAGCTTCGCACAGAAACGTCACTCACCTGGCCGCCGGCTCCGCTCTGCGCATGCGCCGGCTGCCCGGCAGCCGGCACATGAAAAAGCTGGGGCCGCCAAGCATGGGTGAGTACGCATTCGTCCCTGCAGGCGCTGGGGTCGGGTCCCGCGGCGAGAATTCTCGCCCCCGGATCCGACCCGCCCGTCTGCAGGCGGCCTAAAGCAGGGGGATGAGGTCGTTTTCTTTAACAAACTCAGTGAATAATAAACGATACACAATTTGCAACAATGTAGCCACCTGAGTCTAACACATTTCTATACTGAGAGCTTACTCTGGGTTTCTTTTCTCCACCCCTCCTCGTATTTACATCTCTTTATTTATTTATCTCCTTCTCTTCATATTTACATCTTTTTTTATTTTTCCTCTACTCACTGTCAAAGCTGACTCTCCTTCTCGGTTACTCACAGTTTGGCCCCCTGTACACGGGCGGAAATTCCGCGGTGGGATCACAATCCTAAGCAGACGGCCGTGATTTGTCCACGTGAAAACACACGTGGAAAACAAATCGTGGCATGTCCTCTTTCTGTGCGAGCCTCGCACAGCCCCACACAGAAGTGTCAGTAGTACCGGGCCGGCTCCTCTCTGCTCATGCGCTGGCTGGCCGTCAGGCAGCTCACAGCGCAGAGAGGAGACGCCGGGAGCGGGTGAGCGACAGGGCTGTGCAGGGGCACAGGTCTGCATCCCGCTCTGAGAATTCTCGCAGCGGGATCCGACCCGGCCGTCTGCAGGTGGCCTTTCTCTGATATTTCTCTTGTATTTCCCTGCTCCTCTGCTTTCTCTCTTTCTTCTCTCATCTCTTTCTTTCTCTTGCTCCTGCTTGCTCTTCTCTCTCTCTCACTGCTGCTCTCTGTCACTTCTCTCCCCTGCCTGGTACTTTCTTCTCTGCCCTCTTTCTGGCACTTTTTTCTTCCTTCTCTTTTTTATCTGCCTCCTGTCACAGTTGTCTGTCTATTGATCACCTCTGTCACGTGACCAGTTTGTCTGCAGCCAATCGCCATCTATGTGGTTGCTAGGCTTCCTGCATCCTCTGAGTCTCTATGTATTCTTTTTATCTTGTGCAGGTGGATAAAACTGACTTGCTAGGTTCCCTGCATCACTTGTGTAAAATGACGCAGATTAACCCCTAGGGCCGGTTTTTATATTACCCGTCCCCACTGCTATGTAGTGCATGAGTACAGTTTTCGGCCTTTTCCAGCAGTGGATGTAAACCTGGGTAAGTGTATAGGAAGTGCTGCAGTACCATCAGAGGGTCTGCAAATAATTTGCAGTCGCCGGACTAGTGACTTTGACTGACGTCTGAGGCCGCTGGCACGCACTGTGTGTATTTGCTGTTTCTTTGGTTTTCTTTTTGTTTTATATTAACAAATAAAGCGCCGCCAACTAAATAAGCCACAATCCCTGGGAGGCCCAATATGGGAGGACATAATGTCACAGATTATAGCTTATATCTTTGTGAGCTGTCCATGTTTGGCGCAGTGTAATCGAATTCCCCAAACCTCAATGCTAGCAGTGTAAGATCTGCATATAATTCATAGCGGCTGGACTGGCGACTTTGAACGATGTCTGAGGCCACAAACAGAGATCTGCAATATCCCCACTCCAAAGTGTAGTTTGTCTGTCTGCTTTGCTGCTATATACGGTGACAGCAGCAGAAATATCCCCTCCCCCAATGTACAGACCACGTTCCCTATAGGCCTATAAACGTGATGCAGCTTCTTTCTCCGCTCCCTCCAATAGAACCTGTTTAACTTCTCTGTCGGTATACAAGATGTCACACCAGCAGTAATACAGATAGTCCCCGACTTGCGAACATTCGAGTTACGAATTTCGCTAGATACGAACTATCTGTCCTGCACAGTATGATGTAATGCTATGGCTCCCGCCCCCTAATGCTATGGCATTACATCATACTGTGCAGGGACCGGGCAGGCTTCTATCAAGCCTGATAGAAGCCTGTCCGGTCACATCACGGTTGCTGGGCAGCCGGGGGCCTTCTGAAAGGCCCTAGGGCTGTCTATGCAGAGCGCCTATCAGTCCGTGCGCTTGATAGGCACTCTGCATAGGCAGCCCTGGGGCCTTTCAGGAGGTCCCCGGCTGCCTAGCAACCACACAGCGTCCCGCGATCTCATCGTGGGTCGCTGTACGGGCCCCCTGAACGTCGGGTGCCGGCTGTTCTTACAGCGTGCACCCGGCGGCAGCAGTTCCGACGAGCCGCGCCGCTCGTCAGAACTGTTAACACTTTAAATACCGCTGTCGGAGCGGTATTTAAAGTGTTAACAGTTAGGACAAGCGGCGCAGCTCGTCGGAACTGCTGCCGCCGGGTGCACGCTGTAAGAACAGCCGGCACCCGACGTTGTACGGAGCGGGATCCACCCGCGATCCCCTCCATACAACCATTTGTTCGACTTGCGAACAAAACGGACTTGCGAACGGGCTCCCGGAACGGAACCTGTTCGCAAGTCGGGGACTAACTGTATATCCTTTGTAGAATATCAATCCCCAACAGACCACATGTCATACAGGTATATAAACGTGATGCAGCTTCTCTGTCCTGCGCTCAACTGTAAGATAGCTGCTGGTTACACTGTGCCTATCTATATATATAAAGCTGAAAGCCCTCACTGACTCACTCACTCACTGACTCACTCACTCACTGACTGACTCGCCAAAAGTTCTCCAACTTCCCGATGTCATAGAAACATAAAATTTGGCGCAAGCATAGATTATCTCCAAAATAGGAAAAGAAATTGGGTCCCAACTCGATTATTCAATTCTAGCGCAAAATAATTGGCGTCGAAATTTAACGTACATAATCTAAATCACTCACTTCCCAATGTCATAGAAACGGGAAATTTGGCACGAGCATTAATTATGTCATAAATAGAAAAAGTTAATAGGTCCCAACTCGATTATTCAATTCTATGCGCAAAAGAATTAGCGTCCAAATTTTACGTGCAGAATATAATTTTCTCACTTTCCGGTGTCATAGAAACGTGAAATTTGGCACGAGCATTGATTATGTCATAAATAGGAAAAGCTAATGGGTCCCAACTCGATTATTCAATTCTATGCGCAAAAGAATTAGCGTCCAAATTTTACGTGCAGAATATAATTTTCTCACTTTCCGGTGTCATAGAAACGTGAAATTTGGCACGAGCATTGATTATGTCATAAATAGGAAAAGCGAATGGGCCCCAACTCGATTATTCAATTCTATGCGCAAAAGAATTAGCGTCCAAATTTTACGTGCAGAATATAATTTTTTCACTTTCCGGTGTCATAGAAACGGGAAATTTGGCACGAGCATTGATTATGTCATAAATAGGAAAAGCTAATGGGTCATAACTCGATTATTTAATTCTATGCGCAAAAGAATTAGCGTCCAAATTTTACGTACGGAATCTAATTTTCTCACATTCCGGTGTCATAGAAACATGAAATTTGGCAGGAGCATTGATTATGTCATAAATAGGAAAAGCTAGTGGGTCCCAACTCGATTATTCAATTCTAGCGCAAAAGAATTGGCGTCGAAATTTTACGTGCAGAATGTAATTTTCTCACTTTCCGGTGTCATAGAAACGGGACATTTGGCAGGAGCATTGATTATGTCATAAATAGGAAACGCTAATGGGTCCCACCTCGATTATTCAATTCTATGCGCAAAAGAATTAGCGTCCACATTTTACGTACGGAATCTAATTTTCTCACTTTCTCGTGTCATAGAAACATGAAATTTGGCACGAGCATTGATTATGTCATAAATAGGAAAAGCTAATGGGTCCCAACTCGATTATTCAATTCTATGCGCAAAAGAATTAGCATCCAAATTTTACGTGCGGAATGTAATTTTCTCACTTTCCGGTGTCATAGAAACGGGAAATTTGGCACGAGCATTCATTATGTCATAAATTGGAAAAGCTAATGGGTCCCAACTCGATTATTCAATTCTATGCGCAAAAGAATTAGCGTCCAAATTTTACGTGCGGAATGTAATTTTTTTCACTTTCCGGTGTCATAGAAACGGGAAATTTGGCATGAGCATTGATTATGTCATAAATAGGGAAAGCTAATGGGTCTCAACTCCATTATTCAATTCTATGCGCAAAAGAATTAGCGTCCAAATTTTACGTACATAATCTAAATCTCTCACTTCCCAATGGCATAGAAACATGAAATTTGGCACATGCATTGATTGTGTCATATATATGAAAAGTTAATAGGTCCCAACTAGAGATGAGCGAACACCAAAATGTTCGGGTGTTCGTTATTCGGAACAAACTTCCCGTGATGCTCGAGGGTTCGTTTCTAACAACGAACCCCATTGAAGTCAATGGGCGACCAGAACATTTTTGTATTTCGCCGATGCTCGCTAAGGTTTTCATGTGTGAAAATCTGGGCAATTCAAGAAAGTGATGGGAATGACACAGAAACGGATAGGGCAGGCGAGGGGCTACGTGTTGGGCTGCATCTCAAGTTCACAGGTCCCACTATTAAGCCACAATACCGGCAAGAGTGGCCCCCCCCCCCTCCCAACAACTTTTACTTCTGAAAAGCCCTCATTAGCATGGCATACCTTTGCTAAGCACCACACTACCTCCAACAAAGCACAATCACTGCCTGCATGACACTCCACTGACACTTCTCCTGGGTTACATGCTGCCCAACCGCCCCCCCTCCCCCCCCACAGCGCACACCAAAGTGTCCCTGGGCAGCCTTCAGCTGCCCTCATGCCACACCACGCTCATGTCTATTTAGAATTGCGTCTGCCATGACGAGGGACCGCAGGCACACACTGCAGAGGTTGGCACGGCTAGGCAGCGACCCTCTTTAAAAGTGGCGGAGCGATAGCCCACAATGCTGTACAGAAGCAATGAGAAATAGAATCCTGTGCCACCGCCATCAGGAGCTGCACACGTGGGCATAGCAATGGGGAACCTATGTGCCACACACTATTCATTCTGTCAAGGTGTCTGCATGCCCCAGTCAGACCGGGCTTTTTAATTCATAGACACAGGCAGGTACAACTCCCTATTGTGAAGTCCCTGTCGACCCACAGCATGGGTGGCTCCCTGGAACCCACCGGCGGTACACAGAAATATCCCATTGCATTGCCCAACACAGCTGAGGTAGTAATGTCGTGCTTAATGCAGGTGGGCTTCGGCCCACACTGCATGCCCCAGTCTGACTGGGGTTCTTTATAAGTGTACAGATGTAGTAAAAAGTCCGTGTGCACCTACAGCATGGGTGGGTGCCAGGAAGCCACCGGCGGTACATAGAAATATCCCATTGCATTGCCCAACACAGCTGAGGTAGTAATGTTGTGCTTAACCCTTTCCAATCCAATTTGTATATGGTTTTCCTAGGGGGCTTACTCTTTTTCTGCTGTTATACAACGGCGCTATATGCTGGCTAAAGCCAGTACTGCATGAGCTGACATGTAGGATAGGCTCCGACAGCAGAGAGGCTGGCAATATACAGTAAGAGAACCCCGACGGACGTCTACCAACAACGGAGCTGTACAGCCTTAAACCCTAATGTCTTCACAGGTCACACAGTGGACTGGAAAGGGTTAATGCAGGTGGGTTTCGGCCCACACTGCATGCCCCAGTCAGACTGGGGTTCTTTACAAGTGGACACATGTAGGTTAAACTCCCTGTGGACCCACTGCCTGGGTGGGTGCCAGGAAGCCACCGGCGGTACATAGAAATATCCCATTGCATTGCCCAACACAGCTGAGGTAGTAATGTCGTGCGTAATACAGGTGGGCTTCGGCCCACACTGCATGCCCCAGTCAGACGGGTTCTTTAGAAGTGTACAGATGTATTAAAAACTCAGTGTGCACCTACAGCATGGGTGGCTCCCTGGAACCCACCGGCGGTACATAAAAATATCCCATTGCATTGCCCAACACAGCTGAGGTAACGTCAGCTGTAATGCAGGTGGGCTAAAAATTAATTTGATTACACTGTAGGCGAGGGCCCACAAAAATTGCTGTATCAACAGTACTAATGTACATCCCAAAAATTGGCCATGGCCAGCCAAGAGGGCAGGTGAAACCCATTAATCGCTTTGGTTAATGTGGCTTAAGTGGTAACTAGGCCTGGAGGCAGCCCAGTGTAACGAAAAATTGGTTCAAGTTAAAGTTCCAACGCTTTTAAGCGCATTGAAACGTATAAAAATTGTTCAGAAAAATTATTTGAGTGAGCCTTGTGGCCCTAAGAAAAATTGCCCGTTCAGCGTGATTACGTGAGGTTTCAGGAGGAGGAGCAGGAGGAGGAGGAGGAATATTAGACACAGATTGATGAAGCAGAAATGTCCCCGTTTTGGATGGTGAGAGAGAACGTAGCTTCCATCCGCGGGTGCAGCCTACGTATTGCTTACGTATCGCTGCTGTCCGCTGGTGGAGAACAGAAGTCTGGGGAAATCCAGCCTTTGTTCATCTTGATGAGTGTTAGCCTGTCGGCACTGTCGGTTGACAAGCGGCTACGCTTATCTGTGATGATTCCCCCAGCCGCACTAAACACCCTCTCCGACAAGACGCTAGCCGCAGGACAAGCAAGCACCTCCAGGGCATACAGCGCTAGTTCAGGCCACATGTCCAGCTTCGACACCCAGTAGTTGTAGGGGGCAGAGGCGTCACCAAGGATGGTCGTGCGATCCGCTACGTACTCCCTCACCATCCTTTTACAGTGCTCCCGCCGACTCAGCCGTGACTGGGGAGCGGTGACACAGTCTTGGTGGGGAGCCATAAAGCTGGCCAGGCCCTTAAAGACTGTTGCACTACCTGGGATGTACATGCTGCTCGATCTACGCACATCCCCTGCTACCTTGCCCTCGGTACTGCGCCTTCTGCCACTAGCGCTGTCGGCTGGGAATTTTACCATCAGCTTGTCCGCAAGGGTCATGTGGTATAGCAACACTCTCGAACCCCTTTCCTCTTCGGGAATCAGAGTGGGCAGGTTCTCCTTATACCGTGGATCGAGCAGTGTGTACACCCAGTAATCCGTCGTGGCCAGAATGCGTGCAACGCGAGGGTCACGAGAAAGGCATCCTAACATGAAGTCAGCCATGTGTGCCAGGGTACCTGTACGCAACACATGGCTGTCTTCACTAGGAAGATCACTATCAGGATCCTCCTCCTCCTCCTCAGGCCATACACGCTGAAAGGATGACAGGCAATCAGCCGGTGTACCGTCAGCAGCGGCCCAAGCTGTCTCTTCCCCCTCCTCCTCATCCTCCTCATGCTCCTCCTCCTCCTCCTGTACGCGCTGAGAAATAGACAGGAGGGTGCTCTGACTATCCAGCGGCATACTGTCTTCCCCCGCCCCCGTTTCCGAGCGCAAAGCAGCTGCCTTTATGGTTTGCAGGGAATTTCTCAAGATGCATAGCAGAGGAATGGTGACGCTAATGATTGTAGCATCGCCGCTCACCATCTGGGTAGACTCCTCAAAATTACCAAGGACATGGCAGATGTCTGCCAACCAGGCCCACTCTTCTGAAAGGAATTGAGGAGGCTGACTCCCACTGCGCCGCCCATGTTGGAGTTGGTATTCGACTATAGCTCTACGTTGTTCATAGAGTCTGGCCAACATGTGGAGCGTAGAGTTCCACCGTGTGGGCACGTCGCACAGCAGTCGGTGCACTGGCAGCTTAAAGTGATGTTGCAGGGTGCGCAGGGTGGCAGCGTCCGTGTGGGACTTGCGGAAATGTGCGCAGAGCCGGCGCGCCTTTACGAGCAGGTCTGACAAGCGTGGGTAGCTTTTCAGAAAGCGCTGAACCACCAAATTAAAGACGTGGGCCAGGCATGGCACGTGCGTGAGGCTGCCGAGCTGCAGAGCCGCCACCAGGTTACGGCCGTTGTCACACACGACCATGCCCGGTTGGAGGCTCAGCGGCGCAAGCCAGCGGTCGGTCTGCTGTGTCAGACCCTGCAGCAGTTCGTGGGCCGTGTGCCTCTTATCTCCTAAGCTGAGTAGTTTCAGCACGGCCTGCTGACGCTTGCCCACCGCTGTGCTGCTGTAAGATGGTGAAACAGTCCTCCTGCTGTAAATGTCCTGGTTTCTGTTGTAACTGTCATTTTGTTTTTGACCACAAGAGGTCACTGTGCTCTGGACTGAGACAGAGAAAAAAGAAGTGCATCATGACCATAGAGAGTAGGAGAGAAAAGCGGTTAGGTGCGTGCGAGCGAGCTGAGATGAGCTGGTGAGGACTGCAGCTAGCGAGAGAGACACTGCGATCGACCGGGAAAAGGACCCCAACGAGGACCGGACCTACCGTGAGGGGAGCTGCATTAGAGACTGTTCCAGAGTTTGTCAGACTACCATCTTAACGGAGAAGATGGTCATTACAGACCGGGCTCAGAAGTAGCGGCGTCAGTGAGTTCATATGGTTCTTGGATGAAATCCTATTCCTGCGTTCCGGACAAAGTCTAAAGGTACCCACCAGACCCGGGTCAGCCAGAGAACTAAGGCCTCTGGTGTAACCGTGCACGCACCGCCAATCTGACTGAGACTAATAACAAGGCCGGCAGTTAGTTAGTTAGTTAGGCATACTGATGGCCGCCGGCCGCACTGCTGGGGACTGAGCTGTCCGACATAGTCCTAACACACAGAGAACTCTATACTCGTAGAGCTGTCTAAGGATATCTACAAGTCACACGTTACGCAACTGTACTTTGCCTTGACTTGTGAGCTATATATATTGTTATATCTGTTGAGTGGTGTTGTGTAAGGGGAGAATACGGGTGTGTTGATAAGATTGTAAGCTCTTGTGCTGTGCCGCCGGTGCTTCCCTAGCATCCTCACTGATTGTTCCTACTTCCAGGGTGATAGAAGGTAATAGCGGCTGGTTAGAGACGGCCTGCGGCTAGGCAAAAGCTTGGAGGATATTGAAGGCGCACATTATAGAGCACAGCGCTGCATGGCACAAGAGTCTCAGCTTCCCCGCTGAGTGTATGTAACTTTCTGGGGGAGTTCGGGTTGGTTAAGGGTTCTGCCAAATTAAGTAAAATCTCATTGCTACGGATTGGTTTTGAGTCGCGTCTTTTGTTCAGGACTTCGCTGTATTCTGGAAAGCCCACCCCGGTCGGCGGCTTACACTTGGCGTAGTCGGCAGGATACAGCGATCGTCATGGACGGAGACGTGGCGGGAAACATTCCCCTAGCGCCAGCGGCCCAGGGTGCCCCTGCGCAACAAGAATTCCTAGCCCCAGTACCTGTCACGCCAGCCCAAGTAGGGTACTTATCGGCTGGAGCACTAATGCAGCACTTGCCAAAGTTTAACGGTAAAAATATGGGGCTGCAGGACTGGACCGAAAGGGTACAAAGTATAGTTAAATTGAGTAATTTGATACCTGCGCTGCGTGCAGAGATAGCATTGGGGGCCCTGGAAGGCGACGCTAGACGGACCGTGATGGTACGACCCGAGTCAGAAAGAGACACTTTGGAGAAAATATTCTCCCTGCTGGAGGGAGCACAGGGAGGGCGAACCAGGGTAGCGCAGTTGCGCAGCAGCTTCTTCAACCGGTCCCAGCGAGAGGGTGAAACGTTAATACAATACTCTAACGCCCTACAGGAAGTGTTGAATGAAGTGCAACGACGGGATTCAGGGGCCATGGGAGCTTTCAAGGAAGTGGACCGGCTACTACGAGACCAATTTATTCTAGGACTATCCAATAGATTTTTACAGGATAAACTGCAAGAGATGACCCGGGCAGATGCTGACCTGACATTTTATAATGTTTACCGGGCTGCTGTAGAGAGAGAAGAAGAGCCCATGGCTGTGAGTGTGAAGGCAGTGAGTAGCACCCAAGTGACAGGGGCCCGGGGAGGTCTTGAAGACTCCGAGTCCTTGAAGGATGTGGTCCAGGCCCTACGAGCAGAAATGAGAGAACTCCGCCTGGAAGTGTCCCAGATGAAGGCGGACTCATCCAGGGCCCCGGGATTGACCCCATCGTCCTGCCCACCTCCACAGAGAGTGTTCCGGGGGCGAGGATCCATTAATCCAGACCCATCCGGGGTGCGGGGATCAAGGGGACCTCTTTGCTGGAACTGCCGACGGTATGGCCATATCGCTCGAGAGTGCCACCAACAGACGGAACCTGAGCTGGCTTTAAACTTCCGACTGCCGCAGTAACAGGGCATCCTGCGGCAGTTCCCTCAGAGCTAAGCCCACTACGCAATGAACGCGATCTCTATGCTAGCAGTCCCATTATGGAAGCTGAGCTGGAGGGCCAAAAGGTACACTGCCTAGTGGATACCGGATCGGAATGCACCCTGATGCCGTTGGAGTTTTTCGAGAGACACTTCGGGCATATGATGGAACCGGAAGATGGAAGTGTTATCCGGTTGACAGCTGCCAATAATGGTGCAATGGATGTACAAGGGATCGTCTGGATGCGAGTCCGGCTGTTTGGGCAGGGCATTGGCAAAAAGGGGATCGTGCTGGTAGATCATCCGTCCCGAAAGGGACTCGATGTAACGCTGGGCATGAACGTGCTGAGAGACCTCGATCATCACCTCTATGCCAAGGAAGGGCCTAAATACTGGCAGCGGACCACCACGCACCGGCCAACTCAAAAGGTCCTACAGCAGATGGTGAGGAGCTGCAGTTTACAGAAGAGCCTCATGTCAGGGTGTCCTATTGGGCATGTGAGAGTACCGCTGAGAGCTCCAGTGAAGATTCCACCACGCCAGGAGAAAATTTTGATGCTTCCAGTGGGAGCTGGGCGGCCACTGAATGGACTGGAGGTCCTGATCGAACCTGCTCCACGGGGAGAACTGCAGAACCGCCCGCTGGTAGCCCGAGCACTCGTCACCGTGAAAGATGGGTGCGTGCCTATACGCTGCCTCAATGTCTGGGACAGTGAGTCGATCGTTCCTGGGAATACCCTGCTGGCTGAAGTTCATGTGCCCGAGGGCGGTGTCATTCACCGGAGGAGCTTCACGCTACAGCCAGATGGGAGGTCAGCTTGGACCTTTGCTGTGAAGGTCCAGCAAGAACAGGCCCCAACAGCTGAGTGGAACGGTCGAGTGATCATGTCTCTGATGGGAGTGGACCCCCGCTCTCTGACCCCGGGGCAACAAAAGCTTCTGGAAGACACGCTATGGGAATACCAGGAAGCGTTCTCAAGGCATGATGAAGACTTCGGGTGTGCCACCGCTATCGAGCATGAAATCCCTACCCGCGACGCTGCGCCAGTTCGAGAACGGTACAGGCAAATCCCACCCAAGATGTATCAAGAGGTGAAAAATATGGTGGCCTGCATGCTGGAAAACCAGGTGATACAGGAAAGTAAAAGCCCGTGGGCTGCTCCTGTGGTCCTGGTGCGAAAGAAAGACGGAAGTCTTCGGTTCTGTGTAGATTATCGGAAATTGAATGCCCAAACCATCCGGGATGCTTATCCTCTTCCACGGATCGAAGAGTCACTATCCTCCTTGGGTCGAGCCAAGTACTTTTCCACGCTCGACCTGGCTAGTGGATATTGGCAAGTGCCAGTAGCTGAAAAAGACAAGGCAAAGACAGCCTTTATCTTGCCCATGGGACTATATGAGTTCAATAGGATGCCGTTCGGACTGACCAACGCTCCAGGGACGTTTCAGCGGTTGATGGAGCACTGTCTGGGTGACCTAAACTTTGAATCAGTATTGATATATCTGGATGACATTGTGGTGTTTGGGACTTCATTCGAAGATCATCTTAAAAAACTGCGGCAGGTCCTGGGACGACTACAAGATCATGGTCTGAAAATCAAGCCCAAAAAGTGTCAACTGCTTCAACAGCGCATAGAGTTCCTGGGACATGTGGTCACTCCAGAAGGGGTACAACCGGCCCCTAGCAAGGTGGAGGCCGTGCAAAAGTGGCCCCAGCCAAGAACCCTACGGGAAGTACAAGCGTTCCTAGGCCTGGCCGGATATTACAGGAGATTTATACCCAAGTTCTCTCATCTGGCCGGTCCACTAAACGAGCTGCTGAGAGGCACAACTGGAGGGCCCAGGAATCGCCCCATTGAGTGGGGGCCACGACAGCAAGAAGCCTTCGAGGCATTGAAAAGAACTCTGACCAGCGCCCCAATCCTGGCCTATGCACAGTTTGATAGCCCGTTCTTGCTGTACACGGATGGAAGTTTACATGGTCTTGGAGCTGTGTTATCTCAAGTTCAAGACGGGCGTGAGAGGGTCATTGCCTATGGCAGTAGGTCGTTAAGGGAGTCGGAGCGCAACCCTGACAACTATAGCTCCTTTAGGTTGGAGCTTTTGGCGCTGGTCTGGGCCATGACTGAGAAGTTTGCAGAGTATCTGACGGGTGCAGAAGTGACTGTGATGACGGACAATAACCCGCTAGCGCACTTGGAGAACGCTAAGCTAGGCGCCCTTGAGCAGCGATGGATGGCCCGCCTTTCCAAGTATCGATACCGCATCCAGTTCCGGTCAGGGAGGGAGAACGGCAACGCCGATGCCCTCTCCCGAGTTCCAGTGGGGTCGCCGACCAAGAGGGGAGAAGAGGATTTAGAAGACACTGAAATTCCACACCTCGGCAGAGTACCACCATTCCAGAATCTGACACATTCAAGTGGGGTGGCTTCAGGGATGCCGATGGTGTTGGGGAAGACGTTGGGAGATTGGGAAAGAGTCCAAAGTAGCTGCTCGGACCTATGGAAAGTGAGAGAGTGGGTCCGAACTAAGGTTTGGCCTCGCCCGGACGAGCGGGCCAGTCTGACGCAGGAAGGTCAGAAGTTGCTGAGACAATGGGATAAGCTGAGTATTAACCAGGGGCTCCTGTGCCGGACCATATACGTACAGTCAGAGCTGCAGCACCGGCAACAGGTTGTCATCCCTATGTCACTGGGACCAGCTGCCGCTCAAGAAGCCCATGAGAGGGGGGCTCATTTCGGGAGCGCGAAGACGTACCAATGGCTCCAGCGCTTTGTATATTGCCCGGATTTGGGAGAAATGGTGACCGAGGCATGTCTGAAATGTCGGTCCTGCGGGCTGAGTAAAAGCCCCGAGCAACGGGCCCCTGTGCAAACTATCCGCACTTCCGCCCCCCTGGAAATCTTATTGATTGATTATGTACAGATCGGGTACTCTACCTCAGGACACCCCTACTGTTTGGTCATGACGGACCACTTCACAAAATATGCAGTGGCCGTGCCCACCAGAGATCAGACGGCTGAATCGGCTGCTGAGGCAGTCTGTAAACACTTTATACAAGTGTTTGGGTGTCCGCGGAGAATTCATTCAGATCAGGGGGCATGTTTCCAGGGTGCTTTGATGAGGGAGCTGTATCAGCTCTATGGTATCGAACGTTCCCGCATGACTCCGTACCATCCACAAGGGAATGGGGCGTGTGAGCGGTTCAACCGCACCTTGATACAGATGCTGCGGACTCTAGAGGAAAGTCAAAAAGCCCAGTGGCCAGAGTACTTACCTGAGCGGATGTGGGCCTACAACAATAGGGTTCACAATACCACTGGTTACTCTCCACACATGCTTATGTTTGGGAGAGCAGACCAGGAGATCGAGGATCTTCACATGCCGGATCCGAGGCAGCCTCCGCCGAGGAGCACCACCGCCTGGGTGCAAGACCATCGCCGCCGACTGAGAGCAATACATAAGGTTGTGGGTGAGCGCCTGAGACAAGTGGTGCACCCCAACCCGGGGCCAGTGCAGATGGACGAGTATGCTCCAGGTGATCGTGTGATGGTCAGAGCCAAGAGGCCAACCGGAAAATTGGATGGGCGGTGGGAGGCGGTTCCATACATAGTGAAGCAGAAGGTAGATCCTGATATCCCCGTGTATGAGGTTGAGCCCGAGGGGACTGGGGGACCCTCAAGGAACCTCCACCGTAACATGTTGAGACACTGTGACTTTCAGCAACCTGCGGCTGATAAGGAGATGCTTATCCCTACCCCTAGTATTGGGGAACCCCTGGTAGATGATGAATGGTGGGTAGTTCCTGTCCCGGCCATGTCGGAGTCCCCGGTCGTGACAAGCTCGCCACCCAGGGAGAGAGATGCCCAGCCAGCAGAACCACATCCACCGAGTGTGCCAACTGTCCCTGGTCCTATGACTCTGCGCAGGACGGCCAGGTCCACCGCTGGTGTACCCCCACAGCGCTACGCGCAGGATGAGTTTGAGTGGGGGAGGTTGCCGGGGACGGCAACATCTAGTGGGGTGGCATGTAAGATGGTGAAACAGTCCTCCTGCTGTAAATGTCCTGGTTTCTGTTGTAACTGTCATTTTGTTTTTGACCACAAGAGGTCACTGTGCTCTGGACTGAGACAGAGAAAAAAGAAGTGCATCATGACCATAGAGAGTAGGAGAGAAAAGCGGTTAGGTGCGTGTGAGCGAGCTGAGATGAGCTGGTGAGGACTGCAGCTAGCGAGAGAGACACTGCGATCGACCGGGAAAAGGACCCCAACGAGGACCGGACCTACCGTGAGGGGAGCTGCATTAGAGACTGTTCCAGAGTTTGTCAGACTACCATCTTAACGGAGAAGATGGTCATTACAGACCGGGCTCAGAAGTAGCGGCGTCAGTGAGTTCATATGGTTCTTGGATGAAATCCTATTCCTGCGTTCCGGACAAAGTCTAAAGGTACCCACCAGACCCGGGTCAGCCGGAGAACTAAGGCCTCTGGTGTAACCGTGCACGCACCGCCAATCTGACTGAGACTAATAACAAGGCCGGCAGTTAGCTAGTTTAGTTAGGCATACTGATGGCCGCCGGCCGCACTGCTGGGGACTGAGCTGTCCGACATAGTCCTAACACACAGAGAACTCTATACTCGTAGAGCTGTCTAAGGATATCTACAAGTCACACGTTACGCAACTGTACTTTGCCTTGACTTGTGAGCTATATATATTGTTATATCTGTTGAGTGGTGTTGTGTAAGGGGAGAATACGGGTGTGTTGATAAGATTGTAAGCTCTTGTGCTGTGCCGCCGGTGCTTCCCTAGCATCCTCACTGATTGTTCCTACTTCCAGGGTGATAGAAGGTAATAGCGGCTTGTTAGAGACAGCCTGCGGCTAGGCAAAAGCTTGGAGGATATTGAAGGCGCACATTATAGAGCACAGCGCTGCATGGCACAAGAGTCTCAGCTTCCCCGCTGAGTGTATGTAACTTTCTGGGGGAGTTCGGGTTGGTTAAGGGTTCTGCCAAATTAAGTAAAATCTCATTGCTACGGATTGGTTTTGAGTCGCGTCTTTTGTTCAGGACTTCGCTGTATTCTGGAAAGCCCACCCCGGTCGGCGGCTTACACTGCCACACCGCGCGACACCGACTGCTGGCGACATGCTGCTGCTAACACATCTTGATTGCGAGACAGAGGAGGAGGAGGAGGAGGAGGAGGAGGAGGAGGAGGAGGAGGAGGGTGCTTTAGTGGAGGAAGCATACACCTCCGCAGATACCAGCACCGAGCTGGGGCCTGCAATTCTGGGGGTGGGTAGGACGTGAGCGGTCCCAGGCTCTGACTCTGTCCCAGCCTCCACTAAATTCACCCAATGTGCCGTCAGGGAGATGTAGTGGCCCTGCCCGCCTGTGCTTGTCCACGTGTCCGTAGTTAAGTGGACCTTGGCAGTAACCGCGTTGGTGAGGGCGCGCACAATGTTGCGGGAGACGTGGTCGTGCAGGGCTGGGACGGCACATCGGGAAAAGTAGTGGCGACTGGGAACCGAGTAGCGCGGGGCCGCCGCCTCCATGATACTTTTGAAGGACTCAGTTTCCACAACCCTATACGGCAGCATCTCAAGGCTGATCAATTTTGCTATGCGGACGGTTAACGTTTGAGCGTGCGGGTGCGTGGCGGCGTACTTGCGCTTGCGCTCGAACACTTGCGCAAGCGACGGCTGAACGGTGCGCTGAACTACACTGCTGGATGGGGCCGAGGACAGCGGAGATGAGGGTGTGGGTGCAGGCCATGAGGCGGTAGTGCCTGTGTCCTGAGAGGGGGGTTGCATCTCAGTGGCAGGTTGGGGCACAGGGGGAGAGGCAGGGGTGCAAACCGGAGGCGGTGAACGGCCTTCGTCCCACCTTGCGGGGTGCTTGGCCATCATATGTCTGCGCATGGTGGTGGTGGTGAGGCTGTTGGTGTTGGCTCCCCGGCTGAGCTTTGCGCAACAAAGGTTGCACACCACTGTTCGTCGGTCGTCAGGCGTCTCTGTGAAAAACTGCCAGACCTTAGAGCACCTCGGCCTCCGCAGGGTGGCATGGCGCGAGGGGGCGCTTTGGGAAACACTTGGTGGATTATTCGGTCTGGCCCTGCCTCTACCCCTGGCCACTGCACTGCCTCTTGCAACCTGCCCTGCTGATGCCCTTGACTCCCCCTCTGAAGACCTGTCCTCCTGAGTAAGCGTTGCACACCAGGTGGGGTCAGTCACCTCATCGTCCTGCTGCTCTTCCTCCGAATCCTCTGTGCGCTGCTCCCTGGGACTTACTGCCCTTACTACTACCTCACTGCAAGACAACTGTGTCTGATCGTCATCGTCCTCCTCACCCACAGAAAGTTGTTGAGACAGTTGGCGGAAGTCCCCAGCCTCTTCCCCCGGACCCCGGGAACTTTCGAATGGTTGGGCATCAGTGACGATAAACTCCTCTGGTGGGAGAGGAACCGCTGCTGCCCAATCTAAGCAGGGGCCCGAGAACAGTTCCTGGGAGTGTTCCCGCTCCTGAGCAGGTGTTATTGTAGTGGAGTGAGGAGGCTGGGAGGAAGGAGGAGCAGCAGACAGAGGATTCGGATTGGCAGCAGTGGACGGCGCAGAACTGCGGGTAGACGATAGGTTGCTCGAAGCACTTTCTGCCATCCAGGACAGGACCTGCTCACACTGCTCATTTTCTAATAACCGTCTCCCGCGTGGACCCATTAATTGGGCGATGAATGTGGGGACGCCAGAAACGTGCCTCTCTCCTAATCGCGCAGCAGTCGGCTGCGACACACCGGGATCAGGAGCTCGGGCTGTGCCCACACCCTGACTTGGCCCTCCGCGTCCTCGGCCGCGTCCACGTCCTCTAGGCCTACCCCTACCCCTCAGCATGCTGTATTACCAGTGATTTGATTTCACAGGCAGGAAATAAATTGGCGCAAGACTGCAGGCCAAATATAATTTTTGCCCTTTTTGGAAAACGAAAGGCCCCACTGCCTCTAGTGAATGAATTATCTAAGTTTAATAACTGTGCTGTGTCCCTGCTTATGTGTCACAGAACGTGAGGGTAGCAGAGTTATTATAACTCTGGCAGAGCAGGTATTTTTTTTCCCAATTAAGGAAAGCAAATGGCGAAGCCAGCAGTAAAGCGTAGCTGGGTGCGTCTGATTTAGCAATGTTGTTCACGCAGCTCACACGTGTCCACAGCCCTTAGGACGGACAGAGGCTGGACAAATAGATTTGTTTTCAGTTTTTTGGCACCAAAAGGCAGCACTGCGTATATTCTATGAATAATAACTGTGTTGTGGCCCTGCCTATACAATTCTTTCCCTGCAGTATCAATGGAGGGTGCAATGCTCTGCAGAGGCGATTTTGAGAAGCAAAAAAAAATGCAGCACAGCTAACAGCAGCCTGGACAGTACTGCACACGGATAAATATGGCCCTAGAAAGGACCGTTGAGGTTCTTGAAGGCTACACTCACTCCTAACACTCTCCCTGCCTATGCAGCACTTCTGTCCCTAATGCCGGGTGCAACGGTCTGCAGAGGCGATTTTGAGAAAAAAAAAATTTGCCACTGCTAACAGCAGCCAACACACAGCTATCAGTGGCCCTAATAAGGACCTTTGGGGGGTCTTGAAGCCTACACTAACTACCAATTCTTTCCCTACAGCAGCTCCGGTACAAACAGCACTGTCCCTCATCTAACTCACACCGCATCTGAGGCGAGCCGCGGGAGGGGCCGACTTTTATGTTCGGGTGACACCTGATCTTCCCAGCCACTCACAGCAGGGGGGTGGTATAGGGCTTGAACGTCACAGGGGGAAGTTGTAATGCCTTCCCTGTCTTTCAATTGGCCAGAAAAGCGCGCTAACGTCTCAGGGAAGGAAGTGAAAGTAACCAGAACACCGCATGGTGTTCGTTACGAATAACGAACATCCCGAACACCCTAATATTCGCACGGATATCAAGCTCGGACGAACGCGTTCGCTCATCTCTAGTCCCAACTCGATTATTCAATTCTAAGCGCAAAAGAATTAGTGTCCAAATTTTACGTATGTAATCTAATTCTCTCACTTCCTGATGTCATTTTATATGAAGGAAACGTCGCATGGTTACCTCCACGTGGTGTTTCCTGGGTAACGCAGAGAACTATGCAAAATGGTGAACATATGTTTTTCCTCAGTATCTCTAAAGTAACCACGACTTCATAAGATTTTCCGTGTGAACACCAGATAAACACCAGTACCAAATTAACTCGGGCGAAGCCGGGTATATCAGCTAGTGTTATATATGGCTAGGTCATGTGACGCAGGCATCCAATAAACTGCTGCCCATATGCAAGATGGAGGGCAAATTTAGTGACATAATCAAGGTGCCCAGGCTGCTGATTGGCTGCACACTTACGACAGCAGCAGGCATTATGGGAAATTCAATTTTCCCATGATTTTTCCAAAAATCACTTCGGACTTACCCTATTTTGCCTGGCCGATCAAAACAAGCAACAATAGTCCCAATACCTTTGTCAACATTATCCCCCATCCACAGGATATCTACAGTGTAGGGGATAACTTGCGGATTGGTGGGGGTCTCATCTGTGAGACAACTGGCGATCTCAAGAACAGGAGTCCTGTGTCCTCCTTCCTTCTCACTGCAGGGTTACTGCGCCCCCCTGCAGGGAGGAGGAGACTGAATGCAAGAGCACTAGTACTCGATTCACTTGCAATAGGACTGCCACTCACGTATTTCTGTCACTCCCATTGAAATGAATGGAGTGCTGCCCACACATGCTCGGCCAGCACTCCATTCACAGTGACATCACTGCTGGGGGAGAAACAACCCCTGCAATGACAGAAGAGCAGGACTCAGGAGTCCCATTCTCCAGAGTCTCAAGGCAGGTAACCCCCTATACTGTGGATAAAGGATAACTTATTATTCTAGTATGACCCATTTATGGTGGTTGTTCCACAAACATTCTGCAGTGATCATGAGAATAGCGTACAGATGCATTCACTTCTACAGGTCTGACTGAGATAGTCAAGCACTGCATCAGCATATGCACCATTCTCTATTCCCCCCTGCGGATGTACAGTTTACCGTGCTCATGACTGCAGCTCTTGGGCTCCCAACGATCAATCACCTATCGACTAGCCTATGGATAGGTGATAAAAGACTTCCTAGGGAAAACCCCTTATTAACCATAATTATTGAAAAAATTACCAAATCTGGGATTGACAAGGCAACTGTTAGGTGGATTCACAACTGGCTGAGTGATCGGACTCAAAGAGTGGTCATAAATGGCTGCACATCCAAGTGGAAGAATGTATCAAGTGGGAACCACAAGGCTCTGTCCTGGGCCCAGTGTGGGTCAACATTGTTATAAATGATCTGGAGGAGGGAATTGATGGGAAACTGATCAAATGTGCGGACGACACAAAGCTAGGAGAGATAGCTAACACTAGGCAAGAGAGAGAGGATTCAAAAAGATCTAGAAAAGCTTGAACAGTGGTCGGCGAATAACAGAATGGTATTTAACAAGGAGAAATGCAAAGTTCTACATCTGGGCAAGAAAAATGAAAAAAGCGCATACAGAATGGTAGGAATTGGGCTAAGCAGCAGCACATGTGAAAAAGACTTGGATATACTAATAGATCATAGACTGAACATGAGTCAACAATGTGATGCAGCAGCCAACAAGGCAAACACAATTCTGGGATGTATTAAGAGAATCATAGAGTCTAGATCACGTGAGGTCATTATTCCCCTCTACTCTTCCTTAGTCAGACCTCATCTGGAATACTGGGGCCAGTTCTGGGCACCCCACTTTAACCCCTTAAGGACCAGGTTGTTTTGTACCTTAAGGACCAGACACTTTTAGGGATTTTATCCATGTGGCGTTTTTACTGCTCTATTTTAGTTTTATTGGGGGTAAAAAGCTAAAAAAAAAAAGATTTTTTTAACGTTTATAGTTTTTTTCAAATTATTTTTATATTTACACCAAAGTAAAGTATGGGAATGGGTTCCTCTATTTGGTTTTGGTTTACAGGTGCTCTTATAGCAATGGTTTTGTTTGGTGTTGGTTTTGGGTTATTTTCTTTCTTATGTACATATTATTTTTCTATTCTGGAATTTTATTTTACTTATTTATGTAATGATGTTATTTACTATCTATGTCCCCCATGACGTCATCTAAGACCTCTGGGGGACATTCACATTTTTTTTTTTTATTTGACACTTTCCCACTGTAGCTGGGGCATCAATAGGAGCCCCAGTTACAGGGGAAAGCAACCCCTGTAGTGACATTAATAACTTGCAGAGCTGCCAGCTCTGCAGTAGCAGGGAATCCCGGGAGGTCACATGACCCCCCCCCCCCCCCTTCCCCAGGCTCCCGTAGTGAAAATGCATTTTACTTTCACTTTCCCCACACAGTGCTCATTGAGCACTGTATATCGGGGAAGCAGAAGGCAGGAAGGGTTTACAACCCCTGCTGCCTTCTGCTCTGGGTTATCAGCTGTCACTAACAGCTGATAACCCGTTCCTGCTCTGATTGATTGCAGAGCAGGAGACTTAAAGGAGGCTTTAAGCCCAGGACCAGCTGCCATAATTTAGCCGCGGCTGCTGCCAGCGGCTTCATTGAAGACAATGGTCTGCCGGGACCCCATAATTATTTTTTAGGGAAGAGCTTCACAAATAAGCTCTTCCCTGAAAAACAAGAATTTTAGTGTACAAAAAAAACCAAAAACATACCTGTGTGCCGCTGCCGTGTCCCTGCGGGGTTGAAGAACACATGCGGCAGATGTTTACTTCATCCCCGCAGGGAGAAAGAATTCCCTGCTGCACCTGTCACATCTGTGACAGATGCGGCAAAGGAATTCTTCATCCCTGCAGGGAATAAAGAATTCCCTACCACAGCTGCCACTGATGACAGCTGCGGTAGGGGATCCAGCTGCTGGCACCCCGTAATTGCTTTTCAGGGAACGGCTTTAAGTATAAACCCTCCCCTGAAAAACAAGGCAAAATAGTGTAAAAATACTCACATACTCACCTTCCTTCAGCTGCCGGGGCTCAGCCGCGTCTTCCCTGCACTGTACCCGGTTCTGTAATGCAGTTCTTTCAGCAGCCGGGGAATTAAAATCCCTGCCTGCTGAAAGAGCTGCTTGTAATTGGCTGAGACGCATAGCCATTCACAGCAGCTCTCGACCATCATTCATTCAGCAAGAGCTGCCTGAAAGTGCTGTGCTGATTGACTGAGTGCTCAGCCAATTACAGGCAGAGCTTAGCTATTCATCAATGAATAGTTAAGCACTGTCTGTAATTGGCTGAGCGCTCAGCCAATCAGCACAGCACTTTTTAGGAGGTGGGGATTTTTAAATCCCCGCCTGCTGAAAGTGCTGGACAGCAGTGCCGGGGAGCCAGGCGGAGGATGTGTCTCAGTGGCGGAGAGGTGAGTGAAGAAATTTTTTTTAACCAGCTAGAGATGATTTTTAGGGAAGGGCTTATATTTCAAGCCCTTCCCCAAAAATCATACTGCGGGGGTTGCCACAAAACCACTGCTTTCAATGGGGCCGGCAGCAGCAATGGGATAGTATTCTGGACTTCTGCCACAGCTGTCACAGCTGTGGCAGAGCATGCCTTTATCCCCGCGGTCCCCGCAGGGATGAAGGAAACTACTGCTACAGCTGTCACAGCTGTGCCAGAAGTCCGCGGTATTCTCCCTATGCTTTCAATGGGGCTAGCGCTGCTGCTGGCCCAATTGAAAACACTGGCGATATTGCAACGTTGTTCTTGCGCTGCAAGGCAAGTGTTTTCACTCGCTCTCGCAGCGCAAGAAATAAAAACGCCAGCGGGTGTGAGCCCTAAGATAGATACATTCAGCAGCAGAGCTGACAGGCAATGATTTTAAAGGGGTTGTCCCGCGCCGAAACGGGTTTTTTTTTTTTTTCAATAGCCCCCCGTTCGGCGCGAGACAAACCCGATGCATGTGTTGAAAAAAAAAAAACGGATAGTACTTACCCGAATCCCCGCGCTCCGGTGACTTCTTACTTACCTGGTGAAGATGGCCGCCGGGATCTTCACCCTCGGTGGACCGCAGGTCTTCTGTGCGGTCCATTGCCGATTCCAGCCTCCTGATTGGCTGGAATCGGCACACGTGACGGGGCGGAGCTACGAGGAGCGCTCTCCAGCACGAGCAGCCCCATTCAACACGGAGAAGACCGGACTGCGCAAGCGCGTCTAATCGGGCGATTAGACGCTGAAAATTAGACAGCACCATGGAGACGGGGACGCTAGCAACGGAACAGGTAAGTGAATAACCTCTGTATGGCTCATAATTAATGCACAATGTACATTACAAAGTGCATTAATATGGCCATACAGAAGTGTATACCCCAACTTTGTTTCGCGGGACAACCCCTTTAAGGGAGTTAACCCTCCAGACGCTGCAGCTGTGCCAGACTCATACAGAGAATAGACATAACAAATTTGCACAGAGCATCCACCTAAGACAATACATGTATGACAATTATAGAGGGCTCCAAAATGATGTTCTGGGACACTACAGGAGTAGTTCAGTTCCCTTTTTTTTCCATTCAGCCCAGACCTTTATGATGACATCTCCCTTCCACATTGTCTCTGCAAATTTCAACATGCAGACATGTTTAGCTCTTTGACTTTCCAGCTCCCTCTTTATGATTCCCATACCTTTACACAATTTGCCTATCCATAATGCCCCAGAAAGTAGTTAGGCCTCACATACTAAGTGCCACTATTAGTGCCTCAACACAACAAAAGTGCCTACTTTTATGCACCTATCAGTAATAATGCCTCTTTTATGACACTATACGTCGTCCTCATGTGCAGGGGGGTGGGGGGGATGGAATAGCCCGGAGCAGGAACTGAGCTCCCGCCCGCTCTCTGCCTCCTCTCCGCCCCTCTGCTCTATTTGCAACAAAGCAAAAGTGCCTCCTTTTATGCACCTATCAGTAATAATGCCTCTTTTATGACACTATACTTTCCTCTTTCACTCCCTCTTCCCCCTTCACTCTGCTCCTTCCTCACTTCCAGGTAGTGCAATCACATGCTAGATGGAATGTGACCACTCTGGCCAAACCTGACAGAAAAGGAGAGGAGGAGATGTTTGTTGTCTCTAATATAGGCAACAATAATGCTGCTTCTGAGGACATTAGTTTGAAAAGAGCCCAACTAAAAATATAATTTCTTTGCATCATTTTCTTCCCGTTACTGATGTTGGGAAAGACTGCTGCTCACGGGCAAGTGAGCACCGAGCGTACATGAACGTTACCATGGATAATAGGAAGCACCAGGTAACTACCACAGATTAGCTCCTCCCCCTATCTTCTACTAGGGTAAGTGACAGAGCCCTACCTGAGCGGGGACATCGCCCCAATAAAGGGTGGCCCGGCGGTCTTCAGATCTGGCCCTTGCTGCTCCTAGGACCCCCGCACCCCTGGATAGGACACATACACATGCCACTACCGACAGGGACAACTGGACAGGATTAGATGACACACAGAGCCATAATCACACTGTACAACAGCCAATAGGCAAACACTAGTAGCAGATGTTACTGCTATAAATGCCAGGTATTAGCTGACATTTTGGCCAAAATATGGAAGCTAGCGGGCCGCATCACAGCTCCTGGCTATACTGCTAGTCCCTACACTAACCAGGAGTCCAGCAACAACCAAACACAAAACACAAACATTTATTGCAGCCACTACACATAGAATCCACTCACATGAGAACAGAGAAATCTGACCACACCCACACCTGGGAAGACAGCTGACCACACCCACACCTGGGAAGACAACTGACAACACCCACACCTGGGATGAGAGCTGACCACACCCACACCTGGGAGGACAGCTGACCACTCTCACACTTGGGAAGACAGCTGACCACTGCCACACCTGATAAGACAGCTGACCACACCCACACCTGGGAAGACAGCTAACCACACCAACACCTGGAAAGATAGCTGACCACACCCACACCTGGAAAGACAGCTGACCACACCCACACCTGGAAGACAGCTGACCACACCAACACCTAGGAAGATAGCTGACCACACCCACACCTGGGATGCCAGCTTTTATGAGTACTGACCTAGAGTAAATGGCCAACTGGAGACACACACACACACCCAGCCAGCACAATCCCCCACACCTGAGCAAGAAAGCTGCAGATCTGTAGTACCACAGATCCCAGGAGACAGATGTGACAATTGCATTGTCCTCACAAAGTAGAAAACGCTTTCATACCTCCCAACAGTCCTATTTTCTGTGGGATTGACTTATAAAATGGACCTCAAAGGGCTGTTTTAAGAAGGTTTCGTAGGCAATCCTGAGTAAATTGGGGGAAGAGCTTAAGAATGTTCCACAAATGGGAGTGAGGTGTGGAGAGATGCATGGTGGTAATGCATGTGATATTGCTCTTGATACTCTGGATGATCTTTACACCATCATAGCAGGGACAAAAGCCATACATGGCCAACTAAAGCCATAGCCACTATAGCAGATGCAGGGGCCTATAGGTATATACCCACGGGTATATTTAGTATGGACTTAACAAGTGGATCACTGTGCTTGAGAACTATAACATCGTATACCCAGAGGACTTACACAATGGGGTAAAACATGGAAGTTTATGGCCATAACAGAGAGTTTAGGGGTAGCGGGCCTCTTCAGAGCTCCTCAGCACTTATCCACATTTATCTCTGGTTCTTAGCACATATTGTGATCAATACATGTGGGCCCATCCGCCACTTCCAGGCAACCTTTTATCAAATGAGAACCTACACTAAGCAGACGCACCTCTCTTTAGGCCTCCAGTGCATTCAGGGAAGGTACTAGTAGGATCTAGCTATAAACCCTAATTAAGAGGCTTGAGGTAGATGGGGTAAGTAGGGTGCATGGCAGGAGTGGCTGCTTCCATATCTGTTGTGACCCTTTTTACTCATCTGTCCCAAGATGTTTATTGTAAAGCTGCATTCTGCTTTTCCTGCTTGCATTGTTTGTATCTCCTTTGTGCAATGATAAGAATAAAGATGATGATGTGATGTTAGGGAAACATGACAAGTTCTGTACAGATGGAGGATGGACCTCAGTATCGCCGCTGCACCAAGGCACCCCAGTCTGCTGCTGGCAAATCACCAAACAGAGAGGAGATGGAGAGGGAAGGAAACCCTCCTGATGGAACTATTTTCTAACGCTCTGATTTATATGTCTTCTACAGCTCTTTGCTTAATCTGTGGGTCAGGTTGACACGGTGAGCGCTCACTTCCAGCCACGCGCGGCAATCATACGTTTCTATGTCTTGTTTAGTTTTTAGACTCTCATCTGCAGACACCCCTCGCCTTTACCTGGGTCACACCAACATGACTGGCAGATATAATGTATGTTATTTACCTGTAACCTGTAGACTCCAGCACTGGGAACATCTTCTATGACATTATTCGATCACTTCTGGCAGGAAGATTATCTGTATCAAGTACGCCGACCTTTGTCTCTAGGTCTGTAGAACCGTGACTTACAGTCCCAGGAATTGTTTCTGTGTTTAGAACTGTAAGAAGTAATAGATGTGGCTAGTAGAACAGGAGATTTAGTGAAGTCCAGGATGACCAGTGACATGCCATGTAGTGGAGTGGAGGAGCTTACCTCCTGCACATTCTTCACCCTCTCATTAATACGAGCATGTCATAAGCAGGGAGTCCAGGATGCAGTACAGCCAGCGGGTACCACTTTAGGGTAAAAAACATGATGCACTGCACATGGTGCGCTCCCATCCCCTCGCTGGTACTGAGCTCTGAAGAGGCCCCGCTACCCCTAAACACTCTGTATAGTTCTCAAGCACAGTGATCCACTTGTTAAGCCCATACTAAATATGCCCGTGGGTATATACCTATAGGCCCCCTGCATCTGCTATAGTGGCTATGGCTTTAGTTGCCCATCTATGGCTTCTGTCCCTTCTGTGGTATTGTAAATATTGTCCAGAGTATCAAAACCAATATCATGTGCATTACCACCAAGCATCTCTCTACACTACAATAGGACTGTTGAGAGGTATGAAAGCCTTTTCTACTTTGTGCGGACAATGCAGTTGTCCCATCTGTCTCCTGGGATCTGTGGTACTACAGATCTGCAGCTTTCTTGCTCAGGTGTGGGGGATTGTGCTGGCTGGGTGTGTGCGTGTCTCCAGTTGGCCAATCACTCCAGGTCAGTACTCATAAAAGCTGTCCTCCCAGGTGTGGATGTGGTCCGCTGTCTTCCCAGGTGTGGGTGTGGTCAGCTGTGTTCCCAGGTGTGGTGGGTGTGATCAGCTGTCTTCCCAGGTGTGGGTGTGGTCAGTTCTCTTCCCAGCTGTGCATGTGTTCAGCTCTCTTCCCAGGTGTGGGTGTGGTCAGCTGTCTTCCCAGGTGTGGGTGTGGTCAGCTCTCTTCCCAGCTGTGGGTGTGGTCAGCTGTCTTCCCAGGTGTGGGTGTGGTAAGCTCTCTTCCCAGCTGTGGGTGTGTTCAGCTCTCTTCCCAGGTGTGGCTGTGGTCAGCTTTCTCTGTTCTCGTTCTCTCTCTGGGTTGTGTGAGCAGGCTCTGTGTTTGGTGGCTGCAAGAAAGGTTTGTGTCTTGTGGTTGTGTCTGGTTATGTCACTGGACTCCTGATTAGTGTAGGGACTAGCAGTATAGCCAGGAGCTGTGATGTGGCCCGCTAGCTTCCATATTTTGGCCAAAATGTGAGCTAATACCTGGCATTTTTAGCGTTAACATCTGCTACTAGTGTTTTCCTATTGGCTGTTGTACGGTGTGATTATGGCTCTGTGTGTCATTTAATCCTGTCCAGTTGTCCCTGTCGGTGGTGGCATGTGTATGTGTCCTATCCGGGGGTGCGGGGGTTCCTAGGTGCAGCAAGGGCCCAGATCTGAAGACCGCCGGGCCACCCTTTATTGGGGCGATGTCCCTGCTCAGGTAGGGCTCTGTCACTTACCCTAGTAGAAGATAGGGGGAGGAGCTAATCTGTGGTAGTTACCTGGTGCTTCCTATTATCCATGGTAACGTTCATGTACGCTCAGTGCTCACTTGCCCGTGAGCAGCAGTCTTTCCCAACATCAGTAATGGGAAGAAAATGATGTAAAGAAATTATATTTTTGAGTTGGGCTCTTTTCAAACTAATGTCCTCAGAAGCAGCATTATTGTTGCCCATATTAGAGACAACAAACATCTCCTCCTCTCCTTTTCTGTCAGGTTTGGCCAGAGTGGTCACATTCCATCTAGCATGTGATTGCACTACCTGGAAGTGAGGAAGGAGCAGAGAGCAGGGGGAAGAGGGAGTGAAAGAGGAAAGTATAGTGTCATAAAAGAGGCATTATTACTGATAGGTGCATAAAAGGAGGCTCTTTTGCTTTGTTGCAAATAGTGCAGAGGGGCGTAGAGGAGGCAGAGAGCAGGCGGGAGCTCAGTTCCTGCTCCGGGCTCTTCCATCCCCCCCCCCCCCCCCCCTGCACATGAGGACGACGTATATCGGCTCGGCATGAAAACCGAGCCAATATACATTCGTGGGAATGCACCCTTAGGGTCACAGCCCTGTGTGGTGCAGAGTGCTAAGGCAGCAGAAATGCAATCCTAAGCTCTTGCTCATAACCTGAAGGTTGTGACTTCAATCCCCACTTGCCACAGGTAGCCTCTCAGCCTAAACATTCCCAGATACTTTAACCGTTCCTCATCGGACATGATCTGCAGACCGCTCACCATCTTGGTAACTCTTCTCTGAACTTGTTCCAGTTTGTCTATGTCTTTTTTAAAGTGGGGTGCCCAAAACTGGACCCAGTATTCCAGATGAGGTCTGACTAATGAAGAGTAGAGGGGATAATGACCTCACGTGATCTAGACTCTATGCTTCTCTTAGTACATCCCAGAATTGTGTTTGCCTTTTTGCCTGCTGCATCACATTGTTGACTCATGTTCAGTCTATGATCTATTAGTACACCCAGTCTTTTTCACATGTGCTGCTGCTTAGCGCAATTCCTCCCATTCTCTATGTGCTTTTTTCATTTTTCTTGCCTAGTTGTAGGACTTTGCATTTCTCCTTGTCAACCACCTAACGACCACCGATACGCCTTTTGATGACCCGTATCAGCGGACTATGTATAAAGAGAGATCATGGGGCGACCTCTCTTCATATAGCTGACACTTCTGAAAGGCCCCAGGGCTGCCTTAGCAGACTGCCTATCAAGCCATCCCCGTGGGTTAGCTTGATAGACTGCTTGTCAGATCACAGTATGATCACAACCTGAAAATAAGATCAATAAAGTCTTATTAATTGTAAAAAAAAAAGCAAAAGTAATAAAAGTTTAAATCACCCTCCATATACATATACATATTTGTTATCACCGCGTCCAGAAAAGTCCGATCTATCAAATTAGTGGGTTATTTACCCCGCACAGTGAACGTCGAAAGAACGCCAGAAATGCACTTTTTTATAGTCACCCTGTCTCCCAGAAAAAGTGCAATAAAAAGGAAAAAGTAGTATGTATTCCGAAATGGTACCACCTTAAACTACAGGACATCTCGCGAAAAGATGAGCCCTCGAACAACAACGTAGACGGAAAAATAAAAAAGTAATTGCGCGCAGAATTTGGTGGCAGAAAATAACCTAAAATATCTTTGAAAAAATTTATAAGTAGTGCAACAAAAAAAACCTATTCAACTGGAGTATCATAGTAATCGTACCGACCCATAGAATAAAGTTATCAGGTCATTTTTGTTGCAGTTTGTGCGCCGTAGAAGCAAGACGCACCAAAAGATGGCGGAATGTCGTTTTTTTTTTCATTTTATTACACTTAGAATTTTCAAAAAGTTTTTTAGTACATTATATGGTACATTGAATAGAACCATTGAAAACTACAACTCATCCCACAGAACAAGCCCTCATACAGCGACGTCGTTGGATAAATAAAGAAGTTACAATTTTTTTAAAGGGGGTGAGGGAAAAACAAAAATGAAGAGAAAAGGCCGGGTCATTAAGTGGTTAAATACCATTCTGTTAGTCGCCGCCCACTGTTCAAGCTTTTCTAGATCTTTTTAAATCCTCCCTCTCTCTTCCCTAGTGTTAGCTATTAGAGATGAGCGAACGTGTCCGTAACGGACACATCCGCACCCGGACACCGGCTTTAGCGAACACTGGAGTGTTCGCGCGTAAGTGTCCGGGTGCCGCCGGGGGGCGGGGAGATGCGCGGCGGCGCGGGCGGCAGTAGCGGGGAACAGGGGGGAGCCCTCTCTCTCTCCCTCTCCCCCCCCGCTCCCCGCCGCACCCCCCCGCGCTGCCACGGCGGCCCCCGAACTTTTTCGCCCGAACACCGAGGTGTTCGCAAAGTTCGGTGTTCGGGCGAAAAAGGGGCGGGGCCGAACGTGTTCGCTCATCTCTATTAGCTATCCCTCCTAGCTTTGTGTCGTTGGCAAATTTGATCAGTTTCCCCTCAATTCCCTCCTCCAGATCATTTATAACAATGTTGACCAACACTGGGCCTAGGACAGAGCCTTGTGGTCCCCATTTGATACTTTCTTCCACTTGGATGTGCAGCCATTTATGACCACTCCTTGAGTACGATCACTCAGACAGTTGTGAATCCACCTAACAGTTGCCTTGTCAATCCCAGATTTGGTCATTTTTTCAATAAGTATGGTATGAGATACTTTGTCAAATGCTTTACTAAAGTCAAGATATACTATATCCACCGTATGTCCCTGATCAACCCAGTCAGTGATTCTGTCATAGGACATTAGATTCGTCTGGCATGACTTGTCTGTTACAACCCCATGCTGCCTCAGGTTAATTATTCCATTCTCATCCAAGTACTTACATACATGCTGTTTAATAATCTGTTCAAAGATCTTTCCCGGCATAGAAGTCAGGCTCACAGGCCTGTAGTTTCCTGCATCCACCTCCTTCCCTTTTTTTGAAGATAGGGACAACACTTGCCCTTTTCCAATCTTCTGGGACTTCTCCTGTTCTCCAGGAATTTTCACAGATTCCAGTGAGTGGTTCGACAATTACCTCCGCTGCTTCCTTTAGTATCCTTGGATGTAATTCATCTGGACCTTGAGACTTGGCTTCATGTAAGTTAGCTAAATGTTCCCTCACCATCTCTTTGCTTACAGATAGCCTGCATTCTTTTATTCCCCCAATAGCAGAGGGAAGATCAGCTGATGTTACATCTACTTTCTGAAAGAAAACAGATACAAAATATGAATTTAAAAGTTTGTCCTTCTCTACATCATTCTTATCCAATTCACCTTTTTTCATCTTGTAAGCATCCAATAGCATCTTTGACTTTTCTTTTGCCTTTTTTTGATTTTGGCCTCTCTTACAAGCCTCAATTCATTATCATCTTTATCTTTTCTGACACTTGCCCTACAGTTTCTACAGACCCCATTATGTTCTTCTTTAGATATTCCCCCTCTTTCCATTTGATAAACATATTTTTCTTCCTCTTTAACATGTCTACAAGTTCTGTGTTCATCCATCCTGGTCTCTTTAAACGCTTCCCATTCTTCCTTCTTTTAGGGATTGGTAACGATTGTGCTTTGAGAATCTCATTTCGCAAGATTTCCCAACCTTCTTGGACATTTCTGTCCTTAAGAACATCCAGCCATTGGATTCTTCCTATATGTAATCTATATACAACCTGTCCCCCCCAAACATCTCTGACCTAATATACTGATACCCCCACATGTAATCTATATACAACCTGTCCCCCCATACATCTCTGACCTAATATCCTGATACCCCCACATGTAATCTATATACAACCTGTCCCCCATATATCTCTGACCTAATATCCTGATACCCCCACATGTAATCTAATATGTAATACTGATCACAGCACACACTTCACCTTCAAATATGCAGGGAAGACAGTCCTCACCAGCTGGTGCACGCTCATCAAAGATCCTGGATCCTGGATCACAATTTCAGCAACAAAGTATGTATGAGAGCAGCACTCCAGGGGTTAAATAAAAGAATAAATCTTTATTGTGCCCACACGACGTTTCAACCCTCCATCCAAGGGTCTTTATACCCCCACATGTAATCTATATACATCCTGTCTCTCCATACATCTCTGACCTAATATCCTGATACCCCCACATGTAATCTATATACAACCTGTCCCCTCCATACATCTCTAACCTAATATCCTGATACCCCCACATGTAATCTATATACAACCGGTCCCCCCATACACCTCTGACCTAATATCCTGATACCCCCACATGTAATCTATATACAACCTGTCCCCTCCATACATCTCTAACCTAATATCCTGATACCCCCACATGTAATCTATATACAACCGGTCCCCCCATACACCTCTGACCTAATATCCTGATACCCCCACATGTAATCTATATACAACCTGTCCCTCCATACATCTCTGACCTAATATCCTGATATCCCCCACATGTAATCTATATACAACCTGTCCCCCATACATCTCTGACCTAATATCCTGATACCCCCACATGTAATCTATATACAACCTGTCCCCTCCATACATCTCTGACCTAATATCCTGATACCACCACATGTAATATATATACAACCTGTCCCCCCATACATCTCTGACCTAATATCCTGATACCCCCACATGTAATCTATATACAACCTGTTCCCCTATACATCTCTGACCTAATATCCTGATATCCCCCACATGTAATCTATATACAACCTGTCCCCCATACATCTCTGACCTAATATCCTGATACCCCCACATGTAATCTATATACAACCTGTCCCCCATACATCTCTGACCTAATATACTGATACCCCCACATGTAATCTATATACACCCTGTCCCCTCCATACATCTCTGACCTAATATCCTGTTACCCCCCACATGTAATCTATATACAACCTGTCCCCCCATACATCTCTGACCTAATATCCTGTTACCCCCCACATGTAATCTATATACAACCTGTCCCTCCATACATCTCTGACCTAATATCCTGATACCCCCACATGTAATCTATATACAACCTGTGCCCCCATACATCTCTGACCTAATATCCTGATACCCCCACATGTAATCTATATACAACCTGTCCCCCATACATCTCTGACCTAATATACTGATACCCCCACATGTAATCTATATACACCCTGTCCCCCCATACATCTCTGACCTAATATCCTGTTACCCCCCACATGTAATCTATATACAACCTGTCCCCTCCATACATCTCTGACCTAATATCCTGTTACCCCCCACATGTAATCTATATACAACCTGTCCCCTCCATACATCTCTGACCTAATATCCTGATACCCCCACATGTAATCTATATACAACCTGTCCCCCCATACATCTCTGACCTAATATACTGATACCCCCACATGTAATCTATATACAACCTGTCCCCCCCATACATCTCGGACCTAATATCCTGATACCCCCACATGTAATCTATATACAACCTGTCCCTCATACATCTCTGACCTAATATCCTGATACCCCCACATGTAATCTATATACACCCTGTCCCCCCATACATCTCTGACCTAATATCCTGATACTCCCCACATGTAATCTATATACAACCTGTCCCTCATACATCTCTGACCTAATATCCTGATATCCCCCACATGTAATCTATATACAACCTGTCCCCCCATACATCTCTGACCTAATATCCTGTTACCCCCCACATGTAATCTATATACAACCTGTCCCTCCATACATCTCTGACCTAATATCCTGATACCACCACATGTAATATATATACAACCTGTCCCCCCATACATCTCTGACCTAATATCCTGATACCCCCACATGTAATCTATATACGACCTGTCCCCCAAACATCTCTGACCTAATATCCTGATATCCCCCACATGTAATCTATATACAACCTGTCCCCCATACATCTCTGACCTAATATCCTGATACCCCCACATGTAATCTATATACAACCTGTCCCCCATACATCTCTGACCTAATATACTGATACCCCCACATGTAATCTATATACATCCTGTCCCCTCCATACATCTCTGACCTAATATCCTGTTACCCCCCACATGTAATCTATATACAACCTGTCCCCCCATACATCTCTGACCTAATATCCTGTTACCCCCCACATGTAATCTATATACAACCTGTCCCTCCATACATCTCTGACCTAATATCCTGATACCCCCACATGTAATCTATATACAACCTGTGCCCCCATACATCTCTGACCTAATATCCTGATACCCCCACATGTAATCTATATACAACCTGTCCCCCATACATCTCTGACCTAATATACTGATACCCCCACATGTAATCTATATACACCCTGTCCCCTCCATACATCTCTGACCTAATATCCTGTTACCCCCCACATGTAATCTATATACAACCTGTCCCCTCCATACATCTCTGACCTAATATCCTGATATCCCCACATGTAATCTATATACAACCTGTCCCCCCATACATCTCTGACCTAATATACTGATACCCCACATGTAATCTATATACAACCTGTCCCCCCCATACATCTCGGACCTAATATCCTGATACCCCCACATGTAATCTATATACAACCTGTCCCTCATACATCTCTGACCTAATATCCTGATACCCCCACATGTAATCTATATACACCCTGTCCCCCCATACATCTCTGACCTAATATCCTGATACTCCCCACATGAAATCTATATACAACCTGTCCCTCATACATCTCTGACCTAATATCCTGATATCCCCCACATGTAATCTATATACAACCTGTCCCCCCATACATCTCTGACCTAATATCCTGTTACCCCCCACATGTAATCTATATACAACCTGTCCCTCCATACATCTCTGACCTAATATCCTGATACCACCACATGTAATATATATACAACCTGTCCCCCCATACATCTCTGACCTAATATCCTGATACCCCCACATGTAATCTATATACGACCTGTCCCCCAAACATCTCTTACCTAATATCCTGATATCCCCCACATGTAATCTATATACAACCTGTCCCCCCATACATCTCTGACCTAATATCCTGTTACCCCCCACATGTAATCTATATACAACCTGTCCCTCCATACATCTCTGACCTAATATCCTGATACCCCCACATGTAATCTATATACAACCTGTCCCCCCATACATCTCTGACCTAATATCTTGATACCCCCACATGTAATCTATATACAACCTGTCCCACATACAACTCTGACCTAATATCCTGATACCCCCACATGTAATCTATATACAACCTGTCCCCCATACATCTCTGACCTAATATCCTGATACCCCCACATGTAATCTATATACACCCTGTCCCCTCCATACATCTCTGACCTAATATCCTGATACCCCCACATGTAATCTATATACAACCTGTCCCCTCTATACATCTCTGATCTAATATCCTGATATCTCCCACATGTAATCTATATACAACCAGTCCCCTCCATACATCTCTGACCTAATATCCTGATACCCCCACATGTAATCTATATACAACCGGTCCCCCCATACATCTCTGACCTAATATCCTGATACCCCCACATGTAATCTATATACAACCTGTCCCCTCTATACATCTCTGATCTAATATCCTGATATCTCCCACATGTAATCTATATACAACCAGTCCCCCCCATACACCTCTGACCTAATATCCTGATACCCCCACATGTAATCTATATATAACCTGTCCCCTCCATACAACTCTGTCCTAATATCCTGATATCCCCACATGTAATCTATATACAACCTGCCCCCCTCATACATCTCTGACCTAATATCCTGATACCCCCACATGTAATCTATATAGAACCTGTCCCCCGCATGCAACTCTGACCTAATATCCTGATACCCCCACATGTAATCTATATACAACCTGTCCCCCCCATACATCTCTGACCTAATATAGTGATACCCCCACATGTAATCTACATACAACCTGTCCCCCCCATACATCTCTGACCTAATATAGTGATACCCCCACATGTAATCTACATACAACCTGTCCCCTCCATACATCTCTGACCTAATATAGTGATACCCCCACATGTAATCTATATACAACCTGTCCCCCATACATCTCTGACCTAATATCCTGATACCCCCACATGTAATCCATATACAACCTGTCCCTCCATACATCTCTGACCTAATATCCTGATACCCCCACATGTAATCTATATACAACCTGCCCCCCCCCATACATCTCTAACCTAATATCCTGATACCCCCACATGTAATCTATATACAACCTGTCCCCTCCATACATCTCTGACCTAATATCCTGATACCCCCACATGTAATCTATATACAACCTGTAACTCATACATCTCTGACCTAATATCCTGATACCCCCACATGTAATCTAGATACAACCTGTCCCCCCATACATCTCAGACCTAATATCCTGATACCCCCAATATGTAATCTATATACAACCTGTAACTCACACATCTTTGACCTAATATTCTGATACCCCCACATGTAATCTATATACACCCTGTCCCCTCCATACATCTCTGACCTAATATACTGATACCCCCACATGTAATCTAAATACAACCTGTCCCCTCCATACATCTCTGACCTAATATCCTGATATCCCCCACAAGTAATCTATATACACCCTGTCCCCTCCATACATCTCTGACCTAATATACTGATACCCCCCACATGTAATCTATATACAACCTGTCCCTCCATACATCTCTGACTTAATAACCTGATACCCCCACATGTAATCTATATACAACCTGCCCCCCCCCATACATCTCTGACCTAATAACCTGATACCCCCACATGTAATCTATATACAACCTGCCGCCCCATACATCTCTGACCTAATATCCTGATACCCCCAATATGTAATCTATATACAACCTGTAACTCATACATCTCTGACCTAATATCCTGATACCCCCACATGTAATCTATATACAACCTGTCCCCCACATATCTCTGACCTAATATCCTGATACCCCCACATGCAATCTACATACAACCTGTCCCCTCCATACATCTCTGACCTAATATACTGATACCCCCACATGTAATCTATATACAACCTGTCCCCTCCATACATCTCTGACCTAATATACTGATACCCCCACATGTAATCTATATACAACCTGTCCCCTCCATACATCTCTGACCTAATATAGTGATACCGCCAATATGTAATCTATATACAACCTGTCCCCCCCATGCAACTCTGACCTAATATCCTGATACCCCCACATGTTATCTATATACAACCTGTCCCCCCCATACATCTCTGACCTAATATAGTGATACCCCCACATGTAATCTATATACAACCTGTCCCCCCCATACAACTCTGACCTAATATCCTGATACCCCCACAGGTAATCTATATACAACCTGCCCCCCCCCCCCCATACATCTCTGACCTAATATCCTGATACCCCCCACATGTAATCTATATACAACCTGTAACTCATACATCTCTGACCTAATATCCTGATACCCCCACATGTAATCTATATACAACCTGTCCCCCACATATCTCTGCCCTAATATCCTGATACCCCCACATGCAATCTACATACAACCTGTCCCCTCCATACATCTCTGACCTAATATACTGATACCCCCACATGTAATCTATATACAACCTGTCCCCTCCATACATCTCTGACCTAATATACTGATACCCCCACATGTAATCTATATACAACCTGTCCCCTACATACATCTCTGACCTAATATAGTGATACCGCCAATATGTAATCTATATACAACCTGTCCCCCCCATGCAACTCTGACCTAATATCCTGATACCCCCACATGTTATCTATATACAACCTGTCCCCCCATACTTCTCTGACCTAATATAGTGATACCCCCACATGTAATCTGTATACAACCTGTCCCCCCCATACAACTCTGACCTAATATCCTGATACCCCCACATGTAATCTATATACAACCTGTCCCCCCATACATCTCAGACCTAATATCCTGATACCCCCACATGTAATCTATATACAACCTGTCCCCCATACATGTCTGACCTAATATCCTGCTATCCCCACATGTAATCTATATACAACCTGTCCCCCATACATCTCTGACCTAATATCCTAATACCCCCACATGTAATCTATATACAACCTGTCCCTCCATACATCTCTGACCTAATATCCTGATACCCCCACATGTAATCTATATACAACCTGTCCCCCCCATACATCTCTGACCTAATATCCTGATACCCCCACATGTTATCTATATACAACCTGTCCCCCATACATCTCTGACCTAATATCCTGATACCCTCCCACATGCAATCTACATACAACCTGTCCCCTCCATACATCTCTGACCTAATATACTGATACCCCCACATGTAATCTATATACAACCCGTCCCCTCCATACATCTCTGACCAAATATCCTGATACCCCCACATGTAATCTATATGCAACCTGTTCCCTCCATACATCTCTCACCTAATATCCTGATACCCCCACATGCAATCTACATACAACCTGTCCCTCCATACATCTCTGACCTAATATTCTGATACCCCCACATGTAATCTATATACAACCTGTCCCCCATACATCTCTGACCTAATATCCTGATACCCCCACATGTAATCTATATACAACCTGTCCCCCATATATCTCTGACCTAGTATCCCGATACCCCCACATGTAATCTATATACAACCTGTCCCCCATACATCTCTGACCTAATATCCTGATACCCCCACATGTAATCTATATACAACCTGTCCCTCATACATCTCTGACCTAATTTCCTGATACCCCCACATGTAATCTATACACAACCTGTAACTCACACATCTTTGACCTAATATTCTGATACCCCCACATGTAATCTACATACAACCTGTCCCCTCTATACATCTGTGACCTAATATCCTGATACCCCCACATGTAATCTATATACAACCTGTCCCTCATACATCTCTGACCTAATATCCTGATACCTCTACATGTAATCTATATACAACCTGTCCCCTCCATACATCTCTGACCTAATATAATGATACCCCCACATGTAATCTATATACAACCTGTCCCTCATACATCTCTGACCTAATATCCTGATACCCCCACATGCAATCTAAATACAACCTGTCCCCTCCATACATCTCTGACCTAATATCCTGATACCCCCACATGCAATCTACATACAACCTGTCCCCTCCATACATCTCTGACCTAATATACTGATACCCCCACATGTAATCTATATACAACCTGTCCCCTCCATACATCTCTGACCTAATATCCTGCTATCCCCACATGTAATCTATATACAACCTGTCCCCCATACATCTCTGACCTAATATCCTGATACCCCCACATGTAATCTATATACAACTTGTCCCTCATACATCTCTGACCTAATATCCTGATACCCTCCCACATGCAATCTACATACAACCTGTCCCCTCCATACATCTCTGACCTAATATACTGATACCCCCACATGTAATCTATATACAACCCGTCCCCTCCATACATCTCTGACCTAATATCCTGATACCCCCACATGTAATCTATATACAACCTGTTCCCCCATACATCTCTCACCTAATATCCTGATACCCCCACATGCAATCTACATACAACCTGTCCCCTCCATACATCTCTGACCTAATATACTGATACCCCCACATGTAATCTATATACAACCTGTAACTTACACATCTTTGACCTAATATTCTGATACCCCCACATGTAATCTATATACAACCTGTCCCTCCATACATCTCTGACCTAATATCCTGATACCCCCACATGTAATCTATATACAACCTGTCCCCCATACATCTCTGACCTAATATCCTGATATAGTGATACCCCCACATGTAATCTATATACAACCTGTCCCCCACACATCTCTGAGCTAGTATCCCGATACCCCCACATGTAATCTATATACAACCTGTCCCTCATACATCTCTGACCTAATATCCTGATACCCCCACATGTAATCTATATACAACCTGTCCCCCCATACATCTCTGACCTAATATCCTGATACCCCCACATGTAATCTATATACAACCTGTCCCTCATACATCTCTGACCTAATTTCCTGATACCCCCACATGTAATCTATATACAACCTGTCCCTCATACATCTCTGACCTAATATCCTGATACCCTCCCACATGCAATCTACATACAACCTGTCCCCTCCATACATCTCTGACCTAATATCCTGATACCCCCACATGCAATCTACATACAACCTGTCCCTCCATACATCTCTGACCCAATAGTTTGATACTCCCACATGTAATCTATATACAGCCTGTCCCCTCCATACATCTCTGACCTAATATACTGATACCCCCACATGTAATCTATATACAACCTGTCCCCTCCATACATCTCTGACCTAATATCCTGATACCCCCACATGCAATCTACATACAACCTGTCCCCTCCATACATCTCTGACCTAATATACTGATACCCCCACATGTAATCTATATACAACCTGCCCCTCCATACATCTTTGACCTAATATACTGATACCCCCACATGTAATCTATATACAACCTGTCCCCCCATACATCTCTGATCTAATATCCTGATACCCCCACATGTAATCTATATACAACCTGCCCCTCCATACATCTTTGACCTAATATCCTGATACTCCCCACATGTGATCTATATACAACCTGTCCCCTCCATACATCTCTGACCTAATATACTGATACCCCCACATGTAATCTATATACAACCTGTCCCCCCCATACATCTCTGACCTAATATAGTGATACCCCCAATATGTAATCTATATACAACCTGTCCCCCATACATCTCTGACCTAATATCCTGAAACCCCCACATGCAATCTACATACAACCTGTCCCCTCCATACATCTCTGACCTAATATACTGATACCCCCACATGTAATCTATATACAACCTGTCCCCCCCATACATCTCTGACCTAATATAGTGATACCCCCAATATGTAATCTATATACAACCTGTCCCCCATACATCTCTGACCTAATATCCTGATACCCCCACATGTAATCTATATACAACCTGTCCCCCCATACATCTCTGACCTAATATCCTGATACCCCCACATGCAATCTACATACAACCTGTCCCCTCCATACATCTCTGACCTAATATACTGATACCCCCACATGTAATCTAAATACAACCTGTCCCCTCCATACATCTCTGACCTAATATCCTGATACCCCACATGTAATCTATATACAACCTGTCCCCCCCATACATCTCGGACCTAATATCCTGATACCCCACATGTAATCTATATACAACCTGTCCCCCTATACAACTCTGACCTAATATCCTGATACCCCCACATGTAATCTTGGGTAGATACTATGTCCCCTTCATAGATCTTGATATCCCCCTCATGTAAACTCCAATCCACACAACTCCTCCTCCTCTGGTCTGCTCTTCACACAATCATCTCCAGGATTTCTCCGGCACATCCCTTATATAACACAACACATCAGATTCTCCATCGCCTGGGCAAATTTCAAAAATAACGTAAAAACCCTCCTCTTCAGAAAAGCTACAAACTACAGTAACTCTGCGGCCCCCACTGTATGAACACCCCCCACTCCTTGTAGTAAGCCCCCCGCGCCGCGTCTTCTCTCCTCTGTACCGTTTTGTAACTTTTTTACTCTGTTTATTGCTTCTGTTCTTCACAAGTAACTTCAGACCTCTGTTCTGGTATGTTCAGCGCCCGGGAACTAATGACGCTTTAAGATAAATAACAATAAAAGGAAGAAGCATTTCGGATGACCCTAGTAACACTAAATGCTGTAGGCGCCTCCACCTGCAGGTATTGGGGTGGTGCAGTCTGTGTTCACGTCTCCATTGTTCCTTAGCTCTATATTATTCACCCCTCATCCCACATCAGACGGTAACACGATCTTTGGCCCATTGGTTTTCTTATTCGTATAATTATTTATACAGTAAAAGACAGAATTGTGTAATTGTTCGTTTTCTTACATTCTTCAGCAGGTTCCCACAACAATTAGCTATGAATAGCAGAAGCCTCGTTCCCTCACCCGTCAGGTATTCCAAACATCCAGGGGAAATCACTTTCCTTCCTTGAAAAAAAATGTAACCAAACTTGCCAGTAGCCAAAACCGACGTCAACATGATGGCCAATAACTCAGCGTGTTACAATGTATCATTGAAGTCTTCCTATGAAGAAGTGAATCATCCAGTTTACCCCGGGCTAGTCTTCAAAGCAGAACAATAAACAGGTAAATTACAGATAATGAAAGTAGGACAAGCAGCTAATTAGCTTAATGGCTATGAAGGGCACACAATTGGTTTATTGATGCTGTATATGGCTTCAGAACCATGCGAGGAATTCAGCCACAAGAGATGTATTGTTCTGAAATGTTGTCTTGTGAAATTGTGAGGCTGACGCAATGTTGTGCTATGTTACATGGGTTCAATTGATCAAGTTCAACCTTCTCCCCATAGGGGTCCGTACAGCTCAACCTTCTCCCCATAGGGGTCCGTACAGCTCAACCTTCTCCCCATAGGGGTCCGTACAGCTCAACCTTCTCCCCATAGGGGTCCGTACAGTTCAACCTTCTCCCCATAGGGGTCCGTACAGCTCAACCTTTTCCCCACAGGGGTCCGTACAGTTCAACCTTCTCCCCATAGGGGTCCATACAGTTCAACCTTTTACCCATAGGGGTCCGTACAGTTCAACCTTCTCCCCATAGGGGTCCGTACAGTTCAACCTTCTCCCCATAGGGGTCCGTACAGTTCAACCTTCTCCCCATAGGGGTCCGTACAGTTCAACCTTCTCCCCATAGGGGTCCGTACAGTTCAACCTTTTCCCCATAGGGGTCCATACAGTTCAACCTTTTCCCCATAGGGGTCCGTACAGTTCTTTCACACTACTGATGCAATGTTCTGTAGTAGGAGAGCAGCACTAGCCCTACCCCGTGTGGAGCCCACCTACTTAGTCATTTGCTAGTTTAATCTGGATGACCAAGTCCGACTGGCTCTGTTAGAGTAACAAGGCATCTTCCCCAAGGGTCCAGCAGGAGGCACCCTATTGGAGATTACTTGAAGTACTTATTTACCACTAGGATCTACTTTTATTTCAGTTTCACTTAGTAAAAAGGTTTCATATTTCACACATCAAAACTGCATCCGCCTGTGTGAAGGAGCTCTAGATGTAATTACTCCATGGCTTTGGAGCTCTACACACTATGATGGTGTTTCTCCCCTTCCACCTCTTCCTACCTTGGAGGTTGGTTACGGTGCCCAGGTAGGGCTGTCACATCTGTGCCACCACCAGTGAGTTGCAAAATAGAACAGGGTAGAGATGTGAGTTCAAGTTCAGAATCCAAGATGGCAACCTCACCCTATGCTGGCACTACCCCCTCTGCAAAGCGCGAGCTGCATCCTCCGAGTAAAGGGGAGATCTGATCCCTCGTCAAGGGCCACATACAATGATGTTGCAGTCCAGATTTGTGTTTGACACATGTGGGCTAAGATAACAAACCACTGAACTCCAAGGGTTAGGGCACTTAACCACCAGACACCAGGGACCAGGGTAAAAACAAGGGCATGTATACCATGGAGGCAGCCTTATGGCTGCTATGGGGCCACATGGGTACAGTAGTGTCCCAAGCCTTTATGCTGTCTGAGGCAAAGTATGAAATTCTCCCCCACGAAGACAAAAAAAAGCTAAGACACTAATTTTATCAGCATTGAAAGCGCCAAACCATAAGATACCCAACACATATTTGAACATTGAGACTTGTCTTTAATGACAAAGTAATAGTGCCCCTAGTAGTGGCCTTAATTTTAAATGTCCCGCTTGGTGTCCTCAATAGTAGCAGTGATCCCATTATGGGCCCCAGTATTTACAGTTAGTCACCCCAGTAATAAGTGACCCATTTAGTTTCCCCAGTAGTAACCATTATTCCTATAGTAGTAAGTATCTCCTTAGTGGTCCCAGTAGTAATAATGTCCCCCTTAGTGGTCCCAATATTAATAGTGACCCCTATAGTGTCCCTAGTAGTAATAGCAACCCCATCAAGTTGTCCCAGTATTAATATTGTCCCTCATAGTGGCCCCAGTAGTAATAGTGACCCCCATAGTTATAGAAAATTAGTTGGTATAGAGGTGAAAGTCCTGTTACAGTCCTGTGAGCGTCTTCTCATATAACACGGGCCCATATTGGCCCTCTTCTGTTTTTGTCCGCCTCTGTGCAAAAATATAACAGCCTTTTTAACTACAGGAGATTACTTTTATAATGACAGAATATAGGAAAATGCGGAATTACCCTGAGCCAAGGGACCGGAGCTCCAGCATCTCAGTTTAAAAGTGACTTCCAACCAAAGCCTGTGATCCTTGGAGAAGATGTCAGCCGCAGGGGACTGTGGGTGGTCTACAGCTAGCTCCGACGTATGGCATCAGCCCCCGGGATCAGACAAAGGCTCAGTTATGATTCGCTGGCTCACTTCAGCATTGGATGCAGCAGTCCTGCACATGTCTGTGTAATTCAGACACATGCTCAGTGTGATCATACAGCGTGGGAAAACAGAGGAGAGGGAATCACACTAAGAGACAAAGAAGAGTGTTCTTAGGCCAACGCTAAAAGATGCTCCCCAGCTCTGTAATCAGAGATGGCATTGGCTGCAATTTTGGCTCTTTTAGGGCATTTTTAGATTGAAAAAATATCCTAAATTGAAATAGAAAATAATTATCTTCAGTTTATATTTAGATTAAAATAAGAGTCATGAAATATTGCAATTGTCCTGTTACAATAGGCTGACTCATCAGTCCTAGGCTACACAGCTTTGCTGTGTAGCCTAGGACAGTGGGGCAGAGTCATCTCATTGTCATTAGAAAGCAGGCAAGTTTAGGAGGTTTTCTAGGTCATAGTTCACCAACAGCAGGCTGGCAGAAGTTCACTGTTCCGGTGCCTCAACAATCGGCTGAGGAGAAGCTTCTTCATATGGATGGCCAGAAAGCTCAGAATGCCATCCACAGCCCCGTGCCCTGGTTTGGTATTGCAGCTCTCTCCTATCAAAGTAAATGAAACATTCCCTTTAAAGATGACTTGTCATGTAGTAAAGTCAATGTGGCTGGCTGTACAGCTCACCATCTGCAGTCCCATTGACTCTATCATCACTTTTCTATTTTTCATACCCACCCCCATATGGGCTTTTCTTAGATCCATTTACCAACACTGTGAATCTGTCAAGTGGAATCTCGATTCCCAATTCACAGCAGGAGGAGTCAGATCTACAAAGAGCTGGTACGAGTGGACAGAGGTGAATATGAAATAAAGAGGCAATAGAGTAAGTGGGGCCTCTGGACCACCCAAAAAACCACATCAGCTGGGCCAAGGGCAGTGGGGGCCAGAACTAGAGAGAAAGGTTGGAGTCCCAGATGTGAAACCCTCATATATCTTGTGGGCATGCCATAAAAGTCTCATGTGGGAATACCCCTTTAAATGGTGGAGTCTCCAAGGCAATTGCTTCTTTTATTCATGGTAATATCCAGCACAGACCCCAAAAAAATATGCCTACAGGGGTTGCGCCCAGATGTCAGAATGCAAGCCCCAAGGCAAATCACTGAGTCCCATTCTTCATACCTCCAGCACTCAGCTGATCTGACCAGGGGGAGCAGTGCACAATTCCTCCACAGCGGCCACTCTGTGGGAAATGTAGTATTACAGACACAAGAAGGTCCGCCTGGACAGGAGCTGTGCTGACTGAGTGACTATCAATTCTGGTCATGGAGGGTCCCAAATACGGCATAGGGGATAAGGCATGCCATCTTGGCACAACCCCTTTAAGGGTCTGGATCGTGGTACTTGATATTGAGCATAGTGATTTGCATTTTGGAGATTCGATAAAGAATCACATTTTTAAAGGGCCGCTCACCTCTAATTCTGATCTGGAGCCTTTAACGTGGCACTTACAAGAGTCTATGAAGCTAATTAAGCGATTACGTTTTATGGAGCAGCCGGCTGAATCCCGGCTCTTTCTACAAATCCTGTGAAGGTATTATCCGCACAACGGTGAGCAGATGCAATAAAACCTGTCCTCTGCCAAATAGAACCGATGTCTTCACGGCAGGCAGCGAGAGCTCGTCTCTGGGAAACACCCATCGATGCAGTCCTGTAACATCTGCATTGCTGCAAGATGACCTTGTCATATCTATTCAGGGAAACTGCTGAAGCAGAAACCGTGCGAGCGGAGATCAGCCAGAGTGGGGATGGAAATCTGCTGGTTGCACATTCATTCCGATCTGCAGGTACTTTTAGTCCGCTGCAATGTAAATCATATTGACCGCAGGTCGCTAGTCGCGGGATATCCTCACCTGCCTCGTAGAACGTTAACCCATAAAATACAGCGCAGAAGAAACGTCATGTTTGATGGTGAAAGAGAAAAATTCAAAAACATTTTAATAAATGAAATGTAAAATTTCCACATTTGTAATGTTGGGGGGGGGGGGGGGTGTCGCCCGCTCCTCCTCTAATGACCAGGCTTTACACCGGACTACCAATGTCTGAATAGTCACTTGAAATAGTTGCTAAAGCGGACGGACGGCTGTCGTTTCTTTGCCTTCACACAGAGCGAATATTGTTCACTTGTGGCTCAGTATTGCGGTTGAGGAACAAACTATTGGGTGCATGTACAAGAGCCAACATATTGTATGCCAACCAGTAAGGGGGCACCAGGTACTCTAGCAGTGGGGGGGGGGGGTCATTGGAAATTTCACTCCCCATCTAGTGCATGCTCATCGGCTGAGGAGTCCATTTGTACGTATTTATGTGTTTTTGGGAAACAAGCAGCATTAAGTGGGTGGGCAAAATGTTAAACAAATGGGCAGGAGCAAATCAGCATTCTGTTGTGGGCGTGGCCAAACTAGAGCACGCCTCTCTGCAGTTATTGGCTACTTCTTGGAAGACAATTATCTGTTTACACCAGACAATAATTTATCAACCAGCGACTATTTTTAGCTGCACTAAAACAAAGCGACCAGTGAGCAAAACAGCAAGATGCGGGCTCCCCCCACGTGCGTTCTTTTAACGCTGCGATAGCGCTACGTTTTTTTTAACACTATTGTCAATGGGATTTTCTAATGTTAACAACATATTGCAAGTTTGTGCTTTGTGATTTTTGTGTGATGCGTTTTTAACATTTGAAAGTCCCATTGACAATCGTATTTTAAAAACGCAGCGATGTCACGGTGCTAAAAAACCGTAACTAGGTGGGAGCCCTAAAGCATAGAATGTAGAAAAAGGTTGAAGTATTTATCTCATTGAAGTGGGCGAATATGATCTCTGCACATAACGGTAATGTCCATCATAAAGAACAGCAATGTCAATGCAATGTAATGCCCTTAGTGAAGAACTCCTCAGTAATAACACTGTTATACTGTTTTCATCGTTAATCCCATCTCATGGAGTCCCTTACCACCACTGAACCATCTGCACTGAGGTACCACACTCCAGGAAGATAAGACAATTACCCCTTTTATTTTCTTTTTACCGTTTTTATTATTATTTTGTCTGGGACGGGCTTCGGCCTGTATGCGGACTGGCATCACGACAAAACCAGTTAGCACCGTATCCAGCCCAACTGTCGGGTAATGCCAATTATCTTATTTAAGACCCTATTTTTACCCTAGGTGTTTTTGGTGTCTTCTGTGAGGGGAACAGTGGAGCTACTGCCATTGTCTAGAAACTGCACCGACTCCCCAGCGGTCATGCCCACCACTACTGGTGAGAGAGGCTTCATGCCGACAAGCAAGCGGGAGCGACCACACTCAGCATGGAAACTGTTTGTTCTGTAATCAGCCGGTGCCCAGCTTGGAAGCATTAAAAACTGTAAATCAGGACCCCCACCGCATGGACTAAAATAATGGGGTAAAAGACGCTGCATGTTTCTGGGGAGTAACTCTGCATGAGCTGCAGAGTGAAAGTCCAATGGACAGCTAAGGAAGTCAGGTTTATCACAATATGATGGAGCTCTGGTAATACAGGAGGTCGCTGACCAGAGCTCCCTCAGCTCGGTGGTCTGGACTGACCAGGACACACTCAGAACATCATCAGGAGGCTCAAGGATTTTCAGGAGGCAAATTGCTTTGTACCCAACCTCTCCATAAACATTTTGTACCTGATACCACACTCCACATGGTGGCGAGAACAAACACTTCTGTGCCACACCACACCATCTATACAACCTACATGCACCACCCTGTGGGGCAAGACGTGCCTTACCATTCATCTGACAGACTCACACACCTCATCCAGTGACTGTGACTGGTTATGCATATCTAAAATAGCCATCGGACAGGAATAGAGATCATTCATGGTGTCCACATGGGCCACGATAGGGTCTGTTATGATAAAATGAATTACAGGGTTGTCCAGTTGTAAACAATTGATGGCCAAACTGCAGGATAAGCTACCAATAGTAGATCAGCTGGGGTCCGCTGCCTGGGAGCCAATCAGCTGATTTATGCAGGAAACAAACAGCACCATTCCTGCTGCAGTGGCCAGGCTTGGCATTACAGGCATTAAAGTGTAATTGTTCTCATTAACAGAAATCAAGTAACCTTGTAGATATGATACCTTCTAATGGCTAACAAAAATACATGATGTTACAAACTACACAAAGCTGGCAACCCAGGGGGGGGGCAATTATCTCAGGTGTGGGAACTCTCACTGACAAAATCTTAGGATGAGTAAAAGGTGTCCTCAACTCAAACTACTGGTGAGAAATACAACCAGCTACTTGCAGGACACCACGGACCTACTGAACAAACTATCAACCATAGGTCCCCTCCCCAATGGTGCCATCCTGGCCAACATGAATGTGGAGTCCTTATACTCCAACATCCCACACGAAGATGGACTGCCCGCCTGCCAGTTGCACCTTAAGACCAATGGGGTTACCTCTGAATCAGTGTTATAACTCACAAGATCCATCCTCACACAGAATTATATCTCCTTTGTCAAAGAGATATTCCTGCAACTCACTGGAACCACCATGGGCAGTAAAACGGCACCGCAATATGCCAAACTTTTCATGTCAAAACTGGAAAATGACTTTCTGGCCTCCTGCTCCAGCAAACCATTGGCCTACTTCCGCTACATTGATGGCATCATAATCATCTGGACCCACACCAAACAAGAACTAATACAATTCCATGAGAGAGTCACTGCATTCCACCCACCATAAACCTGACATTAAGCTACTCGTATGCAAAAATCCACTTTTTGGACACCACCATAAAAATTTCAAACAACTAAATACAGACATCCCTATACCGGAAACCGATTGATCGGCCCACATACCTCAGATGGGCCAGTTCCCATTCTAAACACATGAAAAAGTCCATCGCCTACAGCCAGGCCATCAGATACAACCGCATCTGCTCCAACCTAACAGACAAAAAAGGAACATTTATATCACCTTGAAAGGATGCTTTTAAATCCAGGCTACCATCCCACCTCAACTGATGACCAAATCACCAGAGCCACCTGGATACCCAGAAATCACCAGAGCCACCAGGATACCCAGAAACCACCAGAGCCACCAGGAGACCCAGAAATCACCAGAGCCACCAGGATACCCAGGAATCACCAGAGCCACCAGGATACCCAGAAATCACCAGAGCCACCAGGATACCAGGAATCACCAGAGCCACTAGGATACCCAGAAATCACCAGAGCCACCAGGAGACCCAGAAATCATTTACTCCAATACACAGAGAAGGAAGGAAACAGACATGTGCCTCTAGTAGTGACCTACAACTCACAGCTATAGGTACTAAGGAAAACCACAAGGAAACTCCACCATACCTACACAAGGATGACCGTCTGATCACCATATTCCCGGACCCTCCGCTTCTGTGTTACAGGCAACCTCCAAGTCTGAGAAACTTTATAATCCGGAGGGCATTGTCCTCCAACACACAACAAGGAACTTACCCCTGGAATGTAAGGAGCTGTAAGACCTGCTGACATGTACGGACTGCAGACAGGATACAAATCTCCAAAACACAGCAGGACTATGTGTCCTGGGGACATTCACATGTTCCACGTCTGATGTTGTATACCTGATGCAGAAAATATCCTGTTGGGGGGCTTTATATTGGGGAAACAGGACAAAAACTGAGAGTGAGGATGAGACCTCATCAGCACTCCATCGAAGAGGAAAAGACGGTATCACCTGTGGCAAAACATTTTTGTGGTCACGAACACAGCATAGAGCAGATGATAGTTATCATCCTGAAGGGCAACTTCAAGTCACAACATCATAGAAGAATTTGGAAGTATAAATTTATGGCCATTTTTGAGACCCTCAAGAATGGAAGGAACCTCAGAGCGGGGTTCTTGCATAAGTGGAGAATATGAAAGGTCTGAAGGAGGTCAAGAGGGATGTCTTCTTCCCAATCATTGTTTTGTTTTTTTTAAATTCATAAGCATTCAGAGATTGATTTGAAAAAATGCTGCCATCCAATAAGTGGCGCTGCAGAACTATTGTTCATCTTTATGTGCAGGGCTAAAGGAGAGATAACAGTTGTCATCAAACTGTCACATTCCTTAGCTCAGTGGACTGATTAAGTATGTATTTCTCTGCTAAGTGTGCCTGATAGTGTTTTAAGTGCAAATGAGTCTTCTGTGTGTAAACATTTGCATTTAGATCAAGAGGGATGTCATTTCTGCATTTGTATCTTATATAAGTGCCTCATCCAAATCAGTTTCACTTAGCCTGATGAAGGGTCCACAGAAGATCCGAAAGCTTGCTGTAACATCATGTATATTTGTTAGCCATTGAAAGGTCTCATATCTAAAAGATACTTGGTTTCTCTTGCTGGGAACAATAACACTTTGCTCTACTGGTGACACCGGACCGAACCTTTTTTTCATTTTACCTAATGGGAGCATTAAAGTGAATGGGATTTTTGCTTGCAATACCAAGCATGGCCATTGCAGCAGGAAAGGAGCTGTCTACTTCCTTCAGAAGTCAGCTTAATGCATGAGGGCACCAGCCTGGCGAACAGCTGGTCACAGTAGTTCGAACCCTGCCAATCAACTATTGCTAGCTTATCCTAAGGATAGGCCATCAATCATTTAGAACTGGTCAAGCCCTTTAAGAGCTACATAAAACATTAGCAGTGATAGCATTTTGCTTAATACAGAAGGCTGGCACCTTCATCTCCCACCTACCATGTGTGATGGACTTCTTATGGGGCAGATTATGCTGGGGGCCTGGATGCAGCTGCTGTGGCTGCAGCCTGTATAGCTTCGTTCCTGGTGATATAATGTCTGTTCTGCGCAGTCATGTTGGTTTTCTCTACCGCCACATATTAATCCATCATTCTATAGATACTCCAAGCCGTACAGGTGACCTCCTCTAATTGGAAATTGTGTTCCATCAGGGCTTCCTGAGGACATTCTTGAGATAACGACGGTGGCAAGTCTTCAAGGATTAGCTTTTCATTGTGATGACTTCTATTGCGGTTGGACTCATCTATCACCGCTCACCGCAATAGAATGTCATTATTTTTTTTTTACCATTTTATACAATTTCTGTAAGACAAAAGCTCGGCATTGGAGAAATAGTGGTGAGACCTCTGCTGGATACAGATGACCCGTAGTGTGGAGTGTTGGCGGTACTGTACGTGCGGCACCTTCTTCTTTTACATATAGGCGTCTCATGTTTTAGTGTCGGAAGGGTTAAGCCTTCTTAGTTTATCGTTGCAATGGCTGGAGTCGCCCGGCATGCATGAGTAATGCCATAATATAACTGGGAAGTGTGTTATAAATAATAAAATGGCGCGTCTCTCTCCCCGGTTTGATATCCATCAGTATTCTAGGATGCGATGACCTGCTGCAGATCCGGCAATTATCTCACCTTCCTGGGTTGAGCCTTCTCAGGCAATTTCATTTTTTAAACTTTGTATTCTTCAAATGATGGTGCCAGAAACGGAGCTCCGATGTGAAGACTATGCAGACCGGAGAACATTCCAGAATGGTGAATTCTTAACCACTTAATGACCAGGTCTGTTTGGATCTTAAAGAAAATGTGACATTTAGGAGTGCACCAACTCTTTATGCTGCCTGGAGTGTGGAATGCCCCCCCCCCCCTCCACCACCACCACCCCCATCCCCCATCCCTCATCCCCCATTCTTCAAGCATTTAAAGTGCCAATACACAGGATACCCAACACATATTTGAATAATTGAGACTTCTCTGAAGTGACAGAGAAATAGTGGCCCCAATAGTAACAGTGACCCAGTTAGGAGCCTCAGTAAAATAGTGACCCCCATAGTGGCCCCAGTAGAAATAGTAACCCCATTAGTGGTCCCAGTAGTAATAATGACCCTGTTAGTGGTCCCAGTAGTAATGTTACCACCAGTAGTTGCCCCTATAGTAATAATGGCCCCCTTAGTGGTCCCAATAGTAATAGTGACCCAGTTAGGAGCCTCAATGGTAATAGTGACCCTCATAGTGGCCCCAGTAGAAATAGTAACCCCATTAGGGATCCCAGTAGTAATAATGGCCCCCTTAGTGGTCCCGATAGTAATAGTAACCCAATGGCCCCAATATTGCAGGAGCAGTGGCCAAACAGGAGATGGGGACGGAGTGAGTGAAATGCTTGTTGGTTTGCTGCCCGTCCCGCTTTCAGCTAGCAATTATTTTTTACTTGCCATAAATATAGCCTGAAAAAAAAAACTGTGCGGAACGGTACGTTGCTGGCCGATGACAGTTATAGTACCACCCCTTTGAGGTCCTGTAGACTGCCACCTGAGGTAGCAGTCTCAGGTCGCCTTATGATAGGGGCAACCCTGGTGCCATCAGAAAATGGCCTATTGCATGAATCAGGTTTTTATGTTAACCACTTGGCGACATTCGACTATCGATTGTTCTATAAACACAAGTGAAGCCAAAGGAGCTCTTACCAAAGCACTGTAGGCCCTTCGTCCTAGCAGTCGTTGGAGGTCTTGGCTGACAGACTTGATGACATAAGAGATCATGTTCTCAGGTGCACAGATCCTTTATAGCTTTGACTTGGCCCATAATTTCACTAAATATTTAATAAGTGGATTACTGAGACAGAATAAACTAATTAGCTTCTGGTGAATGACAATGATGCATGACCACCGACGAAAAGAGTGAACACAGCAGAGGACGTCCCCGAGATGATGAGCATGACCTACCGCCAATGTCTTAATGTCCTTCAGATATGTCTATTCAATGAATTCTATACATTATACTTACTGTTAAAGAAAGAAGCGCCGCAGCATCAATTGGTGCAAAATTTATTTTCAAGTCTTTATTCTCCCATAACAAAAAAGATCTGCAGCGACGTTTCGACCTGCCATTAGGTCTTTGTCACGCTCCAAGGGCACACAGATACACAGTTAGAATAGTAGTCGCCAAATTACACCAGCAATCCGCTGGCAGCCTCATAGCAACAATCAATATAACACGGGTGCTATATACATAATACTACATATATATATATATATATATATATATATATATATATATATATATATATAGTAGAGTGCATCCGAGAGCCATCCCTCCATCCATCCGGTCCATTGCGGCATCTCAACGGGCAAGTGCTCCTGCATCACTGGCTCCACACTACGCTGGCGCGAAGTTCCCCGACTCACACAGGAGTTGGTTCAGTCCATGAAGACCCGCATGCGTTTTCCACAATTTCCTCTGAATAAACATGTTACTGTTGTCCTTGTATTTCTATGCTCATCGGTGATCCATTTTCCTTAGGATTGAAGTATGTTCCATCCAGTTGGATCACACTCATCCCTCCGGTCATTGTATTGATGCTGCCACGCATTTCCCTTTGAGATGATCTTTGGATATGGTCCTCGTCTTTGTGGCGGTTGCATCAGTAAGGGGTCCTACCCCAGTGGGTTCTCCATGTGCTGCTGGTAAAACTTCATTATCATTCTACTTACGGTTGGCCCCCCTCCTGTCCTCCAGCTGCCTCTACTCATAGGGCACACACGCTCTCAGCCCAACTCTTTAAGGGCCCGCATGCGCACCCAGCTTTCCCATCCCCAGCCTATCCTAGTTCTTCTTGGATTAGTTAAGGCGTCTTTCCTTCCTGGAAGGTTCCCAGTGTTCCAGTGAAGATGATTTTGTATTCTGCTTGCTTCCTGGTTTTGACCCTTTACCTGAATGTCCAACTTTCCCGAACTTTGCCTGTCCTGACCTTGACCTGTTTATTGACTGTCTTGCCTGAATGCCATCTGCCCTAATTTCCTGCTTCCTTAGTGCATTGCATGAACTCTGCCTATCCTGACCTCCGTCTTAAGGGCCATTTACATGGACGATTATCGAAAAAGTGTGATAATCATTACGTCAAAATCCAAAACATTGTTTCCTATTTGTTTAGTTTTCATTTGTCGCTTACCTTCAACCAACATAAAATCAATGATGGAGCGCCGACTTCTCGCTACGTATAAACACTCCTCGATGAGGGCTTCACATAGAAGCCAGTAAGAAGTCAGCGATAGTCAGCTGTGGTCTAAACTCTCAGCACGAGCGCCAACAACTGGCGGTGACGTCACCCGCTCATGGAGTCATTTAGCCAAGAGTCGCCCCGTGTAAATGAAGCATTAGCCTGATCGCTTGGTACCAAATCCGGTATCTTTTTGACTTGGCCAGGTCAGCCATCATTTGCTAAGACTACTTATCGAGGAGGTTCCCTACAGCAAAGACCATGTCCTTCTAAAAGGGGGGTGAAAGAATGAAGACCAGGGACCTCCTGCAGATGCCCTCAGGAGTAGCATAAGTGTCACATGGGTCCACGCCCGCGGTGTAGCAATGCCTTGTGTGAATACCACCATGTAGTGCTCAAATAGCAACATAGCGTGACGTAATAATACTAGCGCACATGGGGTAACATAATAGTGCTATACACGTAAGTGATCGCTGGTGCCCAGACATCTGCGGTGCCCCTATTACCAGGGTACATCGCCCACAGAGCTCGCACACCCCTGAAGCTGGCCTTGTCTGTATCATTGTAGAGCTAGGTGAGAAAAATGAATGGCGCATCCCAGCGGTCCGTAGTACTTGTAGGTTATCGTTAGGATCTCTTTAAGAAGCTGATAATTTATCTGTTTATACCTCATTACTTAAAGTTAGGGTTAATAACAGGGGCAGTTACATGCTTAATTCCGATAACCCTGGTGGTCTAGGGGAGTTGAATGAATGATGATTCTTTTACTGCTGCCCATACAAGTTAGTCGATGGCTGTAAGCCCTTTGCTGTAGTAATCAGGTGCAGCCACCAATCCCATCCAATCTCAGGTGGTTCAGTGGTAGTATATAGCCGGGTACCCAGCTTTCCCATTCATGTGAAGGCTTATGAGCCTAAACAGAGGGTCTATAGAGTTAGGTACCCATCCATTAGGTTCACCTTGACGTGTCGGGTGGGCATACATGGATTTGATCAAATTGTTCACTAGGAACCTTGCATTTTTATGCAGTTAGTACAAAAAACCATTATGCATTTGTTTGCAAATATTAAGTGCGTCGGGTGCTGCAGCGCATGTCTGTTGCTGTATTTCCTGCAGCCGTGGCTTATTGTGTACCTTCACACTTAATTTATTTGTTAGATGTGCAGACTTTTGTTTTCTGGTATGAGACCTGAGACTGCAGCCTGAGACGAAGGTCTGCAGGGCCTCAGAGGGGCGGCAGGTTGCCACCCGGTTGGCAATTATTTTTTCCGTCCATTAATGGTCAACTACGGTGGGCACTATTACTACTGGGACTACTATAGGGGTCACTAATGCTGCTGGGGCCACTACAGAGTATACTAATATTACTGGGGCCACAATGGGGGTCACTATTACTAGTGGCAACACTATAGGGGCCATTATGGGTCACACTGTTAAAATAGGGGCCACTATGATGATCGCTATTACTATCGGGGATACTGCAAGGGGCACTATTACTACTGTGGCTATTATGGGGGTAACTATTACTTCTAGGGCCACTATGGGGATCACTGTTATTACTGGGGCCACTATTACTACTAGGGCCACTATTATTACGTGGTCACTATTACTACTAGGACCATTTTTATTACTTGGTCACTATGGGGGTTATTACTACTACTAGGGCCTTTATCATTGCTTGGGCACTATGGGGGCCACTATTATTACGTGGTCACTATTACTACTAGGACCATTTTTATTACTTGGTCACTATGGGGGTTATTATTACTACTAGGGCCTTTATCATTGCTTGGGCACTATGGGGGTCACTATTAATACTAGCGACACTATGGGGGCCACTATTATTACTATTGCCATTATTATTACTTGGGGACTATGGGTGATACCATTATTACTGGGGCCACTATCCCAGACTAACCCCGACCTTAGTCTCTTCAGTACTGCATCTAGCTCCTGCTCACTGTCCGTACCCAGAACAATGACAGAGGAAGAAGTCTCCACATTGCTCTTCTCTGCTCGCCCCACCACCTGCGCTAGCGACCCTCTCCCCTCACACCTCTCCGGTTCCTCTCCCTAGTGGTCATCTCCCATCTCACCACTATATTCAACCTCTCTCTGACCTCTGGCATCTTTCCCTCTTCTTTCAAACACGCCATCATATCCCCACTACTAAAGAAGCCGACTCTTGACTCGACTGATGCTGCCAACTACCAACCCATCTCTAACCTCCCCTTCATCTCGAAACTATTAGAACACCTGGTTTACTCCAACCTTATAAGCTATTACTCAGAAAACTCTCTTATCGACTCCCTACTGTCCGGCTTCCGTCCTCTACACTCGACAGAAACCGCACTTACAAATTGAGGCCAAATTGAGGGGCGACTACTCTCTATTGATCCTCCTCGATCTCTCCGCAGCATTTGACACTGTTGACCACAAACTCCTCCTCAGTATGCTACGCTCCATTGGCCTAAAGGACACTGCCCTCTCCTGGTTCTCCTCCTACCTCTCTGACCGCTCCTTCAGTGTCTCCTTTGCAGGCTCTACCTCCCCTCCTCTTCCCCTTGCTGTTAGGGTCCCTCAGGACTCGGTCCTCGGCCCCTCCTCTCCTCTTCCCCTTGCTGTTGGGGTCATTCAGGGCTCGGTCCTCGGCCCCCTCCTCTTCTCCATCTACACAGCCCCTGTTGCACAGACCATCAGTAGTTTTGGCTTTCAGTACCATCTCTATGCTGACGACACCCAGTTATATACCTCCTTCTGTGACATCATAGTGTCGGTCTTCCAGAACGCCACCGACTGTCTGTCCGCTGTCTCTAACACTATGTCCTCTCTCTTTCAAAACTGAATCTCTCAAAAACTGACCTGCTGGTGTTTCCACCCTCCACTAACCGACCTCATCCTGACATCTCCATCTCAGTGGGTGGCATCATAACTCCCAGCATGCCCGCTGCCTTGGGGTTATTTCCGACTCAGATCTCTTCTTTACCCTGTACATCCAATCTCTGGCCCGAACATGTCAGCTGCACCTCAAGAACATCTCAAGAATCCGCCCTTTTCTCACTGTGGACACGCTAAAAATGCTCACTGTTGGCCTCATCCATTCTTGGCTTGATTACTGCAACTCGCTGCTGATCGGCCTCCCCTGCACCAGACTCTCCTTTCTCTAATCCATCCTTAATGCGGCAGCCAGACCCATCCTCCTGTCCAGCCGCTACTCGGACGCCTCTGCCCTGTGTCAGTCACTGCAGCAGCTGCCCGGAAAATACAGAATGCAATTTAGACTCAATATTTCTATAGCACTGTGCCACTGTACATTGTATCCCTCATCTCAATCCACCACCCAGCCAGCGCCCTCCGCTCCGCTAACGAAAAAGTGCCCCTTTAACTCGAACCTCTCATTCCCGCCTCCAAGACATCTTTAGAGCAGCACCGGTCCTCTGGAACGCACTACCCAAAACTATCCAGGCAATCCATGACTCACAAAATTTCAGGCGTGCTCTAAAAACGCACCTCTTCAGGGAGGCATACCATATCCCCTAAATCAAACCCCTCTGTACCTCCTGAGAACATACTCCCTGACCTACTGACTGCAATCCCTGCTAGCCGCCATCAATAGCCCCCTACAGTCATACTGATGCAGCCACTATACGGCCTGACCATTGGATATGTGTATAGCTTCCCACACTCACCACCCCGCCATACGGTGCAAATCTCCACCCCACCATACTGTACACATCTCCACCTCGCCATACCATGCACAACTACACCCCGTGCACATTATTATTAATACTGGGGCCACTGTTTGATTCAGTATTATTACTAGGGCCACTATGGGATCAATATTAGTACTGGGGCTACTATTCGGGGTCTTTATTACTACTGTGGGGGTTATTATTAATACTGGGATCACTATGGGGGTCACAATTACTACTGAGGCCACTGTGGGGGTCACTATTAATGCTGGTATCACTATGGAGGATACTATAACTACAGAGGCTACTAACGTAGTCACTATTAATACTGGGATCATTATGGGGGTCACTATTACTACTGAGGCCACTGTTGGGGTCACTTACTATTGAGGCCATTGTGGGGGTCATTATTAATACTTGGATCACTATAACTGGCACTATTACAACTGAGTCAATTGTGGAGGTAATTATTAATACTCAGATCACTATGGGGGATATTATTACTACAGAGGCCACTAACGTAGTCACTATTAGTACTGGAATCAGTATTGGGGTCATTATTACTACTGAGGCCCCTGTTAGGGGTCACTATTGCTATTAAGGCCATTGTGGGGGTCATTTTTATTACTGGAATCACTGTGGGGGTCACTATTACTACTGAGGCCACTGTGGGGGTCACTATCAATACTGGGATCACTATGGGGGTCACTATTACCACTGAGGTCACTGTGGGGGTCACCTAATACTGGGATCACTATGGGGGTCACTGTTATTACACAGGCCAGTGTAGGGGGTCATTATTAATACTGTGATCACTATGGGGGTCACTATTATTACAGAGGCCACTGTGAGGGTCACTAATAGTACTAGGATCACTATGAGGGATACTATTACTACAGAGGCCACTAATGTAGTCACTATTAATACTGGGATCACTACGGTGGTCACTATTACCAATGAAGCCACTGCGGGGGTCATTATTAATACTAGAATCACTGTTGGGGTTACCATTACGAATAAGAGGCCACTGTGGGGGTTACTATTAATACGGAGATCCCTATGGGGGTCACTTTTACTACTTAGGGCCACTGTGGGTGTCCTTATTAATACTGGGATCACTTAGGGGGTCTCTATTACTACTAAGGCCACTATGGGGGTTATTATTAATATTGGTATTACTATAGGGGTCACTATTACCATTCAGGCCACTGTGTGGGTGACTATTAATACTGAGATAACTATGGAGGTCACTATTACTATTGAGGCCACTGTGGGGGTCATTTTTAATACTGTGATAACTATGGGGGTCAGTATTTCTACTGAGGGCACTGTCAGGGTCACGGATATTACTGGGATCACTATGGGGGATACTATTACTACAGAGGCCACTAACGTAGTCAATATTAATACTGGAATTACTATGGGGGTCGCTATTACTACTGAGGCTACTGTGGGGGTCATTATTAAAACTGGAATCATCTAGGGGTCACTATTACGACTGAGGTCACTGTGAGGGTCACTATTAATACTGGAATCCCTATGGGGGTCACTATGACTACTGAGGCCACTGTGGGGGTCATTATTTATACTGGGATCACTATGGGGGTCACTATTATTATTTCGGCGACCATGGGGGTATTATTATTACTGGGATCACTGTTGGGGTCACTATTACTACTGAGGCTACTGTGGGGATCACTATTAATACTGGGATCACTATGGGGGTCACTTTTACTACTGAGGCCACTGTGGGGTCCTTATTAATACTAGGATCACTATGGGGGATACTATTACTACAGAGGCCACTGTGGGGGTCACTTTTAATACTGGGATCACTAAGGGGGTCACTATTACTACTAAGGCCACTGTGGGGGTTATTATTATTACTGGTGTTACTATAGGGGTCAATATTACCATTCAGGCCACTGTGGGGGTCACTATTAATACTGGAATCACTATGGAGGTCACTATTACTACTGCGGCCACTGTGGGGGTCTTTATTAATACTGGGATCACTATGGGGGGTACTATTATTATTTAGGCCACTGTGGGGGGTATTAAATATTACTGGGATCACTGTAGGGGTCACTATTACTACCGAGGCCACTGTGGGGGTCACTATTAATACTGGGATCACTATGGGGGTCACTATTACCACTAAGGCCACTCTGGAGGTTATTATTAATATTAGGATCACTATGTGGGTCACTATTACTTCTGAGGCCTCTGTGGGGATCACTATTAATATAGGGATCACTACGAGGGTCACTATTGCCACTGAGGCCACTGTGGGGGTAGTTATTAATACTGGGATCACTATGTGGGTCACTATTTATACTGAGGCCACTGCGGGGGTCACTATTAATTCTGGGATCCCTATGGGGAGCAGTCCGGGATACTCAAAGTATATAGCTTCACTGACATCTTTAAAATTCAATCCATCTTTATTGTGCCCGAATCATATGGCAACGTTTCAACCGCAACTGCGGTCTTTATCAAGCCAAAGCATACACAGACAAGTGCACTTTACATATAAAAAGCACATGACTACCATCACCAATCATCACCACACATATAAATTTAAAAAGGCAACTCACAGATACACGTAATCCTATTGGAAGTCCTGGATACTATGCCAATGCATGCGTGGTGGTTTCACAGCTGACTGACACTATGCACGCTCTCTAGAGGAGTGATGATGGAACAAGCGCGCTAGATAAATTGTGCTAGCCAGTTGAGTGTTTAGAGTCTAGCGCGTGCGCTCTGGGTCCTATGACGTCACGTGAGGGTCAGATATCGTGAGATAACGGACCGGACTGGACCATGCGCAGTTCAGCTATGGAGACACCATCACTGAAGCGGAGTATCATTTTCAGGTATTAAGGGCTATAATTTGGATGGGGATCACCATCATCGATTAACCAGGACTTCCAATAGGATCACATGTATCCGTGAGTTGCCTTTTTAAATTTATATGTGTGGTGATGATTGGTGATGGTAGTCATGTGCTTTTTATATATAAAGTGCACTTGTCTGTGTATGCTTTGGCTTAATAAAAACTAGAGATGAGCGAGCACCAAAATGCTCGGGTGCTCGTTACTCGAGACAAACTTTTCGCGGAGGGTTCGTTTCGAGTAACGAACCCCATTGAAGTCAATGGGCGACCCGAGCATTTTTGTATATCGCCGATGCTTGCTAAGGTTTTCATTTGTGAAAATCTGGGAAATGCAAGAAAGTGATGGGAACGACACAGAAACGGATAGGGCAGGCGAGGGGCTACATGTTGGGCTGCATCTCAAGTTCCCAGGTCCCACTATTAAGCCACAATACCGGCAAGAGTGGGCCCCCCCCCAACAACTTTTACTTCTGAAAAGCCCTCATTAGCAATGCATACTTTAGCTAAGCACCACACTACCTCCAACAAAGCACAATCACTGCCTGCATGACACTCCGCTGCCACTTCTCCTGGGTAACATGCTGCCCAACCCCCCCCCGCACGACCCAGTGTCCACAGCACACACCAAAGTATCCCTGCGCAGCCTTCAGCTGCCCTCATACCACACGCTGGCCTCATATCCACACCACCCTCATGTCTATTTATAAGTGCGTCTGCCATGAGGAGGAACCGCAGGTACACACTGCAGAGGGTTGGCATGGCCAGGCAGCGACCCTCTTTAAAAGGGGCAGTGCGATAGCCCACAATGCTGTACAGAAGCAATGAGAAATATAATCCTGTGCCACCGCCATCAGGAGCTGCACACGTGGGCATAGCAATGGGGAATCCATGTGCCACACACTATTCATTCTGTCAAGGTGTCTGCATGCCCCAGTCAGACCGGGGTTTTTTATAAATAGTCACAGGCAGGTACAACTCCGCAATGGGAATTCCGTGTGCACCCACAGCATGGGTGGCTCCCTGGAACCCACCGGCTGTAATAAATGTATCCCATTGCAGTGCCCTGGACAGCAGAGCTAACGTCAGATTAAATGCAGGTGGGCTTCGGCCCACACTGCATGCCCCAGTCACACTGGGGTTTTTTATAAGTAGACACAGGCAGGTACAACTCCGTGTGGACCCACAGCATGGGTGGCTCCGTGGAATCCACCGGCGGTACATAAATAAATCCCATTGCAGTGCCCAGCACAGCTGAGGTAACGTCAGGTTTAATGCAGGTGGGCTTCGGCCCACACTGCATGCCCCAGTCAGACTGGGGTTCTTTATAAGTAGACACATGCAGTTACAACTCCGTGTGGACCGACAGCATGGGTGGGTCCCTGGAACCCACCGGCGGTACATAAATATATCCCATTGCATTGCCCATCAAAGCTGAGGTAACGTCCGATTAAATACAGGTGGTCTTCGGCCCACACTGCATGCCCCAGTCTGATCGGGGTTTTTAATACATAGACACTGGCAGGTACAAATCCCTAATGTGAAGTCCGTGTGGACCCAAAGCATGGGTGGGTCCCAGGAAGCCACCGGTGGTACATAAATATATCCCACTGCAGTGCCCTGTTCAGCAGAGCTAACGTCAGATACACTACAGGTGTGCTTCAGCCCACAGTGCATGCCCCAGTCAGACTGGAAATATGTACCTTAACAGTAACCGCGTTGGTGGTAATGTGGTGGCGACTGCGGACCTAGTAGCGCGGTTTTATTTAGTTGGTTTTCGGAATGTAGCCAGGATAAAGTGGGCCGTGGCGGGGGGATCATGGGGGGGCTCTCTTGTTGTGTTGGTAAAGGTGAAATTCTTGGACTGCCACCAGACGGACCAATGCAAAGGTATTTGCCAAGAATGTTTTTTTTATTGTTGGAGGAGGAGGGGGATGTTTTTGAGGCACTACGTGTCCTCTCCACGTGCCCATGGTTATATGCACCTTAACAGTAACCGCGTTGGTGGGAAATGGCCTCGCCACCATCATGTCTTTGGGAAGCCTCCGTTTCCACACCCCAGTGACATAGCATCAGCAGCGGTATAGGCAGAGCCCAGAATTAGTAACATTTCAGCGGTAGCATTAGGGACAGGCCCCAGTAACATATCACTAGCAGCATTATAGGGGGAGCACAGTCTTAGTTCCATTTCAGTAATAGTAGCAGTCAAGACAGGCCCCAGTAACAATTCCGAAGCAGCAGTATAGGGGGAGCACAGTATTAGTTCCATTTCAGTAGTAGTAGCAGTCAAGACAGGCCACAGTAACAATTCCAAAGCAGCAGTATAGGGGGAGCACAGTCTTAGTTCCATTTCAGTAATAGTAGCAGTCAAGACAGGCCCCAGTAACAATTCCGAAGCAGCAATATAGGGGGAGCACAGTCTTAGTTCCATTTCAGTAATAGTAGCAGTCAAGACAGGCCCCAGTAACAATTCCGAAGCAGCAGTATAGGAGGAGCCCAGTATTAGTTCCATTTCAGTAGTAGTAGCAGCAGTCAAGACAGGCCACAGTAACATTCCCGTTGCAGCAGTTTAGGGAGATAACAGTCTCTTTCACATTTCAGTAGTTGCAGTATAGACAAGGCCCCAGTTACATTTATGTAGCAAAAGTGTAGGCCAACCCCACACACCTTGCTGTAGCATGAGTGCAGGCGAAGCCCATAAAAATTAATTGGATGACAATGTAGGCGAGGGCCCAAAAAAATTGGTGTACCAACAGTACTAATGTACCTCAGAAAAATTGCCCATGCCCAACCAAGAGGGCAGGTGAAACCCATTAATCGCTTTGGTTAATGTGGCTTAATTGGTAACTAGGCCTGGAGGCAGCCCAGTTAAAATAAAAATGGGTTCAGGTGCAAGTTTCAACGCTTTAATGAGAATTGAAACGTATAAAAATTGTTTACAAAAGTAATATGACTGAGCCTTGTGGGCCTAAGAAAAATTGCCCGTTCGGCGTGATTACGTGAGGTTTCAGGAGGAGGAGCAGGAGGAGGAGGAGGAATAGAATACACAGATTGATGAAGCTAAAAGGTCCCCGTTTTTGATGGTGATTGAGAACGATGCTTCCATCCGTGGGTGCAGCCTACGTATTGCTTACGTATCGCTGCTGTCCGCTGGTGGAGAAGAGAAGTCTGGGGAAATCCAGGCTTTGTTCATCTTGATGAGTGTTAGCCTGTCGGCACTGTCGGTTGACAGGCGGGTACGCTTATCTGTGATGATTCCCCCAGCCGCACTAAACACCCTCTCCGACAAGACGCTAGCCGCAGGACAAGCAAGCACCTCCAGGGCATACAGCGCGAGTTCAGGCCACGTGTCCAGCTTCGACACCCAGTAGTTGTAGGGGGCAGAGGCGTCACCGAGGACGGTCGTGCGATCGGCTACGTACTCCCACACCATCCTTTTACAGTGCTCCCGCCAACTCAGCCTTGACTGGGGAGCGGTGACACAGTCTTGCTGGGGAGCCATAAAGCTGGCAAAGGCCTTGGAGAGTGTTCCCCTGCCTGCGCTGTACATGCTGCCTGATCTCTGCGCCTCCCCTGCTACCTGGCCCTCGGAACTGCGCCTTCTGCCACTAGCGCTGTCGGATGGGAATTTTACCATCAGTTTGTCCACCAGCGCCCTGTGGTATAGCATCACTCTCGAACCCCTTTCCTCTTCGGGTATGAGAGTGGAAACGTTCTCCTTATACCGTGGGTCGAGCAGTGTGTACACCCAGTAATCCATAGTGGCCAGAATGCGTGTAACGCGAGGGTCACGAGAAAGGCATCCTAACATGAAGTCAACCATGTGTGCCAGGGTGTGCTCAAAGTTTCCAAAGACCTGGCAGATGTCTGCCAACCAGGCCCACTCTTCTGTAAAGAATTGAGGAGGCTGACTCCCACTACGCCGCCCATGTTGGAGTTGGTATTCCAATATAGCTCTACGCTGCTCATACAGGTGGGACAACATGTGGAGCGTAGAGTTCCACCGTGTGGGCACGTCGCACAGCAGTCGGTGCACTGGCAGATTAAACCGATGTTACAGGGTCCACAGGGTGGCAGCTTCCGTGTTGGACTTGCGGAAATGTGCGCTGACCCGGCGCACCTTTCCGAGCAGGTCTGACAAACGTGGGTAGCTTTTCAGAAACCACTGAACCACCAAATTAAAGACGTGGGCCAGGCATGGCACGTGCGTAAGGCTGCCGAGCTGCAGAGCCGCCACCAGGTTACGGCCGTTGTCACACATGACCATGCCCGGTTGGAGGCTCAGCGGCGAAAGCCAGCGGTCGGTCTGCTCTGTCAGACCCTGCAGCAGTTCGTGGGCCGTGTGCCTCTTATCTCCTTAGCTGAGTAGTTTCAGCACGGCCTGCTGGCGCTTGCCCACCGCTGTGCTGCCACCCCGCGCGACACCGACTGGTGGCGACGTGCTGCTGCTGACACATCTTGATTGCGAGACAGAGGTTGCGTAGGAGGAGGAGGAGTTTGGTTTAGTGGAGGAAGCATACACTGCCGCAGATACCACCACCAAGCTGGGGCCCGCAATTCTGGGGGTGGGTAGGACGTGAGCGGTCCCAGGCTCTGACTCTGTCCCAGCCTCCACTAAATTCACCCAATGTGCCGTCAGGGAGATATAGTGGCCCTGCCCGCCTGTGCTTGTCCACGTGTCTGTTGTTAAGTGGACCTTGGCAGTAACAGCGTTGGTGAGGGCGCGTACAATGTTGCGGGAGACGTGGTTGTGCAGGGCTGGGACGGCACATCGGGAAAAGTAGTGGCGACTGGGAACCGAGTAGCGCGGGGCCGCCGCCGCCATCATGTTTTTGAAAGGCTCCGTTTCCTCAAGGCTATACGGCAGCATCTCCAGGCTGATCAATTTGGCTATGTGCACGTTTAACGCTTGAGCGTGCGGGTGCGTGGCGGCATACTTGTGCTTGCGCTCAAACAGTTGCGCTAGCGACGGCTGGACGCTGTGCTGACAGACATTGCTGGATGGGGCCGAGGACAGCGGAGGTGAGCGTGTGGGTGCAGGCCGGGAGACGGTCGTGCCTGTGTCCTGAGAGGGGGGTTGGATCTCAGTGGCAGGTTGGGGCACAAGGCGAGAGTCAGTGGTGCAAACCGGAGGCGGTGAATGGCCTTCGTCCCACCTTGTGGGGTGCTTGGCCATCATATGCCTGCGCATGCTGGTGGTGGTGAGGCTGGTGGTGGTGGCTCCCCGGCTGATCTTGGAGCGACAAACCTTGCACACCACAGTTCGTCGGTCGTCTGCACTCTTAGTGAAAAACTGCCACACCTTTGAGCACCTCGGCCTCTGCAGGGTGGCATGGCGCTAGGGGGCGCTTTGGGAAACAGTTGGTGGATTATTTGGTCTGGCCCTGCCTCTACCCCTGGCCACCCCACTGCCTCTTCCAACCTGCCCTGCTGCTGCACTTGCCTCCCCCTCAGAAGACCTGTCCTCAGTAGGCTTAGCAAACCAGGTGGGGTCAGTCACCTCATCGTCCAGCTGCTCTTCCTCCGTATTCTCTGTGCGCTCCTCCCTCGGACATACTGCCCTTACTACTACCTCACTGATAGACAACTGTGTCTCATCGTCATCGTCCTCATCACCCACTGAAAGCTCTTGGGACAGTTGCCGGAAGTCCCCAGCCTCATCCCCCGGACCCCGGGAACTTTCCAAAAGTTGGCCATCGGTCACGATAAACTCCTCTGGTGGGAGAGGAACCATTGCTGCCCATTCTGGGCAGGGGCCCGAGAACAGTTCCTGGGAGTCTGCCTGCTCCTCAGAATGTGTCATTGTAATGGAGTGAGGAGGCTGGGAGGAAGGAGGAGCAGCAGCCACGGGATTCAGAGTTGCAGCAGTGGACAGCACAGAACTCTGGGTGGTCGATAGATTGCTGGATGCACTTTCTGCCATCCACGACAGGACCTGCTCACACTGCTCATTTTCTAATAAAGTTGTACCGCGTTGACCCATTAATTGTGAGATGAATCTGGGGACCCCTGAAACTTGTCTCTCTCCTAATCCCGCAGCAGTCGGCTGCGATACACCTGGATCAGGAGCTCAGCTTGTGCCCACACCCTGACTTGGGCCTCCGCGTCCTCGCCCGCGTCCACGTCCTCTAGGACTACCCCTACCCCTCAGCATGGTGTATTACGAGTAGAGCAGAAACAGAACGCTGTAATTAAATGTGCCGCTTATTGGCCGGTGGTTGAAGGCTGACTTCCCTTACTGAACACACAGCAGAGCCAGGAAACAATTTTGTGCACGCCTGTAGTGAGACGTAGGTGCGTATGACTGAGCTAGTGGAATTCACAGCGCAGAAGCAGTCAAGTGGCCAAAGGGCAGTGGTACGCCTTAAGTATTTTGCTTCAATTTGTTTAAATGGTGAGCTGAAACAGCAGACAGATACTGTATGCAGCGTGTATTATATATACTGTTTCCCTCTGGCGCTATGACGGCGGTGATGTAACGGGTACAGCAGAGCCAGGAAACAATTTTGCACAAGCCTGCTGTAATGCTTTGCTGAGTATTAATTAGGACTACTATCCCCAGCAGACACGCAGTATACTGAAGATGGTCACAGGCAGCCCAAATATAGTATTTTTCCCCAATTTTTTTGAAAAAGCCCACTGCCTATATAGCCAGTATACCTCTTTCCCTGCCTCACCAGTACTGCCCCTATACTCTGTAAAATGACTGCAGACTGCGGACGCAATGCTCTGCATGCCCGATATACAAAAAAAAAAAAATTGTGCAACACTGCTAAAAGCAGCCTCAACAGTACTGCACAGATGTGGCCCTAAGAAGGACCGTTGGCGTTCTTGAAGCCTAAAATAACTCCTAACGCTCTCCCTGCCTAAGCACTTCTGTCCCTGGAGTATTACTGCAGGGCGCAATGCTCTGCACGGCCGATATACCAAAAAAAAAAAGTGCAACACTGCAAAAAGCAGCCTCCACACTACTGCACACGGTTAGATGTGGCCCTAAGAAGGACCGTTGGGGTTCTTGAAGCCTAAAATAACTCCTAACACTCTCCCTATAGCAGCTCCGGCACCAGCAGCACTGTCCCTGATCTCTGTCAGAATGCATCTGTGGCGAGCCACGGGAGGGGCCGATTTATATACTCCGGTGACACCTGATCTCGCCAGCCACTCACTGCAGGGGGGTGGTATAGGGCTTGAACGCCGCAGAGGGAAGTTGTAATGCCTTCCCTGTCTTTCTATTGGCCAGAAAAGCCCGCTAACGTCTCAGAGATGAAAGTGAAAGTAACCCGAACATCGCGTGGTACTCGTCACGAGTAACGAGCATCTCGAACACGCTAATACTCGAACGAGCATCAAGCTCGGACGAGTACGTTCGCTCATCTCTAATAAAGACCATATGATTCGGGCACAATAAAGATAGTTTGAATTTTAAAGATGTGAGAGAAGCTACATCCTTTGAGTATCCCGGACTGCTGCTCTATTACTTTATTGGACTTTTGTGTTTAAATGTGGTTCAGGATCCAGAACCATTGACTAGGAGCGTGCAGGTTCTGCCATTGTTTGCCTCCCTTGGATAAAAGGTATATTTGTGTGCTGCTTACAACATGTATGTGTATAGGGATCGCTATGGGGGATACTTTTACTACAGAGGCCACTAACGTAGTCACTTTTAAAACTGGGATCACTATGGGGTCACTATTACTACTGAGGCCACTGTGGGGGTCACTATTATTATTTAGGCCAATGTGGGGATCAATATTAATATTGGGTTCACTATTATTACTGAGGCCACTGTGGGGGTCACTATTAATACTGAGATTACTATGTGGGATACTATTACTACAGAGGCCACTAACGTAGTCACTATTAATACTGGAATCACTATGGGGGTCGCTATTACTATACGTTTTTTTTTAAATCTCCCATGTTTCCCTACTGAGCCTCCTTTTAATTGCATTTCAATTCAATAAACATGCCTTAGGGCGAGCACCCACTGGCGTTTTTTTACCTGCGTTTTGCGTTTTGCGTTTTTCCTGCACAGGCATAGAGATAACATGTGTTCCTGTCCACTGGCGTTTTTTTTGCGTTGCGTTTGCGTTTTTAACATAGGAACTGTCAGTTGCATATGTGTCCTTATTTTTCTCCATTGAAATTAATGGAAAAGCCGCGAAAACGCCGCGAAAAACGCCGCGAAAAGCGCGCGGAAAAAACGCGGGAAACACCAGTGGGTGCTCGCCCTAACGATGCGATTTTAACATGAAAAAACTTCCACAATTAAAAAACTTTATATTGCGGGCGGCAGCGATGCAAGATGATTCTAAGAAAAGTCACCGCTGATGCACAAAAATTGCGGGAACAAAGACGAAATTTTGCTGTGATTTTCTCGGGGCAAAATTGTGATCACCCCTGTGAAGCTAGCCTTAGGGCCCTTTTAACCATCACGCTGGACAACAAGGCCAGTTAAATAGTTAAATTGCCCTAATTTGGGGTCGAGAAACACGAATGTGACATTAGATTCTATTGTCTGTTTTTTAAGATCCACTAATCTCAAATCAAAATACTAAAAATACGCTTTGAAGTTCTTTCTTTTCTCAAAATAACTAATCTGCCCTAATTTTGGGTCGAGTTCACTGAATGTGACGGTATACTTTGTTTAGTTGGCCTATAGATATACACTATTGGTATTGGCCATGCGCAGTCTTCATTGGAGTAATTCCACATTTCTGGCAGAGGACGTCCCCTCACCGCACGGAACAGACATTTACAGAAGCGTCTTTACAGTTATGGGCATCCTGGATTCTGGCCTGAAATTACTTAAAAAACAAGTTTGTGACACTTCATTGCATTTTTTATTGTAATATTTCCATATCAGTTCTAAGATTTAGGCATTACGGTATCTGAGTTACATTTTAGTTATCCAACTATTTTACTATCTATACTTTGGTTTATTTAATGATTTCACTCCTGTAAACTTGTGGATCTGAATAAAGGTGCAGATATTTACCTTAAGGGCTCATTCCCACGGCCGGACTTTCGCTGCGTAAAACGCGACGTAAATCCGCAGCGTTTCACCACAGCTATTAGGTTCTATTGAACCTAATAGCTCGATGTACACCCTGCAGAATTCCGCAGCGTGAAAATACCCGAGGCATGTCCTATTTGTCGCAGGTAAACGTGCGGACGGCTTCAATTGTAGTCAATGTAGCACAGCGGAAGTATAGCGTGAATACGCACCCCGCCTACAGCCGTCCGCGTCATATGACACTGCGGGCACGTAATGTGCTGTACTGTGCATGCGCGCCGGCAGTGTCATGCGGGAGCTACACAGCGGATCTGGAGGTAAGCATGGGGTCTTTGGAAGGGCGCTGTAATGAACTCGGCTGCGGTATTCCGCTTGCAGAGCCTGTCCCAGCCGTGTGCATGAGGCCTAAATGGGCGACATCTCACAGCCAAGAACTAACTCAAAGTGTTCAATGTCATTTTCTTTTCTTTCATGATAAATGATTAAAAAATACCTATTTTCAAGTCAGAAAGATTTTCGCATGAAATGTTTACACTGGCTGCGAGGAGAACAATAGAATGTTTACACTAGCTGTGAGGAGAACAATAGAATGTTTACACTAGCTGCGAGGATAACAATAGAATGTTTACACTAGCTGCGAGGAGAACAATAGAATGTTTACACTAGCTGCCAGGAGGACAATAGAATGTTTACACTAGCTGTGAGGAGAACAATAGAATGTTTACACTAGCTGCCAGGAGGACAATGGAATGTTTACACTAGCTGTGAGGAGGACAATAGAATGTTTACACTAGCTGTCAGAAGGACAATGAAATGTTTACACTAGCTGCAAGGAGAACAATAGAATGTTTACACCAGCTTGAGGAGGACAATGGCATGTTTACACTAGCTGTGGAGGGGAAAATGCTATGTTTACACTAGCTGGAGGAGGACAATAGAATGTTTAAACTAGCCCCAATGAGAACAATGGAATGTTTACACTAGTTTGAGGAGAACAATTAAATGTTTACACTAGCCGCGATGAGAACAATGGAATGTTTACACTAGTTTGAGGAGAACAATGGAATGTTTACACTAGTTTGAGGAGGATGGTATGTTTACATTAGCTGCAAGGAGAACAATGGCATGTTTACACTAGTTGCGAGGAGAACAATGGCATGTTTACACTAACCGCAAGGACAACAATGACATGTTTACACTAGCCGCGAGGAGAACAATGGCATGTTTACACTAGCCGCGAGGAGAACAATGGCATGTTTACACTAGCCGCGAGGAGAACGATGGCATGTTTACACTAGCCGTGAGGAGAACAATGGAATGTTTACATTTGCTGTGAGGAGAACAATGGAATGTTTACACTAGTCACAAGGAGGACAATGGAATGTTTACACTAGTCACAAGGAGGACAATGGAATGTTTACACTAGCTGCGAGGAGAACAATGGTATGTTTACACTAGCTGCGAGGAGAACAATGGGATGCTTACACTTGTCACAAGGAGAACAATTATATGTTTACACTAGCCCCAAAGAGAACAATGGGGTGTTTACACTAGCTACGAGGAGAACAATGAAATGTTGACACTAGCTGCAAAGAGAACAATGGAATGTTTATACTAGTTTGGAAACAATGGAATGTTTACACTAGCCGCGAGGAGAACAATGAAATGTTTACACTAGCCGTGATGAGAACAATGGAATGCTTACACTAGTTTGAGGAGAACGATGGAATAATTACACTAGTTTGAGGAGGATGGGATGTTTACACTAGCTGCGAGGAGAACAATGGCATGTTTACACTAGCCGCGAGGAGAACAATGGCATGTTTACACTAGCCGCGAGGAGAACAATGGCATGTTTACACTAGCCGCGAGGAGAACAATGGAATGTTTAAACTAGCCGCGAGGAGACAACTGGCATGTTTACACTAGCCGTGAGGAGAACAATGTAATGTTTACACTAGCCGCGAGGAGAACAATGGAATGTTTACACTAGCCGCAAGGAGAACAATGGGATGTTTACACTAGCCACGAGGAGAACAATGGCATGTTTACACTAGCCGCGAGGAGAACAATGGAGTGTTTACACTAGTCACAAGAAGGACAATGGAATGTTTACACTAGCTGCGAGAAGAACAATGGTATGTTTACACTAGCCGCGAGGAGAGCAATGGGATGTTTACACTATCCGCGAGGAGAACAATGGGGTGTTTACACTAGCTGCAAAGAGAACAATGGAATGTTTACAGTAGCTGGGAGAGAACAGCTGGGCGTGTAAATAAACACATGCTGGGCTCTGCAAACAACTCCTGCAGGTCCTTTAACATGCAAATGAAGATTCCAAAGTGTTAATGGCCATTAACACTTTACGCTAATTAATCACTAAATCTTTCTTTATGTTGTTTGAAAGATCATCTTTGTGTGTAAGATCTTATGCACATTGGCATATTTTTTGCTGCGGAACCCGGGAATGGCATCCGCCTTCGGGATCCGCAACAATAACCCTCCATAGCATGCTATGGAAAAATGATTCTTCATGCACATGAGCAGAAACCAATTGTGGTTTCCACTCATGAATACAAAATTGCAGCATGCTTCATTTTCCTGCGGTTCCCGCACAGACGGTTTTCGTCGAGGTCAATGGAAACCGTCCAACCAGAAACCATCTGCAATTGACACTGTGGGAAAAGCAGGAGTTAAATTTGTACTGCATATGTCCGATGGCGAGCCGTGTGGACCATCAGCAGTACATAGAAGCCGGAAGAAGACACATCTGCACGGACTCCAGTGAAGAAGATGACAGGTACACAGGTTCACCCGCCATGGTCAGGGCCGGATTCCGGATTCCGCAGAGGGAATCCGGACATGCCGTGTGAGCCTGGCCTTAACGGCCTTCAGATACACCAGCTCAGTAACACATGGTGCAGCCAGGTGGGGCACTGCCATAATGGGTCTGGGCTGGTCTCCCCCGTTATATCTCATGCTGAGTCCTTCTTCGCTTACCTCCCATCTTGGCAGCAGGTGAAGCCATCATCAAAGCATGCAGAAAACAAATGTCCCGGCATGCATGAAGTTCTGTTACACAAAGAAAGTGTCAGTGAGACTCCGGAGACAGATCCTCTCGAGGGCCCCAGGACACAGTGCGCATTGATAAAGGATGTGACCTTACCGCAGCATTATCTCTGACTGTTCATACCTCTTCCAGTGACTGACAGCGGCATCCGGAACAGCGCACAGCCGTTGGCGCACCGTGCAATGTATCCCTGCACAGTCGTTGCTGGACTTATCCCCCTTCAGTCCCATCCATTATAACAGTATAATATCAGTGCTGCCTCCTGGGAAAGCTGCATCCCGGACTCTACCAGGGCAAGTCCGACACTTGTAGGGCGCTGACAGCCTTACCTGACTGGGGCGGCTCTCCTCCATATTGGATGTATGATCATACAGTATTACCACAGCGCCTAATTATAAGCACCATACTGTACAATGCCCCAAACCCTGCACAGGTACCTAGATAACAATACTGTACACTACAAATATAAAGCTGTGCGACACCATGTAGATACCGCCAAATAGTGCTCAAGTAATACCAACATACCATGCAAAAGGACAGTGCCATAGAATAACATGGCTATAAACAGTTAACCCCTTGAGAACATGGCCTTTTTTGTTACGTAGTAGTGTTTGTTCGGTATTATTCGGGTACTGTAGGTATTCTTTGAGCATTGTTTCTTGGTATTGAGCGCCCATGTCAGCATTATTACAGTATTACCGTATTTGAGAATTGTATGTTGGTATTATTTAACCACTGAACTGTTTTTGATGCTCGTTCGAGTATTAGCGTGTTCGGGATGCTCGTTACTCGTGACGAGTACCACGCGATGTTCGGGTTACTTTCACTTTCATCTCTGAGAAATGTGCGTGCTTTTCTGGCCAATAGAAAGACAGGGAAGGCATTACAACTTCCCCCTGCGACGTTCAAGCCCTATACCACCCCCCTGCAGTGAGTGGCTGGCGAGATCAGGTGTCACCCGAGTATATAAATCGGCCCCTCCCGCAGCTCGCCACAGATGGGTTCTGACATAGTTCAGGGACAGTGCTGCTGGTGCCGGAGCTGCTATAGCGAGAGCGTTAGGAGTTATTTTAGGCTTCAAGAACCCCAACGGTCCATCTTAGGGCCACATCTAACCGTGTGCAGTACTGTTGAGGCTGCTTTTAGCAGTGTTGCACAATTTTTTTTTTTTTGTATATCGGGCGTGCAGACCATAGCGTCCTCAGTCTGCAGTCATTTTACTCAGTATAGGGGCAGTACTGGTGAGGCAGGGAAAGAGGTATACTGTCTATATAGGCAGTGGGCTTTTTCCCAAAAACTTCCAAAAAATACAATATTAGGCCTGCCTGTCACTGCCTTCAGTTGACTGCGTCTCTGCTGGGGGTAGTAGTTGTAGAATTAATACCCAGCCTTGAGCATAATTGTTGCCTGCCTCTGCAGTGCGTTACGTACGCGAAGTTAGCCTCCAACCACAGGCCAATAAGCGGCACATTTAATTACAGCGTTCTGTTTGTGCTAATTTCGTAATACACCATGCTGAGGGGTAGGGGTAGGCCTAGAGGACGTGGACGCGGGCGAGGACGTGGAGGCCCAAGTCAGGGTGTGGGCACAGGCCGAGCTCCTGGTCCAGGTGTATCGCAGCCGACTGCTGCGGGATTAGGAGTTAGGCAAGTTTCTTGGGTCCCCAGATTCATCTCACAATTAATGGGTCCACGCGGTAGACCTTTATTAGAAAATGAGCAGTGTGAGCAGGTCCTGTCGAGGATGGCAGAAAGTGCATCCAGCAATCTATCGGCCACCCAGAGTTCAACGCTGTCCACTGCTGCAACTCTGAATCCTCTGGCTGCTGCTCCTCCTTCCTCCCAGCCTCCTCACTCCATTACAATGACACATTCTGAGGAGCAGGCAGACTCCCAGGAACTGTTCTCGGGCCCCTGCTCAGATTGGGCAGCAGTGGTTCCTCTCCCACCAGAGGAGTTTATCGTGACCGATGCCCAACCTTTGGAAAGTTCCCGGGGTCCAGGGGATGAGGCTGGGGACATTCGGCAACTGTCTCAAGAGCTTTCAGTGGGTGATGAGGACGATGACAATGAGACACAGTTGTCTATCAGTGAGGTAGTAGTAAGGGCAGTAAGTCCCAGGGAGGAGCGCACAGAGGATTGGGAGGAAGAGCCGCTGGACGATGAGGTGACTGACCCCACCTGGTGTGATAAGCCAACTGAGGACCAGTCTTCAGAGGGGGAGGCAATTGTAGCCGCAGCACAGGTTGGAAGAGGCAGTGGGGTGGCCAGGGGTAGAGGCAGGGCCAGACCGAATAATCCACCAACTGTTTCCCAAAGCGCCCCCTCGCGCCATGCCACCCTGCAGAGGCCGAGGTACTCAAAGATCTGGCAGTTTTTCACTGAGAGTGCAGACGACCAACGAACTGTGGTGTGCAATGTTTGTCGCACCAAGATCAGCCGGGGAGCCACCACCACCAGCCTCACCACCACCAGCATGCGCAGGCATATGATGGCCAAGCACCAAACAAGGTGGGACGAAGGCCATTCACCGCCTCCGGTTTGCACCACTGCCTCTCCCCCTGTGCCGCAACCTGCCACTGAGATCCAACCCCCCTCTCAGGAGACAGGCACGACCATCTCCCGGCCTGCACCCACACGCTCACCTCCGCTGTCCTCGGCCCCATCCAGCAATGTCTGTCAGCGCAGCGTCCAGCCGTCGCTAGCGCAACTGTTTGAGCGCAAGCGCAAGTACGCCGCCACGCACCCGCACGCTCAAGCGTTAAACGTGCACATAGCCAAATTGATCAGCCTGGAGATGCTGCCGTATAGGCTTGTGGAAACAGAGGCTTTCAAAAACATGATGGCAGCGGCGGCCCCGCGCTACTCGGTTCCCAGTCGCCACTACTTTTCTCGATGTGCCGTCCCAGCCCTGCACGACCACGTCTCTGGCAACATTGTACGCGCCCTCACCAACTCGGTTACTGCCAAGGTCCACTTAACAACGGACACGTGGACAAGCACAGGCGGGCAGGCCCACTATATCTCCCTGACGGCACATTGGGTGAATTTAGTGGAGGCTGGGACAGAGTCAGAGCCTAGGACCGCTCACGTCCTACCCACCCCCAGAATTGCGGGCCACAGCTCGGTGGTGGTATCTGCGGCGGTGTATGCTTCCTCCACTAAACCACCCTCCTCCTCCTACGCAACCTCTGTCTCGCAATCAAGATGTGTCAGCAGCAGCACGTCGCCACCAGTCGGTGTCGCGCGGGGTGGCAGCACAGCGGTGGGCAAGCGCCAGCAGGCCATGCTGAAACTACTCAGCTTAGGAGAGAAGAGGCACACGGCCCACGAACTGCTGCAGGGTCTGACAGAGCAGACCGACCGCTGGCTTTCGCCGCTGAGCCTCCAACCGGGCATGGTCGTGTGTGACAACGGCCGTAACCTGGTGGCGGCTCTGCAGCTCGGCAGCCTCACGCACGTGCCATGCCTGGCCCACGTCTTTAATTTGGTGGTTCAGCGGTTTCTGAAAAGCTACCCACGTTTGTCAGACCTGCTCGGAAAGGTGCGCCGGGTCAGCGCACATTTCCGCAAGTCCAACACGGACGCTGCCACCCTGCGGACCCTGCAACATTGGCTTAATCTGCCAGTGCAACGACTGCTGTGCAACGTGCCCACACAGTGGAACTCTACGCTCCACATGTTGGCCAGACTCTATGAGCAGCGTAGAGCTATAGTGGAATACCAACTCCAACATGGGCGGCGCAGTGGGAGTCAGCCTCCTCAATTCTTTACAGAAAAGTGGGCCTGGTTGGCAGACATCTGCCAGGTCCTTGGAAAGTTTGAGGAGTCTACCCAGATGGTGAGCGGCGATGCTGCAATCATTAGCGTCACCATTCCTCTGCTATGCCTATTGAAAAGTTCCCTGCAAAGCATTAAGGCAGACGCTTTGCGCTCGTAAATAGAGGCGGGGGAAGACAGTATGTCGCTGGATAGTCAGAGCACCCTCATGTCTATATCTCAGCGCGTTGAGGAGGAGGAGGGGGAGGAGCATGAGGAGGAGGGGGAAGAGACAGCTTGGCTCACTGCTGAGGGTACCCATGCTGCTTGCCTGTCATCCTTTCAGCGTGTATGGCCTGAGGAGGAGGAGGAGGAGGATCCTGAAAGTGATCTTTCTAGTGAGGACAGCCATGTGTTGCGTACAGGTACCCTGGCACACATGGCTGACTTCATGTTAGGATGCCTTTCTCGTGACCCTCGCGTTACACGCATTCTGGCCACTACGGATTACTGGGTGTACACACTGCTCGACCCACGGTATAAGGAGAACCTTTCCACTCTCATACCCGAAGAGGAAAGGGGTTCGAGAGTGATGATATACAACAGGACCCTGGCGGACAAACTGATGGTAAAATTCACATCCGACAGCGCTAGTGGCAGAAGGCGCAGTTCCGAGGGCCAGGTAGCAGGGCAGGCACGGAGATCAGGCAGCATGTACAGCCCAGGCAGGGCAACACTCTCCAAGGCCTTTGCCAGCTTTATGGCTCCCCAGCAAGACTGTGTCACTGCTCCCCAGTCAAGGCTGAGTTGGCGGGAGCAATGTAAAAGGATGGTGAGGGAGTACGTAGCCGATCGCACGGCCGTCCTCCGTGACACCTCTGCCCCTACAACTACTGGGTTTCGAAGCTCGACACGTGGCCTGAACTCACGCTGTATGCCCTGGAGGTGCTTGCTTGCCCTGCGGCTAGCGTCTTGTCAGTGAGGGTGTTTAGTGCGGCTGGGGGAATCATCACGGATAAGCGTACCTGCCTGTCAACTGACAGTGCCGACAGGCTTACACTCATCAAGATGAACAAAGCCTGGATTTCCCCAGACTTCTCTTCTCCACCAGCGGACAGCAGCAATACCTAAACAATACGTAGGCTGCACCCGCGGATGGAAGCATTGTTCTCTATCACCATCAAAAACGGGGACCTTTTAGCTTCATCAATCTGTGTATAATATTCCTCCTCCTGCTCCTCCTCCTGAAACCTGACGTAATCACGCGGAACGGGCAATTTTTCTTAGGCCCACAAGACTCAGTCATATAATTTTTGTAAACAATTTTTATATGTTTCAATTCTCATTAAAGCGTTGAAACTTTCACCTGAACCAATTTTTATTTTAACTGGGCTGCCTCCTGCCCTAGTTACCAATTAAGCCACATTAACCAAAGCGATTAATGGGTTTCACCTGCCCTCTTGGTTGGGCATGGGCAATTTTTCTGAGGTACATTCTGGGGCGTACCTAAAGGCTCAGGGGCCCGGGTGCAAAAGTTCAGCTCGGGGCCCCCCCACCCCGGGCCTCCACCCCACACGCCCCTGTACCCATACCTAGATCGTGCTGCATACATGATCTGTCCCTTGGCGTAATCTTTCCAAACATGATGCATTTCCTGCACTACATGAAGATTTGTTTGTAGCCCGGCAGGCCACTCTCACACACACCTCTTTTTACCGCTATGAGCACAGCGCCCCGAGTGCCGTACTAATCGCGGTACAACACTCCCATAGATTTTAATGAGCTTACTCAAATTTGTGCTCGAACGCGGTGTTTCTAACACTGTGATTTTCGAGAGCTGTCTGTTCTGTTCCTGCATTTTCGTGGTTTTTAACACATCTCATCACCCATCACAATGATGGGGTGCATTGAAGAGTGCTGTCAAACGCTGTAACCTGTGTTCAAAAACGCTGCTCGAAATTCTGGTAAAAATGCCACAATTTTGAGCTGCGTTTTCTGAACACATATGTGAGAGCGGCCTCAGGGGGGTCATGTTTATGTTGCACTTTAGAACCATAATTAAGACACATGAAAAAGCTGCATGCAGAATTTAAAGACCGCGTACGGTATTAGGGTGACTACCCACTTGTAATGTTAAAATCACGATCGCGCAAAACCGCGATTTCGCGGTAAATTGCGATTTTGCGCGATCACTATTTTAACATTACAAGTCCCATAGACCCCTGCAGAAAAAAAAAACGCTGCGAATTTCACCGTGAAAAAAAAATTTAGTGGGTGGTCACCCTAAAGGAGCTGCAGACACTATTAATAACCGCATGCAGTTTTGATGCGTTTTTTAATTGCGTGTAAAGGACGCAAATAAATACAGTAAATCCAGGGAGATGTATAACTTATACCAGATAGATAGATAGATAGGTATGAGATAGATAGATAGGTAGATAGATAGATAGATAGATAGATAGATAGATAGATATGAGATAGATAGATAGATAGATAGATAGATAGATAGATAGATAGATAGATAGATATGACATAGATAGATAGATAGATAGATAGATAGATAGATAGATAGATAGATAGATATGAGATGGATAGATCGATAGATAGATATGTGATGGAGAGATAGATATGAGATAGATAGATAGATAGATAGATAGATAGATAGATAGATAGATAGATAGATAGATAGATAGATAGATAGATAGATAGATAGGTATGAGATAGATATGAGATAGATAGGTATGAGATAGATATGAGATAGATAGATAGATAGATATGAGATAGATATGAGATAGATAGATAGATAGATAGATATGAGATAGATAGATAGATAGATAGATAGATAGATAGATAGATAGATAGATAGATAGATAGATATGAGATAGATAGATAGATAGATGTTAGATAGATAGATATGAGATAGATAGATATGAGATAGATAGATAAATAGATAGATAGATAGATAGATAGATAGATAGATAGATAGATAGATAGATAGGAGATGGATAGATAGATAGATAGATAGATAGATAGATATGAGATAGATAGATAGATAGATATGAGATAGATAGATAGATAGATAGATAGATAGATATGAAATAGATATGAGATAGATAGATAGATACATATGAGATAGATAGATAGATAGATAGATAGATAGATAGATAGATAGATAGATAGATAGATAGATGGATATGAGATAGGTAAATATGAGATAGATAGAGGAGGGAGACAGACAGATACACACACATATATACACTTACCCCAGGGCCCGCTCCACTTCTCCTCCATGTGACAGCAGCAGCAGGAGAGGTAAACTCAGAAGCTTCCCCGTTCAGCAGGAAGCGGGGGGGGGGGGGGGAGCACATGATCACTGTGCCCTGCCGTCCCATGTGACCTCCTCCCCTGCCGTCCCATGTGACCCCCTCCCCTGCCGTCCCATGTGACCTCCTCCCCTGCCGTCCCATGTGACATCCTCCCTCCCCCCCTGCCGGCCCATGTGACCTACTCCCCTGCCGTCCCATGTGACCTCCTCTCCTGCCGTCCCATGTGACCTCCTCCCCTGCCATCCCATGTGACCTCCTCCCCTGCCGTCCCATGTGACCTCCTCCCCTGCCATCCCATGTGACCTCCTGCCTCCTCCCCTGCCGGCCCATGTGACCTCCTCCCTCCTCCCCTGCTGGCCCATGTGAGTACCTCCCTGCTTTTCCTCTCAGGCTCGCTGTTCTGACTGCCACATCATGCGGGGAAAAGAACGGCCAGCCATTAATGCACTGAATGTGCATGGGGGTATGGCGGAGGGCGGCCCGGGGCCCCCTGAGCTCACGGGCCGGGTCGCCATGGCGACCCCAGCACCCCCTGACGCTACACCTATGGGTACATTAGTACTGTTGGTACACCAATTTTTTTGGGCCCTCGCCTACAGTGTAATCCTAGTAATTTTTATGGGCTTCGCCTGCACTCATGGTACAGCAAGCTGTGTGGGGTTGGCCTACACTTTTGCTACATAAATGTAACTGGGGCCTTGTCTATACTGCAACTACTGAAATGTGAAAGAGACTGTTATCTCCCTAACCTGCTGCTTCAGAATTGTTACTGGGGCCTGTCTGGACTGCTACTACTACTGAAATGGAACTAAGACTGTGCTCCTCCTATACTGCTGCAACGGGAATGTTACTGGGGCCGGTCTGGACTGCTACTATTACGGAAATGGAACTAAGACTGTGCTCCCCCTATACTGCTGCTTCAGAATTGTTACTGGGGCCTGTCTTGACTGCTACTACTAGTGAAATGGAACTAATTCTGTGCTCCCCCTATACTGCTGCTTCGAAATTGTTACTGTGGCCTGTCTTGACTGCTACTACTACTGAAATGGAACTAAGACTGTGCTCCCCCTATACTGCTGCTTCGGAATTGTTACTGGGGCCTGTCTGGACTGCTACTACTACTGAAATGGAACTAATACTGTGCTCCCCCTATAATGCTGCTAGTAATATGTTACTGGGGCCTGTCCCTAATGCTACCGCTGAAATGTTACTAATTCTGGGCTCTACCTATACCACTGCTAATGCTATGTCACTGGGGTGTGGAAACGGAGGCCTCCCAAAGACATGATGGTGGCGAGGCCATTTCCCACCAACGCGGTTACTGTTAAGGTGCATATAACCACGGACACGTGGAGAGGACACGTAGTGCCTCAAAAACATCCCCCTCCTCCTCCAACAATGAAAACATTCTTGGCAAATACCTTTGCATTGGTCCGTCTGGTGGCACTCCAAGAATTTCACCTTTACCGACACAACAAGAGAGCCCCCCCCCCCCCCCCCCACCATCCCCCCTCCGCGGCCCACTTAATCCTGGCCACATTCCGAAAACCAAATAAATAAAACTGCGCTACTAGGTCCGCAGTCGCCACCACATTCCCACCAACGCGGTTACTATTAAGGTACATATTACCAGACTGACTGGGGCATGCACTGTGGGCCTAAGCCCACCTGTATTGTATGTGACGTTAGGTCTGCTGAGCAGGGCACTGCAATGGGATACATTTATGTACCGCCGGTGGGTTCCAGGGAGCCACCCATGCTGTGGGTCCACAGGGACTTCACATTAGGGATTTGTACCTGCCAGTGTCTATGTATTAAAGACCCCGGTCAGACTGGGGCATGCAGTGTGGGCCGAAGCCCACCTGCATTTCATCGGCCGTAACCTCAGCTGTGCTGGGCAATGCAATGGGATATATTTATGTACCACCGGTGGCTTCCTGGGACCCACCCATGCTGTCGGTCCACACGGAGTTGTACCTGCCTGTGTCTACTTATAAAGAACCCCAGTCTGACTGAGGCATGCAGTGTGGGCCGAAGCCCACCTGCATTAAACCTGATGTTACCTCAGCTGTGCTGGGCACTGCAATGGGATTTATATATGTACCGCTGGTGGCTTCCTGGGACCCACCCATGCTGTCGGTCCACATGGAGTTGTACCTGCCTGTGTCTACTAATAAAAAACCCCAGTCTGACTGGGGAATGCAGTGTGAGCCAAAGCCCACCTGTGTTTAATCTGACGTTAGCTCTACTATCCGGGGCACTGCATTGGGACAAACTACAGGATCAATACAGCGCTAATGAGACGTGCACAGCTACGCTAGCATTGGAGTCCGCTGTAGGTACGCGATTGCTGAGGGTTTGTGCAGAGGCCTATGTCCTGGGTGCAGTGAAAGTCCGCTTCCTGCCTAGGATTGCTGAATCTGTGGGCCGAGGCCTATGCCGTGGGCGTGGTGCAAGTCTGCCATGTTCGGCCGGTCAGATCAATTTTTTGTTCATGTCTTGGGCTTCCTAGGACCCCCCCCTATGCTGTTGGTGCAAACTTAGTTCCCATCGCGGTGTTTGACCTGTCTGGCACCAAGGCACTGACTGACTTGGGCTGGGGGCAGAGCGCAGACGGCTTTCCCGTTGCAGTGTGGATTGAGCTATGCGACACCTTGACAGAATGAATAGTGTGTGGCACATGGGTTCCCCATTGCTATGCCCACGTTTGCAGCTCCTGATGGAGGTGGCACAGGATTGGATGTCTAATTGCTTCTGTACAGCATTGTGGGCTATCGCCCCGCCCCTTTTAAAGAGGGTCGCTGCCTAGCCGTGCCAACCCTCTGCAGTGTGTGCCTGCGGTTCCTCCTCATGGCAGACGCACTTATAAATAGACATGAGGGTGGTGTGGCATGAGGGCAGCTGAAGGCTGCGCAGGGACACTTTGGTGTGCGCTGTAAACACTGGGTCGTGCGGGGGGGTTGGGCAGCATGTAACCCAGGAGAAGTGGCAGCGGAGTGTCATGCAGGCAGTGATTGTGCTTGGTTGGAGGTAGTGTGGTGCTTAGCTAAGGTATGCATTGCTAATGAGGGTTTGTCCGAAGTAAAAATTGGTGTGGGGGGGGGGGGGGCACTCTTGCCGGTATTGTGGCTTAATAGTGGGACCTGGGAACTTGAGATGCAGCCCAACATGTTGCCCCTCGCCTGTCCTATCCGTTTCTGTGGCGTTTCCATCACTTTCTTGGGTTTTGCAGATTTTCACAAATGAAAACCTCAGCGAGCATCAGCGATCTACAAAAATGCTCGGGTCGCCCATTGACTTCAATGGGGTTCGTTACTCGAAACGAACCCTCAAGCATCGCAAAAAGTTCAACTCGAGTTCCGAGCACCCGAGCATTTTGGTGCTCGCTCATCTCTATTTATTATAGATAGTGCTAGTCAATTAATGTTAACCCTTTGAGAACATGGCAATTTTTCTCCCCCAATATTCGTAGTTTGGTAGTATTTGAGCATTGCATGTTCATATTATTTTAGCAGTGTATGGCGGTGTTGGTTAAGCACTATCTGGTAGTACTGGCATTATGTGGCGTTGCTATTTATGACGTATATAGTATATTATTTTGCAGCTCTCTGATCCTGCCAATGTGCTGCAAACCGCAACACCGTCCTACTAAAAAACTGAATGAACTGCTACTCTTAACTATTGTTATCCCCACTTTATTATAAGGATCATGGAGGTCCCAGCAGTCAGACCCCCACCCCTCACCAAGGTCTCCGCAAAGAGACCCCCACCCATCATGGAGATCACCGCAGACAGACCCCCACCCATCATAGAAGTTCCAGCAGTCAGACCCCCACTCATCATGAAGGTCTCAGCAAAGAGACCCCCACCCATCATGGAGATCTCTGCAGACAGACCCCCACCCATCATGGAGGTCCCAGCAGTAAAACCCCCACTCATCATAGAGATCTCCGCAGACACACCCCCACCCATCATAGAGCTATCCGCAGACAGACCCCCACCCATCATGAAGGTCCCAGCAGTTAGACCCCCACCCATCATGGAGATCTCTGCAGACAGACCCCCACCCATCATGGAAGTCCCAGTACTCAGAACCCCACCCATCATGAAGGTCTCAGCAGAGAGACCCCCACCCATCATGGAGATCTCCGCAGACAGACACCCACTGATCATGGAGTTCCCAGCAGTCAAACCCCCACCCATCATGGAGATCTCCGCGGACAGACCCCAACCCATCAAAGAGGTCCCAGCAGTCAGACCCCCACTCATCATGAAGGTCCCAGTAGTCCCAGGAGGTCCCAGTAGTCAAACCCCCACCCATCATGAAGGTCTCAGCAAAGAGACCCCCACACATCATGGAGATCTCTGCAGACAGACCCCCACCCATCATGGAGGTTCCAGCAGTCAAACCCCTACTCATCATGGAGATCTTCGCAGACAAACCCCCACCCATTATGGAGCTCTCCGCAGACAGACCCCCACCCATCATAGAGGTCCCAGCAGTTAGACCCCCACCCATCATGAAGGTCTCAGCAAAGAAACCCCCACCCATCATGGAAATCTCCGCAGACAGACCCCCACCCATCATGGAAGTCCCAGTAGTCAGACCCCCACCCATCATGAAGGTCTAAGCAAAGAGACCCCCACCCATCATGGAGATCTCTGCAGACAGACCCCCACCCATCATGGAGGTCCCAGCAGTCAAACCCCCACTCATCACGGAGATCTCCGCAGACACACCCCCACCCATCATGGAGATCTCCGCAGACAGACCCCCACCCATCATAGAGGTCCCAGCAGTTAGACCCCCACCCATCATGAAGGTCTCAGCAAAGAGACCCCCACCCATCATGGAGATCTCCGCAGACAGACCCCCACCCATCATGGAAGTCCCAGTACTCAGACCACCCACCCATCATGAAGGTCTCAGCAGAGAGACCCCCACCCTTCATGGAGATCTCCGCAGACAGACCCCCACCCATCATGGAGGGCCCAGCAGTCAAATCCCCACCCATCATGGAGATCTCCGCGGACACACCCCCACCCATCATGGAGGTCCCAGTAGTCAGACCCCCACCCATCATGGAGGTCCCAGTAGTCAGACCTCCGCCCATCATGAAGGTCCCAGTAGTCAGACCCCCACCCACCATGGAGGTCCCAGTAGTCAGACCCCCACCCACCATGGAGGTCCCAGTAGTCAGACCCCCACCTATCATGTAGGTCCCAGCAGTCAGACCCACACCCATCATGGAGGTCCCAGTAGTCAGACCCCTACCCATCATGGAGGTCCAGGAGTCAGACCCCCACCCATCCGACAGTGATTGCACATCCCAGTAATTTTCTATCACTTCTAATGGTGTGAAGACCCTTTTGGAATCTGGGGAAGCTATGTGACAGCCTGGTGGGAGTTGTAGTTCTCCCAAGCTTTACCATAAACAGATATAAAGACAAATAATGACTGCACAGAAATGAACATCTCTGTTTTTTAATATGGCAGCCAAATGGCAAAAATCTGATGTCAGGACCCTGTAAAGCTGGATAACAACCCCGATGGACGTCCTGGCAGTGGCCATAATGGCTGTCCCTCCCGCTTCCCCACAGCTTTTGTCAATGAGACACAAAATGAGCGGCGGTCGGACTGATACTTCACGGTGATTTCATATTTCTGGCTGAACATCTGATGGGAGACGCCGCTCCATTAATGTCAACTATGAAAAACAAGCAAAAAGAGCGTCAGGGAAGAGGATGAGATTCCCCTAATTGTCCCCTAATGATCTGTTGTTTTGGAAACATGAGGAGTCTGCAGATCCGGGCCGTTCATCGGAGACACAAAACACGACTTGTCTCCATTCCCTGGTCATCGTGTAGACGGAGCCGGTGTCAGCCGCCGGGCAAAGAGATCCGTCTGCTGAGACCATAATCTGCTGCGGTATCTGCCATCTCCGGGCTTCTTCTCTCCAGCATGGCCACCTGTCCGTCTCTACACATTGCAGCCGCGCCGGCCGAGCTCCCATCTGCCATTAGCCGTAATTTGCGCAGATGTTACTCCGATAAAGCTGTCAGCATTCAATCATTAGATCTCTAGGTTATAGGGATCCCGCAAGTATTTTTATATCAAACTGATGAGGTTGCGACCTCTTTTCTTTTATTTGTATAAAATAAAAAAAGTGTGCTGTTTGTCTCTATTGAAAATATTGATTATTGAGACACGCATAATTTGGTATACTAAGTAGCGCAGGTCTATAGTCTTTTTTCTGTAGTTTCTTTAGATCTCTAGGTGGGCATTGATGGAGCGACATTAAAAAGAACTTTTCCTGGAAAAACAAAATGACCGTATCAGCACCTTCATGACGTGGACACAACGGACTGCGACAGCCGCATTGTAGGAAGCCAAGCGCATCCTGCGCCGCCACCCAAATGCCTTCTTTGTCATCATGCCGCCTGCGTTGTTCCGCACATTCCTGGCCAGAAGAGGAGGACGGAGGGGGGGGGGGGGGGGTGATGGGAGTCAGTAAGTTTACAATTTTAGTTTATTGCCATGACACAGTAGAGCCTTACTGACTGTGGGGACAAAGTGAGGTCTACAAATTACCTATGGGGTACAGCAGGGTCCATAAATTACCAAAGCCCATCGGGGTCTACACATTACAGTGGGGGGCCCAGTGAGGCTTATACATTACCAAGGGGGGCCAACAGGGCTTATACATTACCAAGGGGGCTCAGCAAAGCCTGCATTATCAAGGGGGCCTAGTGGTGACTATACGTTATCAGGTTGGCCCAATGTGGCCTATACATTACCATGATGGCCTGGTGGTGACTACACATTATCAGGTGGGCCCAACGGGACCTATACATTACCAAGAGTACACTTTTATTAATCATTTATAAAATTTCACCTAAAAAAATATAAAAGCAGATATGCTACAGCTGCAGAAAAAATGAATATACAGGCTCACTAAATACATGAGGTCTATATACACTTTACTAGTAATTATTGGGAAATTATAGCACCAGTATTTCTCTACTACATGCACGTCACACACACAGCACTGCTACATGTAACATCACACACAGCTCTGCTACATGCACGTCACACACAGCTCTGCTACTTAGATTCTTCATCACATACAACAGGGATCACAAGCATCACAGCAGAGTCCTGCACACACTGATCATCCCCTGGTCATGTGACACCAGACTCATCCCACACAGGTGACTGATCACATGACGATAACATCATCACAGGCCCTGTCTGGCTAGGTGATTGTTATTATAGCAACTGAGGCTGCTGGGTTTGTAGGGGATGTAGTCCGTCCGTAATCTATACAGGGATGACGGACATGTGTTGATTTCACACACACAGCTCTCATACATGCACATCACACACACAGCTCTACTACATGCATGTCATGCACACACAGCTTTACTACATGCATGTCACACACACAGCTCTGTTACATGCATGTCACCCACAGCTCTGCTACATGCATGTCACACACAGCTCTGAAACATGCATGTCACACACACACAGCTCTGATACATGCATTCCACACACAGCTCTGCTACATGCATGTCACACACACACAGCTCTGCTACATGCATGTCAAACACAGAGCTCTGCTGCATGCACATCACACACATAGCTTGGCTGCATACACGTCACACACAGAGCTTGGCTGCATGCATGTCACAAACCAAGAGCTCTACTGCATGCACACCACACACACACACACACACACACACACACAGCCCGGCTGCGTGCACGTCAAACACACTGCCCGGCTGCGTGCACGTCATACACACAGCCCGGCTGCGTGCACGTCACACACACTGCCCGGCTGCGTGCACGTCACACACACTGCCCGGCTGTGTGCACGTCATACACACTGCCCGGCTGCGTGCATGTTACACACACAGCTTGGCTGCGTGCACGTCACACACACAGCTCGGCTGCGTGCACGTCACACACACAGCTCGGCTGCGTGCACGTCACACACACAACACTGCAGCGTGCATGTCACACACATAGCTCTGCTGCATGCACGTAACACACACGGCTCTGCTGCACGCACGTCACACACACAGCTCTGCTGCATGCACATCACACACAGATCTGCTGCATCCACGTCACACACACAGCTCTGCTGCATCCACGTCACACACACAGATCTGCTGCTTCCACGTCACACACACAGCGCTGCTGCTTCCACATCACAAACACAGCTCTGCTACTTCCACGTCACACACACAGCTCTGCTGCATCCACGTCACACACACAGATCTGCTGCTTCCACGTCACACACACAGCGCTGCTGCTTCCACATCACAAACACAGCTCTGCTACTTCCACGTCACACACACAGCTCTGCTGCATCCACGTCACACACACGGCTCTGCTGCATGCATGTCACACACACAGATCCGCTGCATGCACGTCACACACACAGCTCTGCTGCATCCACATCACACACACGGCTCTGCTGCATCCACGTCACACACATGGCTCTGCTGCATCCACGTCACAAACACGGCTCTAATGCTTGCACGTCACACACAGCTCTGCTGCATGCACGTTACACACAGCTCTGCTGCATGCAAGTAACACACAGCTCTGCTGCCTGCACGTCACACACACAGCTTTGCTGCATGCATGTCATACACAGCTCTGCTGCATCCACGTCACACATACAGCTCTGCTGCATGCACATCACACACAGCTCTGCTGCATGCACGTCAGACACAAAGCTCTGCTGCATGCACGTCACACACACAGCCTTGCTGCATGCACGTCACACACACAGCTCTGCTGCATCCACGTCACACACACAGCTCTGCTGCATGCACGTCAGACACACAGCTCTGCTGCATGCACGTCACACACAGCTCTGCTGCATGCACGTCACACACAGCTCTGCTGCATGCACGTCACACACCGCTATGCTGCATGCACGTCACACACACAGCTCTGCTGCATGCACATCACACACACAGCTCTGCTGCATGCACATCACACACACAGCTCTGCTGCATGCATGACAAACACAGCTCTGCTGCATGCACGTCACACACACAGCTCTGCTGCATGCACGCCACACACAGCTCTGTTGGATGCGCATCACACACACAGCTCTGCTGCATGCAGATCACACACACAGCTCTGCTGCATGCATGTCAAACACAGCTCTGCTGCACGCACGTCACACACACGTCTCTGCTGCATGCACGCCACACACACAGATCTGCTGCATGCACGTCACACACACAGATCTGCTGCATCCACGTCACACACACAGCTCTGCTGCATCCACGTCACACACACAGATCTGCTGCTTCCACGTCACACACACAGATCTGCTGCTTCCACGTCACACACACAGCGCTGCTGCTTCCACATCATAAACACAGCTCTGCTACTTCCACGTCACACACACAGCTCTGCTGCATCCACGTCACACACACGGCTCTGCTGCATGCATGTCACACACACAGATCTGCTGCATGCACGTCACACACACAGCTCTGCTGCATCCACATCACACACACGGCTCTGCTGCATCCACGTCACACACATGGCTCTGCTGCATCCACGTCACACACACAGAGCTTGGCTGCATGCATGTCACAAACCAAGAGCTCTACTGCATGCACACCACACACACACACACACACACACACACAGCCCGGCTGCGTGCACGTCAAACACACTGCCCGGCTGCGTGCACGTCATACACACAGCCTGGCTAGGTGATTGTTATTATAGCAACTGAGGCTGCTGGGTTTGTAGGGGATGTAGTCCGTCCGTAATCTATACAGGGATGACGGACATGTGTTGATTTCACACACACAGCTCTCATACATGCACATCACACACACAGCTCCACTACATGCATGTCATGCACACACAGCTTTACTACATGCATGTCACACACACAGCTCTGTTACATGCATGTCACCCACAGCTCTGCTACATGCATGTCACACACAGCTCTGAAACATGCATGTCACACACACACACAGCTCTGATACATGCATGCCACACACAGCTCTGCTACATGCATGTCACACACACACAGCTCTGCTACATGCATGTCAAACACAGAGCTCTGCTGCATGCACATCACACACAGAGCTTGGCTGCATACACGTCACACACACAGAGCTTGGCTGCATGCATGTCACAAACCAAGAGCTCTACTGCATGCACACCACACACACACACACACACACACACACACAGCCCGGCTGCGTGCACGTCAAACACACTGCCCGGCTGCGTGCATGTCATACACACAGCCTGGCTGCGTGCACGTCACACACTGCCCGGCTGTGTGCACGTCATACACACTGCCCGGCTGCGTGCATGTTACACACACAGCTCGGCTGCGTGCACGTCACACACACAGCTCGGCTGCGTGCACGTCACACACACAGCTCGGCTGCGTGCACGTCACACACATAACACTGCAGCGTGCATGTCACACACATAGCTCTGCTGCATGCACGTAACACACACGGCTCTGCTGCACGCACGTCACACACCGCTATGCTGCATGCACGTCACACACACAGCTCTGCTGCATGCACATCACACACACAGCTCTGCTGCATGCACATCACACACACAGCTCTGCTGCATGCACGTCAAACACAGCTCTGCTGCATGCACATCACACACACAGCTCTGCTGCATGCACGCCACACACAGCTCTGTTGTATGCGCATCACACACACAGCTCTGCTGCATGCAGATCACACACACAGCTCTGCTGCATGCATGTCCAACACAGCTCTGCTGCACGCACGTCACACACACGTCTCTGCTGCATGCACGCCACACACACAGATCTGCTGCATGCACGTCACACACACAGATCTGCTGCATCCACGTCACACACACAGCTCTGCTGCATCCACGTCACACACACAGATCTGCTGCTTCCACGTCACACACACAGATCTGCTGCTTCCACGTCACACACACAGCGCTGCTGCTTCCACATCACAAACACAGCTCTGCTACTTCCACGTCACACACACAGCTCTGCTGCATCCACGTCACACACACGGCTCTGCTGCATGCATGTCACACACACAGATCTGCTGCATGCACGTCACACACACAGCTCTGCTGCATCCACATCACACACACGGCTCTGCTGCATCCACGTCACACACATGGCTCTGCTGCATCCACGTCACAAACACGGCTCTGCTGCTTGCACGTCACACACAGCTCTGCTGCATGCACGTTACACACAGCTCTGCTGCATGCAAGTAACACACAGCTCTGCTGCCTGCACGTCACACACACAGCTTTGCTGCATGCATGTCATACACAGCTCTGCTGCATCCACGTCACACATACAGCTCTGCTGCATGCACATCACACACAGCTCTGCTGCATGCACGTCACACACAGCTCTGCTGCATGCACGTCAGACACACAGCTCTGCTGCATGCACGTCACACACACAGCCTTGCTGCATGCACGTCACACACACAGCTCTGCTGCATCCACGTCACACACACAGCTCTGCTGCATCAACGTCACACACAGCTCTGCTGCATGCACGTCACACACAGCTCTGCTGCATGCACGTCACACACAGCTCTGCTGCATGCACGTCACACACCGCTATGCTGCATGCACGTCACACACCGATATGCTGCATGCACGTCACACACAGCTCTGCTGCATGCACATCACACACACAGCTCTGCTGCATGCACATCACACACACAGCTCTGCTGCATGCACGTCAAACACAGCTCTGCTGCATGCACGTCACACACACAGCTCTGCTGCATGCACGTCAAACACAGCTCTGTTGCATGCACGCCACACACAGCTCTGTTGGATGTGCATCACACACACAGCTCTGCTGCATGCATGTCACACACAGCTCTGCTGCATGCACATCACACACACAGCACTGCTGCATGCACATCACACACAGCACTGCTGCATGCACGTCACACACAGCTCTGCTGCATGAACGTCACGCACACAGCTCTGCTGCATGCATGTCACACTCACAGCTCTGCTGCATGCATGTCACACAGTCATTCAATGAATGGAGCTAAGTCAATCAGAAGCAGTGCTTCCTGGAGGGGGGGGGATTTCACATCCAAGCTGAAGACCTGTGCTGGGGACTGGGAAGAAGGCAGCGCTTCTTAGGTGATGTATGTGTTTTTGTTTTTTTCCTACAACTAGGGCTTATTTTCGAGGTAGGACTTATATTTCAAGCCCCTTCCAATAAAAAATCCTTGCTAGTGGGGCTACAAAGTCGCACAACTTTGTAGCACCGCTTGTGACCTTATAGCGCCACAAAATCATGGTATCACCATGAGAAAACGCAGCGCAATCACACGGACCACCGATATGATATCGCTGTGATTTTCTTGCGGCGCTATTGCGTCACCCGTGTGAAACAGGCCTTAGACTGCACAGACTTTCTTCTGAGCGTTTCTGCCCTTTGGTTTTATTGACCAGTGAGGGTCTCGGCACTCGGACCACCACTGATGCAAACTTTTGACATGTCAAATGTTTTTTAAAAGCTTTGCTTCCCTTTAGTACATTAGATGCATCTTCCCATGGCTGCGTACAAATAGATCCGCCCGAAGGCCACTGTCACACATGCCTCCAATTGTGGCATTTTACTGCAATTTTGAATGCATTTGACAGCGTTTTTAACGCACCCTGTCATTGGGAGGAGTGTTAAAAAGCACTATACCATGCGAAATTAGAGCAGACAGCGTCCGACAATCTCGGTGTTAGAAACGCCACGTTCGAGTACTCGTCGGCGAAGCCCCATCGAAATCAAGAGAGACGTTGTACTGCGATTGGTAAAAAGCGGGCTTTGTGGGAGCGTCCTTGGCGTCTTCTGAAAGTGGTGCCCCTAGAATGAAAGTAAATGAGAGTCTATGGTGGCAGAAGCAGATACCAGTCACCCTGCTCTTCCCATACGGCAGCGATATACAGAAGTCATTTGTGCCTTTGGCTTCTATAATAGCATGAAATGACATTAATTGAGATCTCGTTTTCTGTCTGGAACAGCTTACAATCCAATTTCAGTGTCTGCAGCCCAGTGATGTAAAGAGATCTGTCCGGGATACGATGCAGTCAGTGCTGCGCTCCGTATATTGCGTTATCTATGAGAGCTGATTGGGAGGGGGTATACAGCGGTATATAATGGAAGTAGCGAGAGGCGGCATGTATGTATTATATACAAACAAGCTTATAGGAGAGTAACTTCTGCCTAATAATTGGGGGTAACAGATAAATCCCAGATTTATAGGTGATCACAGACTTACCTCTAATGAATCCACATAGGTGGGCAGAAATATGCCTAGGATTTCCCCCACTATCCTGCTTCTGGTTGAGTTTGTGTGTACATACATTACTTATCCTGTACTGACCCTGAGTTACATCCTGTATTATACTCCAGAGCTGCACTCACTATTCTGCTGGTGGAGTCACTGTGTACATACATTACTTATCCTGTACTGATCCTGAGTTACATCCTGTATTATACCCCAGAGCTGCACTCACTATTCTGCTGGTGGAGTCACTGTGTACATACATTACTTATCCTGTACTGCTCCTGAGTTACATCCTGTATTATACTCCAGAGCTGCACTCACTATTCTGCTGGTGGAGTCACTGTGTACATACATTACTTATCCTGTACTGCTCCTGAGTTACATCCTGTATTATACTCCAGAGCTGCACTCACTATTCTGCTGGTAGAGTCACTGTGTACATACATTATCCTGTACTGCTCCTGAGTTACATCCTGTATTATACTCCAGAGCTGCACTCACTATTCTGCTGGTGGAGTCACTGTGTACATACATTACTTATCCTGTACTGCTCCTGAGTTACATCCTGTATTATACTCCAGAGCTGCACTCACTATTCTGCTGGTGGAGTCACTGTGTACATACATTACTTATCCTGTACTGATCCTGAGTTACATCCAGTATTATACTCCAGAGCTGCACTCACTATTCTGCTGGTGGAGTCACTGTGTACATACATTACTTATCCTGTACTGATCCTGAGTTACATCCTGTATTATACTCCAGAGCTGCACTCACTATTCTGTTGATGGAGTCACTGTGTACATACATTACTTATCCTGTACTGATCCTGAGTTACATCCAGTATTATACTCCAGAGCTGCACTCACTATTCTGCTGGTGGAGTCACTGTGTACATACATTACTTATCCTGTACTGATCCTGAGTTACATCCTGTATTATACTCCAGAGCTGCACTCACTATTCTGCTGGTAGAGTCACTGTGTACATACATTATCCTGTACTGCTCCTGAGTTACATCCTGTATTATACTCCAGAGCTGCACTCACTATTCTGCTGGTGGAGTCACTGTGTACATACATTACTTATCCTGTACTGACCCTGAGTTACATCCTGTATTATACTCCAGAGCTGCACTCACTATTCTGCTGGTGGAGTCACTGTGTACATACATTACTTATCCTGTACTGATCCTGAGTTACATCCAGTATTATACTCCAGAGCTGCACTCACTATTCTGCTGGTGGAGTCACTGTGTACATACATTACTTATCCTGTACTGATCCTGAGTTACATCCAGTATTATACTCCAGAGCTGCACTCACTATTCTGCTGGTGGAGTCACTGTGTACATACATTACTTATCCTGTACTGACCCTGAGTTACATCCTGTATTATACTCCAGAGCTGTGCTCACTATTCTAATATCGCCACATTGTGACCCTGCATGACCAGCACACAGTGCCTGCATACATACCATGTGATATGTACCAGGAAGATGGGACTGAGCTCCTGCAGCCTCTTATAAGTCCACATAAATGTATCCATAAGCCGGGAAGCAACATAAAAGGGTGTTTTACAGATGACGGCGTTGTGTTATCTGTTTATTCTACGAGAGGCGAGCAAATTGCTGAAAAAACATCCAATAAGTGCAGCGATCTCGTTCCTCCGCAGAAACCTTTTCTTCTCGTTCGCACACAATAGGTTTTCTTGCCAGGACTGCCGCTCGGCCGTTGATGTGGGGAACGCCGTCTGATGAAAATATTTAGCAGAAATGCAGAAGGTGGAAGCCCGAAGAAACACGGACAGCGCGACTCGGCGTAAAGCCATTACCGCACCTGCAACATATAGCGGTCGCCAGCAAAAAACCCGTCAACCTATGAACTCTACCCAACAGTAAAGCTTATTACGATCACGGCAAAATGACAACATAAGAGAGGAGGAGCCAGTGAGCGCTGCAGTCCTATTGGACAATCCAATGATGAGAAATGTTGGATTGTGTGGGATTAGTAATGGTGGATTTAAGAGCCAGACCCGCTTCATACATGGCGTGTGACCTCCGCTGCCCAGGACTGCCGATAACTGACCGCGGCCGCCAACCATTAGATATTGCAGCATGTAAAGGGCTGGAAGGAGGCAGCGGGCACCCGCCACTGATCAGGGCACCGGCCGGTGGTGGTGGCAGGGATTAATAGTCTGATGTTAAATATACGTGGTCACTATGCGCCAATACTGCACGGTTACAGCACGTTACACAAGTGATCAGAAGTTCAAGTCATATTAGAAATATTACAATAAGTTTAATAACTAGAGATCAGCGCACGTACTCGTTTAGGGCGATTTCGCAATCAAGCATCGCTTTTTTCAAGTAACTGCCTACTCGGGCGATAAGATTCGGGGTGCGCCGAGGGTAAGCGGGGGGTTGCAGAGGGGAGTGGGGGGGGGGGGGGGAGAGAGCTCCCCCTGTTCCCCACTGCTACCCCCGCTCCACGACGCCGCCCCCCGGCGCCCCACAAATCTTTTCACCAGAGTAGGCAGTTACTCGAAAAAAGCGATGCTCGATTACGAAATAGCCCTAAACGAGTACGTGCGCTCATCACTATTAATAATGTTTGTTTACCTTACAAAGAGCGGCCAAATTCATGTCCTTCTTCGGGATCTTCATCTCAGTTATAAACCCCCTTCCTCTCTGGAGGACCGATTCTGTATTACACACACAGCCCAATGATATGAATGTACGCTGTGTAATACCTCATTTCTCCTGTGGGAGCGCTGCAGGAAAATTGAGCACTTACCACCAGGTTTTGCAGAAATAACTACTGATTGCCCTTGACAATAAGTTGATCACAAAGTGTCCGCCTGCTACAGACACCCTGATGAGAGATGTGGGGGGAAAACAATGATCGGACCTACTGGATTCAGCCAGCAGGAGGGATCTGGCACCGTTTTATTCAAGTCTCCACAATGAAGTAAATAACACCACAATTGCTCAACGTGAAGGCTCTCATTAAACCCCTGCCGAGGACAGCCAGGAGCGCTGAGCCACCTCGGATAGATATCATTCAAATAGCTTATATATACCCGGCTTCACCCGAGTTAATTTGGTACCGATGTTTGCAGTTCAAACGGAAAACTGTATGAAATGGTGGTTACTTCAGAGGAATAAAATCTGTGTACACATAGAGGAGCATTAGATTCTCCTCAGTATATACACATAGAGGTGAAGTAGATTCTCCTCAGTATATACACATAGAGGTGAGGTAGATTCTCCTCAGTATATACACATAGAGGTGAGGTAGATTCTCCTCAGTATATACACAGAGGGGAGGTAGATTCTCCTCAGTATATACACACAGAGGTGAGGTAGATTCTCCTCAGTATATACACATAGAGGTGAGGTAGATTCTCCTCAGTATATACACATAGAGGAGCATTAGATTCTCCTCAGTATATACACGTAGAGGTGAGGTAGATTCTCCTCAGTATATACACATAGAGGTGAGGTAGATTCTCCTCAGTATATACACAAAGAGGTGAGGTAGATTCTCCTCAGTATATACACATAGATGTGAGGTAGATTCTCCTCAGTATATACACATAGAGGTGAGGTAGATTCTCCTCAGTATATACACATAGAGGTGAGGTAGATTCTCCTCAGTATATACACATAGATGTGAGGTAGATTCTCCTCAGTATATACACATAGAGGAGCATTAGATTCTCCTCAGTATATACACGTAGAGGTGAGGTAGATTCTCCTCAGTATATACACATAGATGTGAGGTAGATTCTCCTCAGTATATACACATAGAGGGGAGGTAGATTCTCCTTAGTATATACACATAGAGGTGAGGTAGATTTTCCTCAGTATATACACATAGGGGTGAGGTAGATTCTCCTCAGTATATACACATAGGGGTGAGGTAGATTCTCCTCAGTATATACACATAGAGGGGAGGTAGATTCTCCTCAGTATATACACATAGAGGTGAGGTAGATTCTCCTCAGTATATACACATAGAGGAGCATTAGATTCTCCTCAGTATATACACATAGAGGTGAGGTAGATTTTCCTCAGTATATACACATAGGGGTGAGGTAGATTCTCCTCAGTATATACACATAGGGGTGAGGTAGATTCTCCTCAGTATATACACATAGAGGTGAGGTAGATTCTCCTCAGTATATACACATAGAGGTGAGGTAGATTCTCCTCAGTATATACACATAGAGGGGAGGTGGATTCTCCTCAGTATATATACATGGAGGTGAGGTAGATTCTGCTCAGTATATACACATAGAGGTGAGGTAGATTCTCCTCAGTATATACACATAGAGGTGAGGTAGATTCTCCTCAGTATATACACATAGAGGTGAGGTAGATTCTCCTCAGTATATACACATAGAGGGGAGGTAGATTCTCCTCAGTATATACACATAGAGGGGAAGTGGATTCTCCTCGGTATATACACATAGAGGTGAGGTAGATTCTCCTCAGTATATATACATAGGGGTGAGGTAGATTCTGCTCAGTATATACACATAGGGGTGAGGTAGATTCTCCTCAGTATATACACATAGGGGTGAGGTAGATTCTGCTCAGTATGATCACATACATTTTAGTTATATTCTCCTCAGTATATAGTGTAAAGTTCCAGCTATAGATTTCCGGTCGTTGTTCATCAGTGGTCAGAAGAGGACATTGGGGGGGGGGGGGGGGTTCACTCACTTTAAAATCAATGGCAGTGCAGCCTCCCGTCGGGTGACCCCGGACATATGACATACGTGGAGGAGCTGGGAAGGTAAAGTGTTGATTTGTCACAGCACCACTTACCAGGCTGTGTGAGGGACACACATAGCTAAGGCCAGGGCAGCACTGGGCCTCTTCCGGACAACCCCGGCATGGGGATGCCCAATAAACCGGGTAACAGGTGCAGAGAAATTTGTCACGTGTGACGCCAATGTTCCATCATCCGGGCAAATAAATGACCCACAGACAGTTTACGTACCTCGGGTCCTCGGGAACGGTCAGGGCCTGGAAACAACTTTACTGAAAATTTCACTTTGATAGTACAAGGCATAAATTCAAAAGATGCACCAGTGCAGGTACGACAGAGGATTGGAGATCGGGAAGGAAACTCAGTGTAATACTGATCCTGCAGTCCTCGGTATCTGTCAAGCACTGCTCCTGGAAGGGGAACACTCCAGAGGAGGAAGGGGGTAGGGTCACTCCACAGACTCTCCGGCAGACAAGTGCCTCAGCGGGACTCAGACTTCAAGACGCTTGAGTGTGAAACTTTGACAATTAAGTAGCTCTGCACTAGACCTTGACTAACTAACCTTGGGCTCGGCTCACTCTCTCTCTCTTTGGGGCTTACTTTGAATTGAAGGAACACATTCTGGGAAAACCTCTCCTCTTCCTCCATCTTCAACACATGAGAGCTGAAGGTGCCCCATGTGCCTCTATATTAGCTCTCTGGTTGGACTCGAGATGGAAGACATATATAAAGTGAAGCCAGGCAGCTTCTGATGTATTGCAATAAGTAAAAAAATGTTTTATTCCTCCATACTAAAAACAGACTGGCGACGTTTCGGCCCTTGAGAAAGGCTTGAGAAATGCTTCAGGCGAAGCCGAAACGTCGCCAGTCTCTTTTTAGTATGGAGGAATAAAACGTTTTTTACTTATTGCGATACATCAGAAGCTGCCTGGCTTCACTTTATGTATCGGTTCACTTGTTGGGTCTGGACCCGGACCTCGCTGTGCGCTGGGCACCATTAAAGTCCAACTCAGGTTGGTGAATCCTGTATTGAGTGCTGCGTTGCTATACCTTCATTCAGGATGGTAGACAGACTGAAGGCCGTTTCCCGCACTCCGGCACTCACACTTATACCTTCTCTCACAGCATGTGACAGGACAGACTTGATAGACTCACAGGCAGTCAGCTCATATTTTGCAAACATTAACCCATCACTTACTGCAGCTGTGCAATACACATAACAGAATGACAAGACTGTTCTGCACAGTGCATGAGGACAAGACATGTATGACATTATGGAGGGGGCCACTAAAGCATGTACTGGGCCACTGCAGCAGCATCACATGGCTACACTACTTTCTGCTTTCCTCTTGGTCAAGACGGCACATCTAGTCATGACCAGAAGAGAAGTAGGAAGTGGAGTAACAGCGTGGTGGCCTGGAGGTGGTGGTGGTGGTGGGGGGGGGGGGGGGGGGGAGGGGTAATGTAAGGTTATATTTAATTACATTTTAAAATATGTATGTATCTTTAAATTTGTATTTATAGTTACAGGATTTTGTTGATTGGAGAACACCAGTTGACAAAAGGGTTTAGTATATTCTGCCTGACAACCACTCTGTTTCCCCATTGGCTGTATGCTGTCCTAGTCCCCATTGGCCATTCTGCCGGATGGCAACAGCTTTGAGATTGGCTTGCAGACAGTGGGGTGACAGTAAGACGAGGCTCGTGATTGGAGGAAAAAATGGAAAATCCATCAGGGGAATCAGTTAGTTAGAGAGAGGAAGAAGTAAGGAGTTTATGGTGCTGTGAGAAGGAAGGGGGAGTTTAATACCAGAAAAGATTATAATAGCAGGAAAGGTATAGAAAGAAGTTTACAAAAGAAACATAAAAAGTTTTTAATAAAGGGGAAAGAAATTGAATTTATTAAAGAAAGAAGAAATCCTCCGGTCCGCAAACTGCACAAATCTATCGATACGAAAGCGAATCTACCTGCAAATAAAAGTGAGTTTTATGGTTTCATCCGCTGCCCCGACTCCTGGAGCTCCTTCTTCCCCCAAGACCACCTGCACCTCGTACTACACCGCCCAGGGACTACAACCCCCAATAAACCAACCCTATAAACATTCTTCGTGGTGAGACCGAGGTGAGATACGCAGCCGCCTCACATTCAGGCCTCGCCATGGACTGGTGTCACAGCAGATTCATTAACAGCACCATTTTTATTGTCGCCATTTGGGAAAGCGCAGATGGTAGCCATTGTAAACACGTATCTGGCCTAGATAATCGCTCGCATCGTCGGCAAACCCATACTGGTGCGCCGCTACAGCAGTGCTGCCATAGATATCAATGGGAGTGAAGCCAGCACTCCCGCTTCCTGGGCTGACCGCTGATGGCGATGTCCAGCCCACTGCGGGCCAGATGATCAACTGATGGACAGGGATCCCGAGTGCCGGCCCCTGATCCATCAACTACTGATGATCTATCCAAAGGACAGTTCATTAGTTAAAAAGTGGACAAAACCCCTTTTAAGGGCGCTGTGTGAATTGTACTGTTACTCCATACAAACTCCATGGGAGTTATAGAGTAACTCTGTAAGCCAAGTGAAGGCCAACTACTGATCCCGCACCTCCAGTGATGGTTGTTTAAGTTGGCAACCGCCGCTGCACAAAAGCTCCTCATTGTGGTCACGCAGGTAGAGATAAGGTACTGGAATCTACTGTTCCTGCAATCAGTCTTGGTCCAAATGCCAGAATCTAACACCTATTCACCTATTACTGCTTTCACAAGACTATGCTCATTACACGGCCCAATATCGCATGGAGATTGCTGTACAGCAATTACCGTATAAACTGACCTTTTCAGCTGAAAAGGCCCCAGCGGCTTATACTTGAGTGAGCTAGGTAAAAAAAAGAAAAAAACGCAATACTCACCTTGCAGCCAGCAGCCACGATTGTCTCCCCGGCGGTGCAGCAAGCTGCTCTGTAATTCTCCCTACTGTCAGCTCTCTCTGCTAAACAGAGCTTTGAATTTCCCCTCCATCAGCAAGTAAGCGCTGTGATTGGATCAAGCTCTGGCCAATCAGAGCCGGTGCTTGATGATTCACAGCCATTCAGTGAATGACATCACTGAATGGCTGCGATTGGTTTAACAAGTGTCAGCTGTGATTGGCTGGCGCTCAATCCAATCACAGCGCTTACTTGCTCACGTGAGAGAAATTCAAAAAGAGATATGACAGCGGGGAGAATTATGGAGCAGCTTGCCGCACCGCCGGAGAGACCATCGCGTGGGGGACTCAGATGCCGACTGCGAAGTGAGTATTGAGTTTTTTTTTACTCGAGTATATACGGTAGATATTTTTGTGACCATTTATACACCCTTTGTCAGCACCTAGAATAAGTTTTCGCTTTGCTACAAAATCTCATGCAGATGTGTAAATGATGAGAGTTGTGGTGACTAGCTGAACGGTCTTGTCACCGGAGGCCCTAAAAGTGGTTCCCCCCTTGGCCTATAAGAGGCTCTCAGAGGCTCCTTTGTGTGTAGTGACCTCTTCTTCTGCTTTTAGAGCTTGCTGACCACTAGATGCCTCTACGACGCAGAGGAGAGATTTCACCCTATTATCAGATGGAGGCGCATTATTGGGATGTGAGAAGCTGGATGGTCGTATGAATGAAATGTCCCCTATCAGACGTTCTGACCAGACTGTTAGGGGGTGTTGGGACCAGTTGATGTGTGAGGGCACACAAGGTGACCAGGCTCAGAACGCCCCCTACAGACCACCAGTAGTGAGGAGCATCTGATCAGACTGTTAGGGGGTGTTGGGAACAGTAGTTGGGGGCGCACAAGGTGACTAGGCTCAGGACACCCCTTACAGACCACCAGTAGAAAGGAGCATCTGACCAGACTGTTAGGGGGTGTTGGGAACAGTGGATGGGGGCTCACAAGGTGACCAGGCTCAGGACACCCCCTACAGACCACCAGTAGAGAGGAGCGACTGACCAGACTGTTAGGAGGTGTTGGGACCAGTGGATGGGAGCACACAAGGTGACCGAGCTCAGGACACCCCTTACAGACCACCAGTAGAGAGGAGCAACTGACCAGACTGTTAGGAGGTATTGGGACCAGTGGATGGGGGCACACAGGGTGACCGGGCTCAGGACGCCCCTACAGACCACCAGTAGGGAGGAGCATCTGACCAGACTGTTAGGAGGTGTTGGGACCAGTGGATGGGAGCACACAAGGTGACTGGGCTCAGGATGCCCCCTACAGACCACCAGTAGAGAGGAGCGACTGACCAGACTGTTAGGAGGTGTTGGGACCAGTGGATGGGGGGCACACGAGGTGACTGGGCTCAGGACACCCCTTACAGACCACCAGTAGAGAGGAGCGACTGACCAGACTGTCAGGATATCATGATCTGAGCTGTTATGGTGCGCATGCATGATGTTCCCGCTATTATTGCGAAATTTATAGCTGTAGACCCGTATGACACAAGTTGCTGGAGTTTCGGTGATGAGGCCTATAGGAGGGACGAACCCTAAATACTTGATGGCTTTGCACCTGGTGCCTCTTTCATTTGACCAACCGCAGGAGGAGATGGCGAGGGTGTGCTAGTATGTTGCCTCTGTGATTGGTCTGTACTTTGTTATATAGGTTGGTCTTTGTTGTGGTTTCAGTTATCTTGACAAGGACTGCTGCGCCAGTCGAAACGTCGCATATTTTAAGCTGTGGAATTATAATAAAGGATGCTCTTTTAAGCCGCATGAAGACCATCTGATGTGCTGCTTTCTATAATTTATACGTCCCTTTCTCTCTCAGTCTCTGCTGGTCAACACTACGTTTCTTGTGTCTTTCTCTCGCCGAGCAGCGGTCCTTCTCTCATGCTCAGTGCTAAGTGGTAGCACCAGCACATCCCAGGTAGACTAGGCCCAGACCAAGGGAATCGCTCAGTTTCCTCTATTCTCTCCACACACCGCCCGATCAATGTCTGTGTGGCTCACTTGCTTATTCTCAGACTCTTGCTAGACTGTCCTCTTCTCTCTTGCAGACTGACTTCCACAGAAGAATAGGGCTCTGGCGTGTCCCCAAGTGAGGGCACCAGTGGGCACACATATACAGTGTAGTTTCCTATAGTGAAATAAGAATAGCATACTTGAATAGGAAGGTGTGGATGTGATACATGATGGCATGGTGCACACACCCATAGAGGCCCCAGAACTTGGATTTCAATTCTGTGTCATGGCCCCTGTAAGGAATAGAGATTAAAACCCAATTCCAAAGTTGAAGAGTAGCATGTGAGAAGCAGAAATCCGCTTTCCGTGTCTCTCTAAGTCCTGTGAGACCGCTGCTATGAGTGAAGTGAGGGAAGCGGACTGGAAGTGGCCCCTTCTGCTATGATAAGGGCCCATCATCCAGGAAGTCGTCCACCATCATCTGCAGGAGATTCAGGGACCGATCCGCGCTCAGAGTCCCTGGAATGAACACCGGTCCGAAGAGACGATCACGACAAATTCCAACCCCCATGTTCACGCTGAGATCAGCATTGTCCTCTGATTGGGTTGTGCTCTTTCTGGCAATCTGCATTACATCTGCACTGAATCAGCGCTTCACCGTCCACTAACATGGCTCTGTAATGATGGCGTTAGCCCCGGACTGCACTGCCGAACGCTTCCACCCATACAATTTAGCAGGAGGGCACTGTGAGTACGCTTTCCTTCCTTCAGTCCCACGCTCTTGTTATTTCTATGTAGGACACCAGTACTTAGATGTAGCGCTGCAGCTGGCTTTTTGACTATTATATTGATGATCTACCCTTAGTATAAGTCAACTGATTGGGACTAAGCTGCAATATCAGACAAAGCCACAGCTAAATGTAATGTGCTGTGCCTGGTGAAGAAAAAGAAGCTGACCCTTCATTGAGGTCATCGGTGGAAGTTCTGGGCATCCAACCTTCTCTGAGCAGATCGTATCTAAGAACCGTCCATCAGTATTGTAGTCCTGGAAAACACCTTTTAGCTCGATCACTTAGTTCGCTGAGTCTTGTTAGATTCGGCTCATGGCACTTTGAATTAGTCAAGCGGGCAATGTCCACCCCTTACTGTCAATTGATGATGTCAGATTCTATTGACACTGAGCAGTAAAGACCGCCCACTTGACAGTTTTAAAGCAGCGGTCTCAGCACAGGGGAATGAGGGAGAGCAGAAAAGCAGGGATTGAATTAGTGATGCCATGGCTACAAAGTGATGCAGGGAGCCCTGCTGGCCTAAGGACATGACAGGTCCTCTTTAAGGAAATAAAAATATGTCATACTCGTATTATTAAGAGATATTGAAATTGGAGGTCCACAAATTCTTTTTGCTTATCATTACACTCTTTTAAAATCGGATATAAACTACTATACCTTGACAAAAGTTTTGGGACACACATAAGAGTTGATGACATTGGATTTAATTCCCATTTTTCCATCCGTGTTGGCCCCTGTGTCCTCAGTGACTGCAGTCCCCCTCCACGGCCGCTTCCACCAGATTCCCATAGATGTGTCCAGGGATTTGGAGGACCTTCAGATAGTGATGCGGGGATGATGGGAGTGTTTGGAATGCACGGATATGGTGTACTAGTTCGTCCCAAAGATGCTCGCTGGGATTAAGATCCGGACATTGGTCGGGCAATGAAGTCTGCAGACTTTCTGCTCCCCCACACTGCGTGCTGTATGACATGGCGCTCCATCATGTTTGTAGAGACACGGAGCTTTGCCAGAGTATTGCCACAGGGGGGTGATGCCACATTGTCGGGGATGTCTCTGTACTCATTGGTGTTGACGGTGGACTTAACTATAACCAATGTACTCCCAGCAGAACCACCACCACCACCACCACCACCACCATAACAGAACCTCCTGCAAACCTCACTGTTGGGACAATGCAGTCACGTAGAAACCGCTCCCTAGACAACCGCCACACCCAAGTGCCGCCATCTGATCGGAAGATGGTGTCCTGTGATTCATCTGTCCACAACACTTGCTTCCACTGCGAAGCTCAAAGCACCATATTCAACTATATTGTTCAACATAATGTAGTTGGAATATGAACACAATTTTGTCATCAATATAAAGACCTTGAGCAGGTTCTTGCCTGAAGAAGACTCTTAAGTTATACATCCTTTCTTAAAGCCATTGATAGGGTTGCTGATTAATTTGTCTACTCAAAGCATAATCAATAGCAAACACTTAGCATCTCCAGGCAGCTCTCTATCCTTCCATTGATTGCTCCATTGAAGATCTGTACCTCAATCATACCCAACCTCCCCTATCATGACCTTGGGTAGGGTTGCTGTCTAGAGATCAATCATGGAGTCATCGGTGAAGAATTCACTTAACCTTCTTTTCCTATGAGATCTGCATGTGATTAAAAGTTTTGCATAGCTGGGATAGCATTCATGGAGATGAGGTCACGCTGAAAGACAAATCAGTTAATTAATGAGCCTACAAGGAACCATGTTGGGTCGACAGTGCCTAAATGTGATGGTCTCATAAACACCGCAGCTACATTTTGTTTCTTGAAAAATACAGTATATAAGTGCAGCATCCGGCGGCAACCAAGACATGATGCCCATGCTGTGGAGTTGGCGGGGTGGAGTGGCTCTACCACTCTCCTCCCCGGAGGGATGCACAGAACCTCGGCCAAGGCACCCCTAGGCCTCTTCCAGACAATGCTGGGACCTTGGTTACCTGTATAAGTGTTGTGGTTGTGAAGTTGTCACGCGTAACACCACTGGTTCTTTCCCACCGTTGAATATCCGGCAGAAGAATAAAGAGAGTCTACGCACTGTTAGACTTGGATTCCTCAATCACTGGGAACAATGAGCGACTGGAAACTTTAATGTAGAATATCGAGCAGAATACGGCTTACTCACATGTGCAGGAAAGACAATTGTTAGTGCTAGGGCAGAGAGGAGAACTCAGGATGATATCAGGCCTGCAGTCTCAGTTATCTGCAGCGCTCTGCTCCTGGACAGGGAACACTCCGGAGGAGGACGGGGGAAGGGAACACTCCAGTGCCACCACTCTGCACTCTGGTAGACAACTCTGCATGGAGGACTCATCACTTCTTTCTCTCATCAGAGGTGGCTCCTGGCATGGAAGGCCTCAGGATACCTTTACTCCTCTTCCATTCTTCAGCACATGAGGATTGAAGGTACCCCCATGCGCCCGGCACTCCTACTCCACTCACATCCGTTGAAGATCAGAAACTAACTAGCAACCACACCCCAATCACTCACATTTAGAGGGTACAGACATCACGTGACTAGACAGATAGTAATACTTTCCCAGACATATCCCAGCCACTTTCAGATATTAACCTCTTACATGCTGCAGCTGTGCAATACACATAACAGCAGACAAGACAGTTTGCACAGTGCATCCACATAAAAGACACGACATGTATGACATTTATGGAGGGGCCAGAAATAGGTGTCTCGGGCCACTACATAAGCAAGCGTTAAGGTGGCCATAATCCCTAGATTTCAGCAGATCCATCTTTTTATCTAATGTGTATGGTGGCCTCACAACTCTCTACGACAGCAGATGAGGCAGTTGGATTTCATCTGCTAAATCCACTGGTTCTTTGGTGATAGGCAGCTTTCTCCTCTTTCTACATTAACAACACATGTATGCTCGTCCGAATGTACATGTGTTATGGGGGTGCTGGGCGAAATGAGTGTTAGGCAGCCAACTATGAAATGTGCAACTTTAGGAGAGAGGCAGTACAGATTAATAGTTAATGAATGGTTATATACACAGAACTGCCACCTTATTACAGACCTCCACCTGGTAGTGTGCTGGATCCCATTTGGCCTTCAGAACAGCAGCAATTCATCTAGGCAACTGTCTATAGGCATAGGAGGACCCAGGGTGTATCAAGAAATCATTCCCCACCTCATTACTACACCTCCACCAGCCTGACAGAAGGCATCATCGTTTCATTACCGGCTAGTCTAGCACCGATGACCGGCCTCGCTGGAAGTCGCTCCGATCGCTGGATTTTCCATCTAATGTGGATTCACACTGAAACTGATCCGCGGAAAACTTCTCATGTGATTTTATGCTGCACTGCGGGGTCACGGGGGAATTACCATCCAGGGGGCACCAACCCCTACTAGAAAAAGCTCAATCTATAGAAGTGACATCTATGACATGCATTGGCGGCAAGACAAACATTTGAGTCCCCATTGGTGAGACATTTTAAGCCCCTGGCCGCCTCCCAGGAACACTAACTTTGGGGGACATTAACATGAGCCCCACAGAGAAGAACAGTGGTGATGTTATATTCCTAAAAAAGGAAAACATGGCCAGCACTTCCATAAAAAGTTCATCTTTATGAATCCATAAAAACGCCAGAGGTAGTGACTCTGCTATCGTGTGCCGTCATTACATTTGTCATTTTTATGGATTAATAATAAAGTTAAACTTTTAAGGACGTGCTGGTGCAGCGTCCAAGGAGCAGGCCCTCAGCCGAGCAGACAGCAGGGTAGAGATGTTAACCTTGTCAGGGTGACTGGGCTCAGGATGCCCCCTACAGACCACCAGTAGAGAGGAGCGACTGACCAGACTGTTAGGAGGTGTTGGGACCAGTGGATGGGAGCACACAAGGTGACTGGGCTCAGGACACCCCCGACAGACCACCAGTAGAGAGGAGCGTCTGACCAGACTGTTAGGAGGTGTTGGGACCAGTGGATGGGGGCACACAAGGTGACTGGGCTCAGGACACCCCTTACAGACCACCAGTAGAGAGGAGCGACTGACCAGACTGTCAGGATATCATGATCTGAGCTGTTATGGTGCGCATGCATGATGTTCCCGCTATTATTGCGAAATTTATAGCTGTAGACCCGTATGACACAAGTTGCTGGAGTTTCGGTGATGAGGCCTATAGGAGGGACGAACCCTAAATACTTGATGGCTTTGCACCTGGTGCCTCTTTCATTTGACCAACCGCAGGAGGAGATGGCGAGGGTGTGCTAGTATGTTGCCTCTGTGATTGGTCTGTACTTTGTTATATAGGTTGGTCTTTGTTGTGGTTTCAATTATCTTGACAAGGACTGCTGCGCCAGTCGAAACGTCGCATATTTTAAGCTGTGGAATTATAATAAAGGATGTTCTTTTAAGCCGCATGAAGACCATCTGATGTGCTGCTTTCTATAATTTATACGTCCCTTTCTCTCTCAGTCTCTGCCGGTCAACACTACGTTTCTTGTGTCTTTCTCTCGCCGAGCAGCGGTCCTTCTCTCATGCTCAGTGCTAAGTGGTAGCACCAGCACATCCCAGGTAGACTAGGCCCAGACCAAGGGAATCGCTCAGTTTCCTCTATTCTCTCCACACACCGCCCGATCAATGTCTGTGTGGCTCACTTTTTTTGAAATATGCAAAGAAGCACTAAAATATCAGGTGAACAAGTCCAACAGGAGAGGAGGGGGAGGGGAAGATATGTGGTTGCAATGGGAAGCTTACTGGATGGATCCTCTGCAGACCTTAGAATCGTGGCAAGGTCTGACTAGAGAATCCGAAGTTTCACAACTACGATGAAAAGTCTCCTGGGATGTCATGATGGGAGTGTGGTTTGCCACCTTGAGAACCTGTTTCCCGTGAGACGTCTTGTGTCATATTTAAATCAAAAAAGTATCAGGAGATCGCCAAGTAAAATATAATAAAGTGGGTGCAATCTGGCAGCTGTATAAAATGAGCATCGACTCACCTGGTGCGCCGTGGGATAACCCTGGTATGGGAAACCCACCGGCGCCTGTTGTCCTGGTCGGCGTATCAAGTTAATCGATGATCCGCGTTCTAAATGTCTGGAGAGACGCTGGGAGTCAAAGCAATCTGATACACAGATAACAGAAGATCACAGATCCTGTCAGGGCATAGATACCTGTGCTTTGTAATTGTAATGTTATTAGGAGCTTGAAGCGCGTTGCTCTGTGTATTATTAAAATAGTTTGATGTTATTGGACATCCTGAGGACTCATTGATAGTTAGTCTCATCCACACGAGCACAGGGTTCTTTTTTTTCCTCTATTGGACTAGTCCGTATTTAAATCAAATGTGAGCATCTTTTATCGTGGAGGTTGATGATGCCCGGACGGGCCGAAATGGATCATGAACTGAGTATTTGCTTGCATGCAATAAAAGGAGATCACTTAAAGGGGTTGTCTCGCGCCTTTTTTTTTTTTTTTTTGCATAGGCCCCCCGTTCGGCGCAGGACAAACCCAAGGGATGTGTTAAAATAAAAAAAAATATATATTACTTACCCGAATCCCCGCTCTGCGACTTCTTCCTTCTTCCTACTTCTTCCTTCTCCAAGATGGCCGCCAGGATCTTCACCCATGATGCACCGTGGGTCTTCTCCCATGGTGCACCGTGGGCTCTGTGCGGTCCATTGCCGATTCCAGCCTCCTGATTGGCTGGAATCGGCACACGTGACGGGGCGGAGCTACGCGATGGCGTGTAGAAGGGGGCGGAGCCAGAACGCCGCTCATGCCCGGACCGACCAGAAGGAGAAGACCCTTCTGCGCAAGCGTGTCTAAAAAAGCAAGAAGACCCCGAAATTAGACGGAGCCATGGAGATGGGGACGCCAGCAACGAAGCAGGTAAGTTAATAACTTCTGTATGGCTCATATTTAATGCACAATGTACATTGCAAAGTGATTAATATGGCCATACAGAAGTGCTGAGCCCCACTTGCTTTCGCGAGACAACCCCTTTAATATATAGGAAGTGTCAGGATTCTTTGGAGTTGCTTCCTGTAGGGGGACTTGAACCTGCCAATCCTATGATGGCAGTGATAATATACTGCAATACTTCTGTACCGCAATCTATTGTCAGTAATAATAGTAAGCCTAGGCAATGGTAGACCCAGATGCCATTGTGTGGCATCTTGTCACCATGTCAACCCATCAGCCCTCAACAAGTGTCCTCCCTTTATGAACCCTTTACATTTCACAATCATTTATTCTGGCATGTAAGGGGTTAGCAGCGGGGTTTTGTGTTCTCATCGATCCCCACTGTTGCAGCAGGGGGCTGTCCGTCAGTCACAGCAGGCTCACGCTGCGGATACGCCATCCATAGGACATAGGCTTACATCCTGGGGAGAGAAGGGGTTAATAATAATGGATACAATGTAGTTGTCCTTTTCCCCTGTGGTGGCGCTGCAGGAATACTTCCTGCCAGGTTTCTACAGGGATTACACCCTTTACCCCTTTCTGCCCCATATATTCGAACGTTCTTGGCCACCGCTGTCCCTGTAAGGTGTAAGCACACGGATCAGTTCGGAATCTGCCGTCGTTGCGGCGCACATCGGGTGCATTCATGGCGTTGCAGGTACTTCCTATAACTCTCCCGGATCCCGTCTCCTCGGGGGAGGGGGGGGGGGGGATGCTGTCTTCTTTATGCTCCTTCTCTGAAGCAGATGCTCAGACTGATTGATTATCCTTCACTTACAGCTACATTTTGATTCCAAGATTGATTTGTTGCTGCAGAAGAGACTTTGGGGATGTTGTTGTATCTGTTTATTTGGTTCTTATTACTGTTTAACCCTTTGAGAGAATTCTCCAGAATTTGCTAGAAAAACACTAAGAATAAAAAAAAAACATTGAATGAAAAAGTAGCTAGAACATAACAGACTGACACAGCCGGTGTGGACGCACTCTGTCACCGACTGTTTGGGCTACACCATAGGGGGGCTCCTAGAGGTCCGCAGGTCTTTGCCATTTAACCCATTTTTAAGTGATATAGAATCCGCTATAGGGAACTTCCAGGTCATTTTCCCAGGAGTAGTCACACTGGAATGATGGCTGACTCAGGCAGGCCAGAATGCACCGCAGCATGTTATTAAAGGGGCAGGCAAGAAGTAGTCAGAATAAGAGGTTAGAATAATAGAATGGTAAAGTTGGAAGAGACCTCCAGGTCATCAGGTCCACTGGGATCATCGGCTCCTCTGGGGTCATCGGGTCCTCCGGGGTCATCGGTTCCAACCCCCTGCTCAGTGCAGGATCACTAACTCATCCCAGACATTGGTCTGTCCGGCCTCTGAAGACTTCCATTGGAGGCGAACTCCCCACCTCCAGTGGCAACCTGCTCCACTCATTGATCCCCCTTGCTGTCTAATATCTAATCTGTGTCTCCTCCCTTTCAGTTTCATCCCATTGCTTCTAGTCTTTCCTTGTGCAGATGAGAATAGGGCTGATCCCTCTGCACTGTGACAGCCCTTCAGATATAAGGATGTAGTGGCCCAGCACATTACCTGGTCCCCTCCATAAATGTCATACATGTTTGTCCCATGTAGATGCACTGTGCAAACCTGTCTGGTTATTTCCAGTATGTGTGTTGCACAGCTATGGTGCTTGAGAGGTTAACTCTAAATAAAATCCAAAGCCTGCATGTAAATGTATCAAGTCTGCCATGTCATGTGGTATGAGAGGAGGTTATAAAAGGGAGTGACTGAGAGCGGGAAGGGAGCCCATGTCTTCAGGAGTGTTGCTGCTCAGGAGATTCGGGTACATGGGGACACCTTTAGTCCTCATGTGCTGAAACATGGAGGAGAAGGAGAGATTTCCCATGCCATGTATGATTGGATGTTAATGGAGTGAGCCCCAGAGAGAGAGATCAATTGGAGTAACTACTTCTTCTCAAGGCCAATGCAGAGGTACTATCTCATTGTGTAAAACAATGGATTAATCCAACACATGAGTTTGGGGCAACTCAGAAAGCATGGAGCTCGCACGCGTCCGTCGGCATTAGGGATCTAAATTAATATTTTTTTCTTTCAATTAAAAATAAAAATGAATTAACAAAAAACATTGAAAAAAATTGTTTGATACTCATTTGTCACTTTAGGGGTGTTTTAGTTTAGTAGTTCTTTTGTTTGGGAGGATTTTGCAGAATTCAATGAAAAAAAAATGGCAAAAAACAAAAATACAAAAAAAACTGCATAATGTAATCTCATCCTGAATATTAACCCCCCTCCCCCTACGTACATTGTAATCCACGGACTCCGGTGCGGGCCGCCAATTAAACCTTTACAAGTTTTGTTATTGCGCACTTATGAAATATTAATATCTCAGCGTCATTTTTTCCTGCAGATTACATAACGGAACTTCATTATGTTTCCTCGGTGGCATAATATAAAGGCGAGGCGCAGCAGAATCTGAGGTCTCCGAGCTCCAAATGAAACAATTAACAAATACATGAATTTCTATAAATTGCTGAAAATGACAATTAATCCCTGAAAATAAAACATTCATGAATGATAGAAAACAGTCTAATTAATCTATTGCCGGCCTCTATCATTAGCAGATTGCCGCATATTAAAAGCTGGTGTGCGGGGAGATCATGGGGGAAAAGAGGAAGAAAAAACATCAATTTGTGCATAATTGGTATAATAGTATATTAGGCTGAATAAAGCCCCCATCCACCCAATTCAGCCTATTACCCCCCCCCCCCCCCCCTCCAGAAGTTGATCCAGAGGAAGGCAAAAAATATCCATGAGGTAGAAGCCAATTTTCCTCATTTAAGATAAAAAATCTCTTCCTGCCTTCAATCTGGCAATGTGAATAATCCGGGTAGTGAGCGCAGCACTGCTGGTCAGCTGATGCCACTTCTACAGATTCAGCCAAGCATTCATGTGTTCTTAATGGTGACAGTGAACGAAGACAGCTCTGGAGGCATCTTGTCCGGCCCTCCTGAGTAATCAGTGATGCAACATGTAACATTGTAACACTCAAGAAAGACGTCCAGAACCTCTTATACTCTAATATCGTATCACCATCACCGCGTCCTCAGGAGAGAGTTTCACAGCCTCACTGCTCTTACAGTAAAGACCCCCTTCTATGTTGTGTAGACCATTTAGACACAACGATTATCTATCAAAATTTGCTCAAAAGCCGTCTTTTGAGCGATAATCGTTGTGTGTAGCTGCACTGACATTGTGCAGTTTTCGTTATCCCGTCGCTCATCATCGTCTGTCAGCGTGCTGACGATCAGCCTTATCAGGGATTCACAGCGGATACAGCTGATACTATTGTTTCATCCCGCTCCCTGATGACAGGTGGGGTATGAAGAATTCTCCATACCTGGCAAGGAGCGCTCGACTATATAACAGCCGGGCACTCCGAGCAGAAAACATTTGGATGCAGAAGACAAGCGGGGACCCTCTGCTTGTCTTCTGCATCCTCCGCTCGGAGCATTCGGCTGTATAACAGCCGGGAGCTCGGAGTGGAGAACAGCTGGATGCAGAAGATAAGTGGGAAAACCCCACTTGTCTTCTGCATCCTCCACTTGGAGCACAAGGTGATCGCTCATCTTGAGCAATCATCTTGGGCTGTAAATGACTCAATGATTATCGCTCAGAAGTTGTCGCTCAAGCGACAAATGGGCCTTGGAAAACAGCCGGGAACGAGGTTTGGAGTTACAGGGCCGAACCTCTCCAGGCCCTCCCCTCCCATTTACCCCAGGTCTGCTTGTGTATAGGTAAAAAAGCTGTCAGTCCAGGCCATCCAGGTGAGGACAAACACATACCCAGAAGGGTCTCTACTGATTGGGCTGAGATACGGCTTTTAGATGTGTAATATACGTTACTGATGTCTCATCTCCAAGTTGGTAGCTAGCATGGAGTTTAGGTAGAACAGTCCAGTGTCACAGCCTCCCACCCATCAGTCAACCAGGACTGGGCAGGTGGGAGGAGTAAGAAGTTCTTGTAGACAGGGGTCAGAGGAGAGTGGGTCGATGGTTTAGATGTAAGGGGGCCAATGTTGCGCATGCTATGTTTGCTTTGTGACTTTCTTTATATGCCACAGAGTTGCAGTCAGACGCGGCGTAGAGGCGATACTTTGGGGTGCGGCCGCTCCTCTCTGTCTGCTATCTGTATCTGGAAGGGGTGTACTGTTGGACGGACCTCAAGCAAGAGGCAAGTGACAGAACTCTAAGGCTGTGTGGCAAATCCGCCCACGGCTCCTAATCCCGGGACTAGCCAGGCATGTGGACGAGGTTTGCAAAAGTCTCATCCACACAAGGCGGCCAATTCGTCGCGACAAAGACCGGATGGCCAAGTTACTACGGTTTATTAATAAAGTTGTTCTGAGCATAACTATGGTGGACTACAGCAGCTTTCGTCAATGATCCCGCAACCATCCCAGGGGTCTCTCACATGGCCGTAGGTGTTCTTATGTGCGCCTGCTGGCGCCGTAAAGCTACGTGAACGGGTGCACTAATCTAACATTTGTGCTCCCGTTCAGACGGCATGTGCCCCTGTGCATACATGCTGAGCCCGCAATGCCGTTGCCCCTTCCTCCTCTCTCCTCCTGTCCAGCTGTGTGCAATGGGAGGGGGTGGGACGGACCAGAGCTAAGCTCCTGCCCCCTCCCCGACCCTTGTTCGCAGGCAGAAATGGGAGGGGCAAGATAGGTCGAAACTTAGATTCGCCCCGTCCCACCCCCTCCCATTGCAAACAACCAAAGGGGAGGAGAGGAGAGGGAGGGAGTTTAGCAGTCATGCTGCTGAACTCCCTCCCCCTCCCCTCTCCAGCCGCTGTCATTGGCTCCCACAGGAGCTCATGCAGCGGCTGACATATTCCGGCTGGAAAGATAGTTCCAGGACTATCCTTCCAGGCAGGCGTGAGAGCGCTCAGCGCTATGTTGGCCGGCCGGAGCGCTCTCACGCTGTGGGAATACGGCCATGTGATCTCATGCATTGGAATCTAATGCATCAAATCGTAGCGTATATCGGCGGGACGTGAAAACGTCATGCGATATACGCTTGTGTGAAAGAGGCCTTAAAGAGATCCAGCCGCGCTTCACCAGTCCCCATCTGCGCAGGGTTCCTCTTTACTATGATGAGTACTTTTCTGCAGACTGAATTGAGTGGAAGGATTAGTACTTCTGTCGCACATCAGGCGAGCCACACACAGCCGGACATTTCTGCGCAAAAAATCTGCAATCAACTCAAAGCAGGATCCTGTTGTTGATTTGGTGCAGATTTCCTTCACGATTTCACTGATTGCACCGAAATGAATTAAATCTGCGGTGGATTTTTCACAACAAATAAAACATGTTGTGGATTCAAAAACAGACGACATAAATCTGCAGTAGGAATGCTTCTGCTGTTATCAAGATGCTTTCACACTGCATTATTTACTGTACAGCCCCTAGGGACAAAAGGCCAAAAATCTCAACCTAAAAGTGGTTACCCCCCCTCCCCCCAGGCCTATAAGAAGCTCTCGGAGGCTCCTTGTGTGTAGTGACCTCTTCTTCCGCTTGTAGAGCTTGTTGACCACTAGACGCCTCTACGACGCAGAGGATAGATTTCACCCCGTTACCAGAGGGGGCGCATTATTGGGATGTGAGAAGATGGATGGTCGGATGGATAGATTGACCCCACCAGGACATATGTTCAGGACATCCTGCAGCCACATGTGTTCCTCTCATGGCGCCTTCCAAGAAGCAGCAGGATAATGCTTGGCCACACAGAAGGTGGTAACGGGAAGCCCAACAATGTCACACTTCCATGGCTGCCCAGTTACCAGATGTATCACCAATTGGACATGTATGAGACCATCTGGGACACCAACTTCAACAGCTCACGAGTTTACACGATCTACACGCCCAACCGTACCACATCTTGTGTCTAAGCTAGAGGTGGTGCAACAGGGTACTAGAGCCTCCACACCCGCCCGTATCACATCTTGTATGCAAGCTAGAGGTGGTACAATAGGGTACTAGAGCCCCCATGCCTTCCCGTATCACAGCTTGTATCCAAGCTAGAGTTGGCACAAGAGGGTACTAGAGCCTCCATACCTGACCATATCACGTCTTGTATCCAAGCTAGAGGTGGTACAACAGGGTACTAGAGCATCCATGCCCGCCCGTATCATATCTTTTATCCAAGCCAGAGGCAGTACAACAGGGTACTAGAGCCTCTATGCCTGCCTGTATCACATCTTGTATACAAGCCAGAAGTATTACAACAGGGTACTAGAACCTTCATGCCTCCCCATATCAGATCTTGTATCCAAGCTAAAAGTGGTACAACAGGGTACTAGACCCTCCATGCCCTCCCATATCATGTTTTGTATCTAGGCTAGAGGTGGTACTACAGGGTAGTAGAACCTCCATGCCCTCCTGTATCATATCTTGTATCCAAGCTAGAGGTGGTACAACAGGGTACTAGAGCCTCTATGCTTGCCTGTATCACATCTTGTATCCAAGCTAGAGGTGGTACAATAGGGTACTAGAGCCTCCATGCCCTCCCGTATCACATCTTGTATCCAAGCTAGGAGTGGTAAAACAGGGTACTAGAGCCCCCATGTTCCCCATGGACCTGATCTGTTCAGTCTCCATCCCGCAACACTGCACCCTTTTGGACCCGATGAGTTCAGTGTCCATTCCCCAGCCTTGCGTCCTTCTTGACTCGATGTGTTCAGTCTACATCCCCCAGCATTGCACCCTTCTAGACCCGATGTGTTCAGTCTCCATCCCTGAGCATTGCGCCCTTCTTGACCCGATGTGTTTAGACTCTATCCCCCAGCATTGCGTCCATCTGGATCCGATGTTTTCAATCTCTATCCGCCAGCATTGCGTCCTTCTGAACTCATGTATTCAAGCTGCATCCCCCAGTATTCCGCCCTTCTGGATCCGATGTGTTTAGTCTCCATTTCCCAGCATTGCGCCCTTCTGGACCCAATGTATTCAGTCTGCATCCCCCATCATTGCGCCCTTCTGGATCCAATGTGTTCAGTCTGCATCCCCCAGTATTCTGCCCTTCTGGACCTGATATGTTTAGTCTACATCCCACAGCATTGCACCCTTCTGGACCCGATGTGTTCAGTCTCCATCCCCCAGCATTGCACCCTTCTGGACTCGATGTGTTAAATCTCCATTCCCCAGCATTCTGCCCTTCTGCACCCAATGTGTTTAGTCTCCATCCCCCAGCATTGCGTCCTTCTTGACCCGATGTGTTCAGTCTCCATCCCTCAGCATTGCGTCCTTCTTGACTCGATGTGTTCAGTCTCCATCCCCCAGCATTGCGTCCTTCTGGACCCGATGAGATCAGACTCCAGTCCCCAGCATTACGCCCTTCTGGACCCAACGTGTTCAGCATGCATACCCCAGCACTCTGCTCTCCTGTACCCGATGTGTTCAGTCTCCATCCCCGAGCATTGCGCACTTCTGGACCCGATGTGTTCAGTCTCCATTCTCAGCATTGCACCCTTCTGGACCCGATATGTTCAGTCTCCATTCTCCAGTTTTCTGCCCTTCTAGACCGATGTGTTCAGTCTAAAACCCGCCAGCACTCTACCCTTCTGGACCCAACGTGTTAAATCTCCATTCCCCAGCATTCCGCCCTTCTGGACCCAATGTGTTTAGTCTCCATCCCTCAGCATTGCGCCCTTCTGGACTCGATGTGTTCAGTCTCCATCTCTCAGCATTGCGTCCTTTTTTGACTTAATGTGTTCAATCTCCATCCCAGAGCATTGCGCCCTTCTGGACCCGACGTGTTCAGCCTGCATACCTCAGCACTCTGCTCTCCTGTACCCGATGTGTTCAGTCTCCATCCCCAAGCATTGCGCACTTCTGGACCCGATGTGTTCAGTATCCAACCCCCAGCATTGCACTCTTCTGGACCCGATGTGTTCAGTCTCCATTCTCCAGTTTTCCGCCCTTCTAGACCGATGTGTTCAGTCTGCAACCTGCCAGCACTCTGCCTTTCTGTACCCGATGTGTTAAATCTCCATTCCCCAGCATTCTGCCCTTCTGCACCCAATGTGTTTAGTCTCCATCCCCCAGCATTGCGTCCTTCTGGACCCGATGTGTTCAGTCTCCATCCCTCAGCATTGCGTCCTTCTTGACTCGATGTGTTCAGTCTCCATCCCCCAGCATTGCGTACTTCTGGACCTCGATGAGTTCAGCCTCCAGTCCCCAGCATTATGCCCTTCTGGACCCGACGTGTTCAGCCTGCATACACCAGCACTCTGCTCTCCTGTACCCGATGTGTTCAGTCTCCATCCCCGAGCATTGCGCACTTCTGGACCCAATGTGTTCAGTCTCCATCCCCCAGCATTGCACCCTTCTGGACCCGATGTGTTCATTCTCCATTCTCCAGTTTTCCGCCCTTCTATACCGATGTGTTCAGTCTGCAACCTGCCAGCACTCTGCCTTTCTGTACCCGATGTGTTAAATCTGCATTCCCCAGCATTCTGCCCTTCTGCACCCAATGTGTTTAGTCTCCATCCCTCAGCATTGCGTCCTTCTGGACCCGATGTGTTCAGTCTCCATCCCCCAGCATTGCGTACTTCTGGACCTCGATGAGTTCAGCCTCCAGTCCCCAGCATTATGCCCTTCTGGACCCGACGTGTTCAGTCTGCATACACCAACACTCTGCTCTCCTGTACCCGATGTGTTCAGTCTCCATCCCCGAGCATTGCGCACTTCTGGACCCAATGTGTTCAGTCTCCATCCCCCAGCATTGCACCCTTCTGGACCCGATGTGTTCAGTCTCCATTCTCCAGTTTTCCGCCCTTCTAGACCCAATGTGTTTAGTCTCCATCCCTCAGCATTGCGTCCTTCTGGACCCGATGTGTTCAGTCTCCATCCCCGAGCATTGTGCCCTTCTGGACCCGATATGTTCAGTCTCCATCTCTCAGCACTGCGTCCTTTTTTGACTTAATGTGTTCAGTCCCCATCCCCCAGCATTGCGTCCTTCTGGACCCGAAGTGTTCAGCCTGCATACCCTAGAACTCTGCCCTTCTGTACCCGATGTGTTCAGTCTCCATCCCCGAGCATTGCACCCTTCTGGACCCGATGTGTTCAGTCTCCATTCCACAGCATCGCGTCCCTCTGGACCCAATGTGTTCAGGCTCCATCCCTGAGCATTGCACCCTTCTTGACTCGATGTGTTTAGACTCTATCCCCCAGCATTGCGTCCATCTGGATCCGATGTTTTCAATCTCTATCCCCCAGCATTGCGTCCTTCTGAACTCATGTATTTAAATTGCATCCCTCAGCATTCCTCCCTTCTAGACCTGATGTGTTTAGTCTCCACCCCCCAGCATTGTGCCCTTCTGGACCCAATGTATTCAATCTGCATCCCGCTCCATTGTGCCCTTTTGGATCCAATGTGTTCAGTCTGCATCCCCCAGTATTCCGCCCTTCTGGACCCGATGTGTTCAGTCTCCATCCCCGAGTATTGCACCCTTCTGGACCTGATGTGTTCAGCCTCCAGTCAACAGCATTGCGCCCTTCTGGACCCGACGTGTTCAGCGTGCATTTCCCAGCATTCTGCCTTTCTGGACCCGCTGTGTTCAGTGTCAATCCCCAAGCATTGCGCCCTTCTGGACCCGATGTGTTCAGTCTCCATTTCCCAGCATTCCGCCCTTCTGGACCTGATGTGTTCAGCGTCCATTCCCCAGCATTGCCTCCTTCTTGCCTGATGTGTTCAGCCTCGAGTCCCCCGCATTCCGCCCTTCTGGACCTGACGTGTTCAGTCTGCATCCCCCTGCACTCTGCCCTGCTGGACCCGATGTGTTCAGTCTCCATTCCCCAGCATTGCACCCTTCTCAACCGGATGTGCTCAGTCTCCATCCCCCAGTATTGTGCCCTTCTGGACCGTATGTGCTGAGTCTCCATTCCTCAGCATTGCATCCTTCTGGACCCGATGTGTTCAATCTCCATCCCCCAGCATTCTGCTCTTCTGGACCCAATGTGTTCAGTCTCCATCCCCCAGCATTCCGCCGTTCTGGATACGATGTGTTCAGTCCCCATCCCCCAGCATCCCACCCTTCTGAATTCAATGTGTTCAGTCTCCATCCCCGAGCATTGCGCCCTTCTGGACCCGATGTGTTCAGTCTCCATTCCCCAGTATCGCGTCCTTCTGGACCCAATGTGTTCAGTCTCCATCCCTGAGCATTGCGCCCTTCTTGACTCGATGTGTTTAGACTCTATCCCCCAGCATTGCGTCCACCTGGATCCGATGTTTTCAATCTCTATCCCCCAGCATTGCGTCCTTCTGAACTCATGTATTCAAGCTGCATTCCCCAGCATTCTGCCGTTCTAGACCTGATGTGTTTAGTCTCTATCTCCCAGCATTGTGCCCTTCTGGACCCAATGTATTCAATCTGCATCCCCCTCCATTGTGCCCTTTTGGATCCAATGTGTTCAGTCTGCATCCCCAAGTATTCCGCCCTTCTGGACCCGATGTGTTCAGTCTCCATCCCCGAGTATTGCAACCTTCTGGATCCAATGTGTTCAGCCTCCAGTCAACATCATTGCGCCCTTCTGGACCCGACGTGTTCAGCATGCATTTCCCAGCACTCTGCCTTTCTGGACCCGCTGTGTTCAGTGTCAGTCCCCAAGCATTGCGCCCTCCTGGACCCGATGTGTTCAGTCTCAATCTCCCAGCATTCCGCCCTTCTGGACCCGATGTATTCAGTCTCCATTCCCCAGCATTGTCTCCTTCTTGCCTGATGTGTTCAGCCTCGAGTCCCCAGCATTCCGCCCTTCTGGACCTGACGTGTTCAGTCTGCATCCCCCAGTATTGTGCCCTTCTGGACCGTATGTGCTCAGTCTCCGTTCCTCAGCATTGCATCCTTCTGGACCCGATGTGTTCAATCTCCATCCCCCAGCATTCTGCCCTTCTGGACCCAATGTGTTCAGTCTCCACCCCCCAGCATTCCGCCCTACTGTACCCGATGTGTTCAGCCCCCATCCCCCAACATTCCACCCTTCTGGACCCAACGTGTTCAGTCTGCATCCCCCAGCACTCTGCCCTGCTGGACCCGATGTGTTCAGTCTCCGTCCTCCACCATTGCGTCCTTCGGGACCCGATGTGTTCAGTCTCCATCCCCCAGCATTGTGCCCCTTCTGGACCCGATGTGTTTAGTCACCATCCCCCAGCATTCCGCCCTTCTGCACCTGATATGTTCAGTCTCCATGCCTGAGCACTCCACCCTTCTGGACCCGATGTGTTCACTCTCCATCCTCCAGTATTCTGCCCTTCTGGACCCAAATTGTTCAGTCTGCATCCCCCAGCATTGCGTTCTTCTGAACCCAATTTGTTCAGTCTCCATCCCCCAGCATTGCGCCCTTCTGGACCCCATGTGTTCAGTGTCCATCCCTAAGCATTGCGCCCTTCTAAACCCGATATGTTCAGTCTCCATCCCCCAGCATTGCATCCTTCTGGACCCGATGTGTTCAGTCTCCATCCCCCAGCATTGCCTGCTTCTTGCCCTGATGTTTTCAGTCTCCATCCTGCAGCACTCCGCTCTTCTGGACCCGATGTGTTCAGTCTCCATCAGCCAGCATTACACGCTTCTGGACCCGATTTGTTCAGCCTCCAGTCCCCAGCATTCCTCCCTTCTGGACCCGACGTGTTCAGTCTGCATCCCCCAGCACTCTGCCCTTCTGGACCCGATGTGTTTAGTCTCCATCCTCAACTATTGCGTCCTTCTGGACCTGATGTGCTCAGTCTCCATCCACCAGCATTGCGTCCTTCTTGATCCGATGTGCTCAGACTCCTTCCCCAATATTCTGACCTTCTGCACCCCATGTGTTCAGTGTCCAACCCTCAGTACTCCGCCCTTCTGGACCCAATGTTTTCAGTCTGCATCCCCCAGCACTCTGCCCTTCTGGACCCGATGTGTTTAGACTCTATCCCCCAGCATTCCGCCCTCCTGAACCCAATGTGTTCAGTCTCTATCCCCCAGCATACCGCCCTTCTGGACCTGATGTATTCAGTCTACTTGCCCCACCATTGCGCCCTTCTTCATCCAATGTGTTCATTCTCCATCCTCCAGTTTTCCGCCCTTCTGGAACTGATGTTTTCAGTCTGCATCCACCAGCACTCTGCCCTTTTGGATCCGATGTGTTCAGTCTCCATCCCCAAGCATTGTGCTCTTCTGAACCTTATGTGTTCAGTCTTCAAACCCCAGCAATCTGCCTTTCTGGACCTGATGTGTTCAGTCTCCATCCCCCAGCATCCCACCCTTCTGGATCCAATGTGTACTGTCCCCATCCCCCAGCATTCCACCTTTCTTGACCCGATGTGTTTAGTCTCTATCCTCCAGTATTCCACCCTTCTGGACCCGATATGTTCAGTCTCCATCCCACAGCATTCTGCCCTTCTGGACCCGATTTCTTCAGTCTTCATCCTCCAGTTTTCTGCCCTTCTGGAACTGAGGTGTTCAGTTTGCGTGAGATCGGCCATTCCCGGAGCTTCAGGTGATGCATTGAAGAAATTTAGTTGTATAAATATTTTTTTTCTGTAACTAATTTTGTTTTGGAAAAGTTTAGATAAAATTTGTTTTACGGCCCAATAATCTCCGTTTTATCCCATTTGCGAGTGTTTGCAATTTTTTTCTGCAAATTCTAAGCATTTTTTCTCTAATTGCCCTAATATTTTTCAAAATTGGATGTCTCAGCACCGAAAGCTGCAGAACGTCTTCAATTTTTAAATATCCTCATCCAGATTTAATGTCCGTCGCAGCTTTAACCTCAATAATTTCATTGCTGTTTTTTATTTATTTTCTCTACGGGATAAAAATTTATCGTTTCATAAATAAAGGAACAAAAGTTTCATAAAAATTTCTCCCCATAAAATGCGTTTGGCAGTAAATAGAGATAATGGCGCTCTGATGGGTTGGAGACGTTTTTGAGCAGGGGACGTCGGGCAATAACCACCCGCAGCGGCTTCATCCTCAAGGTCAGGACTGGAAGAAATAGCTTTTTGATATTTATGGCGCAGGCTGACCGTCCCAAACTTGGAACAATTGACTTACAAAGGCGATCGCTGCATTCTAAGCACTCGCGCTCCTTAACGATGTTTGCCCTGCGGATATTATTTGCTCACTCAGTAAATATCCACGGAGCTCGTAGACAATTCCATTTCTTAAGTGACAATAAATTTCTCCTAGGGTTGAGCTTTCTACCGGATCCATCAGCACAATTGCATCAGGTGTAGTGGGGGGATATAGAAGTTATAATTCCGGGGGATAGGATGTGAATGTTGATCTGGGACCAAGCAAGTAGTAAGCGGCCAGAGATACTGTAACAAGTGCGTTAGAATAGGTTGGAAGGAATTTAAAGGCACAGATGTAGCAGAGCTGAGAGTGTCATTTGCACCAGTGTGCATGGTCGCCTCAGCCATGTGTGACCAGCTGGTAGGCAGGACAGCTGGCAGGGTGCATGGTGGTTCTATATGGGGTGGGTGGAGGTGGTTCAGCTCCAGCCATGGACTCCATATGGCACTTCTCTGGGTGTTCTTTGGGCTCTTATATTTAATGAGGTGACAGTGATGTTGTGCCCGGCCAGACGTGGGGGCGCCAGTGAGCAAAGTAGCACAAGGCAGTATAACTGATAGTGAAGAGACCCTGTGGATGCGCTCCCCGTGATTGGCGGCGGTTAGGAAACTGTCGCTGCTGTTTACTAATATGGCAAAAACAGTTTCTTTGAGAGGTGACCTTCAGGCCTGTTCCTCGCCTGTATGTGAAGCTGATGGTGTCCAACGGGGTCTTTCACATGAGATGTTTTGTAGCCTGAAAGGACCCCGTTGGAAACCATCAGCCTCACATACATGCGATTTGTATCGATGATTTTGTAGCCTGTTTGAAAGGGGCCTTGAGGTGAGGCAGCCAAGGAGGGCAAGGAGCGGAGGCACGGGGGCAAGGAGCGGAGGAACAAGGGGTGAGGAGCGGAGGCACAGTTGTGGTGCTGTATTTATGTACCGAGGTTGGTTCTGGTGCTGTATTTATGTACCGAGGTTGGTTCTGGTGCTGTAATTATGTACTGAGGTTGGTTCTGGTATTGTATTTATGTTCTGAGGTTGGTTCTGGTATTGTATTTATGTACTGAGGTTAGTTCTGGTGCTGTATTTATGTACTGAGGTTGGTTCTGGTGCTGTAATTATGTACTGAGGTTAGTTCTGATGCTGTATTTATGTACTGAGGTTGGTTCTGATGCTGTATTTATGTACTGAGGTTGGTTCTGATGCTGTATTTATGTACTGAGGTTGGTTCTGGTGCTGTATTTATGTACCGAGGTTGGTTCTGGTGCTGTATTTATGTACCGAGGTTGGTTCTGGTGCTGTATTTATGTACCGAGGTTGGTTCTGGTGCTGTAATTATGTACCGAGGTTGGTTCTGGTGCTGTAATTATGTACTGAGGTTGGTTCTGGTATTGTATTTATGTACTGAGGTTGGTTCTGGTATTGTATTTATGTACTGAGGTTAGTTCTGATGCTGTATTTATGTACTGAGGTTGGTTCTGGTGCTGTAATTATGTACTGAGGTTGGTTCTGGTGTTGTAATTATGTTCTGAGGTTGGCTCTGGTGCTGTATAGATGTACTAAGGTTGGTTCATGTGCTGTATTTATGTACTGAGGGTGATTCTGGTGCTGTATTTATGTACTGAGGTTGGTTCTTGTGCTGTAATTATGTACTGACGTTTATTCTGGTGTTGTATTTATATACTGAGGTTGGTTCTGGTGCTGTATTTATGTGCTGAGGTTGGTTCTGGTGCTGTATTTATGTACTGAGGTTGGTTCTGGTGCTGTATTTATGTACTGAGGTTGATTCTGGTGCTGTATTAATGTAATGAGGTTGGCTCTGGTGCTGTAATTATGTACTGAGGTTGGTTCTGGTGCTCTATAGATGTACTGAGGTTTGTTTTTGTGCTGTATTTATGTACTGAGGTTGGTTATGGTTTTGTATAGATGTACTGAGGTTGGTTCTGGTGTTGTAATTATGTACTGAGCTTGGTTCTGGTGCTGTATTTATCTACTGAGGTTGGTTCTGGTGCTGTATTTATGTACTGAGGTTGGTTATGGTTTTATATAAATGTACTGAGGTTGGTTCTGGTGCTGTATTTATGTACTGAGGTTGGTTCTGGTGTTGTAATTATGTACCGAGCTTGGTTCTGGTGCTGTATTTATGTACTGAGGTTGGTTCTGGTGTTGTTTTTATGTACTGAGATTGGTTCTGGGGCTGTATTTATCTACTGAGGTTGGTTCTGGTCCTGTATTTATGTACTGAGGTTGGTTCTGGTCCTGTAATTATGTACTGAGCTGGGTTCTGCTACTGTATTTATGTACTGTGCTTGGTTCTGGTACATTCTTTTTTCACAGAGCTATTCTCGTGTCTGTAGAATACAGGTTGACTGAAAAAACATACATAGTTTTCTTTTCTTCTTCATGATGGCTGGAGGGCACCAAAAAGAAGTTGTTCAGAACCTACGATTGGCACTGCCAGTGTGTTGTTTGTGGTTCCCCTGCAGGTAGACCTGGTAAGGATGACTTCACAGCAGCCCTAACCTTTTCTAATGTTTAATTCTAACAGATAAACGGGATCCGGATTTCTTACTGTATTGTTGGTCCTTCCGACTTCTCGCATGCAGGCAGATAATTTCTCGTACTGCTTAATCTTATCTGGGATCTCGTGCCGGATCTGCACCAGAAACTCTGAGCAGAGCATGTCAAAAGTGTTGATCAGTGGGGGTCCCGCTGCTGGGACCCCCGCTGATCATTAGGATGAGGGTTCTGCAGCACTCACACCAGTGATGTGCCCCCTATGTCTGTTCGGGGAGTTTCAGCAGCTGACGACCCCACAGAGGTGTGCAGGAAGCTTTCATGCACCTTTATGAGGCTGTCTTCAGCTGCTGTCCCTCATTCTAGTGAGCGGGGGTCTCGGCTGTGGGAGACAGCATAAGTAGAAACAGATACGGCGCCGGCAGCACAATCCAGAACACTCTACTAGTGAGGCTAGTGATGCAAAGTCACCTGGAAGCAGAATCCACGGACCCAATCTAGACTAGAAGGAAGACGTGACGGCATCCACGGCGCAAAATGGAGAAGTCTTTATTCCTGCAAAGACATAACAGCTGCGGTGTTTAGACTAGAAGGTCCTCGTCAGCATACAGATACATAGAAGTGCCATATATATATATATATATATATATATATATATATATATATATAGTTACCATCAGTCATATAGGACCCTTTATAGAGAGCCAATACACTTCCATCATCCATTGTGGCGCCGTCCATATCATTCAGCATCAAGGTTACTTAACCGCGCAGCCGACGGAACATAATCATCAAATCCCACGAGACAGCGTTCCCAAAACGTCGTATGTATGCATCAAACCGTCAAACAATATATAAAAACTTGCAGATTATATTCGCCTGAGTGAAAAGTTGTGCCATAAACACATCTCAATCTATAAACCCCATCTGAAGGTATAGGGATCAATCATCCTAATCCCAACAGAGATAGCGGTATATTAGAGGGGACGTCCCACCAGATTCACAGGAGCTCCTATACAGACATGTAAATAGATGATAATATGAATAACCCTTCCATAAATCCCATAAATATTCGCACCAGCGTGAGGATAATTGATGACAGATGAAACCGCGGAGTTAAATCACCCAAGTATACATCCACGCTAGCGCCAGATAATCCTATTCAGGAAGGACCGTGTGTGCAGTCATCAATATCCCCAATCATTGGACCAGGGATCCAGAGAGGAAGGAGAAGAACTCCATGGGAACTGCAAGTAGTTACAATCTGTCATCCCAACCCAAAGATAGAAAGGAAACAGCCCCATGATAATACGGCCATCCAACGAGCCCAACAAATACTTGCATCAACAGTGGATCGATCAACCGCACCGAGGAACGCCCCGCCATAGGTGTGCATCACCCAAATGTGCATTGGCACTAGCGCAGGAGTGACGAACAAACATCGCAAAAACACAGACAAAATGTAATCCTGAGAGTAAGCGATGCCCCTCTAATACTGGATGTATCAATTACATGTAACGAGACAACACTCCAAATGTCAACCCCAGGAATATAACGATGTCAGATATATAAGCTGCCTCTACATCACTCAAAAGCATCCATAACCAGGAAGAATCCCCGGAGCACCGTTGGTCGGCCTCCCAGAAGAGCGTCTCATGGTGGATAGAAGTTGTGGAGACGTTGTTCCATCTCTCTTGAAATAATAATGTAGCGGCCCAAATGGGTCCTACAAAAGCGTCTTGCCTTTAAATGGCGCTCAGTTCATCTACAACCAGCAGGGGTTAACCACTACCTAATTTGCCCTATGACAGAGCTATTAATAATCTGCCAGGTGGCCAGTCAATTCTCATTGGTTGTCGGCAGATTGAACTCTGATTGGCTGCAAACCAGTGGAGTGACAGTTGGGAGGCAGTTAATGGTGCAGGTCAAGGGAGGGAAGAGAAAGGTAGGAGAGGAGTCATGTCATAGTAAGAGCCCCTTTCCACTGGCCAAGAAATTGCCCGTCTTTCGTGCGATGCGAGAGGGAGTGAAAACGCATGATTATGAAACCAACAAATTTCAATGGTTTCATTCCCATTCGTGATGTTTTCACTCCAGCGATGCTGCATGAAAAAAGAAAAAATCGCAGCATTTCCATTCTTTTTGTGATATCACCCATTGTTTTCAATGGGGCCGGTGGCAATAGTGCCAGCCCCATTGAAAGCAATGGGAGAGGATTGCTATTCCCTGCTACGGCTGTGACAGCTGCAGCAGAGGATTCCCTCAGGGGCTTCACCTTGTTGTCACCGGGGCTGGCGGTAACAGCGCTGGCACTATTGAAAACATACGGAGAAGATTGTGCTCCTCTGCCACAGCTGTGACATCAGCAGCAGGGGATTCCTTCATCCCCGCGGGGAGTCCCATGATCACTGAACACCCTGCCACTGCTTCAAGAAAAAGAAGCAGCATCAAGGGTGCACTATGAGTCACTGCTGTCACAGGGTTGCAAGGCTGTTTTTACATGAAAACGCCCCGTATCCAGGGGTTTCCCACTGATTGTGACAGCGATATCAGGCCGTGAATCATGGCTTGATATTGCTCTCTCCAGTGTGCAGGAGCCCTAATAGTGAGAAGATCGTCAGTCAGATCAGAACAGTAAATAGCACAGAGTATGTCAGTAAGTCGATTATTAAACAAGTGAACCATGTAGTAACATAGTATGTTAGGCTGAAGGGAGACAATGTCCATCTAGTTCTGCCTGTTTCCACCCCTCCCTTGTTGATCCAGAGGAAGGCAAAAAAAACAATGAGGCAGAAGGCAATTTAGATCATTAGAAGGAAAAAATCCCTGGATCAACATTTGAGTTCCTACCCGACTCCAAGACCCGGATCACCAACCCCACTGGTTATTTAATGTCTATAACCTGTAATATCATACCGCTCAAGAAAGACATCTAGTTCCTCTTAAACTCCTCTATGGATTTTGCCATCACCACGTCCTCAGGCAGAGAGTTCCACAGTCTCACTGCTCTTACAGTAAAGAACCCCCTTATGTATTGGTGATGAAACCTGCTTTCCTCTAATCGTAGCAGATGCCCTCTTGTTACCGTTGCAGTCCTGGGTATAAACAGATCCTGGCAGAGATCCTTGTATCGTCCCCTCATGTATTTATACAGAGTTATTTGGTCGCCCCTTAGCCGTTTTTTTCTGGGGTGAATAATCCCAGTTTTGGTGCCTCTCTGGGTATTCCAGTCCCATCATTCCATGTATTAGTTTAGTTGCCCTTTGTTGAACCCCCTCCAGTACTGTAACATCCTTCCTGAGCGCCGGTGACCATAACTGTACACAGTATTCCATGTGGGGTCTGACTAGTGCCTTATATAGTGGGAGGATAATGTTCTCGCCCCTCCCCCCTATACCTCTTTTAATGCATCCCAAGACTTGATTTGCCTTTGCAGGAGCTGACTGGCATTGGTTACTCCAGTTAAGCCTATATTCAATTAGTACCCCCATATCACTTTTCCCTAGCAGGACCCCATTTAGTATATATTGGTGACATCCATTTCTCTTGCTCATGTGCAGGACCATACATTTATCTGTAGTGGCCCAAAGTCTATATATCTGTCCCCTCCATAATAGTCATACATGTCATGTCTTCAATGTGGATACTCTGTGCAAATTGTCTTGTCACTAGTTATATGTATTGCACAGCTGCAGCATGGAAGAGGTTAATGTCTATGAATGACTGGGATATGTCTGGAAATGTAACCATTTTCGTTTAGCCAATGTTGTCACGTGAGTGTGAAGGATTTATGTGATTGCAAGGTGCAAATGTAAGTCTTTTCTTCACTAGTCTGGCAGAGTGGCAGTTGGAATGTGAGCGCCAGCCACATGGGGGTACCTTCAACGCTCATGTAATGAAGAATGGAGGCACCCTTGAAGTCCAGGCCCAGGACTCTTACCCTAAAGAGAGTGGAGAGAAGTAGAGAGAGTCCGCCGTGTGGTATTCAAAGTCTTCAGTAACGAGTGAGTGTTCAGTGGGGTGTTGTGTCCTCCTCCGGTGTGTGTGTGTCCAGGAGCGGAGTCATACAGATAACGTGGACTAAAGGCCCGCTGTCATCCTGTGTCCCAGGGTGTGTGTGTCCAGGAGCGGAGTCATACAGATAACGTGGACTATAGGCCCGCTGTCATCCTGTGTTTTCCTCCCTGACGTCCTTAATTGTTTACCTGCACTATCGTGTGAATTTATCTATGGACTATAATCCCGTGTTAAGGTGTCTTCTATCAGTAAAGTTCCGGTTGCTCACCGCTGCTGACTGACAACTGAGTGTTTTCACGTTTGTGTACGCACTGCGGACTAAGGAACGGTGGCGTCACCTGTGACAAAATCTGAAGTTCAGTTACTCAAGTTTATTCAGGTAACCGCTACACTGGCGTTGCCTGGAGAGGCCTGTCAGGGCCTTGGCAAAGGGTCACACGGGTCCCTAAGGGGAAGAGTTGATAGTGCCACCATGACATTTCTAACAGCTACCCCACCATCCCCTCAGTGGTGTGCCTTGTGCCTCGGTCACTGCATATCAATATCAAACTTTACTTGCCATTTTTCTGCCCAAGCCCCCGGCTTATCTCGGTCCGTTTGTAGCCGCACATTGTCCTCCGTTGTATTAATTATCTTGTATAACTTCGTATCGTCTGCAGATATTGATATATTACTGTGCAGCCCCTCTATCAGGTCGTTGATAAATATATTGAACAGAATGGGGCCTAATACTGAACCCTGTGGCCCCCGCTAGTAACGGTGGCCCAATCAGAGTATGAACCATTTATTACCCCCCTCTGCTTTCTATCTCTAAACCAGTTCTTTACCCAATTACACACGTTTTCACCCAATCCGAGCTTCTCATTTTATATATCAGCCTATTATGTGGCACGGTGTCAAATGCTTTAGAGAAGTCCAGATATACGAGATCAATAGACTCTCCCAGGTCCAGCCTAGAACTTACTTCATCGTAGAAGCTGATCAGATTGGTCTGACATGATCGACCCCTCATGAACCCATGCTGGTGAGGGGCTATACTGTTGTTTTCCTGGAAGTATTCTAGGATGGCGTCTCTCAGAAATCACTTGAATATTTTTCCGATTGAAGTGAGACTTACCGGCCTGTAGTTACCAGGCTCTTTTTTAGATCCCTTTTTGTATATTGGGACCATACTGGCAATACACCAATCTAGTGGTACAATCCCAATCTCATTGCTGTCCCTAAATATAAGAAAAAGCGGTCTAGCTGTGTTAGGCATGCAATATTTAGTGGGGGGTTTGTTTTATTCCCCTGCATCTCGTGTGACATTTCTTTTTCATTTGTGAATACATTTGAGAAAAACTATTTAATAGCTTTGCACCCCCCTTCCCCCCATCGTCTTCTATGATTTCCCCTGCATGATTTGTCAGCGGGCCAGTGCTTTCAGTGCAAATCCTTTTACTGTTAATATAATTGAAAAATAGTTTGGGGTTGTTTTTGCTCTCTTTGGCGATCAGTCTTTCCGCCTCCTCCTTGGCAATTTTGATCTTATTTTTGCATACTTTGTTTTTTTCCCTGTATGATTTTAGCGCTTCTTCGCTGCCTTCTTGCTTTAGTAGTTTGAACGCTTTCTTTTTTTCGTTTATTGCTCCCTTACCGTCTTGTCAAGGCACATAGGTTTCCTTTTACTTGAAGTTCTTTTATTTTTAAAGGGAATGAACTGCTCACATGAGGTGGTTAGAATCTTTTTAAACTTTTCCCATTTGTCCTCATACTGATATTTATGAGGACATTATCCCAATTAATGTTACCGATAGTAGTTCTCAGCTGATCAAATTTTACTTTACTAAAGTTTAGTTTTTTTGTCGCTCCCTGATGAGACTTCTTATTGAATGACAGCTGGCAGTTAATTATATTGTGGTCACTATTTCCCAAGTGTCCCTCAACCTGCACCCTCGTGATTCTGTCTGGTTTGTTAGTTAATACTAAGTCCAGAGTGGCCCTCCCTCTAGTTGGCTCCCATACAAGTTGGGTAAGGTAGTTATCTTTAATTGTTTTGAAGAACTTATCGCTCTTGTGGGATCCACAGATTTCATTTTCCCATATTATACCTGTATAATTAAAGTCCTCCATAATAGTTACATCATTGCGGTTTGACACTATTTGTCTTAATAATCCGTTTTCAGTTATTTTTGGTGGCCTATAGAAAACCTCTATCAAGATTTAGTTTTTTTTTCCCTCCCTGTATTTCTACCCACAGGGACTCCACATGTTCATTCCCTACACCTATATTTTCTCATAGAATCGGCATTAGGTACAATTTAACATACAGACATATCCACCCCCCCCTCTTTTTGATTGCCACGGTCTCTTCTGAAGAGATTGTATCCCTGTAAGTTCACCGCCCAATCACACTTATCATCAAGCCATGTTTCTGTTATTCCCACTATATCATAATTTTCTTCAGACATTCTGGCTTCAAGCTCACCCACTTTACGGATCAGATTTCTTGCATTAGTTGCCATAAAATTTATATCATGGTTGCTATTCTTTATTTTCATTGTTCTACCTCTGGTCCTATTAGCTGATCTACCAGTTTTAACTGTACTAACCCCTCCCCCTGCTCGACCCCTATTCTCTAGAGATGAGCGAGCACCAAAATGCTCGGGTGCTCGTTGCTCGAGTCCAACTTTCGTAATGCTCGAGAGCTCGTTTCGAGTAACGAACCCCATTGAAGTCCATAGGGGACTCAAGCATTTTTGTATGGGACCAATGCTCCGCATAGGTGATGACTTGTGAAACAACAGAAAACATCAGAAAGTCATGGAAACACCACAGAAAAGGATAAGGAACGGCAGGGGCAGCATGCATGGCTGCATCTGAGGCTCCCAGGTCCCACTATTAAGCCAAAATGGGGGCACGAGCCTAGTGGTCATCTCCCTAACAATTTACTTGGGGCAAACCCTAGTCAGTCAGCGTATTTGTGCCAGACAGGTAAAACACTGCAATGGGAAGTCTTTGTGCACCCACACCATAGGTGAGTCCAAGGAACAGAAACATGGTATTACATATAAGGAAATCAGAGTGCTCAAACATGGCAGAGTTTCACCCCCGCCAAGAGCCTCAGACCACATTTCTGCCCTAGTCAGTCAGTGTATTTGTGCCAGACAGGTAAAACAACGCAATGGAAAGTCTTTGTGCACCCACAGCATAGGCGAGCCCCTGGGACCCAAGGAAAGTATTACACATATTTGTGCCAGATAGGTAAAACACTGCAATGGGAAAGCCGTCTGCACCCTAGCCAAGTAAGTCAGTGTATTTCTGCCAGACAGGTAAAACAACGCAATGGGAAGTCTTTGTACAACCACAGCGTAGGCGAGCCCCTGGAACCCAAGTAAAGTGTTACACATAAAGAAATCAAAGCACCCAAACAAGTCAGTTTCACCCCACCAAGGACCTCTGCCTCGGCACACACCCTCAGTAATCATGGGTATAAAGCGGACTCGGATGCTAGTACAGCTGTGAACATCTCTTTAAATCAGTTGCAGTTGCTTTCATTGCTCCAAAGACTGGATGAACCACAAAGAAGTTCCATAGGCCAAACCTAGCGCAGTTGATTCCCCCCCCCCCCCCCCCCAGGACCTTGGCCTCTGCCCACACCCTCAGTAATGGTGGGCCTCAAGCGGACTCGGATGCTAGTGCAGCTGTGAACATTTCATTAATGCAGTAACGCACCTTTTGGTTGGCCCAAACCACTATCTCAGATAACTGTGGTAACACGAGAGAAAATACATGTTGCCCAGCGCTGATCCCCAGACCTCAAGCAGGAGGAGGAGGTGGCATAATAAGGCCAAGAAACCATGACCGAGGTAGGACCCGCAATACTCTGTGTGGGAAGTATGTGAGCGGGCCCTGGGTCAGGCTCGATCCCAGCTTCCACCTTGTGTGACCTAAGGTGCCGTGACTTAAATAGCTATGGGAAATTCATGTGTCTCCACACACTTCATTCTGTGTATGTGTCAGGCAGCTGAACACCGCAATGGGAAACCTTTGTGCACCCACAGTATAGGCAAACCCCTGAAACATTTCTGTAGCAAGAGTACAGGCGAACACCTGAAAAAATTTGGTTACAAAAAGTGTAGGCGAAGGCCGGAAAAATTAGTTAGATAACAGTATAGGCGAGGGCCAGAAAAATTGGTGTACCAAGAGTACAAGTGCACCCCTGAAAAACTGCTGAACCGCGAGGGCAGTTGAAAGCCATAAACATTTTTAAAGATACAGCTCGTTGTTGCTTAATTTGTAACAGAGCCTGGAGGCAGCCCCCCCCAAAAAATTGGTTTCAGTTAAAGTATAAAAACTTTTGAAACTTTTCAAAATTGTAAAAAAAACTTTTAAACAGAGCCTTTTGGGCCGCAGACAAATTGGCAGTTCAGTGTGATGACATGCTGTGTTAGGAGGAGGAGTAGGAGGAGGAAGAGTAATAATATCTGAGAGTGATTGACAAAGCTAATTCCCCCTTTTTTGTGGGGATAGGGGATGCATTTTTCTCCTGTTGCAGCGAAAAAAAAATCATTAGGTTCTGCTGCTTTCTGCCGGTGGAAAAGAGAAGTCTGGGGGAAATCCAGCCTTTGTTCATCTTTATGAGTGTAAGCATGTCGGCACTGGCAGTTGACAGGCAGGTACACTTATCCGTGATGATTCCCCCAGCTGCACTAAACACCCTCTCTGACAAGATGCTAGTGGCAGGGCAGGCCAGCACCTCCAGGGCGTACAGTGCAAGTTTGTGCCATGTGTCCAGCTTTAACGTCCAATAGTTGTATGGAGCAGAGGCATCACGGAGGACAGTGGTACGATCGGCTATGTACTCCCTCACCATCTTTTTACAGTTCTCCCTCCAACTCAGCCTTGACTGGGGAGTGGTGACACAGTCTTGCTGGGGAGCCATAAAGCTGGCAAAGGCCTTGGAGAGTGTTCCCTTGCCTGCGCTGGACATGCTGCCTTATCTCTGCGCCTCCCCTGCTACTTGGCCCTCGGAACTGCGTCTTCTGCCACTAGCGCTGTCAAATGGGAACTTTAGCATCCCTTTTTCCACCAGGGCCCTGTGGTATGGCATCACTCTCGTACCCCTTTCCTCTTCGGGATGATCCCTACTTATACATGTGCACTGATCTATGATCCCTACTGGTATGTGTGCACATATATATGATCCCTTCTTGTATGTGTGCACTGATATATGATTGCGCTTATATGTGTGCACTTATGTAGGATCTCTACTTGTATATGTGCACTGATCTATGATCCCTACTTGTATGTGTACACAGATATATGATCCCTACTTGTAAGTGTGCACTGATATATGATCTCTACTTGTATGTGTGCACTGATGTATAATCCCTACTTGTATGTGTGCATTGATATATGATCTCTACATGTACATTTGCACTGATATATGATCCCTTCTTGTATGTGTGCACTGATGTATGATCCCTACTTGTACTTCTGCACTAATATATGATCCCTACTTGTATGTGTGCACTGATACATGATCTTTACTTGTATGTGTGCACTGATGTATGATCCCTTCTTGTATGTGTGCACTGATGTATAATCCCTACTTGTATGAGTGCATTGATATATGATCTCTACTTGTACATTTGCACTGATATATGATCCCTTCTTGTATGTGTGCACTGATGTATAATCCCTACTTGTACATCTGCACTGATATATGATCCCTACTTTTATGTGCACTGATGTATGATCCCTACATGTACATGTGTACTGATTTATGATCCCTATTTGTATGTGTGCACTGATATACTATCCCTACTTGTATGTGTGCACTGATCTATGATCCCTACTTGTATGTGTACACAGATATATGATCCCTACTTGTATGTGTGCACTGATGTATGATTCCTACTTGTACGTGTGCACTGATACATGATCCCTACTTGTATGTGTGCACTGATGTATGATCCCTGCTTGTACATCTGCACTGATCTATGATCCCTACTTGTATGTGTGCACTGATCTATGATCCCTACTTGTACATGTGCACTGATGTATGATCCCTACTTGTTCATGTGCACTGATCTATGATCCCTACTTGTACATGTACACTGATCTATGATCTCTACTTGTATGTGTGCTCTGATGTATGATCCCTACTTGTATGTGTACACTGATATATGATCCCTACTTGCATGTGTGCACTGATGTATGATCCCTACTTGTACATGTGCACTGATCTATGATCCCTACTTGTATGTGTGCACTGATCTATGATCCCTACTTGTACATGTGCACTGATGTATGGTCCCTACTTGTTCATGTGCACTGATCTATGATCCCTACTTGTACGTGTGCACTGATCTATGATCCCTACTTGTACGTGTGCACTGATCTATGATCCCTAGTTGTATGTGTGCACTGATGCATGATCCCTACTTGTATGTGTGCACTGATGTATGATCCCTACTTGTACATGTGCACTGATCTTTGATACCTACTTGTACATGTGCACTGATCTATGATCCCTACTCGTTTGTGTGCACTGATGTATGATCCCTACTTGTACATGTGCACTGATCTATGATACCTACTTGTACATGTGCACTGATCTATGATCCCTACTCGTTTGTGTGCACTGATGTATGATCCCAACTTGTACATCTGCACTGATCTGTGATCCCTACTTGTATGTGTACACTGATCTATGATCCCTACTTGTACATGTGCACTGATCTATGATCTCTACTTGTATGTGTGCTCTGATGTATGATCCCTACTTGTACATGTACACTGATCTATGATCCCTACTTTTACATGTGGACTGATCTATGATCCCTAGTTGTATGTGTGCACTGATGTATGATCCCTACTTGTATGTGTGCACTGATATATGATCCCTACTTGTATGTGTGCACTGATGTATGATCCCTACTTGTACATGCACACTGATATATGATCCCTTCCTGTATGTGTGCACTGATCTATGATCCCTACTTGTACATGTGCACTGATCTATGTCCCCTTCCTTTTTGTGTGCACTGATGTATGATCCCTATTTGTACATGTGCACTGATCTATGATCCCTACTTGTACATGTGCACTGATATATGATCCCTACTTGCATGTGTGCACTGATATATGATCCCTACTTGTATGTGTACACTGATCTATGATCCCTACTTGTATGTGTACACTGATCCATGATCCCTACTTGTATGTGTACACTGATCCATGATCCCTACTTCTACATGTGCACTGATCTATGATCCCTACTTCTACATCTGCACTGATCTATGATCCCTACTTGTATGTGTGCACTGATGTATGATCCCTACTTGTATGTGTGCACTGATATATGATCCCTACTTGTATGTGTGCACTGATATATGATCCCTACTTGTATGTGTGCACTGATGCATGATCCTTACTTGTACATGTGAAAAAAAACACATTCACTGAAAAAGCCAAAAATACAATACCTGAAGGTCTGCAAAGCAGACACGGTCGCCATAGGCACGATCGCCATAAGGCAGGCACAATCGCCACCGGCACAATCGCCGTAGGGCAGGCGCAATGGCCTTAAGCCCTGAAGATATGTAGTCAGCCAGACAATAATGTGTGGAGGAGCAGCTTGTTCCTGGCAGGCTAATATGCAGTCACCCACTCATCCCAGCCCAGTTTGGGGAGGAGTGACTGCATATACTGATAGCCTGCACATGTGAACGATACCAAAGATGTCAGCCATAGATGGGTGAATGTGTTTTTTTTTTTCTTTTTCCTCACCTCTGTGATTTTATGTAATTTATAGTGAGTTAGCATAGGTACTGACGGAAGCGGTGTGACCTCGACGCGGTCCGTCAGCCTATGCGTTTTGGCCAAAATGCAGTACCAACACCCGCATTTTATTAGTATGCATTAGTATCTTTGTATGTAGTTTGCTAGTTGGTGGGGGAGCCCAAGATGTCAGCCAGTGTGGCCCACCTTGGAGATACAGGGCAACCCGCTGTCATATCAGCCAGGGTTGCTATCCTGTATGGTGGGTCACCACCCATCTATGGCTGACATCTTTGGTATCGTTCACATGTGCAGGCTATTAGTATATGCAGTCACTCCTCCCCAAACTGGGCTGGGTTGAGTGGGTGACTGCATATTAGCCTGCCAGGAACAAGCTGCTCCTCCACATTATTGTCTGGCTGACTACATATCTTCAGGGCTTAAGGCCATTGCGCCTGCCCTACGGCGATTGTGCCTGCCTTATGGCGATCGTGCCTGCTTTGCAGACCTTCAGGTATTGTATTTTTGGCTTTTTCAGTGAATGTGTTTTTTTTTTCTTTTTCCTCACCTCTGTGATTTTACTTGTACATGTGCACTGATGTATGATCCCTACTTGTCCATGTGCAGTGATCTATGATCCCTGCTTGTACATGTGCACTGATCTATGATCCCTAGTTGTATGTGTGCACTGATCTATGATCCCTAGTTGTATGTGTGCACTGATGTATGATCCCTACTTGTATGTGTGCACTGATCTATGATCCCTACTTGTACATGTGCACTGATCTATGTCCCCTTCTTTTTTGTGTGCACTGATGTATGAGCCCTACTTGTACATGTGCACTGATCTATGATCCCTACTTGTACATGTGCACTTATATATGACCCTACTTGTATGTGTGCACTGATATATGATACCTACTTGTATGTGTATATTGCTCTATGACCCCCACTTGTACATGTGCACTGATCCATGAACCCTACTTCTACATGTGCACTGATCTATGATCCCTACTTGTACATCTGCACTGATCTATGATCCCTACTTGTATGTGTGCACTGATGTATGATCCCTACTTGTATGTGTGCACTAATATATGATCCCTACTTGTATGTGTGCACTGATATATGATCCCTACTTGTATGTGTGCACTGATATATGATCCCTACTTGTATGTGTGCACTGATATATGATCCCTACTTGTATGTGTGCACTGTTGTATAATCGTTACTAACAGCAACATAGAAATGGGAAAGAAAGTTTTTACGTCTTAATCCCCGGTTCTTGGGATTTCTTAATTGCGTCCCATGTAACACCCTTGTGCTGATGTAGCGCTGGCGTCACAATTTACTAATACCATAAAATCGCAATAACGCCATGAAGAGGCCACTGTGGCTGTCACAGATGGCAGTCGCTCCAGAGCACCTAAGCAGCCGTCCCTTACACTAATCCTCCAGACAGAATGAATGGCGACCAGGTGGACGAGCGCGCAGAATCCTGGCGGCCACCACATATAACTAAAAACCAAACCAATTGTCATTAAGGGGTTAAAAAAGCTTGGTGAGACGTAACATCAGGTATTGTCTGTTCTCGCTGAAATCTGCTCTTGCCCTGAGGGCAGCAGCCGCGGCTTAACTATAATGGGTGCAGAGGATGCAGCTACATCGGGGCCCTGCAGCTTTAAGGGGCCCATAGGATCTCTCCTCCTATCTGAGGAGATGCATTATATTTAGGGCCCGCTGGTACAGGTGTTGCACTGGGGGCCCGCAGGTTCCAGCGCCGCCTTTGGGAAGCAGTGTGATGACTCCCCCGGATCTCCTTGGGGGTTTCTGGATGTTCACAGAAGCCAATAATTACCGATGGTTTGCTGGGGATTGTCCGCTGCTCTTTCCTTCCACGCACAGATGTCCTTCTCGGCTCGCTGGTCCTCATGCTTCTTGTTTTCTGACATGTTTTAATTACACATCAGTCCCTGGGAAAGTGCTTTGTCTGTAGTGGGACGTTGGGCAGTAATCCTAGATGAGGCCAAGGTCTCATGCACAAGGAAAAGTCTTCCAGTAGCAAATGGGAAGCCTTAAGGGCGACCGATCACCAGAAAATGACCACGTTCCATGGTACCCCCAAGAGTTGTGGGACATTCATCCCTGTCTGTCCTCTCCTCCTCTTCCTCCACCTCTATGCACCAGCCTCCAACCCCTTCCACATCAGCACCGATATCCGGCCTCCATACAGCGGCGCACATGTCGCTAACGCCAACATGCCGCCCTAAAACTCATCTGTCTAGGGGGGCATAGCCACACGGCCGAAGAGCTGTTGATGGATCTGACGGGCTGGTGACTGACCCTGTACAATCTGGAGCCAGCCAAGGACCTGTATGACAATGAGGCCCACCTGCTGGCAGCCCTTCACCTCGGTAATCTCCCATGTGTTCCCTGCTTAGCCCATGGGATGAGCCTCGTACTGCAGCGCTTCCTAAACAATTACCCAAATTTACATCCACTGCTTTAAAAGGACAGGAAACTGTGCAAAATGTCACACCCAGCGCCTCTCGCCTGGCGGAGGTGCAGCGACAGTTCGGGCGATCAACCAACCGCCTCATTGGTGCGGTGCCAACATGGTGGAATTCCTTGTTGCTTATGTTGCAGAGACTGAGCCGGCAGCAGATCACGGAGTAGCAGATGGTGCATGCTGTTAGCAGGCGCTGCATGGGGTCGGTCAGTTGATGCCTGTGGAGTGGCTGAAGGTCACTGGCGTGTGCGCCGTGTTAGCCTGCTTTCAGGAAGCGACCAAGATGGTCAGTCGTGATGACGCACTGATCAGTATGACCATCCCTGTTGTCTGCCTGCAGGAACGGACTCTACAGGCCCTGAGGGACAATGATGTGTTGTCACAGGAGGAGGAGGAAGGGATGCCAATCTCACAACTGTCTGGCCAGTCCGCCATTACTCAACGCCTTAGGGAGGGTGGCTTTGGGCAAGAAAGGGGGACGTCTTCTCCAACATGTTTCTCCACACATGGGAGAAGTATAAAGGAGGAAGAGGAGGGAATAATTTAGGACCAACGTTTCTTCCATCCATCATTGTAGTTTAGGTGGTCTAGTGTGGCATCTACATTAGTTAAGAGCATGTGATCTGGGGTCTGTTTGGTGAGCGATGGGGGGGTCTCGTACACTACTTATGGGGGTACATCCTATAGAAGTAGGTCTGGCACGTTAGGCAGTTTGCACAACACATAATAATGTTGTATGAACGAGGCCTCTGGGGTCTGATACAGAGTTTTCCAATCCACACACAGATTTAGCCTTGGTTCAGGGTGAAGTTCCACGTTTGGCCACCAACGTGGTTTTGACATGGAAATCATCTCAAGAAATGACACGGCAATTAATTTTCTCTATGAAGCAGAATCTAAAATTTGCAAAAACTCAAAAAATCAGCGCTGCATGATCCATGGGGCAGATATCCCCACAATTCAATATTATGTTAGAATTGTGTGGATGCCAAAGCAGATTTTAGCATGGAACACACAATCAAATCTGCACCTTTATTAAAGGGGTTGTCCAGTTGTAAACTATTGATGGAATAACCTTAGGGCAGACCATTAATAGTAGATTGGCCGCAGCCTGCTGCCCGAGATCCCCACTAATCAGGAGTTTGCCAGGCTGGTTCATGCTTGCACTATAGGTGATTTCTGTAGGAAGCAGACAGCTCCATTCACTCTGCCGTGGCCAGGTTTGGTATTACACCCATACATTTCAATGGGAAATTTGCCTGTAATACCAAACCTAGCTCTAAGAACAGCCCATTAGTGAGTCTTGGGTAGCAGACCCCTAGTGATCTACTAGTCATGGTCTATCCTAAAGATAGGTCGCTTCCAACTGGACGATCTCTTTTAGGTGTGTGATCGGGGCCTAATACATTGCTTTTTGGAATTTCTCTGATATCAGTGGTCTCAGGAGAAAGGCTGCTGCCAAAGGTCTCTGTGAGAGTCCCTCCACTACATACAACACGCATGTATGGTCAGCTGAGCAGAGGATGTATCTGGGGGGTCAGGAGGGATAACTGTTGGCCAGACATTTGTTTGAGGAATGGCTGTTGTGTATAGACAGTCCTATGGAAGGAGCCAAACAAGCTGCAGCCTTTTCCTTGAATTCTATGGCCAGCGCTGTTGCTGCAATTATGCCACGGGCATCATGGGACCACCAGCCTCCTGCAGGTGAATGTCCTGGCAATGAGACCCGTACCTGTCAGCCATTTATATTCTAATAGGAAAGATGAGGAACACCCCTTTAATGGAAGGGGTCTCCCGGCTGAGGACAGCAGCTACAGGGAGTGTCTGCCGCTCTCCGGAGGACACTCCATGCCCGGGCATTACCTGAGCAGCCCGCTGATTTCAAACAAATCTAGATAAGGGCTTTTACCCACCAGCAGTTTTTTAAGGCGATATCTCTGCGTTTTTTCAATGCAAATGGGACTTTCTAATGTTAAAATCGCACAAATGATACGGCAGCGTTAAAAGCCCCAATACTCCTGTGGAGGGGCTCTCAGCGGGGGGCATCGTGGGATCAGTTTATCAGTGCCGGATCCTGCTAATGTAAAGGTATTGTATCATGGCATTGTTGCCACATGTTGGCGCGGCGGTGACACACGGAGGCCAAACGCACTTTTTATTAAAAACAAACTTTATTCAACATTAATGATAAGTAAGGATTCTCTCAGCGAGGGGCACAGAGGGTACAGCGGGTACAGCGGGCACAGGAGGCACATAATATCACAACTGTCTTGGACCCGGCTGCAGCCCGTCAGCTGAACGATGTGTTCTGGCCATTCTGATACTGCTCGCTTCTTACCAGACCTCCTTCCTTTTGCCCCATAAGGGTCGCCCCCCGCCCCCCACACACACACCTGAGACGCTCGCTCCAGGCTCTGACACACTTCCTAGACATACTTACCGCCCCGGAGACTCGTTGCTCCCTTACATATAGCATTGTGGGAATAAAAGTTTCCATTATATAACCCATATAACTAACTCTAAACAACTCCGTCCCGGTTCCACTCCGGGACTCTCAGTCGCTGTAAACCTGGAGCCTTGACCCTTGCTAGACTGCTGGCAGGCCTGTAGTCATCAAGTCTCTTTCATGTTGTACATGGGTTGGTTGTGTTTAAGGTCGGCCTACTTACGGTGCAATGCTCTTTAACCTCAGTGCCCCGTTTACTGTGTGGCGCAGTTCCAGGCTCTCATTGGACCCCGTTGTCTGCTCAGTCCGCACCTCCATCAGTCTGTAGTCCTTTCTGCGTCTTCATGGTACAGTCATCCTCTGACACCCATAGAACAGTCTTTGCTCTCGCAGCTTACTGCAGCGCCATCGCAGTCTCTGTGCCGCCATGTTTCCTGCTGCTCGCAGCGTCACACACTGGGTTACCATACAGACCTCGTATCCTCCAGCTGTATAGTCCGCTCCGTTGGCAGAGGCTGCCACCACGCCCCCTTCAGGCCTCACTTGTTGCTCCCGCCAGTCTCCTGCCGCACAGATCTCAGTTCTCTCACCCACTGGCTATGATGGCCGCCATGACATCACACAGGGGCGGGACTTAGTCCGCAGCACCTTCTAGAGTCTTCTGGATTATTCCACAGGAGAGGCGGAACCTTCCTCCCTCTCACTCCAGCCAATGGGCTTTCTTTTGGGTGGTGACTAACTAACTACATCATAGAGAGGGTAGAAGCTCTGCAGAAGCTCCCCACAGGGCTGCAGAAACATTAACCCCATCCCTGCCGTGGTACTGCTAGTGGAGGAGCTTCTACATAGCACTGGTAAGGGCCACACTAACCGGGCACTCAGCCGGTCTCTGCTCTTCCCCTCCAGGGCGGGTCCTGGACCAGCGGGGGTGGGGCTTAATGCCACATCCATCGGCTGCATGTCAGCACTGCTGCAAGCTACTGTAACTGTAAGGGGAAGCATGGTCAGCCCTACTCTCTTACACCAACACTCTTGTAAAGGGGTTGAGTCAAGATGGCATCCCCATTCCTCTTAGACCACATGGACATCATAGAGCGGCATCCACCACTCGGGACCTCCTCTGTGTCCCAGAAGCAAGAGCCATTTATAAAGAGTAGTTCCTTTCCAGACAAACCTGCCATCCTGCTATTACAGGATAGCCATTCAAGTGCTGAGCATCCTGTAATACCACATTTCCCCTGCAGTGGGTGCCGCTTCTCCTGGTAAAATCAGCTATTTTCCGTGGGTGCCGCTTCTCCTGGTAAAATCAGCTATTTTCCAGGGGTGCCACGAGCGGGACAAGAACAATCAGCTGAATTATCTGCATTCTTAAAGCAGTTGCACATCTTGGCACAACCCCTTCAATAGTCGGATCACACGTGGCATCTATGGCCAGCTTGTTAAAGGAAACCAAAATGGGGCAAAAGTAAAAAGAACAACCTGGAGGGTTTCTTCATTGCTTTCCTTGGGCATCTGGGTGGTGCTGGGTGGCATCTGGGTAGCATCTGGGTTGCAGGCACCTATCAGATGATAGCCGGCTGCTGCCGGATCTTTCCTGGAGAGAGAGAGCAGACCGGCAGGAATTGATTTCTTGATATTTTAGAGCCTGCCTGCTATTTAGAGCTGAGTCTGCATTTAAGAGGCGGCGACCTCCAGCGGCGGCGGCGGCAGCGCCCAGACACGGGCGGCTAGGGATATTCAGTGTTCTCAGTGTGTTCCAGGAATGGGGAAGACGTTTATTTACACTGACAGCGTTTGTTACGCGGTGAGATCAGCTAATCCTGTTTACAAGCCTCCGGTGATGATAAAAGACCCGGCAAGAACCTGCAGACGTCTTGTAGAAGCCGGTCATATGCTGAGAGCACAAAGCGCTCAGGAGACGCACGTTGCTGCAATTTAATATTTATTCCCATTGACATGAGCTTAAATAAGCCATTGGGATGATGGCAGTGCGGCTGCATCGTCTGCCTAATGTGTCTATCGTACTTAACGAGATACAAGATTACCTTAAGAGTACTGCGAGTATCAGGGGCGCATGGCATGGGGGAAGGGGGGTACTGCAGGGTTGTACCAAGATGCACAACCCCTCCTGGAAATCAGGGTCCGGGGCAAGAAGATGATCTCCTCAGATTCGTGCCACACCGGGCAATCAGCTGATGTTGCTGAAGAAGACTGAAGCCAACAAGACATTTTGCCTGCCTGTAGCATTATAGGGTAGCCATACATGCTGTCCTATAATACCTGGACAGCAGAAGTCCCACCAGGACAGGAGAGAGGACCCTGCTAAAAGCCACATGAACAGGAGACGCAAGCTTGGTGTAGTGAAGAATGGAAGAAGAGGAGGGGTTTCCTGTATTGACTGTTCTAGCATGAGAGAAGAGTGAGCCCCCAAGTGGAGAGAGAGTGTGAACAAGCCGTGAGTGAGTTCTTTCCAAGGCCCAGTGCAGAGGTACTCTTCTCTAATTGTTCCCGCCCAAGCATCCCAACATCTGGGACCACCAGGTAGAGTTACATATCTTCAATTGTTCACACACGGGCCTCCTGAAGCCTGGGATCGCTGTGTAGAGGTACTTCTACTCGTCTGTCTAAATGTCTGCACTTAGAAGATGGTCTACTTTGCCTTGTACTGCTGGAATTATATTCAAGTAAAGTTCTGCCAGGCCCGGACCATTCCCGAGGAGCTGAGGTACGTTATATCTGTCTGCGGCTCCTTTATTCCCGCCGAAGGTCATTCCGGTGTGTAATGGAAAGGTAGCATCACCTGTGACAACTACTATCCATGTTCTACCATTTATTGGGCATCCCTCTCCTAGGGGTGTCCAGAAGAGGCCCAGCGCTGCACTGGCCATTGCTATGTAAGTCCCTCTGGGAGGGAGAGTGGTAAGTGCCGCTGTGACAAGCCAGCATCTTACCCTCCACGCTCCTCAATGTATGCCCTGTGTCCAGGGTCACCCTAAAGGACGCTGCATCTGTATAACATCAGCATCACTCATATAATACTGCAGGTTGGCCTCTGTATAGAGAATAGAGATGGAGGACGAATCCGACTATTCTCCATACAGATTGCGGCATCCGACTGGCAACACTATGTGAGCGATGCTCCTGCTGGACAGCGTTTAGTGGAATGGGGCTGTCAGTGAGACTGAGGGAAGCAGTTTATGACGTCTGCCTCTTGGGATGGTGGAACAACCAGCCGCTGAGTCTGTATGGCACTGCTCGCTGCATGGAGCCCAGATGGTGGCAGGTTTTGTATTATAGGCACATAATGTGGTGACCGCTGGGATGATGCCGCAGGCTAGCGGTGTTGGAGCTCTGTGCCACATGGCAGGTGGTGTCGCTACTCTGGGGTCCCGCTCCACCATTTTGTCAAGGTGGCTGTTCTAGTGATGCAGAGTGCAGGAATGAGACTTCTGACACTCGGATTCCAGGAAATAACGTTACTGACTTTACTGACACTTCTGATACGACTCCAGGGTAACCGTCTGTTATAGCGCCAGCCAAGTATTACAGCATAGAGGTAGATGGATGATTACTTTGTGACCGTCCATTATAGCACCCGCCCAGTATTACAGCATAGAAGTAGATGGATGATTACTTGGTGACCGTCCATTATAGCACCAGCCCAGTATTACAGCATAGAGGTAAATGGATGATTACTTGGTGACCGTCCATTATAGCACCCGCCCAGTATTACAGCATAGAGGTAGATGGATGATTACTTGGTGACCGTCCATTATAGCACCAGCCCAGTATTACAGCATAGAGGTAGATGGATGATTACTTGGTGACCATCCATTATAGCGCCAGCCCAGTATTACAGCATAGAAGTAGATGGATGATTACTTGGTGACCGTCCATTATAGCACCCGCCCAGTATTACAGCATAGAAGTAGATGGATGATTACTTGGTGACCGTCCATTATAGCACCAGCCCAGTATTACAGCATAGAAGTAGATGGATGATTACTTGGTGACCGTCCATTATAGCACCAGCCCAGTATTACAGCATAGAAGTAGATGGATAATTACTTGGTGACCGTCCATTATAGCACCAGCCCAGTATTACAGCATAGAGGTAGATGGATGATTACTTGGTGACCGTCCATTATAGCACCCGCCAGTATTACAGCATAGAGGTAGATGGATGATTACTTTGTGACCGTCCATTATAGCACCAGCCCAGTATTACAGCATAGAGGTAGATGGATGATTACTTTGTGACCGTCCATTATAGCACCCGCCCAGTATTACAGCATAGAAGTAGATGGATGATTACTTTGTGACCGTCCATTATAGCACCAGCCCAGTATTACAGCATAGAGGTAGATGGATGATTACTTGGTGACCGTCCATTATAGCACCAGCCCAGTATTACAGCATAGAAGTAGATGGATGATTACTTGGTGACCGTCCATTATAGCACCAGCCCAGTATTACAGCATAGAGGTAGATGGATGATTACTTGGTGACCGTCCATTATAGCACCCGCCCAGTATTACAGCATAGAAGTAGATGGATGATTACTTGGTGACCGTCCATTATAGCACCCGTCCAGTATTACAGCATAGAAGTAGATGGATGATTACTTGGTGACCGTCCATTATAGCACCAGCCCAGTATTACAGCATAGAGGTAAATGGATGATTACTTGGTGACCGTCCATTATAGCACCCGCCCAGTATTACAGCATAGAAGTAGATGGATGATTACTTGGTGACCGTCCATTATAGCACCAGCCCAGTATTACAGCATAGAAGTAGATGGATGATTACTTTGTGACCGTCCATTATAGCACCAGCCCAGTATTACAGCATAGAGGTAGATGGATGATTACTTGGTGACCGTCCATTATAGCACCAGCCCAGTATTACAGCATAGAAGTAGATGGATGATTACTTGGTGACCGTCCATTATAGCACCAGCCCAGTATTACAGCATAGAGGTAGATGGATGATTACTTGGTGACTGTCCATTATAGCACCAGCCCAGTATTACAGCATAGAGGTAAATGGATGATTACTTTGTGACCGTCCATTATAGCACCCCCCCAGTATTACGGCATAGAAGTAGATGGATGATTACTTTGTGACCGTCCATTATAGCACCCGCCCAGTATTACAGCATAGAGGTAAATGGATGATTACTTTGTGACCGTCCATTATAGCCCCAACCCAGTATTACAGCATAGAAGTAGATGGATGATTACTTTGTGACCGTCCATTATAGCACCAGCCCAGTATTACAGCATAGAGGTAGATGGATGATTACTTTGTGACCGTCCATTATAGCGCCAGCGAAGTATTACAGCATAGAGGTAGATGGATGATTACTTGGTGACCGTCCTTTTAAATGCTTAGCAGATTTACTGGAAATAAAGTCTATGATGCTTCTGGAAATATCTCTTGCTTGGTTGCTAATAGTTATGACTTTAGTCTTAGGGAGGCCGAGCCCATCTTAGGTTAACCTCTGCTATGGAGGATCTACACAGACTGGCAGACTGTATGGCGGTATTCACGCCTGTTATTCATGTGTAGTGAACCAGAGCAGTGCCCGCCATAAAGCAATGTGGTTACTGCCTGAATGTGTGTATATGACTTTAAGAGGTTTATGTCACTCATATTTGTCATTGCAGCCTAGACGTATACTCTACTGGTTGTTCACCCTAGGACGCTTACTAGTCCATCAATGCCCTAGCCCGGGTATTGACTATCTAGTTGGTGAGCTGTTAGCAGACCTGTAATTGGTGGATAAGCCCTCTGCACGGGTTGGCTGGGAGTAGCTGATATAAGAAGGAGACAACGCAGTGAGAAGAAGGAAAGTGTGAGTACTGCAGGGAATGTTGTATTAATGAAAGTAAGGAAGAAGGAATCAGTTGATCTAAGAATAGAAGAAGAAAGGATCAGCTAACGGGACAGCAACTAAAGAAAGGAGAAGAGGCATACTTAAGGAAATAGAAGACAGAGGGAGAGCCAGAAGGGAAAAGCATAGTGGATAGAAAGGATCCCAATGCTTGTCACTGTTCTAGAGCCCATGTGTACAGCTGCAGTCCCCATACCTAATGTCTGCATGTGAAATAGTTGTGTATGTCTACCTTAAGCCAAAAAGTAATGCCAAGTGTATGAAGTTACTGAAGAGTCTCCTCTTGAATAAATTGTTCCACTGATTCAACGCTTAAATCCGGCCCCCTGGAGCCCCTCTCACATCGCAGGTGACCATGGTACAGGTGATGCCGTGTGCACGCATACAGTACCAGACACCGGAGGGATAGGTTTGCTGCAGCCACACGACATTGTGGCAGGAGCCCCAGCTGTGGGCACTGCAGTCAGCTCTCCGTGTGCCGCCAGATGGTGCATCCACAAGGGAGGGCATTCTGTTCTGAAGAGGGCTGTACAAGTAGGGCTGACAGTCCGTTCTCCACTGTTTTACAACTCTTTGGAGGGTGAAGCGTCTGGATATTGTAACATCTCAGCCGTGTGCCGGCGCCGGGATCCATCGCATACTACACCATTTACCCTCCGAGGGTGGCACTGTCACTGGAATAAAACAGCTGCGATCAGAGCGGAGCCGCGTGGGGAGGACTGTGTGGGCACTGCCATCAGACATCCACATGGCGCAGAGCTGACCTCTTTATTTGCTCGTATCACACAGTGATGTCACCTTTATTACAGACCCCATCCAGCAGCGTCGGACTCCTTCGCCCTTTAGATCCGCAGTGATTCATCGCAACATAGATCACACTCGGTGATTAAACCCTCTGCAGGAATACCGGCCCCTGCGGACAGGAAGCTTCTTACAGTGGCTGTAGATTAGATGGCGGTGCCGACATGTTCTGACCAGCTGACAGGAAGGGGTCAGCGATTCATGCCGCTTGTACCAAATTCTGCCCTCCCATCAGCAACAGACATCTGGACCCATCTGACCAGGGGATGTTTGTGCGCTGCTCAGTGATACAAGTTTTGCGCTCTTTTGCCCGCTGGAGTCTTTCTGTTCCTCTTAGACACAATGGCGCTGGAACTGGTCGCCCGCTGTTATAACCCATCAGTGCGGAGGAACAGCGAGTTGTGCGTTTGGACACGTTAGTCGGAGCTCCAGCGTTGTATTCGGGTGACTGTGCAGCCTGTTGGTCAGAACGATTCCTGACATCCTCCTCCGACCCCTTTCAGTGATGAGTTGTTTCCACAGGATCCCCTTTCACTGGATGTTTTTCCTTGATTGCGCCATTCTCTGTATACTCTCCACACCATTACATGAGACCCCCCCCCCCCCCCCCCCGAGACTGGCGGTGAGACCCCGACTAGTCCAGCACCGATGACCGGCCTCGTTGGAAGTCACGCCAGTCGCTGGATCTTCACATCTAATGTGGATTCATACTGAAAACTTGTCACGTGATTTTATGCTCCGGGGTCACGGGGGGGATTAGTATCCAGGACAGTGCCAATCATGGGAGGTCTGGGGGTCTAATAAAGGGGCCAGTCAATATATAACACTACAGCAAATACCCCCCCCCCCCCCCGTGAGTCGTCTCCCACGTTCGGCTCTGCTGTGCTGAGGAGTTTCCCCTGAGCGGGCGAGCCGTCTGATGTACTCGCTGGTATCTCTTTATATCCTGCACTGCAATCTTCTGTAGACGTCACAGATTATTCGGGACCCCTGAGAGTTGACTTCAGCGCATTATTTTAACTGTTTGTGTTTCACGGTGAGGCTGCGGTGATTATGAAGCCGTGCAGAGCGCCGGCCGCGCCAATTCCTTCTCTTCTCAGATGACGGCGGCGGTTTCTGCAGAGATTGATTGTTATCCCCACGGTGGAGTACATTGTGGGTCCCCGTTGGCTGCCGCTCGGATGCCCACTCAGCTGTCTTCACTCGCTGCTCAATACACTCATGAATTTTAATGGCAGGAAGTGTTACAGAAGAGATCACCTTCAAGGAATACTATTAGGACTCCGCAGCGTCTCCTCCCGCGACCGACGCCTTGTGCTTACTAAGCATATTCTGTATCAGAGTCTGCAGCGTTTATATGGTACATCGTCTGATCCTCGTCACTGCGAAGAACTAATGAAGTGTGTGAAATGAAGGCGTCACACAAATGTACAGAGAGGGACGGTAGACTTCAATATACAGACCCTCCTACTAAAAGGGCATCTCCATCCTTCATCACATTTTACAGTTCATTAATATGGTGGGGGACTGCAAATATATCCTGTACTGCTCCTGAGTTACATCCTGTATTATACTCCAGAGCTGCACTCACTATTCTGCTGGTGGAGTCACTGTGTACATACATTACTTATCCTGTACTGATCCTGAGTTTCACCCTGTATTATACTGCAGAGCTGCACTCACTATTCTGCTGGTGGAGTCACTGTGTACATACATTACTTATCCTGTTACTGATCCTGAGTTACATTCAGTATTATACCCCAGAGCTGCACTCACTATTCTGCTGGTGGAGTCACTGTGTACACACATTACTTATCCTGCACTGATCCTGAGTTACATCCTGTATTATACTGCAGAGCTGCACTCACTATTCTGCTGGTGGAGTCACTGTGTACCTACATTACTTATCCTGTACTGATCCTGAGTTACATCCTGTATTATACCCCAGAGCTGCACTCACTATTCTGCTGGTGCAGTCACTGTGTACATACATTACTTATCCTGTACTGCTCCTGAGTTACATCCTGTATTATACCCCAGAGCTGCACTCACTATTCTGCTGGTGGAGTCACTGTGTACATACATTACTTATCCTGTTACTGATCCTGAGTTACATTCAGTATTATACCCCAGAGCTGCACTCACTATTCTGCTGGTGGAGTCACTGTGTACATACATTACTTATCCTGTACTGATCCTGAGTTACATCCTGTAGATCTTTTATTATAAAAGTATGAAACATAACAATAAAAGCAAACTGTAACAATAGTAAATAATAATAATACAACCGTATACAGAGATAAGGCCCTTCACCCAGAGTCCATGGTCCACAAACAAAAGAAACCCCATGTCTGGACTCCCCTCCCCCCTGCCGCACACTCGCACACACACTCAAAGCAAAACACAATATACCTAAAAGAAGAGCATCCAGCTATCCAGAAGAGAAAACTAAAACTAAAACTACAGGTCCAGCCGTACCGCACTGCAACCCCATCATAAACAAAATTAGGCAATAACGTAAACATAACATATATATATATATACCAATAATTAACTAAATATGAAAATAAAGACCGAGCCAACCGGCATACAAAAATAACTAAAGAAATAGTTTTTCAAAAATTTTTTTTTTTTTTTTGGGTCCCCAGTGCAGCTCGGGGGCCATGCCTGCTCCATCAGTCCGTGCCCAGAGTTCTAAAGTTCAGGACGTGCCAAGCCACACCAGGGTTTGTTTGTTTTTTTTAATATATATAAACTGTACAACACTCTGCCTGCCGCAGCCTGGGGGCCATGCCCGCTCCACCAGTCCGTGCCCAGAGTTCAATGTTCGGGACGTGCCAGGCTACGGCTCAAGGCGTGAAACCACTCCCCCCCAACCCCCCACCCAACCTAACTACCACCCAGAACGTGAATATATACATATAAAACATACAATAACCAATATACATGACATACACGATATATATTAACATAACCCGAAAGCCTAAGGTCGGCTCACCTGCAGCCCTACTTCACTCCATTTTGCCCAAATCAAAACAAAAAGCTTTATGGTGCACCGGGATTGGAGGTGATAAGCCGGGCACAGACATCACAATGTACTATCCCTTGCATTTTCTCCCTATTCTTTCCCTAATTTGCCCTAGACTGTCCTTAGTCTGCCCCTCAGTCTGACCCTTCATGGAAACCTGTCCCTGCCCTATCCCTCCTCTCTCCCTATCCTGTCCCTCCTCTCTCCCTACTCTGCCCCTAGAAAATTAAGAAAAACAAACTGTCCCTAACGAAATACAAGCCCTCTCCATAGGAGAGAAGCCTTAGATGTGCCCAGCCTCTCATACTCCAAAGAACGCACCTTCGCCAGGTCACCCAGGATGTTCCTACATACCGTATCCACGGGGAGGACTTTCAGCTCCGTCGAGATTAAACACCGTGCACTCCAGATGTGGAACCTGACCACTAGGCTAACTAGAAATAAAGTGCAGCGGTCCCTGCCACCAAGGCCTCTGAACGCTCCATAAGCCCACTCCGCATAGGAGAGGTGTGCCAGCTGAGGCCAGCCTATGGAGACCCCTACCCGTTGGTATACCTCTGTATTAAAGGGGCACTGAAGCAGGAAATGCTCCATGCTTTCCAGCACGTCGCTGCACTCCTGACGGGGGCAACCCCTGTCAATCAGAGGCCTGCTCTTCAAGTTACCCCTTACATACAGTCTCCCGTGAAAGCAGCGCCAAGCCAAGTCCCAAAACTTCAAGGGGACCCGGGTTGAATTCAGTAAACGTAACCCTCCCTCCAGGTCCCGACTTGGGCAGTCCTTGAGCGCCAGGGGCTTCTGGAAATGGGTCAACAGGACTCTTTCGTCGAGGAGCCTCCTCGTCAGAGTCCTGATCTCCCACATCCCCAGACCCCACCGGCGTATCACCTTCAGAACCAAGGTAGCGTAAGCCGGGAGATGTCCGTGCTGCGTGCGAAGGTCCTTCACTCGCCCTCCTGTCTCCCATTCCTGGAAGAAGGGCCGAAACCATCCCCTGCAGGAGTAGACCCACGGAGGAGCCCTCTCTTGCCAGAGGTTGCCTATGTTGATCTTAAAAAAAGTGTTTACAAGAAACACCACGGGGTTGACCATAGACAACCCCCCTAGTCTCCTCGTGCGGTATGTAACATCTCTCCTGATCAGGTTCAACCTATTCCCCCACAACATTAGGAAGAACAGGTTGTAGACCCGAGTCCAGAGAGGTTCTGGCAAAATGCATACGCTGCCCAGGTAGATGAATAACGGGAGCAGGTATGTTTTGATCAGGCTAATTCTTTCCCGAAGGGTCAAAGACCAACCCTTCCACTGATTTACCTTGTGAGTTGCACCATCCAGCCTGTCCACCCAATTTTGCATGGGGTAATCCCCCTGGCCGAATTTGATGCCAAGTACTTTTGCTGAAGTTTGGGGCACCGGAAGGGTGTCCGGGAGATCAAACGTAGGATCCCCCCTTCCTAACCAGAGACTTTCACACTTATCCCAGTTGACCATAGACCCGGAAGCTTCCGAGTAGCGGTCCACCTCCGACACCACAAACTCCGCCTCCTCTCTCGAGGACACGAAGAGCGTGACATCATCGGCGTATGCCACTGCCCTCAGGGTAGCCTCCGGCACCGCCCGGTCCATCCCGACCCCTGCTATAGGTCCACAATCAACCCTCCTAAGGAAGGGATCTATCGCAAACGCATACAACAGGGGGCTTAGAGGACAGCCCTGCCGGACGCCGGACCCCACCTCAAAAGGGCGGCCGGGCCAACCGTTCACCAGCGGGAAAGTCTCAGCCCCTGCATACAATGTTCGCAGCCAATCAACAAACCCCACTGGCAGGCCGTATCTCAGAAGGACGGACCAGAGGTACTCGTGATTAACCCGATCAAACGCTTTGGCCTGATCCAAGGACAGCAGGTACCCCTCCCAGTGACCAGCCCTACCCTGCTCCACTGCCTCCCGGACACCGAGAACAGCGCTAAAGGTGCTACGGCCTGGAACAGAGCAATGCTGGGCCCCCGAGAGGAGCCGGGGTGCAAACTTGACCAGCCGATTAAACAGCACTTTTGCCAGAACCTTCCTGTCCGTATTGAGAAGCGCTATGGGACGCCAGTTCTCAATACGGCTCGAGTCTTTACTGTTACCATGCAGGGCGGCGCTGGGTCCCGCGGCCGGCGCGCGCCGCTTCGAGCTCGGCTTCGGCGTCCCGGAGCTGTGCTGTCAGGGATCTCCCGGCGGCGTGGAGCAGCCAGCGTGCAGCAGCGTGGAGCAGCCAGCGTGCTGCGGCGTGGGCGTGTCCGCCCGTAGGGTGCCGCCCGCTCTCACCCTCCTCCCTTATGCAACAGTGGGAGAGTCGGCTCCTCCCACTCTCCGCCCCGGGGCGGAGGCTTTTAGTTAAAAGGCTGGCAGTGACCTGAACTCACTGCCAGTTATTGGTTCTGCTAGCCTCTAGTCAGGTCTATTCTAGTCTGTCCTAGTTGCTTGTCAGCATCCTTTCGTTTGCCTGTGAGCTACACCTCCAGCCTTGATTCACCTAGTAGTTTTGTTGGTCTGTTACACCTGCCTCTTCTGTCGGCACTCTGTCCCCTGTTAGTAGTTCCATCAGGTAGTCGCCAGGTCCCTAGCCAGCGCAGGGACTGCCGCCCAGTTGTCCGCCTGGGGTTAGCCAGGGCCGAGGCAAGTAGGCAGGGACAGTGGGGTGCAGGAGATCAGGGCACCCCAACTGGCGCTCGGGGGGCAGAGTGCCGTAACATAATAACTGGCCCTTTAAAACTGTTTTTGTCATGGAGGCGATCAGTTCCCTCACGAACCAGCTGCAGGCCCTGGTGCCCGTGATCCAGGATTTATCCGCCCGCATGGTGGCCCAGGAGCAGCGGGGGGTGTCGCAGGGGTCGGACGCCTCAACCAGCCCCGAACCCAAGTGCCCTCTTCCCGAGGTGTTTTCTGGGGAGAGGAACAAGTTTTTTGTTTTCCGACAGGCGTGTCGCCTGTTTTTTCGCATGCGTCCCCGTTCTTCCGGGTCGGAGGCTCAGAGGGTCGGGCTGATAATGTCCCTGCTGCGGGGCTCGGCACAGACATGGGCTTTCTCCATCCCCGAGGGTTCCTCCTGCCTGCAGTCCGTGGACTCCTTTTTTCAGGAACTCGGGGGTATCTTCGACGAACCGGACCGAGCGGGGTTGGCGGTTTCACGGTTGTTGGCGCTGCGGCAGGGGTTGTCGTGTGTGGAGGATTATTGCTCCAACTTCAGACGCTATGCGGGGGATACGACATGGAACGATAGCGCGCTGAAGGACGTTTTTCTGCAGAGCCTCTCGGACGCAGTTAAAGACCTGTTAATTTCCCATCCCGTTCCCGGGTCCTTAAGGGAGGCTATGGAGCTAGCGGTGAGAGCAGATAGGAGGCTCAGGTCTAGGAAGCAGGACAGGCAGACCCGTAGAGTCAGGGAGGTCAGTGGCCCTGGTCCCTCCTCCTCCTTACCAGTCTCTGCGCCCGAGCCGATGGAGGTGGACCCGCTGGACCCCAAAGAGCGACGCCGGATCCGTTTGTTGCATCGTCTCTGCCTCTACTGCGGGAAAGCTGGACATCGGGTGATAACCTGCCCACTGAGGTCTCAACGCCCGCAGCCGGAACCGGCGGAAAACTCCGAGTCCTAGGCGATTGCAGGGAGGATCGCCTAGGACTTCAGGTACTTCCTAAACTTTTGGTACCGTGTCATGTTAGATTCTGGGATTTTTCCCGATCAGGGCGGGCGTTTATTGATTCCGGAGCAGCCGCTAACTTGATAAGTCTGGGTTTTGTCCGTTCTCTGATGGCGGAATTTGTGGCGTTAAAGACGCCAATTCATTTTACCAGCATTGATGCTACCCCTCTCTCTACAGGCTTGGTACGATGGAGGACCCCAAGGTTACAGTTCACGGTGGGGGTCCTCCACTCGGAAGAACTGTCTTTCTTGGTTATGGAAAAAATGACGGTTGATGTGGTGCTTGGTATGCCCTGGTTGGCACTGCACAACCCCCAATTTGATTGGTCCACCCGGGAATTGACTCATTGGGGGTCATCGTGTCACAATCACCTGTCTACCATAGCTGTGTGCTCCGCAGATACGGTGCTCATTCCGGAGTATTTGTCAGACTTTCAGGATGTATTCTCCAAACGACTGTCTAAGGCTCTGCCCCCTCATAGGGAGTGGGACTGTGGTATCGACCTGATTCCCGACGGTCCCATCCCTAAGGGAGCCATTTTCAATCTGTCAGGTCGTGAGCATGAAGCCCTCAAGTCCTATGTCTCGGAAGCTCTGGCCAACCGACATATCCGGCCGTCCAGGTCCCCTGCCGGGGCAGGTCTCTTCTTTGTAGAGAAGAAGGACGGGACACTAAGGCCTTGTGTGGATTATCGGGCCTTGAATAAAATCACTGTGAAGAACCAGTGCTCCTTACCCCTAATTCCTGACTTGTTGAATCAGGTGGTAGGGGCTCACTGGTTCTCCAAACTGGACTTAAGGGGGGCTTACAATTTAATTCGCATCAGAGAGGGAGATGAATGGAAGACAGCGTTCAACACCCCGTTAGGACATTTTGAATGTCTGGTCATGCCTTTTGGACTCTGTAATGCCCCCGCTGTGTTTCAGGGTTTTATGAACGCAGTCTTCCACGACTTCCTGGGGGTATTTCTGGTCATTTATCTGGACGACATCCTGGTGTACTCACCTGACTGGGATTCACATGTGCGGCACCTGAGGTTGGTCCTGACCCGTTTGCACGAGTATCAACTTTTTGTCAAATTAGAGAAATGTACATTTGGCTCTAAACAAGTATCCTTCCTGGGTTATGTAATTTCCCCCACAGAGATTCAGATGGAGTCTGATAAAGTAGCAGCAATCTCCCAATGGGTCAGACCCGACAACCTCAAGGCTCTCCAGCGGTTCTTAGGTTTTGCAAATTTCTACCGCAAATTCATTAGAAATTACTCAGTTATTGCTCAACCTCTGACCGACCTGACTAAGAAGGGGGCTGACTTGGGTAAGTGGTCGCCTGCAGCCCTTGAGGCCTTTAGCCGTCTAAAAAAGGCATTCACGACTGCCCCGGTGCTAATACAGCCGGACGCACGACTACCCTTTTTTATTGAGGTAGACGCGTCGGAAGTGGGGACAGGAGCAGTATTGTCGCAGGAAGTCAGTGGGAGGTCTGGCTATAGCCCATGTGCGTTCTTTTCGCGAAAGTTCAATTCAGCAGAGCGCAACTACGACGTGGGTAACCGTGAATTGTTGGCTATCAAATGGGCTCTGGAAGAGTGGCGACACCATCTTGAGGGTGCTAGACACCCAATTACCGTATATACTGATCACAAGAATCTGGTATATCTCGCCAATGCGAAAAGACTCACTGCTCGTCAAGCCAGGTGGGCGTTGTTCTTCGCCAGGTTTAACTTCGTCGTGACATATATCCCCGGAGAGAAGAACGTGAAGGCGGACGCCCTGTCACGGAGTTTCGGGGTACCAGACAGTGGGACCATGACTCCCGAGAATATCTTAGCCCCCGGCGTGGTGGTGGCAGTGTTAGAGTCTAACTTCGTCCCTCAACTACAGGATGCTCAGCAGGACGCTCCGTCAGGGGTGCCGGAGGGCAGATGGTTTGTGCCAGAGACCCTACGCCCTAGAGTCATGGATGAGTCCCACTCGTCGGCTCTCGCCGGGCATCCAGGGTTCCAGGGGACCCTGGAGCTTTGCTCCCGATACTTCTGGTGGCCAGGCATGTCTCAGGAGATCCGCAACTTTGTGAGGGGTTGCTCGGTCTGTGCTCGCAATAAGAGTCGGCGGCGTCCTCCGGAGGGTCCTCTGAGACCACTACCGGTTCCTTCCAGTCCCTGGTCTCACTTATCAGTAGATTTCATCACTGACCTACCAGAATCCCAGAAGTGCACCACTATCTTAGTGGTGGTCGACCGGTTCTCAAAGATGGCACATTTTGTGGCGTTAAAAAAGCTACCCTCGGCAAAAGAATTTGCCACGATTTTTGTAAAGGAAATAATTCGCCTACATGGGGTTCCCCAAAATATTGTATCTGATCGCGGGGTTCAGTTTGTGTCGCAGTTTTGGCGTGCCTTCTGCAGAAACCTGGGAACGTCGCTTTCCTTCTCGTCAGCGTTCCACCCGCAGACTAATGGTCAGACTGAGCGGAAGAACCAAGACTTAGTGCAATATTTACGGTTGTTTGCCAGCGAAAAGGCTTACCAGTGGGCAGAGTTCCTGCCGTTGGCAGAGTTTGCACTAAACAACCGCCTTTGTTCTTCTACTGGGGTGTCTCCATTTTTTAGTGTATACGGTCAGCATCCTCGCTTCCTTACAGCAATCCCTACTCCGTCGCTCTGTCCGGCAGCGGATGACGCCACAGATACGCTTCGGGGAGTATGGAAAGAGGTGCAGAGAAACTTGGAGGCAGCGGGGGCCCGTATGCAGTTGCGCAGTGGGAAGAGTCTGTCTGTGTCTGAACCTTACAGGGTGGGACAGAAGGTATACCTGTCTTCTAAAAATCTCAAATTGCGGGTCCCGTCCTTGAAGCTGGCGCCACGTTACGTGGGGCCGTTTGCCATCACGCGTGTGGTGAACCCACTCGCCTACGAGCTGGGGTTGCCAGCCACATGGAGGGTTCACAGGGTATTCCATAAGTCGCTGCTGAAACCTTTTGTCCCTTCGGTGATACCCACCTCCGGTCCCCCTCCGCCCACCCTGGTCCGGGATGAAGTCGAATACGAGGTCCGGGAGATACTGGACTCTCGTCGGTGTCGAGGAATCCTACAATACTTGGTGGCCTGGAAGGGTTTTCCACCAGAAGATCATTCCTGGGTGGCCGCATGTGATGTTCATGCTCCCGTGTTGGTACGGCGGTTCCACCGTCGTTTTCCAGATAAGCCTGGTCGAGTTTCCGGGGGCCCGGAGGTCCCCCGTCAGAGGGGGGGTAATGTTACCATGCAGGGCGGCGCTGGGTCCCGCGGCCGGCGCGCGCCGCTTCGAGCTCGGCTTCGGCGTCCCGGAGCTGTGCTGTCAGGGATCTCCCGGCGGCGTGGAGCAGCCAGCGTGCAGCAGCGTGGAGCAGCCAGCGTGCTGCGGCGTGGGCGTGTCCGCCCGTAGGGTGCCGCCCGCTCTCACCCTCCTCCCTTATGCAACAGTGGGAGAGTCGGCTCCTCCCACTCTCCGCCCCGGGGCGGAGGCTTTTAGTTAAAAGGCTGGCAGTGACCTGAACTCACTGCCAGTTATTGGTTCTGCTAGCCTCTAGTCAGGTCTATTCTAGTCTGTCCTAGTTGCTTGTCAGCATCCTTTCGTTTGCCTGTGAGCTACACCTCCAGCCTTGATTCACCTAGTAGTTTTGTTGGTCTGTTACACCTGCCTCTTCTGTCGGCACTCTGTCCCCTGTTAGTAGTTCCATCAGGTAGTCGCCAGGTCCCTAGCCAGCGCAGGGACTGCCGCCCAGTTGTCCGCCTGGGGTTAGCCAGGGCCGAGGCAAGTAGGCAGGGACAGTGGGGTGCAGGAGATCAGGGCACCCCAACTGGCGCTCGGGGGGCAGAGTGCCGTAACATTTACCTTTTGACAGAATGATCAAGGCCGACCTCCTGATTGACTTTGGCAGAGTGCCCGAGGAAAGACACTCATTTAATACCTCCGTCAAGAGGGGACTCAAGAGGTCCCTGAAGGTCTTATAATACTCGGATGTTAATCCATCCGGACCTGGCGACTTTTTGGGCCGGAGCCCATCAATCGCCAGTTTAACTTCCTCTTCTCTGATCTCTTCTGTCAAAACGCCAAGAGAGGTGTCTACCCCTGGCCCAGGGACAGCTTCAGCCAGGAAAGCCGACATCACTTCCGAATCTAGATCCCTCTTTCCCAAGAGTTGCGAGTAGTAGGATCTGACGACCTCCAGAATCCCTGATCTGGATCGATTCAGGGACCCCGTACTGTCAATCAGTCCAGTGACCACTTTACTATTCACTGACATCCTACAGTTTCTGTAAGGGTCGGGCGAGCGGTACTTCCCGAAATCCCTCTCAAAAACCAAGGATGCGTGTCTGTCATACTGGCACGTCCTGAGTAAAGATTTCACTCTGGAGATCTCCTCGCGGCTACCTCCAGTCGAAACGAGATGTTCGAGTTTCCTCCTCAGGCCGTTGTACAGGCGGTACCTGTCCAGGCATCTGAGGTTGGAGAGCTCACGGAAGAACCTCGCCGCCCTCCTCTTGAACATCTCCCACCACTCTGACTTACTGCTACAGAGATCCAGTAATGGTACCTGGCTCTGCAGAAAATCCTCAAAGGACTGTCTTATCTCTGCTTCCTCCAGGAGTGATGAATTCAGTCTCCACAAACCTCTACCCATCCGGGGGGTCTCTGCAACATTCAGAGAAAACAATATTAGACAGTGATCGGAGAATTCCACCTCAACAACGGACACTGGTGAAGAGATGGCTTCCTCCTTCAAATAAAACCTGTCTATTCTAGACCTGCTCTGACCCCTATAAAAGGTGAATCCCTCGTGGCCTGGGGTGTGCCGGATGTGGACATCCACCAGGCGAGCCTCGCTAGCTATGCTATTAAGTGCGACGCTGTCAAAAGTCAACCGCCTGTCTCCAGAGCCTCCCCTATCGCGGGCTCTTGTGACTGCATTAAAGTCACCTCCAAAGACAACTTGGCGGCTGGTAAAAAGGTAGGGCTTGATCCTCATAAAGAGACTCTTCCTGTCCTTTTTTGACTGGGGACCGTAGATGTTTACAAGTCTCAATTCTTGTCCCTTCATGAGGACATCTAAGATCAGGCACCTTCCCATTTCTAATTCAATAACTCGTCGGCATTCGACCGCTGCGGTAAAAAGGACCGCCACTCCGCTATACGGCTCGGCCGCAAGAGACCAGTAGGAAGGGCCTGACCTACACTCCCTTTTTGCCTTATGTATGGCTGCCAAATCGGACAGCCTGGTCTCCTGCAAGAATAAAATGTCGGCTTCAACGCGGCCGAGAAAATCAAAGGCCGCAAATCTAGCCGTATCCGACTTAATGCTGGCAACGTTAATTGATGCCAGAGTCAGCGGAGTGGGTGCCGCCATCATGAGTGATTAAATTAGATGGCTTTCTTCCTCACACCCGCTTCTTCGGGGTCAGAGGAAAGCCCCTTGCTTCTTTTTTTGGACACAGATGTGTCCATAGCAGGGGATCCCCCGACCCCATCGTCCTTGTTTCCAGGCTCCAGAGTAGCCCCCTCCCCGGAAGGAACTATGCCTCCACGAGTAGGAGACTCAGCGCCCCCTGTTGACCCTTTCTTTGCCCCAGGCACCTTGCCCTTCGCTTCCCCCTCAGAGGAGGAAGAGATGTCTTGAAGGGCCCGGTACCTGTTGGAGAGTCCAACTGGAGGCGAGCTGGCTTCTCCTTCCAGTACTTTGCCAGGGGTGGGAGAAGATCTTGAATCCCCCCTTCGCTTTCTCCTAGTGGCACCTAGCTTACGCCGTTTCTCTAACCACCTCTTTCCTTCCTCATCCACACTCTCATAGTGGGAGGAATCTGAAGAGTTGGTATTTCTCTCCTCCCTCTGGATCCTCCTGTCCTCTTCATCCACTTCACTGTCCCTCAAGGCCTCAGCCGCACAATTTGCTTCAGGAACAGGGGCCACCATTGACCCACCTGCTGTGGGCGCTCCTGTCAGCTCCCTGCTCCGTCTGCGTTTGTCCTGACGCCTCTGCTCAGCAGGCGTCTTTTGCCGGTTCTTCCCTGGCTCCTGAGCTCCTCCACCTCTGCTAGTCCCCTCACCCCCGGAGGCCGCACCATGGCCCCCATCCGTAGGGGCTGACACCGCATTGGCAAAGGAGCGTGGACAGCGACTGAATGGGTGACCGAGATCACCACACAGGTTACACCTAATCTCCGCACAGGAGGCGGCTAGATGACCCAGACCCCCACACAGAGCGCACTTCAAGGTCTTACAAGCGGCGCTCAAGTGTGAGGGGTCGCCGCACCTGTGGCAGAGCTTCGGCTGCCCCTGGTAAAAGGCCAGGATACGATCCCTGCCGAGGAAGGCTGCAGATGGAATGTGTGCCACTGAGTTACCTGAACGCTTCAGCTTGACCATAAACGTCCAGGCCCCGGACCAGATGCCGTGCTCATCCCTGTTCTTTCTGGGCATGTCTGTCACCTCTCCGTATCGACCGAGCCACGTCATGATGTCAAAACAAGAAAGTGACTCGTTACGAGTCAAAACGGTCACCTTCTTGACTTCGTTCTGGCGAGACACCACCTGGACGGCAAAGTCTCGCCAGCCGGGCTCGCTTTTCATCAGCTCGTAATTCCCCCAGAAGAGTTCTAGACCCTCTGGGCGAACGAAGCTGATGTCAAACTCAGACGTGCCGAAGGGATGGATTAGGGCAAAGATGTCAACCGCCCTGAAGCCCATCTTCAGTAGAAGCTCCACTACCCTCGCCCTCGGGGGGCATGTATCATTGCCCCTCCAACGAAGACGGACCACATTCCTACGACCTGCGTCCTGCCCGGGTGTTGGTAGGGACCATACGGTCTCCCCCCTTTGCTCTCGGAAGGCTCCTAAGCCGTGTCTCTCTGTCCAAAGAGATAGGTTCACCTCTCTTCCTCCAACTGTGATTGAACTCTCCCCCTTCCGTAGAGCCCCCAGGAGGCGCTGTTGCAATACGCCCTCTCTAGAGCCTGGAGACAAGGAGGACCCTTCCCCTCCAGCGGCGACACTGGCATAACTCCTACCAGCTGTCGTCGCCGCCGGAGGGGCGACTGGAACCTGTGATGTACCCTGACTATCCCCAGAACCTGTGCCTATATTTACAGTAGGTTCCCCTGTGCTGAGAACAGTAGCTTCAGCCCGTACCTCCGAGTGCGTCGGAGCATCAGACTCGCGGGCTGCACCAGACACATCCACACCTTTCATACCAAGACCTTTCATTCCAAGACCCTCTGGACCGGACTTGGGGTTAGAAGCAGCTTTTTTATTTTGGGCCTTGGTAGACCTGGGGGGTGGCACTGCTGCCCCATCTTGCGCAGCTGCAACCACCGTAATGACCCCCCCATGGTCAGCACTCTGCATTCCGGCAGTATTAACATTTTTATTTTTGCTTTTTCCTTTACATTTGCCAGCAGCCTCCACATCACTGGGTGCCTGGGACCTAGGCTGGGACCTAGACTGAGGGACCCCTGTAGACCGACCTGTCGCACGGGGGACCCCCGATCCCGCAGCACCCTCCGCATCACTGGCCTTACTGGCGCTGGCAGTTCCGCCACTGCCAAACTCTTTTGCCACCTTGCCTTGTCCTGTGCTGGCCGCCCTGCTGGCTGTTTCTGTCACTGCACTAACTGAAACAGGGACAGGGGACCTGGCCAGTTTAACTCCTTTATCCCTGTTCCCATGTTCAAAACCCACTGCAGAGTCAGAAACCGGGGTTCTCAGGGTGGGGGTGCCCTGATCCGACTTTGCAGCCAAACCAGCGCCCCCCGTCACAAACACAAATTTCTCCTGCACCAAATTCTTTTTTTTTCCTTTTTTCGCCTTGATTTTCACTTCCTCCTCTGGTAAATCATCACCAAACTGAAGGCCGCTCATATTGGGGGGGGATTCCAACAGCCTTATCTGCTGCATTATTAAAGCGCCCCCATCGCTTTTGTCTTCTTCTGGATCAGAATCCCCGGAGGTTAGAGGCAGCGCAACCTGCTCCGGCCGGAGGCTGCTGGTGGTTGTAGTGCCACTCTGGGTCTGCTCTCCTGAGCAGACAGGCTGCTCCCTCAGGCTATCCTCAAAGGCATCCTCGTCAGTACAGTCACCACCGCTGTCTCCATCGCTGGAGTGATCAGCCTCCTTGTGACCGCTGTGTCCTGACGCCATCTTGGAGAACCTATCACTGTTTATTAATTTTTCCCTAAAGGGACCACTTTGCTCAAGAATCCTGTCCCTCTCCTCCTTGCACCTTTGTATGCAGTCTTTACAGTCCTGTATGGACTTGCTGATTGCATCTCTTTTTCCTTTAGCGGCGGTCTGGTCCTTCAGTGACCTGGCTGACCGCAGCTTCTCCTTCTGCAGGAGGATTTCTCTCCCCGCTCGCTCATAATCCGCCATGCTGGTGGCCAGACGGGAGGCCAGCTCTACCACAGACTCCCCTTTCCGACGATCACTCCACTGTGGCTTACCTTCTTTGCTGAGCGTTTGGCTGCGAGTCTGACTGCGGGTCATCATCTCGCTTCCGGCGCTGTCAGATGCGGCTGCACCAACCTGCTGGGCCATGTCACTGCGCCTGCGACCCGGACCCTCTCTCTTCGCAGCTTTACTAGCTGCTCCGGCTTTCCTGGTTGTTGCTGCTGAAACCACGTATGCCGCCAGCGCCGCTGATGGTGTTGTCGCTGCCTTCTCAGCACTCCCCCCCCCCCCCCCCTCCGACCGAAGCCGGGTGGGGGGGAATTGCGTGACTCCATAGAACAAGAAGCCCAGCTACGTGCTCTGATCCTGGGCTCCAAAACAGGCTTCCAGCTGGGACTGCAACCACACCCTGGTTCTCTGAGGAGCTCCAACAAACCACACCTTACTCCAGAGCTGCCCTCACTATTCTGCTGGTGGGGTCACTGTGTACATACATTACTTATCCTGTACTGATCCTGAGTTACATCCTGTATTATACCCCAGAGCTGTACTCACTATTCTGCTGGTGGAGTCACTGTGTACATACATTACTTATCCTGTACTGCTCCTGAGTTACATCCTGTATTATACCCCAGAGCTGCGCTCACTATTCTGCTGGTGGTGATGTCACTGTGTACATACATTACTTATCCTGTACTGATCCTGAGTTACATCCTGTATTATACCCCAGAGCTGCACTCACTATTCTGCTGGTGGAGTCACTGTGTACATACATTACTTATCCTGTACTGATCCTGAGTTACATCCTGTATTATACCCCAGAGCTGCGCTCACTATTCTGCTGGTGGTGATGTCACTGTGTACATACATTACTTATCCTGTACTGATCCTGAGTTACATCCTGTATTATACCCCAGAGCTGCACTCACTATTCTGCTGGTGGAGTCTCTGTGTACATACATTACTTATCCTGTACTGCTCCTCAGTTACATCCTGTATTATACTCCAGAGCTGCCCTCACTATTCTGCTGGTGGAGTCACTGTGTACATACATTACTTATCCTGTACTGATCCTGAGTTACATCCTGTATTATACCCCAGAGCTGCACTCACTATTCTGCTCATGGAGTCACTGTGTACATACATTACTTATCTTGTACTGATCCTGAGTTACATCCTGTATTATACTCCAGAGCTGCACTCACTATTCTGCTGGTGGAGTCACTGTGTACATACATTACTTATCCTGTACTGATCCTGAGTTACATCCTGTAGATCTTTTTATTATAAAAGTGAAAAACATAACAATAAACAGAACATAAATATCGCTCACTTGGCATAAAAGACAAACATAAAGCAAAACCAAATCATCACTTATATTATCTGTACTTTGCCTTACTTCAGGACAAAGGGACAAAAGCAAAAGGTCCATCTGGTCCAAACAATACACACAGCACACTACACCAACCTGCACTCCAAACTACACTCACTCACACTCACCAATACATATACACTACATACTACATATAACAATATACCCACATGTGAGAAAACATCCCTAACTCACAGGATCCAGCCGGAAATCCCCAAAAAGCAGAAAGAAAACGACTAATAACCGAAGCAATGATATAATAAAAATAATGCAAACAACTATAACAAAAGTAATAACAATAAGAACAACCCAATACCTTTTTTTTAAAAAAATTTTTAAATTTTTTTATTTTTTAATGCCCACCACCTAAAGAATAAAACCTTACATAATCCTAAACTAACCCTATATCCAGACCAAACCACCACACACGCCAAACAACCCCCTACGGTGCAGCCTGGGAGCCACGCCTGCATCCCAAGTCCGTGCTCAATGTCTATGTCCAGGACGAGCCGAGCTGCACCGCATACACACACCCTGCCCGCCGCAGCCTGAGGGCCACGCCCGCACCAACAGTCCGTGCCCAGTGTTCATTTTCCGGGACGTGTCAAGCTACGGCTGAGGCATAAATCCCCCCCCCCCCCCTCCCCCCAATAAACCCCCACCCAACCTATCTATAACCCCTAGCCCTATATACAAAACAAAACATAACATAACATATAACCTCTCTTATACTACACAACTACAAACCAACACTACATATTAATACCCGAAAGCCTAAGGTTCAGTTACCTGCAGCCGTACATACCTGATCTTTGACCGAAAACAAAAACTCTACTAGTGTCACACTCAGCCCTCCACCAGGACTGGATATGATAAGCCGGGCACCGACCAAATAGAGAAAAACTATCCCTATAGTTAATCTGTCCCTACAATGTCCCTACTCCTTCCCTAAAACTTACCCTCAGAGAAACTGTCCCTACCTCTCCCTATTCTGTCCCTACAAAGACCCTAACAATAAGAAGACTGTCCCTAACGAAATACAAACCCTCTCCATAGGAGAGAGGCCTTAGTTGTGCCAAACCTCTCATAATCCAGAGAGCGCACCTTCACCAGGTCACCCAGGATGTTTCTATTCACCTCATCCACGGGGAGGATTTTCTCTTCCGTCGAAACTAAACACTGTGCGTTCCAAATGTGAAACCTGACCACTAGGCTGACTAAGAATAAAGTGCACCGGTCCCTGCCACCAAGGTCCCCGAATGCCCCATAGACCCATTCCGCATACGAGAGGCGTGCCAACCTGGGCCAACCAATGGAGGCTCCCACCCGTTTGTACACCTCTGTATTAAAGGGACACTGAAGCAGGAAATGCTCCATGCTTTCCAGCACGTCGCTGCACTCCTGGCGGGGACAACCCCTATCCACCAGAGGCCTGCTCTTCAAGTTGTCCCTTACATACAGTCTCCCGTGGAAACAGCGCCAAGTCAAGTCCCAAAACTTCAAGGGGATCCTGTCAGAATTCAATAAACGTAACCCTCCCTCCAGGTCCCGACTTGGGCAGTCCTTGAGCGCCAGGGGCTTCTGGAAATGGGTCAACAGAACCCTCTTATCGAGGAGTTTCCTCGACAGAGTTCTGATCTCCCACATCCCCAGACCCCACCGACGTATCATCTTCAGAACCACGGTAGCGTAAGCCGGAAGATGCCCGTGCGGCGTGCGAAGATCCTTCACTCGCCCTCCTGTCTCCCATTCCTGGAAGAAAGGCCGAAGCCATCCCCAACAGGAGAATACCCACGGAGGAGCCCTCTCTTGCCAGAGGTTGCCTATATTGATCTTAACAAAGGCGTTTACGAGAAACACCACGGGGTTGACCATAGATAACCCCCCCTAGTCTCCTCGTGCGATATGTGACATCTCTCCTAATTAGGTTCAACCTGTTCCCCCACAACATTAGGAAGAACAGGTTGTAGACCCGGGTCCAGAGAGGCTCTGGCAGAATGCATACGCTGCCCAGGTAGATGAATAAAGGGAGCAGGTATGTTTTGATCAGGTTAACCCTTTCCCGAAGGGTCAAAGACCAACCCTTCCACTGGGCCACCTTCTGAGTGGCACCATCGAGCCTGCCCACCCAATTTTGCATGGGGTAATCTCCCCGGCCAAATTTGATGCCGAGAACTTTAGCCGAGTCCTGGGGCACTGGAAGGGTGTCTGGGAGACTAAATGTAGGATCTCCCCTTCCTAACCAGAGACTTTCGCACTTATCCCAGTTGATGCCGGACCCAGATGCTTCCGAGTAGCGATCCACCTCTGCCATCACGTACTCTGCCTCCCCCCTCGAGGACACAAAGACGGTGACGTCATCAGCGTACGCTGCCACCCTGAGGGTGGCATCCGGCACCGCCCGATCCATCCCGACCCCCGCCATAGGCCCACCATCAATCATCCTAAGGAAAGGATCAATGGCAAACACGTACAGCAAGGGGCTCAGAGGACAACCCTGACGGACGCCAGACCCAACCTCAAATGGGTGGCCGACCCAACCGTTCACTAGCGGGAAAGTCTCAGCCCCCGCGTACAATGTCTTGAGCCAATTGACAAACCCCACTGGCAGGCCATATCTCAGAAGAACAGACCAGAGGTACTCGTGATTAACCCGATCAAACGCTTTGGCCTGATCCAAGGACAGCAGGTACCCCTCCCAGTGACCAGCCCTACCCTGCTCCACTGCCTCCCGGACACCTAGAACAACACTAAAGGTGCTACGGCCTGGAACAGAGCAATGCTTGGCGCCCGAGAGGAGCCGGGGTGCAAACTTGACCAGCCGATTAAACAGCACTTTTGCCAGAACCTTCCTGTCCGTATTGAGAAGCGCTATGGGACGCCAGTTCTCAATACGGCTCGAGTCTTAACCCTTTGACAGAAGGATCAAAGCCGACCTCCTCATTGACTTTGGGAGAGTGTCCGAGGAAAGACACTCATTGAATACCTCAGTCAAGAGGGGACTCAAGAGGTCCTTGAAGATCGTATAATACTCGGATGTTAAGCCATCCGGTCCTGGCGATTTTTTTGAGCGCAAGCCCATCAATCGCCAGTTTGACTTCCTCTATGCTGAGATCTCCTCTGTCAAAACATTAAGGGAGATGTCATCCCCTGGCTCAGGAACAGCTTCAGCCAGGAAAGCCGACATCACGTCTCGATCTTGATCCCTCTTTCTCAAAAGGTGCGAGTAGAAGGATCTGATGACTTCCAGAATCCCTGATCTGGACCTGTTCAGAGATCCCGTACCGTCGATCAGTCCAGTGACAACTTTACGATTCACTGACATCTTGCAGTTTCTGTAAGGGTCGGGCGAGTGGTACTTCCCAAAGTCCCTTTCAAAAACCAAAGATGCGTGCCTATTATACTGGCACCCTTTGAGCAAAGACTTCACTCTGGAGATCTCCTCGCGGCTACCTCCAGTCGAGACAAGATGCTCGAGTTTCCTCCTCAGGCCCTGATAAAGACGGTACTTACTCAGGCTCCTGAGGCTAGAGAGCTGGCGGAAGAACCTCGCCGCCCTGATCTTGAGCATCTCCCACCACTCTGACTTACTGCTACAAAGATCCAGTAATGGTACCTGGCTCTGCAGAAAATCCTCAAAGGACTGTCTTATCTCTGCTTCCTCCAGGAGTGATGAATTCAGCCTCCATAAGCCTCTACCCATCCGGGGGGTCTCTGCAACATTCAGGGAAAACAAAATCAGACAGTAGTCGGAGAACTCCACCTCAACAACAGATACTGGTGAAGAGATGGCTTCCTCCTTCAAATGAAACCTGTCTATTCTAGACCTGCTCTGACCTCTATAATAGGTGAACCCCTCGTGGCCTCGGGTGTGCCGGATGTGGACATCCACCAGGCGAGCTTCTCTAGCTATGCTATTAAGCGCGGCGCTATCATAAGTCAGCTTGCCTAGGGAGCCTCCCCTGTCACGGGTCCTCGTGACTGCGTTAAAGTCACCCCCAAAGATCACCTGCCGACTGGTAAAAAGGTACGGCTTGATCCTCATAAAGAGATCCTTGCGGTCCCGCTTGGTTTGGGGACCATAAATGTTGATTAGCTGAAGCTCTTGTCCCTTCATGAGAACATCCAGGATCAGGCACCTCCCTATTTCTAACTCAATAACCGTCAGCATTCTACCGCTGCGGTAAAAAGTACCGCCACTCCGCTATACGGCTCGGCCCCAAGAGACCAGTGAGATGGACCAGACCTCCATTCCCTCCTTGCCTTATGCACAGCTGCCAAATTTGGCAGCCTGGTCTCTTGCAAAAACTAAATGTTGGCTTCAACGTGGCTGAGAAAATCAAAGGCCTCAAATCTAGCCATATTAGACTTAATGCTGGCAACATTAATGGATGCCAGCGTCAACGGAGCGGGTGCCGCCATCACTGGTGATTGAGTTAGGTGGCTTTCTTCCTCCCACCCCCCTTCTCCTCAGGGTCTGAAGATGACCCCTTGCCACGTTTCTTGGATACTGAAAGGTCCATGGCAAGGGGCTCCTCGACCTTGTCCTCCTTGCCACTGGGCTCCGGGCCAGCCCTCCCCCTGGAGGTCACCAAACCCCCACAAGAAGAAGACTCAGCACCCCCTGTAGGCCTCAGCTTGCCCTAGACACCTCTGCCTCCTCCGAGGAGGAGAGAGCTTGGTACCTGTTGGAGAGCCCAACAAGAGGAGAGTTTGTATTGCCTTTCTGCACCTGGCCCATTGCAGGGGAAGATTTTCCTTCCCTTTTCCCCCTTTCTTGGAGCCCTGCTTGCGCTTTTTCTTTTGCCACTCATCTTTGCCCTCACCCACACTTTCATAGTGGGAAGAATCTGAATAAGTGGCATTCTCTTCCCTTCGGATCCTCCTGACCTCCTCATCCAGCTTCCTGTCCCCCGGAGCCTCAGCCACATGATTTGCGTCCGGAGCAGGGGCCAGCATTGACCCACCTGCCACCTGGGTTTCCACCAGCTCCCTGCCTCTTCCGCGCTTCTCTTGGCGCCTCAGCTTGGCTGCCCCAGCATGTTTGTTCTTCCTTGGCTCCTGGGCTCCATCGCCTCTGCTCGTCCCCTCCCCTGCAGAAGCAACCTCACGGCTCTCCTCCGCTGGGGCCATGACCGCATTGGCGAAAGAGCGCGGACAGCGACTGAATGGGTGACCGAGGTCACTGCACAGGTGACACCTAATCTCTGCACAAGATGCCGCAAGATGACCTACCTCGCCACACAGAGTGTACTTGATGACATTACAGGCTGCACTCAAATGTGTGAGGTCGCCGCACTTGTGACAGAGCTTCGGCTGCCCCTGGTTTAAGGCCAAGATACGATCCCTGCCAAGGAAGGCCGCGGATGGTATGTGGGCCACCGAATTCCCTGAACGCTTAAGTTTTACCATAAACGCCCAGGCTCCGGACCAGATGCCGTGCTCGTCCCGGTTTTTATTGGGCATGTCCACAACCTCTCCATACCGACTTATCCAAGTCATGATATCGTAACAAGAGAGGGACTCGTTACGAGTCAAAACGGTCACTCTCTTGACTCCAGTCTGGCGGGTTACGATTTGTACAGCAAAAGTGCGCCAGCCGGGCTCGTCCTTTATCAACTCATAGTTCCCTAAAAGAGCTCAAGGCCCTCTGGGCGAACAAAGCTGATGTCGAACTCAGACGTGCCGTAAGGATGGATCAGGGCATAGATGTCATTTGCCCTGAAACCCATCTTCAGTAGAAGTCCACCACCTTACTCCTGGAAGGGCACGCGTCATTGCCTCTCCACTGAAGACGAGCCACATTCCTACGGCCAATGTCCTGCCCAGCTGTCGGCAGGGACCAAACGGTCTCCCCCCTTTGTTCTCGGAAGGCGCCAAGACCATGTCTCTCCACCCAGAGAGACAAATCCACAACTCTGCCCCCTACATTCATTGAGCTCTCCCCCCTCCTCAAGGCCTCCAGGAGGCGCCGTTGCAAAACACCGTCCCCAGAGCCCAAAGACAAGGAGTACGCATCCCCCCTCCTTCCAGACCCACTGCACCGGACCCACTGCAGAGCCCGGGACTAGGGATATACCAGGGCTAGCACCCCGATCTGACTTTGCAGCTGGACCGGAGTGCTTGGTGACGTACACAAACCTCTCTTGTATGGTGGTCTTCTTTATCTTTTTTTTCTGTTTCTTTTTGCCCGCAGATGTTCCTTCAGGCAGGTCGTCACCAAAGTACATGTTCTGCATTCTTTCTGGGGACTCCTGCAGCATAATTTGCTGCATTATGAGGGCCCCCTCACCGCTGCTGCTGTTGCTGTCGTAATCCCCGTCCTCAGCACTGGACTCCTCCGATGTGGGGGGCAGGCTAACCTGCTCGGCAGGAATGCTGCTCCCTGCAGTTCCCCTCTGCTGTAGGGACGGCTGCTCCCCTGAACATACCGCTATCCCGTCCTGCGCATCCTCCGACTCGTCTGAGCTGCTGCTCACCTGTGCAATTCCGGAGAATCGCTTGTCGTTTAAGAGCTTTTCTCTGAACGGGCCGCTGGCTTGCAGTATCCTATATCTCTCCTCCTTGTAGAAGTCCACAGCCTCCTTGCAGGATTTAACTTTCTCCGCTGCTGTGATCTTTTTCTTTCCCAGCATGGCTTTATACAGATCGCTGAGGGCAGTCTGCAGTTCCCTGCAGTATTTCTGCAGCTGCCTACCGACCTCCCTATAATCTTTTATATTGACGGCTATCCGAGACGCTATGGCAGTCACAGGCTCACCCCTCTTGCGCTCTCCCCAGCTGACACTTGCAGGTGCTTTTGCAGCACTCACCTTGCCTTTGGTTTGGCTTCTGGTCTTCCTGTGCTCCACGTCCTCTCGAGGAGTCTGGGTGACTCTGCTCGCACCCCGACTGGATCCTCACCCCTCCTGGGGTTCATTCCACCCCCCTCTCGACCGAAGCCGGGGGGGAGGGGCACGGGAGTCCATAGCAAACGAACCCAGAAACTGTGCACTGTTCCTGGGGTTTCAGCAAGAGCTTTACCTGCCTCTTGTGACCACACCCTGGAACCAGCAGAGCTCAGCACACACACAGCCTTACTGTTTATACAGCGTGGGACCGAGGATGAATTATTAATATTCTATGCTGTACATCATGACAGATCCCCATCAGCTCTTCACACAGCCAGGCACAGTTCTTGGATGTGTGGGTGGTCTCTGAGAGCGACCTAAAAACTGACCGCAACAATGTGCTCACATTTAATAGTCATCCTCCTCCCGGTATTAGGAGCTCGATCCGCAGAGTCAGATGCTTAGGATAAAATGGATTGTTGACAATGAGTTTTCGGAACAGGGATACCCGCCGGACCTTATTAACGACATGTGTCCAAGAGCATGGGTTGTTCTGCGTGGTGATCTACTGGGTCCTAAATCACTCACTGCAAAGATGGATCGTGTCCCGTTTGTATCCACTTACAGTGTTCAGACTGGCCAGGTTTTTCTATATCTTGAGGAAACGCTGGCCAATTCTGAAACAATGTTTCCAGCAGTTCCCATGTCTGACCCGCCACCGCTTATGTCATATCGCAGGGGACCCAGTATCTGTGATAAACTGGTGAGGACCGATACAGGTGCAGGTCCTGCATTAAAGCATAACACATTCCATCTGATGAAGGCTGCTTCCCTGCATGGGTTGTGCTTGCTGTGTCATAAGGGGCCACACGTGTTGGCACACAAGCACTGGACGCACGTTATGTATCAGGTTCTCCTGCTCTTCATCATATGTCATCTACATCAGGGGTCCCCAACTCCAGTCCTCAGGGACCACCAACAGGTCATGTTTTCAGGATATCCTATAGTAAGAACACCTGCGGCAATGTCTGAGGCAGTGATGATAATTACATCACCTGTGTAACACTGAGGAAATCCTGAAAACATGACCTGTTGGTGGTCCCTGAGGACTGGAGTTGGGGAACACTGATCTACATGATCACTTGTCCTTGCGGTCTTATTTATATCGGTGAGACCACCATGGAATCAGAGCACGAATAGCTAAGCAAAAAAGGAGAACCGGCAACTCTGGCGTTCCGGTGGTGAGACCCTTTCAAGAAGCGGGCCCCACTGTCAGTTAGCTGCGGTTCCGCGTAATCGATGGCGTTCCCAAACTTCAACGGGTCGATAACGGAGAAGCTCGCCAAAAAAGCTGGAACTCCAGTGGATGTTCAATTTGCATTGGCGCGGCCTGAATTCAGAGTATCACGAAGGTTCGTAAATCCCGTGCTGAATTCAGAATATTGTTCTGGTCCCTTTGTGTACAGGTTCTGTACCTGATGCTACACTGAGATCCGCATTGGCTGGTTTGTTGGTCATGAGCTATGGGAATTACATGGATGCGGGATACCCATGTCTGGTGACAGATGATATCAGAGCATATATGTATATGTAGTGATGCACAAACATTGGGCCATGCTGGGACGGGGAGGGGGGGGGGGCGGGTGGAAGTCAGTCTGCCATAGAAAGGAGTAAGTCTCTTGTTATAATCATGTCTATATTAGAGGGCTATGCTTACCTCTGTTTTGTCTCCTTTTGACAGGCAGGGTTCCTCTGCAATGGTCCATCCGCTCTGCAATGCCAATCATAACTCGACTTCAAAAGTGGACTTCTGTGTTTCACATGTTCCCATAAATGGTGTTTTGGAACAACTGAATAGATTAATGGTGCGATATACAAATAGAATAAATGGTCCGATACACTAATAGAATGAATGGTCCGATACTCTAATAGAATGAATGGTCCGACACACTAATAGAATGAATGGTTGGATACACTAATAAAATGAATGATCCGATACACTAATAGAATGAATGGTTGGATACACTAATAGAATGAATGGTCGGATACACTAATAGAATACATGGTCCGATACACTAATAGAATGAATGGTCCGATACACTAATAGAATGAATGGTCCGACACACTAATAGAATGAATGGCCTGACACACTAATAGAATGAATGGCCTGACACACTAATAGAATAAATGGTCGGATACACTAATAGAATGAATGATCCGATACACTAATAGAATGAATGGTCGGATACACTAATAGAATGAATGGTCGGATACACTGATAGAATGAATGGTCCGATACACTGATAGAATGAATGGTCCGATACACTGATAGAATGAATGGTCCGATACTCTAATAGAATGAATGGTCCGATACACTAATAGAATGAATGGTCGAATACACTAATAGAATGAATGGTCGAATACACTAATAAAATGAATGGTATGATACGCTAATACAATGAATGGTCGGATACGCTAATACAATAAATGGTCGGATACTCTAATAGAATGAATGGTCAGATACTCTAATAGAATGAAGGATTGGATACACTGATAGAATGAATTGTCCGATACACTAATAGAATGAATAGTCGGATACACTAATAGAATGAATGGTCCGATACACTAATAGAATGAATGGTCCGATACACTAATAGAATGAATGGTCCGATACACTGATAGAATGAATAGTCGGATACTCTAATAGAATGAATGGTCCGATACACTAATAGAATGAATAGTCGGATACACTAATAGAATGAATGGTCCGATACACTGATAGAATGAATGGTCGGATACTCTAATAGAATGAATGGTCCGATGCACTAATAGAATGAATAGTCGGATACTCTAATAGAATGAATGGTCCGATACACTGATAGAATGAATGGTCGGATACTCTAATAGAATGAATGGTCCGATACACTAATAAAATGCATGGTTCGACACACTAATAGAATAAATGGTCCGATACATTAATAGAATGAATGGTCCGATACTTTAATAGAATGATTGGTCCGATACATTAATAGAATGAATAGTCGGATACACTAATAGAATGAATGGTCCGATACACTGATAGAATGAATGGTCGGATACACTAATAGAATAAATGGTACGATACTCTAATATAATGAATGGTCCGATACACTGATAGAATGAATGGTCCGATACACTGATAGAATGAATGGTTTGATACACTAATAGAATGAATGGTCCGATACACTAATAGAATGAATGGTATGATACTCTAATAGAATGAATGGTGCGACACACTAAAAGAATGAATGGTCCGATACACTAATAGAATGAATGGTCCGATACACTAATATAATGAATTGTCCGATACACTGATAGAATGAATGGTCGGATACTCTAATAGAATGAATGGTCGGATACTCTAATAGAATGAATGGTCCGATACACTGATAGAATGAATGGTCCGATACTCTAATAGAATGAATGGTCCGATACGTTAATAGAATAAATAGTCAGATACACTAATAGAATGAATAGTCTGATACACTGATAGAATGAATGGTCGGATACACTAATAGAATGAATGGTCCGATACTCTAATAGAATGAATGGTCCGATACACTAATAGAATGAATAGTCGGATACACTAATAGAATGAATGGTCTGATACACTGATGGAATGAATAGTCGGATACTCTAATAGAATGAATGGTCCGATACACTAATAGAATGAATGGTCCGATACACTGATGGAATGAATGGTCCGATACACTAATAGAATGAATGGTCCGATACTCTAACAGAATGAATGGTCCGACACACTAATAGAATGAATGGTACAATACTCTAATAGAATGAATGATTGGATACACTGATAGAATGAATGATTGGATACACTAATAGAATGAATGGTCCGATACACTAATAGAATGAATGGTCTGATACACTAATAGAATAAATGGTCGGATACACTAATAGAATGAATGGTCCGATACTCTAATAGAATGAATGGTCCGATACACTAATAGAATAAATGGTCCGATACTCTAATAGAATGAATGGTCCGATACACTAATAGAATGAATGGTTCGATACACTAATAGAATACATGGTCCGATACACTAATAGAATGAAAGGTATGATACTCTAATAGAATGAATGGTGCGACACACTAATAGAATGAATGGTCCGATACACTAATAGAATGAATGGTCCGATACACTAATAGAATGAATGGTCCGATACACTGATAGAATGAATGGTCGGATACTCTAATAGAATGAATGGTCGGATACACTGATAGAATGAATGGACCGATACTCTAATAGAATGAATGGTTGGATACACTAATAGAATGAATGGTCCGATACACTAATAGAATACATGGTCCGATACACTAATAGAATGAATGGTCCGATACACTAATAGAATGAATGGTCCGATACTCTAATAGAATGAATGGTCCGACACACTAATAGAATGAATGGTCCGATACTCTAATATAATGAATGGTTCGATACATTAATAGAATGAATAGTCGGATACACTAATAGAATAAATGGTTGGATACACTAATAGAATGAATGATCCGAAACACTAATAGAATAAATGGTTGGATACACTAATAGAATGAATGGTCGGATACACTAATAGAATATATGGTCCGATACACTAATAGAATGAATGGTCCGATACACTAATAGAATGAATGGTCCGACACACTAATAGAATGAATGGCCTGACACACTAATAGAATGAATGGCCTGACACACTAATAGAATAAATGGTCGGATACACTAATAGAATGAATGGTCGGATACACTAATAGAATGAATGGTCGGATACACTAATAGAATGAATGGTCCGATACACTGATAGAATGAATGGTCCGATACACTGATAGAATGAATGGTCCGATACTCTAATAGAATGAATGGTCCGATACACTAATAGAATGAATGGTCGAATACACTAATAGAATGAATGGTTGAATATACTAATAGAATGAATGGTATGATACGCTAATACAATGAATGGTCGGATACGCTAATACAATAAATGGTCAGATACTCTAATAGAATGAATGGTCAGATACTCTAATAGAATGAAGGATTGGATACACTGATAGAATGAATGGTCCGATACACTAATAGAATGAATAGTCGGATACACTAATAGAATGAATGGTCCGATACACTAATAGAATGAATGGTCCGATACACTAATAGAATGAATGGTCCGATACACTAATAGAATGAATGGTCCGATACACTGATAGAATGAATAGTCGGATACTCTAATAGAATGAATGGTCCGATACTCTAATAGAATGAATAGTCGGATATACTAATAGAATGAATGGTCCGATACACTGATAGAAGGAATGGTCGGATACTCTAATAGAATGAATGGTCCGATACACTAATAGAATGAATAGTCGGATACACTAATAGAATGAATGGTCCGATACACTGATAGAATGAATGGTCGGATACTCTAATAGAATGAATGGTCCGATACACTGATAGAATGAATAGTCGGATACTCTAATAGAATGAATGGTCCGATACTCTAATAGAATGAATAGTCGGATATACTAATAGAATGAATGGTCCGATGCACTAATAGAATGAATAGTCGGATACTCTAATAGAATGAATGGTCCGATACACTAATAGAATGAATAGTCGGATACACTAATAGAATGAATGGTCCGATACACTGATAGAATGAATGGTCGGATACTCTAATAGAATGAATGGTCCGATACACTAATAAAATGCATGGTTCGACACACTAATAGAATAAATGGTCCGATACATTATTAGAATGAATGGTCCGATACTCTAATAGAATGAATGGTCCGATACATTAATAGAATGAATAGTCGGATACACTAATATAATGAATGGTCCGATACACTGATAGAATGAATGGTCGGATACACTAATAGAATAAATGGTCCGATACTCTAATATAATGACTGGTTCGATACTCTAATAGAATGAATGGTTCGATACTCTAATAGAATGAATGGTTCGATACTCTAATAGAATGAATGATTGGATACACTGATAGAATGAATGGTCGGATACACTAATAGAATTAATAGTCAGATACACTAATAGAATGAATGGGCGGATACACTAATAGAATGAATGGTCCAATACACTAATAGAATAAATGGTCGGATACACTAATAGAATGAATGGTCCGATACACTAATAGAATGAATGGTTCGATACACTAATAGAATGAATGTTATGATACTCTAATAGAATGAATGGTGCGACACACTAAAAGAATGAATGGTGCGATACACTAATAGAATGAATGGTCCGATACACTAATATAATGAATTGTCCGATACACTGATAGAATGAATGGTCGGATACTCTAATAGAATGAATGGTCGTATACTCTAATAGAATGAACGGTCCGATACACTGATAGAATGAATGGTCCGATACTCTAATAGAATGAATGGTCCGATACGTTAATAGAATAAATAGTCAGATACACTAATAGAATGAATAGTCTGATACACTGATAGAATGAATGGTCGGATACACTAATAGAATGAATGGTCCGATACTCTAATAGAATGAATGGTCCGATACACTAATAGAATGAATAGTCGGATATACTAATAGAATGAATGGTCCGATACACTGATAGAATGAATGGTCGGATGCTCTAATAGAATGAATGGTCCGATGCACTAATAGAATGAATAGTCGGATACTCTAATAGAATGAATGGTCCGATACACTAATAGAATGAATAGTCGGATACACTAATAGAATGAATGGTCCGATACACTGATAGAATGAATGGTCGGATACTCTAATAGAATGAATGGTCCGATACACTAATAAAATGCATGGTTCGACACACTAATAGAATAAATGGTCCGATACATTAATAGAAGGAATGGTCCGATACTCTAATAGAATGAATGGTCCGATACATTAATAGAATGAATAGTCGGATACACTAATATAATGAATGGTCCGATACACTGATAGAATGAATGGTCGGATACACTAATAGAATAAATGGTACGATACTCTAATATAATGAATGGTCCGATACTCTAATAGAATGAATGGTTCGATACTCTAATAGAATGAATGGTTCGATACTCTAATAGAATGAATGGTGCGACACACTAAAAGAATGAATGGTGCGATACACTAATAGAATGAATGGTCCGATACACTAATATAATGAATTGTCCGATACACTGATAGAATGAATGGTCGGATACTCTAATAGAATGAATGGTCGGATACTCTAATAGAATGAATGGTCCGAAACACTGATAGAATGAATGGTCCGATACACTAATAGAATGAATAGTCGGATACACTAATAGAATGAATGGTCCGATACACTAATAGAATGAATGGTCCGATACACTAATAGAATGAATAGTCGGATACACTAATAGAATGAATGGTCCGATACACTAATAGAATGAATGGTCCGATACACTAATAGAATGAATGGTCCGATACACTAATAGAATGAATGGTCCGATACACTGATAGAATGAATAGTCGGATACTCTAATAGAATGAATGGTCCGATACTCTAATAGAATGAATAGTCGGATATACTAATAGAATGAATGGTCCGATACACTGATAGAATGAATGGTCGGATACTCTAATAGAATGAGTAGTCCGATGCACTAATAGAATGAATAGTCGGATACTCTAATAGAATGAATGGTCCGATACACTAATAGAATGAATAGTCGGATACACTAATAGAATGAATGGTCCGATACACTGATAGAATGAATAGTCGGATACACTAATAGAATGAATGGTCCGATACACTGATAGAATGAATGGTCGGATACTCTAATAGAATGAATGGTCCGATACACTAATAAAATGCATGGTTCGACACACTAATAGAATAAATGGTCCGATACATTATTAGAATGAATGGTCCGATACTCTAATAGAATGAATGGTCCGATACATTAATAGAATGAATAGTCGGATACACTAATACAATGAATGGTCCGATACACTGATAGAATGAATGGTCGGATACACTAATAGAATAAATGGTACGATACTCTAATATAATGAATGGTTCGATACATTAATAGAATGAATAGTCGGATACACTAATAGAATAAATGGTTGGATACACTAATAGAATGAATGATCCGAAACACTAATAGAATGAATGGTTGGATACACTAATAGAATGAATGGTCGGATACACTAATAGAATACATGGTCCGATACACTAATAGAATGAATGGTCCGATACTCTAATAGAATGAATGGTCCGACACACTAATAGAATGAATGGCCTGACACACTAATAGAATAAATGGTCGGATACACTAATAGAATGAATGATCCGATACACTAATAGAATGAATGGTCGGATACACTAATAGAATGAATGGTCGGATACACTAATAGAATGAATGGTCCGATACACTAATAGAATGAATGGTCCGATACACTGATAGAATGAATGGTCCGATACTCTAATAGAATGAATGGTCCGATACACTAATAGAATGAATGGTCGAATACACTAATAGAATGAATGGTTGAATATAGTAATAGAATGAAGGATTGGATACACTGATAGAATGAATGGTCCGATACACTAATAGAATGAATAGTCGGATACACTAATAGAATGAATGGTCCGATACACTAATAGAATGAATGGTCCGATACACTAATAGAATGAATGGTCCGATACACTAATAGAATGAATGGTCCGATACACTGATAGAATGAATAGTCGGATACTCTAATAGAATGAATGGTCCGATACTCTAATAGAATGAATAGTCGGATATACTAATAGAATGAATGATCCGATACACTGATAGAATGAATGGTCGGATACTCTAATAGAATGAATGGTCCGATGCACTAATAGAATGAATAGTCGGATACTCTAATAGAATGAATGGTCCGATACACTAATAGAATGAATAGTCGGATACACTAATAGAATGAATGGTCCGATACACTGATAGAATGAATGGTCGGATACTCTAATAGAATGAATGGTCCGATACACTAATAAAATGCATGGTTCGACACACTAATAGAATAAATGGTCCGATACATTATTAGAATGAATGGTCCGATACTCTAATAGAATGAATGGTCCGATTCTCTAATAGAATGAATGGTCCGATACATTAATAGAATGAATAGTCGGATACACTAATAGAATGAATAGTTCGATACACTAATAGAATGAATGGTCTGATACACTAATAGAATGAATGGTATGATACTCTAATAGAATGAATTTTGCGACACACTAATAGAATGAATGGTCGGATACTCTAATAGAATGAATGGTCCGATACACTAATAAAATGCATGGTTCGACACACTAATAGAATAAATGGTCCGATGCATTAATAGAATGAATGGTCCGATACTCTAATAGAATGAATGGTCCGATATATTAATAGAATGAATAGTCGGATACACTAATAGAATGAATGGTCCGATACACTGATAGAATGAATGGTCGGATACACTAATAGAATAAATGGTACGATACTCTAATATAATGAATGGTCCGATACACTGATAGAATGAATGGTCCGATACACTAATAGAATAAATGATCCAATACTCTAATAGAATGAATGGTTCGATACTCTAATAGAATGAATGGTTCGATACTCTAATAGAATGAATGATTGGATACACTGATAGAATGAATGGTCGGATACACTAATAGAATTAATAGTCAGATACACTAATAGAATGAATGGGCGGATACACTAATAGAATGAATGGTCCAATACACTATTAGAATAAATGGTCGGATACACTAATAGAATGAATGGTCCGATACACTAATAGAATGAATGGTTCGATACACTAATAGAATGAATGGTCCGATACACTAATAGAATGAATGGTATGATACTCTAATAGAATGAATGGTGCGACACACTAAAAGAATGAATGGTCCGATACACTAATAGAATGAATGGTCTGATACACTTATATAATGAATTGTCCGATACACTGATAGAATGAATAGTCGGATACACTAATACAATGAATGGTCCGATACACTGATAGAATGAATGGTCGGATACACTAATAGAATAAATGGTCCGATACTCTAATATAATGACTGGTTCGATACTCTAATAGAATGAATGGTTCGATACTCTAATAGAATGAATGGTTCGATACTCTAATAGAATGAATGATTGGATACACTGATAGAATGAATGGTCGGATACACTAATAGAATTAATAGTCAGATACACTAATAGAATGAATGGGCGGATACACTAATAGAATGAATGGTCCAATACACTAATAGAATAAATGGTCGGATACACTAATAGAATGAATGGTCCGATACACTAATAGAATGAATGGTTCGATACACTAATAGAATGAATGTTATGATACTCTAATAGAATGAATGGTGCGACACACTAAAAGAATGAATGGTGCGATACACTAATAGAATGAATGGTCCGATACACTAATATAATGAATTGTCCGATACACTGATAGAATGAATGGTCGGATACTCTAATAGAATGAATGGTCGTATACTCTAATAGAATGAACGGTCCGATACACTGATAGAATGAATGGTCCGATACTCTAATAGAATGAATGGTCCGATACGTTAATAGAATAAATAGTCAGATACACTAATAGAATGAATAGTCTGATACACTGATAGAATGAATGGTCGGATACACTAATAGAATGAATGGTCCGATACTCTAATAGAATGAATGGTCCGATACACTAATAGAATGAATAGTCGGATATACTAATAGAATGAATGGTCCGATACACTGATAGAATGAATGGTCGGATGCTCTAATAGAATGAATGGTCCGATGCACTAATAGAATGAATAGTCGGATACTCTAATAGAATGAATGGTCCGATACACTAATAGAATGAATAGTCGGATACACTAATAGAATGAATGGTCCGATACACTGATAGAATGAATGGTCGGATACTCTAATAGAATGAATGGTCCGATACACTAATAAAATGCATGGTTCGACACACTAATAGAATAAATGGTCCGATACATTAATAGAAGGAATGGTCCGATACTCTAATAGAATGAATGGTCCGATACATTAATAGAATGAATAGTCGGATACACTAATATAATGAATGGTCCGATACACTGATAGAATGAATGGTCGGATACACTAATAGAATAAATGGTACGATACTCTAATATAATGAATGGTCCGATACTCTAATAGAATGAATGGTTCGATACTCTAATAGAATGAATGGTTCGATACTCTAATAGAATGAATGGTGCGACACACTAAAAGAATGAATGGTGCGATACACTAATAGAATGAATGGTCCGATACACTAATATAATGAATTGTCCGATACACTGATAGAATGAATGGTCGGATACTCTAATAGAATGAATGGTCGGATACTCTAATAGAATGAATGGTCCGATACACTGATAGAATGAATGGTCCGATACACTAATAGAATGAATAGTCGGATACACTAATAGAATGAATGGTCCGATACACTAATAGAATGAATGGTCCGATACACTAATAGAATGAATAGTCGGATACACTAATAGAATGAATGGTCCGATACACTAATAGAATGAATGGTCCGATACACTAATAGAATGAATGGTCCGATACACTAATAGAATGAATGGTCCGATACACTGATAGAATGAATAGTCGGATACTCTAATAGAATGAATGGTCCGATACTCTAATAGAATGAATAGTCGGATATACTAATAGAATGAATGGTCCGATACACTGATAGAATGAATGGTCGGATACTCTAATAGAATGAGTAGTCCGATGCACTAATAGAATGAATAGTCGGATACTCTAATAGAATGAATGGTCCGATACACTAATAGAATGAATAGTCGGATACACTAATAGAATGAATGGTCCGATACACTGATAGAATGAATAGTCGGATACACTAATAGAATGAATGGTCCGATACACTGATAGAATGAATGGTCGGATACTCTAATAGAATGAATGGTCCGATACACTAATAAAATGCATGGTTCGACACACTAATAGAATAAATGGTCCGATACATTATTAGAATGAATGGTCCGATACTCTAATAGAATGAATGGTCCGATACATTAATAGAATGAATAGTCGGATACACTAATACAATGAATGGTCCGATACACTGATAGAATGAATGGTCGGATACACTAATAGAATAAATGGTACGATACTCTAATATAATGAATGGTTCGATACATTAATAGAATGAATAGTCGGATACACTAATAGAATAAATGGTTGGATACACTAATAGAATGAATGATCCGAAACACTAATAGAATGAATGGTTGGATACACTAATAGAATGAATGGTCGGATACACTAATAGAATACATGGTCCGATACACTAATAGAATGAATGGTCCGATACTCTAATAGAATGAATGGTCCGACACACTAATAGAATGAATGGCCTGACACACTAATAGAATAAATGGTCGGATACACTAATAGAATGAATGATCCGATACACTAATAGAATGAATGGTCGGATACACTAATAGAATGAATGGTCGGATACACTAATAGAATGAATGGTCCGATACACTGATAGAATGAATGGTCCGATACACTGATAGAATGAATGGTCCGATACTCTAATAGAATGAATGGTCCGATACACTAATAGAATGAATGGTCGAATACACTATTAGAATAAATGGTCGGATACACTAATAGAATGAATGGTCCGATACACTAATAGAATGAATGGTTCGATACACTAATAGAATGAATGGTCCGATACACTAATAGAATGAATGGTATGATACTCTAATAGAATGAATGGTGCGACACACTAAAAGAATGAATGGTCCGATACACTAATAGAATGAATGGTCTGATACACTTATATAATGAATTGTCCGATACACTGATAGAATGAATGGTCGGATACTCTAATAGAATGAATGGTCCGATACGTTAATAGAATAAATAGTCAGATACACTAATAGAATGAATAGTATGATACACTGATAGAATGAATGGTCGGATACACTAATAGAATGAATGGTCCGAAACACTAATAGAATGAATGGTGCGATACACTAATAGAATGAATGGTCCGATACACTAATAGAATGAATGGTCCGATACTCTAATAGAATGAATGGTCCGACACACTAATAGAATGAATGGCCTGACACACTAATAGAATAAATGGCCTGACACACTAATAGAATAAATGGTCGGATACACTAATAGAATGAATGATCCGATACACTAATAGAATGAATGGTCGGATACACTAATAGAATGAATGGTCCGATACACTGATAGAATGAATGGTCCGATACACTGATAGAATGAATGGTCCGATACTCTAATAGAATGAATGGTCTGATACACTAATAGAATGAATGGTCGAATACTCTAATAGAATGAATGGTCGAATACACTAATAGAATGAATGGTATGATACGCTAATACAATGAATGGTCGGATACGCTAATACAATAAATGGTCGGATACTCTAATAGAATGAATGGTCAGATACTCTAATAGAATGGAGGATTGGATACACTGATAGAATGAATGGTCCGATACACTAATAGAATGAATAGTCGGATACACTAATAGAATGAATGGTCCGATACACTAATAGAATGAATGGTCCGATACTCTAATAGAATGAATAGTCGGATATACTAATAGAATGAATGGTCCGATACACTGATAGAATGAATGGTCGGATACTCTAATAGAATGAATGGTCCGATGCACTAATAGAATGAATAGTCGGATACTCTAATAGAATGAATGGTCCGATACACTAATAGAATGAATAGTCGGATACACTAATAGAATGAATGGTCCGATACACTGATAGAATGAATGGTCGGATACTCTAATAGAATGAATGGTCCGATACACTAATAAAATGAATGGTTCGACACACTAATAGAATAAATGGTCCGATACATTAATAGAATGAATGGTCCGATACTCTAATAGAATGAATGGTCCGATACATTAATAGAATGAATAGTCGGATACACTAATATAATGAATGGTCCGATACACTGATAGAATGAATGGTCGGATACACTAATAGAATAAATGGTACGATACTCTAATATAATGAATGGTCCGATACTCTAATAGAATGAATGGTTCGATACTCTAATAGAATGAATGGTTCGATACTCTAATAGAATGAATGATTGGATACACTTATAGAATGAATGGTCGGATACACTAATAGAATTAATAGTCAGATACACTAATAGAATGAATGGGCGGATACACTAATAGAATGAATGGTCCAATACACTAATAGAATAAATGGTCGGATACACTAATAGAATGAATGGTCCGATACACTAATAGAATGAATGGTTCGATACACTAATAGAATGAATGTTATGATACTCTAATAGAATGAATGGTGCGACACACTAAAAGAATGAATGGTGTGATACACTAATAGAATGAATGGTCCGATACACTAATATAATGAATTGTCCGATACACTGATAGAATGAATGGTCGGATACTCTAATAGAATGAATGGTCGGATACTCTAATAGAATTAATGGTCCGATACACTGATAGAATGAATGGTCCGATACTCTAATAGAATGAATCGTCCGATACGTTAATAGAATAAATAGTCAGATACACTAATAGAATGAATAGTCTGATACACTGATAGAATGAATGGTCGGATACACTAATAGAATGAATGGTCCGATACTCTAATAGAATGAATGGTCCGATACACTAATAGAATGAATAGTCGGATATACTAATAGAATGAATGGTCCGATACACTAATAGAATGAATAGTCGGATACACTAATAGAATGAATGGTCCGATACACTGATAGAATGAATGGTCGGATACTCTAATAGAATGAATGGTCCGATACACTAATAAAATGCATGGTTCGACACACTAATAGAATAAATGGTTGGATACACTAATAGAATGAATGGTCCGACACACTAATAGAATGAATGGCCTGACACACTAATAGAATAAATGGTTGGATACACTAATAGAATGAATGATCCGATACACTAATAGAATGAATGGTTGGATACACTAATAGAATGAATGGTCGGATACACTAATAGAATACATGGTCCGATACACTAATAGAATGAATGGTCGGATACACTAATAGAATGAATGGTCCGATACTCTAATAGAATGAATGGTCCAACACACTAATAGAATGAATGGCCTGACACACTAATAGAATTAATGGTCGGATACACTAATAGAATGAATGATCCGATACACTAATAGAATGAATGGTCGGATACACTAATAGAATGAATGGTCGGATACACTAATAGAATGAATGGTCCGATACACTGATAGAATGAATGGTCCGATACTCTAATAGAATGAATGGTCCGATACACTAATAGAATGAATGGTCGAATACACTAATAGAATGAATGGTTGAATATACTAATAGAATGAATGGTATGATACGCTAATACAATGAATGGTCGGATACGCTAATACAATAAATGGTCAGATACTCTAATAGAATGAATGGTCAGATACTCTAATAGAATGAAGGATTGGATACACTGATAGAATGAATGGTCCGATACACTAATAGAATGAATAGTCGGATACACTAATAGAATGAATGGTCCGATACACTAATAGAATGAATGGTCCGATACACTAATAGAATGAATGGTCCGATACACTAATAGAATGAATGGTCCGATACACTGATAGAATGAATAGTCGGATACTCTAATAGAATGAATGGTCCGATACTCTAATAGAATGAATAGTCGGATATACTAATAGAATGAATGGTCCGATACACTGATAGAATGAATGGTCGGATACTCTAATAGAATGAATAGTCCGATGCACTAATAGAATGAATAGTCGGATACTCTAATAGAATGAATGGTCCGATACACTAATAGAATGAATAGTCGGATACACTAATAGAATGAATGGTCCGATACACTGATAGAATGAATAGTCGGATACACTAATAGAATGAATGGTCCGATACACTGATAGAATGAATGGTCGGATACTCTAATAGAATGAATGGTCCGATACATTATTAGAATGAATGGTCCGATTCTCTAATAGAATGAATGGTCCGATACATTAATAGAATGAATAGTCGGATACACTAATACAATGAATGGTCCGATACACTGATAGAATGAATGGTCGGATACACTAATAGAATAAATGGTACGATACTCTAATATAATGAATGGTTCGATACATTAATAGAATGAATAGTCGGATACACTAATAGAATAAATGGTTGGATACACTAATAGAATGAATGATCCGAAACACTAATAGAATGAATGGTTGGATACACTAATAGAATGAATGGTCGGATACACTAATAGAATACATGGTCCGATACACTAATAGAATGAATGGTCCGATACACTAATAGAATGAATGGTCCGATACTCTAATAGAATGAATGGTCCGACACACTAATAGAATGAATGGTCTGACACACTAATAGAATAAATGGTCGGATAAACTAATAGAATGAATGATCCGATACACTAATAGAATGAATGGTCGGATACACTAATAGAATGAATGGTCGGATACACTAATAGAATGAATGGTCGGATACACTAATAGAATGAATGGTCCGATACACTGATAGAATGAATGGTCCGATACACTGATAGAATGAATGGTCCGATACTCTAATAGAATGAATGGTCCGATACACTAATAGAATGAATGGTCGAATACACTAATAGAATGAATGGTTGAATATACTAATAGAATGAATGGTCGGGTACACTAATAGAATGAATGGTCCGATACACTAATAGAATGAATAGTCGGATACACTAATAGAATGAATGGTCTGATACACTGATGGAATGAATAGTCGGATACTCTAATAGAATGAATGGTCCGATACACTAATAGAATGAATGGTCCAATACTCTAATAGAATGAATGGTCCGATACACTAATAGAATGAATAGTCGGATACACTAATAGAATGAATGGTCCGATACACTAATAGAATGAATGGTCCGATACTCTAATAGAATGAATAGTCGGATATACTAATAGAATGAATGGTCCGATACACTGATAGAATGAATGGTCGGATACTCTAATAGAATGAATGGTCCGATGCACTAATAGAATGAATAGTCGGATACTCTAATAGAATGAATGGTCCGATACACTAATAGAATGAATAGTCGGATACACTAATAGAATGAATGGTCCGATACACTGATAGAATGAATGGTCGGATACTCTAATAGAATGAATGGTCCGATACACTAATAAAATGCATGGTTCGACACACTAATAGAATAAATGGTCCGATACATTAATAGAATGAATGGTCCGATACTCTAATAGAATGAATGGTCCGATACATTAATAGAATGAATAGTCGGATACACTAATATAATGAATGGTCCGATACACTGATAGAATGAATGGTCGGATACACTAATAGAATAAATGGTACGATACTCTAATATAATGAATCTTCCGATACTCTAATAGAATGAATGGTTCGATACTCTAATAGAATGAATGGTTCGATACTCTAATAGAATGAATGATTGGATACACTGATAGAATGAATGGTCGGATACACTAATAGAATTAATAGTCAGATACACTAATAGAATGAATGGGCGGATACACTAATAGAATGAATGGTCCAATACACTAATAGAATAAATGGTCGGATACACTAATAGAATGAATGGTCCGATACACTAATAGAATGAATGGTTCGATACACTAATAGAATGAATGGTATGATACTCTAATAGAATGAATGGTGCGACACACTAAAAGAATGAATGGTGCGATACACTAATAGAATGAATGGTCCGATACACTAATATAATGAATTGTCCGATACACTGATAGAATGAATGGTCGGATACTCTAATAGAATGAATGGTCCGATACACTGATAGAATGAATGGTCCGATACTCTAATAGAATGAATGGTCCGATACGTTAATAGAATAAATAGTCAGATACACTAATAGAATGAATAGTCTGATACACTGATAGAATGAATGGTCGGGTACACTAATAGAATGAATGGTCCGACACTCTAATAGAATGAATGGTCCGATACACTAATAGAATGAATAGTCGGATACACTAATAGAATGAATGGTCTGATACACTGATGGAATGAATAGTCGGATACTCTAATAGAATGAATGGTCCGATACACTAATAGAATGAATGGTCCGATACTCTAATAGAATGAATGGTCCGATACACTAATAGAATGAATGGTCCGATACTCTAACAGAATGAATGGTCCGACACACTAATAGAATGAATGGTACAATACTCTAATAGAATGAATGATCGGATACACTGATAGAATGAATGTACGGATACACTAATAGAATGAATGGTCGGAAACACTAATAGAATTAATAGTCAGATACACTAATAGAATTAATAGTCAGATACACTAATAGAATGAATGGGCGGATACACTAATAGAATGAATGGTCCAATACACTAAAAGAATAAATGGTCGGATACACTAATAGAATGAGGGGTCCGATACACTAATAGAATGAATGGTTCGATACACTAATAGAATGAATGGTCCGATACACTAATAGAATGAATGGTATGATACTCTAATAGAATGAATGGTGCGACACACTAAAAGAATGAATGGTCCGATACACTAATAGAATGAATGGTCCGATACACTTATATAATGAATTGTCCGATACACTGATAGAATGAATGGTCGGATACTCTAATAGAATGAATGGTCGGATACTCTAATAGAATGAATGGTCCGATACGTTAATAGAATAAATAGTCAGATACACTAATAGAATGAATAGTCTGATACACTGATAGAATGAATGGTCGGATACACTAATAGAATGAATGGTCCGATACTCTAATAGAATGAATGGTCCGACACACTAATAGAATGAATGGCCTGACACACTAATAGAATAAATGGCCTGACACACTAATAGAATAAATGGTCGGATACACTAATAGAATGAATGATCCGATACACTAATAGAATGAATGGTCGGATACACTAATAGAATGAATGGTCCGATACACTGATAGAATGAATGGTCCGATACACTGATAGAATGAATGGTCCGATACTCTAATAGAATGAATGGTCTGATACACTAATAGAATGAATGGTCGAATACTCTAATAGAATGAATGGTCGAATACACTAATAGAATGAATGGTATGATACGCTAATACAATGAATGGTCGGATACGCTAATACAATAAATGGTCGGATACTCTAATAGAATGAATGGTCAGATACTCTAATAGAATGGAGGATTGGATACACTGATAGAATGAATGGTCCGATACACTAATAGAATGAATAGTCGGATACACTAATAGAATGAATGGTCCGATACACTAATAGAATGAATGGTCCGATACTCTAATAGAATGAATAGTCGGATATACTAATAGAATGAATGGTCCGATACACTGATAGAATGAATGGTCGGATACTCTAATAGAATGAATGGTCCGATGCACTAATAGAATGAATAGTCGGATACTCTAATAGAATGAATGGTCCGATACACTAATAGAATGAATAGTCGGATACACTAATAGAATGAATGGTCCGATACACTGATAGAATGAATGGTCGGATACTCTAATAGAATGAATGGTGCGACACACTAAAAGAATGAATGGTGTGATACACTAATAGAATGAATGGTCCGATACACTAATATAATGAATTGTCCGATACACTGATAGAATGAATGGTCGGATACTCTAATAGAATGAATGGTCGGATACTCTAATAGAATTAATGGTCCGATACACTGATAGAATGAATGGTCCGATACTCTAATAGAATGAATCGTCCGATACGTTAATAGAATAAATAGTCAGATACACTAATAGAATGAATAGTCTGATACACTGATAGAATGAATGGTCGGATACACTAATAGAATGAATGGTCCGATACTCTAATAGAATGAATGGTCCGATACACTAATAGAATGAATAGTCGGATATACTAATAGAATGAATGGTCCGATACACTAATAGAATGAATAGTCGGATACACTAATAGAATGAATGGTCCGATACACTGATAGAATGAATGGTCGGATACTCTAATAGAATGAATGGTCCGATACACTAATAAAATGCATGGTTCGACACACTAATAGAATAAATGGTTGGATACACTAATAGAATGAATGGTCCGACACACTAATAGAATGAATGGCCTGACACACTAATAGAATAAATGGTTGGATACACTAATAGAATGAATGATCCGATACACTAATAGAATGAATGGTTGGATACACTAATAGAATGAATGGTCGGATACACTAATAGAATACATGGTCCGATACACTAATAGAATGAATGGTCGGATACACTAATAGAATGAATGGTCCGATACTCTAATAGAATGAATGGTCCAACACACTAATAGAATGAATGGCCTGACACACTAATAGAATTAATGGTCGGATACACTAATAGAATGAATGATCCGATACACTAATAGAATGAATGGTCGGATACACTAATAGAATGAATGGTCGGATACACTAATAGAATGAATGGTCCGATACACTGATAGAATGAATGGTCCGATACTCTAATAGAATGAATGGTCCGATACACTAATAGAATGAATGGTCGAATACACTAATAGAATGAATGGTTGAATATACTAATAGAATGAATGGTATGATACGCTAATACAATGAATGGTCGGATACGCTAATACAATAAATGGTCAGATACTCTAATAGAATGAATGGTCAGATACTCTAATAGAATGAAGGATTGGATACACTGATAGAATGAATGGTCCGATACACTAATAGAATGAATAGTCGGATACACTAATAGAATGAATGGTCCGATACACTAATAGAATGAATGGTCCGATACACTAATAGAATGAATGGTCCGATACACTAATAGAATGAATGGTCCGATACACTGATAGAATGAATAGTCGGATACTCTAATAGAATGAATGGTCCGATACTCTAATAGAATGAATAGTCGGATATACTAATAGAATGAATGGTCCGATACACTGATAGAATGAATGGTCGGATACTCTAATAGAATGAATAGTCCGATGCACTAATAGAATGAATAGTCGGATACTCTAATAGAATGAATGGTCCGATACACTAATAGAATGAATAGTCGGATACACTAATAGAATGAATGGTCCGATACACTGATAGAATGAATAGTCGGATACACTAATAGAATGAATGGTCCGATACACTGATAGAATGAATGGTCGGATACTCTAATAGAATGAATGGTCCGATACATTATTAGAATGAATGGTCCGATTCTCTAATAGAATGAATGGTCCGATACATTAATAGAATGAATAGTCGGATACACTAATACAATGAATGGTCCGATACACTGATAGAATGAATGGTCGGATACACTAATAGAATAAATGGTACGATACTCTAATATAATGAATGGTTCGATACATTAATAGAATGAATAGTCGGATACACTAATAGAATAAATGGTTGGATACACTAATAGAATGAATGATCCGAAACACTAATAGAATGAATGGTTGGATACACTAATAGAATGAATGGTCGGATACACTAATAGAATACATGGTCCGATACACTAATAGAATGAATGGTCCGATACACTAATAGAATGAATGGTCCGATACTCTAATAGAATGAATGGTCCGACACACTAATAGAATGAATGGTCTGACACACTAATAGAATAAATGGTCGGATAAACTAATAGAATGAATGATCCGATACACTAATAGAATGAATGGTCGGATACACTAATAGAATGAATGGTCGGATACACTAATAGAATGAATGGTCCGATACACTGATAGAATGAATGGTCCGATACACTGATAGAATGAATGGTCCGATACTCTAATAGAATGAATGGTCCGATACACTAATAGAATGAATGGTCGAATACACTAATAGAATGAATGGTTGAATATACTAATAGAATGAATGGTCGGGTACACTAATAGAATGAATGGTCCGATACACTAATAGAATGAATAGTCGGATACACTAATAGAATGAATGGTCTGATACACTGATGGAATGAATAGTCGGATACTCTAATAGAATGAATGGTCCGATACACTAATAGAATGAATGGTCCAATACTCTAATAGAATGAATGGTCCGATACACTAATAGAATGAATAGTCGGATACACTAATAGAATGAATGGTCCGATACACTAATAGAATGAATGGTCCGATACTCTAATAGAATGAATAGTCGGATATACTAATAGAATGAATGGTCCGATACACTGATAGAATGAATGGTCGGATACTCTAATAGAATGAATGGTCCGATGCACTAATAGAATGAATAGTCGGATACTCTAATAGAATGAATGGTCCGATACACTAATAGAATGAATAGTCGGATACACTAATAGAATGAATGGTCCGATACACTGATAGAATGAATGGTCGGATACTCTAATAGAATGAATGGTCCGATACACTAATAAAATGCATGGTTCGACACACTAATAGAATAAATGGTCCGATACATTAATAGAATGAATGGTCCGATACTCTAATAGAATGAATGGTCCGATACATTAATAGAATGAATAGTCGGATACACTAATATAATGAATGGTCCGATACACTGATAGAATGAATGGTCGGATACACTAATAGAATAAATGGTACGATACTCTAATATAATGAATCTTCCGATACTCTAATAGAATGAATGGTTCGATACTCTAATAGAATGAATGGTTCGATACTCTAATAGAATGAATGATTGGATACACTGATAGAATGAATGGTCGGATACACTAATAGAATTAATAGTCAGATACACTAATAGAATGAATGGGCGGATACACTAATAGAATGAATGGTCCAATACACTAATAGAATAAATGGTCGGATACACTAATAGAATGAATGGTCCGATACACTAATAGAATGAATGGTTCGATACACTAATAGAATGAATGGTATGATACTCTAATAGAATGAATGGTGCGACACACTAAAAGAATGAATGGTGCGATACACTAATAGAATGAATGGTCCGATACACTAATATAATGAATTGTCCGATACACTGATAGAATGAATGGTCGGATACTCTAATAGAATGAATGGTCCGATACACTGATAGAATGAATGGTCCGATACTCTAATAGAATGAATGGTCCGATACGTTAATAGAATAAATAGTCAGATACACTAATAGAATGAATAGTCTGATACACTGATAGAATGAATGGTCGGGTACACTAATAGAATGAATGGTCCGACACTCTAATAGAATGAATGGTCCGATACACTAATAGAATGAATAGTCGGATACACTAATAGAATGAATGGTCTGATACACTGATGGAATGAATAGTCGGATACTCTAATAGAATGAATGGTCCGATACACTAATAGAATGAATGGTCCGATACTCTAATAGAATGAATGGTCCGATACACTAATAGAATGAATGGTCCGATACTCTAACAGAATGAATGGTCCGACACACTAATAGAATGAATGGTACAATACTCTAATAGAATGAATGATCGGATACACTGATAGAATGAATGTACGGATACACTAATAGAATGAATGGTCGGAAACACTAATAGAATTAATAGTCAGATACACTAATAGAATTAATAGTCAGATACACTAATAGAATGAATGGGCGGATACACTAATAGAATGAATGGTCCAATACACTAAAAGAATAAATGGTCGGATACACTAATAGAATGAGGGGTCCGATACACTAATAGAATGAATGGTTCGATACACTAATAGAATGAATGGTCCGATACACTAATAGAATGAATGGTATGATACTCTAATAGAATGAATGGTGCGACACACTAAAAGAATGAATGGTCCGATACACTAATAGAATGAATGGTCCGATACACTTATATAATGAATTGTCCGATACACTGATAGAATGAATGGTCGGATACTCTAATAGAATGAATGGTCGGATACTCTAATAGAATGAATGGTCCGATACGTTAATAGAATAAATAGTCAGATACACTAATAGAATGAATAGTCTGATACACTGATAGAATGAATGGTCGGATACACTAATAGAATGAATGGTCCGATACTCTAATAGAATGAATGGTCCGATACACTAATAGAATGAATAGTCGGATACACTAATAGAATGAATAGTCGGATACTCTAATAGAATGAATGGTCCGATACACTAATAGAATGAATGGTCCGATACTCTAACAGAATGAATGGTCCGACACACTAATAGAATGAATGGTACAATACTCTAATAGAATGAATGATTGGATACACTGATAGAATGAATGTACGGATACACTAATAGAATGAATGGTCCGATACACTAAAAGAATGAATGGTCTGATACACTAATAGAATAAATGGTCGGATACACTAATAGAATGAATGGTCCGATACTCTAATAGAATGAATGGTCCGATACACTAATAGAATAAATGGTCCGATACTCTAATAGAATGAATGGTCCGATACACTAATAGAATGAATGGTCCGATACACTAATAGAATGAATGGTATGATACTCTAATAGAATGAATGGTGCGACACACTAATAGAATGAATGGTCCGATACACTAATAGAATGAATGGTCCGATACACTAATAGAATGAATGGTCCGATACACTGATAGAATGAATGGTCGGATACTCTAATAGAATGAATGGTCGGATACACTGATAGAATGAATGGTCCGATACTCTAATAGAATGAATGGTTGGATACACTAATAGAATGAATGATCCGATACACTAATAGAATGAATGGTTGGATACACTAATAGAATGAATGGTCGGATACACTAATAGAATACATGGTCCGATACACTAATAGAATGAATGGTCCGATACACTAATAGAATGAATGGTCCGATACTCTAATAGAATGAATGGTCCGACACACTAATAGAATGAATGGCCTGACACACTAATAGTATAAATGGTCGGATACACTAATAGAATGAATGATCCGATACACTAATAGAATGAATGGTCGGATACACTAATAGAATGAATGGTCGGATACACTAATAGAATGAATGGTCCGATACACTGATAGAATGAATGGTCCGATACACTGATAGAATGAATGGTCCGATACTCTAATAGAATGAATGGTCCGATACACTAATAGAATGAATGGTCGAATACTCTAATAGAATGAATGGTTGAATACACTAATAGAATGAATGGTATGATACGCTAATACAATGAATGGTCGGATACGCTAATACAATAAATGGTCGGATTCTCTAATAGAATGAATGGTCAGATACTCTAATAGAATGAAGGATTGTATACACTGATAGAATGAATGGTCCGTTACACTAATAGAATGAATAGTCGGATACACTAATAGAATGAATGGTCCGATACACTAATAGAATGAATGGTCCGATACACTAATAGAATGAATGGTCCGATACACTAATAGAATGAATGGTCCGATACACTGATAGAATGAATAGTCGGATACTCTAATAGAATGAATGGTCCGATACTCTAATAGAATGAATAGTCGGATATACTAATAGATTGAATGGTCCGATACACTGATAGAATGAATGGTCGGATACTCTAATAGAATGAATGGTCCGATGCACTAATAGAATGAATAGTCGGATACACTAATAGAATGAATGGTCCGATACTCTAATAGAATGAATGGTCCGATACACTAATAAAATGCATGGTTCGACACACTAATAGAATAAATGGTCCGATACATTAATAGAATGAATGGTCCGATACTCTAATAGAATGAATGGTCTGATACATTAATAGAATGAATAGTCGGATACACTAATATAATGAATGGTCCGATACACTGATAGAATGAATGGTCGGATACACTAATAGAATAAATGGTACGATACTCTAATATAATGAATGGTCCGATACTCTAATAGAATGAATGGTTCGATACTCTAATAGTATGAATGGTTCGATACTCTAATAGAATGAATGATTGGATACACTGATAGAATGAATGGTCGGATACACTAATAGAATTAATAGTCAGATACACTAATAGAATGAATGGGCGGATACACTAATAGAATGAATGGTCCAATACACTAATAGAATAAATGGTCGGATACACTAATAGAATGAATGGTCCGATACACTAATAGAATGAATGGTTCGATACACTAATAGAATGAATGTTATGATACTCTAATAGAATGAATGGTGCGACACACTAAAAGAATGAATGGTGCGATACACTAATAGAATGAATGGTCCGATACACTAATAGAATGAATAGTCGGATACACTAATATAATGAATTGTCCGATTCACTGATAGAATGAATGGTCGGATACTCTAATAGAATGAATGGTCGGATACGTTAATAGAATAAATAGTCAGATACACTAATAGAATGAATAGTCTGATACACTGATAGAATGAATGGTCGGATACACTAATAGAATGAATGGTCCGATACACTGATAGAATGAATGGTCCGATACTCTAATAGAATGAATGGTCCGATACGTTAATAGAATAAATAGTCAGATACACTAATAGAATGAATAGTCTGATACACTGATAGAATGAATGGTCCGATACACTAATAGAATGAATAGTCGGATATACTAATAGAATGAATGGTCCGATACACTGATAGAATGAATGGTCGGATACTCTAATAGAATGAATGGTCCGATGCACTAATAGAATGAATAGTCGGATACTCTAATAGAATGAATGGTCCGATACACTAATAGAATGAATAGTCGGATACGCTAATAGAATGAATGGTCCGATACACTGATAGAATGAATGGTCGGATACTCTAATAGAATGAATGGTCCGATACACTAATAAAATGCATGGTTCGACACACTAATAGAATAAATGGTCCGATACATTAATAGAATGAATGGTCCGATACTCTAATAGAATGAATGGTCTGATACATTAATAGAATGAATAGTCGGATACACTAATATAATGAATGGTCCGATACACTGATAGAATGAATGGTCGGATACACTAATAGAATAAATGGTACGATACTCTAATATAATGAATGGTCCGATACTCTAATAGAATGAATGGTTCGATACTCTAATAGAATGAATGATTGGATACACTGATAGAATGAATGGTCGGATACACTAATAGAATTAATAGTCAGATACACTAATAGAATGAATGGGCGGATACACTAATAGAATGAATGGTCCAATACACTAATAGAATAAATGGTCGGATACACTAATAGAATGAATGGTCCGATACACTAATAGAATGAATGGTTCGATACACTAATAGAATGAATGGTATGATACTCTAATAGAATGAATGGTGCGACACAGTAAAATAATGAATGGTGCGATACACTAATAGAATGAATGGTCCGATACACTAATATAATGAATTGTCCGATACACTGATAGAATGAATGGTCGGACACTCTAATAGAATATATGGTCGGATACTCTAATAGAATGAATGGTCTGATACACTGATAGAATGAATGGTCCGATACTCTAATAGAATGAATGGTCCGATACGTTAATAGAATAAATAGTCAGATACACTAATAGAATGAATAGTCTGATACACTGATAGAATGAATGGTCGGATACACTAATAGAATGAATGGTCCGATACGTTAATAGAATAAATAGTCAGATACACTAATAGAATGAATAGTCTGATACACTGATAGAATGAATGGTCGGATACACTAATAGAATGAATGGTCCGATACTCTAATAGAATGAATGGTCCGATACACTAATAGAATGAATAGTCGGATACACTAATAGAATGAATGGTCTGATACACTGATGGAATGAATAGTCGGATACTCTAATAGAATGAATGGTCCGATACACTAATAGAATGAATGGTCCGATACTCTAATAGAATGAATGTTCCGATACACTAATAGAATGAATGGTCCGATACTCTAACAGAATGAATGGTCCGACACACTAATAGAATGAATGGTACAATACTCTAATAGAATGAATGATTGGATACACTGATAGAATGAATGTACGGATACACTAATAGAATGAATGGTCCGATACACTAATAGAATAAATGGTCGGATACACTAATAGAATGAATGGTCCGATACACTAATAGAATGAATGGTTCGATACACTAATAGAATGAATGGTCTGATACACTAATAGAATGAATGGTATGATACTCTAATAGAATGAATGGTGCGACACACTAATAGAATGAATGGTCCGATACACTAATAGAATGAATGGTCCGATACACTAATAGAATGAATGGTCCGATACACTGATAGAATGAATGGTCGGATACTCTAATAGAATGAATGGTCGGATACACTGATAGAATGAATGGTCCGATACTCTAATAGAATGAATCGTCCGATACACTAATAAAATGAATGGTTCGATACACTAATAGAATGAATGGTCCGATACACTATTAAAATGAATGGTCCGATACTCTAATAGAATGAATGGTCCAATACATTAATAGAATGAATAGTCGGATACACTAATAGAATGAATGGTCCGATACACTAATAGCATGAATGGTCTGATACACTAATAGAATGAATGGTTCGATACACTAATAGAATGAATGGTATGGTACTCTAATAGAATGAATGGTCCGATACACTAATGGAATGAATGGTCCGATACACTAATATAATGAATGTTCCGATACACTGATAGAATGAATGATCCGATACACTGATAGAATGAATGGTCGGATACTCTAATAGAATGAATGGTCCGATACACTAATAAAATGAATGGTACGATACACTAATAGAATGAATGGTGCGATACACTAATATAACGAATGGTCCAATACTCTAATAGAATGAATGGTCCGATACATTAATAGAATGAATAGTCGGATACACTAATAGAATGAATGGTCCGATACACTGATAGAATGAATGGTCAGATACACTAATAGAATGAATGGTCCGATACTCTAATAGAATGAATGGTCCGATACACTAATAGAATGAATGGTCTGATACTCTAATAGAATGAATGGTTCGATACACTACTAGAATGAATGGTCGGATACACTAATAGAATGAATGGTCCGATACTCTAATAGAATGAATAGTCCGATACTCTAATAGAATGAATGGTCTGATACTTTAATAGAATGATTGGTTCGATACACTAATAGAATGAATAGTTCGATACACAAATAGAACGAATGGTTTGATACACTAGTAGAATGAATGGTCCGATACACTAATAGAATGAATGGTCCGATACTCTGTACATGAGAATTGTTTGCCTTTCTGATATTTAATGCTGATGCATACAGTTCTCTACCACCTATGTATGAGCGCTCTGATATGGCTGTTCTGGGGGGTCGGGGGTAATAGGACCATTGTCTGGGGGGCCGGCTGTATTGCCCTGTTATTAAGACCCTAACATAAAAGTGGCTTGGAGAACTAAGGGTTTCTCTATAGGTTCTGGACCATATATGTTTGTAGCGGTAGGTTCAGAGTGACACTTACATGACAGTAACCAGCCGTAACCACAGATGACACGTAAGATGATTAATGTACATGCATGGGGGTCAGTCGCCATGCCATCTGCAGATGGCTCAGCATGGCTGGCATCGATGGCATGTGTTGTGGCGCCCGCGCAGGGCATACACATTAGCCATATTGGTACTCTGTGCGGGCATTGACATGCGATATTCTCGTGGCAGATGAGGAGTGGCGGGTGAGGCATGTAATTCTATCATTGTCCTGTTAGACATTTACCGCTACGCAGTGGAGATACCACGGTGGCTCGTAGATCCCGCACGGCCCGCGTGATGTCACGTGATATGTTTGGGTGTACAATGGCGCTGCACACTGGAACATGTGAACTGCACGGCGGGGTGTACTATAGAAGCGCCCACCTCAGTTTGCATGGTAAATACCCATACTTGGATGCCACTCAGATGTGGTGCGTGGAAACGCCTGGCGGGGAACCCACGGGCCTATGAGGCGGTGAGAGGAGGGGGCTGCCCGCATGTTTCATATCATTGGTCTGTGTTATTTGTATGTGTGTACTTACGTTGGGGTTTGACATGCTTGTGCTTGACGAAGACCCTGTAGGTCGAAGCGCCGCAGGTCTAATATGGAGTGAAAATAAACTTTTGGATTTTTTAGAGCTCCCTGCAGCGGGTCTGAGCTTGGAGCGCCCCGGCACTGGATTCATCTCTGGAGACCAGGGAGTCGACGGGCATTCGGCAGCTGGCACCAAATCTGAGTTTTTCTTCCCCACTGCGTCATTACCAAATGGCGGCTAACTTCTTGTTTCTTGGATCATCCTTGATAATGTACTTTAACAGGATGTCTAAGAAGACCCCGCCTCCCGCGATCCTATCCACAGCGCTGCGAGCCTCCACCTGTAACTGATACCAGCTCATGCTATAATGCTCCTGGCACTATTATAAGCTGCCAGCTTGTGCCGATCAGCTGTTATCCCGACTCTCGCTGACTACGCGGGGTATGAGACCATCCTGAGTAAATAAGGGCGCAGCAGAAGGATGCAACGGCAGACATAAGCATGACGCGCCAATTATCAGGAAGACCAGCAGATGCGGGCGAGACGGACGAACCGCCACATAAGCTGCGCTCAATTATTAAACAAGGTCAATCTTTATGACAAAAGGAAACTTTTTAGCATGTATTATTAATGGAGGGAACGGCACTTAACGTCTGAGTAATGGGCAGCGAGGGAGCGGATTAGTCTGTACCGGGGCAGAGATGGAGGTCCGCACCCTCCACGCGGCTCGTTCTGACGCTACTCTAGGGTATTTCTTTGGTCCATGCTGGCAGAACTGCTTTTTCTGTAGTATCGTCTCTCAAGAAACAAGGAAAATCCAGCTGGACATCGGCTTCCCAATGTCCTTCACTATCCACTCACTGTATGGCGGTATTATCTGGACACACAATGGCTTTTCAGGAATGCCACTACTATGGGACCAAATATATGACTGCACCATGGGTGCTCTATGCAGTAGTCATTTGGTTCTTCATGGAGGTATTACTTAGTCATTACCGTATATACTCCAGTATAAGCCAAGAGTTTTGCAGCACATTTTTTTGTGCTGAAAAAGCCCCCTCGGCTTATACTCAGGTCAGGGAAGGGTTAAAAAACCCTCCATACTCGCCTCCCAGCCGGCGTCTGTTTCCCCGGCGGCAGTGCAGCAAGCTACTTTAATTCTCCCTGCTGTCATCTCCCTGCTCGGCTTTCAAATACCCCGCCATCAGCACTGTGTAAGTAGGCCCTGTGATTAGATCGAGCACCGGCCAATCACAGCGCTTAAGACGGGGTATGACAGAGTCGAGCAGAAAGGACGATGGGGGATGACAGCGGAGAGAATTCAAGCAGCTTGCCACACCGCCGCCGGGGACACAGACGCCGGCTGAGAGGTGAGTATGGAGGGTTTTTTTACCCAATATATACTGGAGTATAGCTCGGCTTATACTCGGGTCAATACATTTTACCAGTTATTTGTGGTAAAACTTATTGACTCGGCTAATACTCGGGTCGGCTAATACTCGGGTCGGCTAATACTCGGGCCAGCTAATACTCGAGTCGGCTAATACTCGGGCCGGCTAATACTCGGGTCGACTAATACTCGGCTCGGCTAATACTCGGCGTGGCTAATACTCGGGCCGGCTAATACTCGGGTCGACTAATACTCGGGTCGGCTAATACTCGAGTCGGCTAATACTCGGGCCAGCTAATACTCGGCTTGGCTAATACTCGGGCCGGCTAATACTCGGATCGGCTAATACTCGGGTCGGCTAATACTCAGGTCGGCTTATACTCGGGTCGGCTTATACTCGGGTCGGCTTATACTCCAGTATATACTGTATATGGCGGTATTATTTTGGCATGGAATGCAATTTCACAAATTGCTTAATTGAGTTTTAAATATCACTACTATGTGGCAAATATGACTGCATCCTGTGTGCAGTATATGGAAGTAGTAGTTGAACATTGTATGGATGTATTATTTAGTTGTTATATGCTGGTATGCTTTGGACACAGTGAGTGTCTGAGAGCGGGAGTGGTGGTTGATGATCATCCGCCTTACCGTGCTGTAGGAGGACCCACAGTGATGGAGGAGAGCACCTTTAACTTCCCTGCATTGAAAATGGAGAAGAAGGAGAAGCTCCGTATGAAGGAGCTGAGGATCTTCCCTCTTCCCCAATCCGTTGGAGACACCGCAGGGGCGCAGGGACACATCTCTGTTTGCCTTGTGTTTAATATGGAGGAGAAGGAGAGACGCCTGTACCGCACGTGAGTCGCATGGGTTGAGTGAGTGAGTCCCAGCAATAGAGAGAGAGCAACTCCCAACTTCCTAAAACAGATAGCTATTCACACCACAGGCTCTTTCTGTGTGGCCGTCAGTAATTTAGGATCACCGCAGAGAGGTACTAGATTGAGCACTCACGCATCTACTGTGTGGGGTGTATATTGGCCAAGCCTTCCTAAATAATTGTCTGCCAGAATGTCTGCGGAGTGACCCCTTCCTTCTCTGGAGTGCTCCCAGTCCATACAGGTGACATACAGGTAACGTGGACTGTAGGGCTGTATTCATCCTGTGTCTCCTCCCTACCGCTGAGCTATAGCCTATTACTGCTGGAAGTGAACTGCACCTGTATTGTCTGTTTTTCAAGTTTATTTCAAGTAAAAGTTCTACCGGGCCCTAACCGTTCCTGGGGACCCGAGGTACTACACACAAGTCTCTGTGGTTATTACTCTGCCGCATAGAATATCGATGTGTGGGAATGGTGGCGTCACGAGTGATATGTACTCCAACCTCCCTAATACCCTTTATTGGCACTCCCTGCCAAAGGAGTGTCGAAGCCTGACCTGCGATCCTGCACCGGCCTTGGCTGCGTGGTATCCCTCCGGGACCAGAGCCTGGTAAGTGCCGCCATGATGAGACAGCACTTATCGCTCCCAGCTCTTTACGTTAGCCAGGTGCCCGGGGTCAGCCCTCTGGGGTGTTGCAACATAATGGGCAAGGACTCAGAAGTACAACATGAGAGTGACGCGTGTTCACAGCTCTGGAGCATGATGAAGTTAGGAATAGACCTTTCACTTGACAACTAACCCCTGTACAACCTAGGCATTGTGTGGCGGTATTACTTGGACATAGAATGGAAGTTTATAAATGGTATATTTGGGCATTACTATGTGGTAAATGTAAGTGTAATTTGGGCCCCATATAGTAATATTATTGCATACTGTATGGAGGAATGATTTCAGCATTATATGGCGGTTTTTATATGGGAACAGTTTAAAAGTCAAAATAGGGAAGGCCCCAAATTAGAGGAGTTACTTTAGAGTGAAGTGTGTTACTTTTTACTGCCCAGGACCACAAGGGACTTGAAGTGATATTCTGGTGAGTAAGCCTGTTTCCCGGTTTTGCCTCCTCCGTGGGTGGGGTCTGATCGCGGGGACCCCCATTGATCCTGAGAATGAGGGACCCGTGTCACCCTAGTACTCACTGCAGGATCACCATGTGAGTGACATCTGAGTACAAAGCACCCGTCTAGCTCTCTGCACCATTGACATGCATGGAGTTGTGGCGGTGCGTGCGGGTTTCATTGGGGGTCCCCGCGGTCAGACCCCACTGATCTATTAGTTTTCATGCATCCAGCGGTGAAAACTTGTAAAAAGTCCTGTAAGCATTAACCCCTTCACTTCTGAAGAACATAACTCTGTGAGCGATGCAGGGCGGTGTTATCTGGGCACCATATGGTAATATTATTTAGATACTGTATCATTTAGGCACTACATATGGTGGTATTATTTGGGAACAGATGACTTACCTAAGAGGGAAGTTACCTTTACTGCCCAAGACCACAAGTGATTTAAGCATTGACTCCCCCCCCCCCCCCCCCCCCCCCCCTTCACATCAAGGCGTTGTACGGTGTTTTGGCTTTTCATGAAGTATTGTTTGGGTATTGAATGTCATTATGTGGGACTATATGGTGGTATTATTTGGACGGCATATGGACACATTATTTAGGGAAGGAGCTACCTGAGAGTGAAACATGTCACCTTTCATCGCCCAAGGCCCCCAGGGGCGTAAACATTAACCCCTTCACTTTACAATTCAGCTGTTGTATGGCGGTATGATGTGGACACGGAGCGGCATTTTCTGAATTGTTTCCTTAGTGCATTGAGCTGTAGCACTCTATGGGGATATATGGAGCCTCATGAGGACATTTCATGGTATTTGGATATTGCATTGAAGTATTCTTTAGACACTATATGATGGTATTATATGAACACCCCCTTTATCACCCCCATCTAGTAGCGCTGGGCCTCTATTGGCCTTCAGAACCACAAAGATTTGTCGTGACGTAAATTTCACTCAGTGATTAAACGGTTCTGCAGGAATATCGGCCCCTGCGGACAGGAAGCTTCTTGTAGTTGCTGCAGATTAGATGGCAGTGCTGACATGTTCTGACCGACTGACAGGAAGGGGTCAGCGATTCATTCTGCCTGTACCCAATTCTGACCTCTCATCAGCAACATAAATCTGCATCCATCTGACCAGGGGATGTTTTTCCACTGCTCAGTGATACAACTTTTGCGCTCTTTTGCCCGCTGGACTCTTTCTGTTTCACTTAGACACAATGGCGCTGGAACTGGTCGTCCGCTGTTATACCATCCGCGCGGAGGAACGGCGAGTTGTGCGTTCGGACACGTTAGTCGGAGCTCCAGTGTTGTATTCAGCTGACCGTGCAGCCTGTTGGTCAGAACGATTCCTGACATCCTCCTCTGACCCCTTTAAGTGATGAGTTGTTTCTGTCCGCAGGATCCCCTTTCACTGGATGCTTCCTCAATTGCGCCATTCTGTGTATACTCTCCACACCGTTACATGTAGTTGGCGGTGAGCCCCCGGCTAGTCCAGCACTGATGACCGGCCTCGTTGGAAGTCGCTCCGATCGCTGGATCTTCCATCTAATGTGGATTCACACTGAGACTGATCCACGGAAAACTTGTCACGTGACTTTATGCTGCACTCCGGGGTCACGGGGGGAATTACCATACAGGGGGCGCCAATCGTGAGATGGCTGGGGGCTGTAATAAAAGGGGTGGGGGGATGTAATAAAGGGCCAGAGTCTCTGATAGAGCGGTCGCTCAATATATGAGAAGGACTTTGTATAAATGCTGAGTGGCGGGCTCGATCACGCTGATAACCCGGGTCGCATGGTCTAGCTAACGGTCCCTGACGATGTCCGCCATCAGTGCTGGCAGTTGGTTGCTGCACCTGATGTGTGAATATGAAGGATGAGGGGCAGACTATGGGGAGCGCCCCCCCCCCCTAAGTGTCGCTCCCCCCCACCCTAAGTGTCGTCCCCCCCACCCCCGGGGAGCTCCCACCCCCCCTAAGTGTCGCTCCCCCCCCCCACCCTAAGCTAAGTGTCGCTCCCCCCCCCTAAGTGTCGCTCCCCCCCCCCCTAAGTGTCGCTCCCCCCCCCCTAAGTGTCGCTCCCCCCCACCCTAAGTGTCGCTCCCCCCCCCTAAGTGTCGCCCCCCCCCCCCTAAGTGTCGCTCCCCCCCCCCCCCTAAGTGTCGCCCCACCCCCACCCCCACCCCAAGTGTCGGCTGCAGAATCCTGGAATGATTTACGCTGTAAATTCCCCCCATTGTCTTGCATTCCTCCTCCTTCTATATGACTCTGTGGACCCTTTAAGGAAAGCCTGATAATGTCAGCAGTGACGAGCTGTAGTGCTTCCGCTGCGGTGGAATCGGGTCGCACGGTCCGGATTTGATAACAGGAAGCTCCATTCAATGTATTTAATTTTAATAAGGATCGAAATCCGACCAAATGTAATCAGCGGCTTCTGTCGGCTCACAATATCTGGAGGAAGAGATTGATTATGTGCTTCTCCCTAAAGAGCTGATGTTGCTTTAACTTCCTCACCTTATGCTAAGTGCTTGTGACAATGACAGGACGGCACACTGCGCGCCAAGGTCACCGCCGCACAGCGGGGCTCCGCAGCAAGCTGGATACCTCCAGGTCTGCAGACGCTTCGTGTTCTCATTTCTGGTAATGGTAGATATCAGTATTAATGGGTTCTCCGCAGTCTGCTCTAACTGTAAAGACCCCCTTCCTATACGGATGTCTAAGTCGCCCCTCCTCTGCCCGCTCAGAACGTACCCTCGTCTTCTGCAAGACCATAAACCCCTTAAAGTTCTTTGTAATGCAAACTGCTCAGAGAACGGAAGGAGACACAAGAAGCGCACATCAAATCCCAATAAATGGCAGCGCCTTCAGACTCCGTAACATCAGTCCCGTGTGAAGCTGCTCTCCTCTGTGTAGAGAACGGGTGCCAAGGGCGGGCATCCCAAATATGGTGACCTCTGCGCCAATTAAACTTCTCAATGCTAGACAGTAAGCAAGCCCTCATAGAGTCTATGTATAATAGTGTGGTCAGTAGTCACTAAGGGTATTCTGTAGGGCTCTGGTGGCTCCTCCTGTTCCTCCGGTCCTGATGCTGGGGGTATTCTGTAGGGCTCTGGTAGCTCCTCCTGTTCCTCCGGTCCTGATGCTGGGGGTATTCTGTAGGGCTCTAGTAGCTCCTCCTGTTCCTCTGGTCCTGATGCTTGAGGGTATTCATTGGGGTTCTGGTAGCTCCTCCTGTTCCTCCGGTCCTGATGCTGGGGGTATTCTGTAGGGCTCTGGTAGCTCCTCCTGTTTCTCCGGTCCTGATGCTGGAGGGTATTCTGTGAGGCTCTGGTAGCTCCTCCTGTTCCTCCGGTCCTGATGCTGGAGGGTATTCTGTAGGGCTCTAGGAGCTCCTCCTGTTCCTCCAGTCCTGATGCTGGAGGGTCTTCTGTGGGGCTCTGTTAGCTCCTCCTGTTTCTCCGGTCCTGATGCTGGAGGGTATTCTGTGAGGCTCTGGTAGCTCCTCCTGTTCCTCCGGTCCTAATGCTGTAGGGTATTCAGTGGGGCTCTGGCAGCTCCTCCTGTTCCTCCAGTCCTGATGCTGGGGGGTATTCTGTAATGCTCTGGTAGCTCCTCCTGTTCCTCCGGTCCTGATGCTGGAGGGTCTTCTGTAGGGCTCTGGTAGCTCCTCCTGTTCCTCCGGTCCTGATGCTGGGCGGTATTCTGTAGGGCTCTGGTAGCTCCTCCTGTTCCTCCGGTCCTGATGCTGTTAGTCTTCTGTAGGGCTCTGGTAGCTCCTACTGATCCTCCCATCCTGATGCTGGAGGGTATTCTGTAAGGCTCTGGTAGCTCCTCTTGTTTCTCCGGTCCTGATGCTGGAGGGTCTTCTGTGGGGCTCTGTTAGCTCCTCCTGTTTCTCCGTTCCTGATGCTGGACGGTATTCTGTGGGGCTCTGGTAGCTCCTCTTGTTTCTCCGGTCCTGATGCTGGACGGTATTCTGTAGGGCTCTGGTAGCTCCTCCTGTTCCTCCGGTCCTGATGCTGGAGGGTATTCTGTAGGGCTCTGGTAGCTCCTCCTGTTCTTCCGGTCCTGATGTTGGAGGGTATTCTGTGGTGCTCTTGTGGCTCTCCCTGTTCCTCCGGTTTTGATGCTGTAGGGCAGTGGTCCCCAACCTTTTTGGCACCAGGGAGCGGCTTCAAGCAAGACCATTTTTACAATGCCCGGCAGCGTTGGGTGGCGCATGGGCGGGGCTTTGGTTATATGGGGCGGGGTTATGAAAGGGGTTGGAGTTTATTGCATACTTGTTTAATTATGACATTTAGAATGTCCTGGCAGTACACACATAGGGCAGTATATAATCTATCCCCCCCCCAGCACACACACACACATAGGGCAGCATATAATTTACCACCCCCCCCCCAGTAATAGACAGCCCCCACCCCTCAGTAATTAGCAGCCCCTTACCCTGTAAAAAGTACCCCCCCACAGAAATAAGCAGCCCCCCCCCCAATAAGCAATCCCCTCCAGTAATAAGCAGCCCCCCCCCCCTGTAATAGGCAGCCCCCCAGTAATAACCAGCCCCCCCAGTAATAAGCAACCCCCTTTCCTGTAATAAGTAGCCCCCCTCCCCAGTAATAAGCACCCCCCCCCAGTAAGCAACGCCCCTAGTAATAAGCAGGTCCCCCTCCCCAGTAATGGGCAGCCCCCCCCCCCCAGTGATAGGCAGCCCCTTCCCCTGTAATAAGTAGCCCCAGCCCCCCCAGTAATAGGCAGCCCCTTCCCCTGTAATAAGTACCCCCCTAGTAATAGGCAGCCCCCCCAGTAGTAAGTAGCCCCCCCCCAGTAATAGGCAGCCCCTTCCCCTGTAATAAGTAGCCCCACCGACCCCCAGTAATAAGCAGCCCCCCCCCCAGTAAGCAACGCCCCTAGTAATAAGCAGGTCCCCCTCCCCAGTAATAGGCAGCCCCCCCCCCCCCAAGTGATAGGCAGCCCCTTCCCCTGTAATAAGTAGCCCCAGCCCCCCCAGTAATAGGCAGCCCCTTCCCCTGTAATAAGTACCCCCCCCCAGTAATAGGCAGCCCCCCCAGTAGTAAGAACCCCCCCCCCAGTATTAGGCAGCCCCGCATAATAGTCCCCCCCAGTAATAGGCAGCCCCTTCCCCTGTAATAAGTAGCCCCCCCAGTAATAAGCAGCCCCCCCATAATATACAGCACACCACCCCCCCCCCGTAAAAGGCAGCCCCCCCAATAATAGGCAGCCCCCAACCCATATACTTACCTCCTCCCTGCTGTCAGCGTCGTTCCCTCTCTCCTTGCCCTGACGTCAGTGTGTAGCCCGGAACGCTTCCTCCCCGAGTCCTCTCCTGTGGAACTAATGAGCATGGGACTCGGGGAGGAGTATCCTGGTTGCACACTGAGGTCAGTGTGCGCCGGGATCTGCGCGATTACCAGTGGGGAGCTGCGGCGCCCCCGCTGGTAATTGCTTCAGTGGTGAGCAGCGTCGGCACGCCGCAGGCCACATAACACAAGGCAGCGGGCTGGATTCGGCCCGCTGGCCTTGTGTTTAGAGCAAAAGTTCCCGGCGCTGCCGCGGACCGGCGCTAAACAGCTAACGGCCTGGCCCCGGTCCGCGGACCGGTGGTTGGGGATCCCTGCTGGAGGGTATTCTGTAGGGCTCTGGTAGCTCCTCCTGTTTCTCCAGTCCTGATGCTGGACAGTATTCTGTAGGGCTCTGGTAGCTCCTCCTGTTCCTCCGGTCCTGATGCTGTGGGGTATTCTGTAGGGCTCTGGTAGCTCTTCCTGTTCCTCCGGTCCTGATGCTGGATGGTATTCTGTGGGGCTCTGGTAGGTACTCCTGTTCCTCCGGTCCTGATGCTGGGGGGTATTCTGTAGGCCTCTGGTAGCTCCTCCTGTTCCTCTGGTCCTGATGCTGCGGGGGTATTCTGTAGGGTCTGGTAGCTCCTCCTGTTCCTCCGGTCCTGATGCTGGAGGGTATTCTGTAGGGCTCTGGTAGCTCCTCCTGTTCCTCCTGTCCTGATGCTGGAGGGTATTCTGTAGGGTCTGGTAGCTCCTCCTGTTCCTCCTGTCCTGATGCTGGGGGGTATTCTGTGGGGCTCTGGTAGCTCCTCCTGTTTCTTCAGTCCTGATGCTGGAGGGTATTCTGTAGGGCTCTGGTAGCTCCTCCTGTTTCTCCAGTCCTGATGCTGGAGGGTATTCTGTAGGGCTCTGGTAGCTCCTCCTGTTTCTCCAGTCCTGATGCTGGAGGGTATTCTGTAGGGCTCTGGTAGCTCCTCCTGTTCCTCCGGTCCCGATGCTGAAGGGTATTCTGTAGGGCTCTGGTAGCTCCTCCTGTTTCTCCAGTCCTGATGCTGGAGGGTATTCTGTGGCGCTCTGGTAGCTCCTCCTGTTCCTCCGGTCCTGATGCTGGAGGGTATTCTGTAGGGCTCTGGTAGCTCCTCCTGTTCCTCCGATCCCGATGCTGAAGGGTATTCTGTAGGGCTCTGTTAGCTCCTCCTGTTTCTCCGGTCCTGATGCTGGTGGGTATTCTGTAGGCATATTTGGTATTTCAGCCGCACTTAAGTGGCGCTGCTGATTAAAGCCACCTGATTGGCTCTTCTGTACCACGTGACTACACTGCGTGCACGCAGATTGCCTTAAGCAGCCGTGCACTACACACTACACGTAAGCAGCCGTGCACAGACCCCCCTTTAGAGATGTGCACGAGTGCTACTTCACGAGACCCGCGGGCGGTTAGGGTTTAGGGTTACGGGTTAGGGTTTAGGGTTTAGGGTTAGGGTTTAGGGTTTAGGGTTAGGGTTAGGGTTTAGGGTTACGGGTTAGGGTTTAGGGTTACGGGTTAGGTTTAGGGTTACGGGTTAGGGTTTAGGGTTTAGGGTTAGGGTTTAGGGTTTAGGGTTAGGGTTAGGGTTTAGGGTTACGGGTTAGGGTTTAGGGTTACGGGTTAGGTTTAGGGTTACGGGTTAGCACGGCTCGTCGTGCACGGCTGCTTAACTGTAGTGTGTAGTGCACGGCTGCTGAAGGCAATTCGCGTGCATGCAGTGTAGTCACGTGGTGCCGAAGAGCCAATCAGCTGGCTCTAATCAGCAGCGCTGCTAAAGTGCGGCTGAAATCCCAAATATGCATTCTGTAGGGCTCTGGTAGCTCCTCCTGTTCCTCCGGTCCTGATGCTGGTGGGTATTCTTTAGGGCTCTGGTAGCTCCTCCTGTACCTTCGGTCCTGATGCTGGTGGGTATTCTTTGTGGCTCTGGTAGCTCCTCCTGTTTCTCCAGTACTGATGCTGGAGGGTATTCTGTAGGGCTCTGGTAGGTCCTCCTGTTCCTCCGGTCCTGATGCTGGAGTGTATTCTGTAGGGCTCTGGTAGCTCCTCCTGTTCCTTCGGTCCTGATGCTGGTGGGTATTCTGTGTGGCTCTGGTAGCTCCTCCTGTTTCTCCAGTACTGATGCTGGAGGGTATTCTGTGGGGCTCTGATAGGTCCTCCTGTTCCTCCGGTCCTGATGCTGGAGTGTATTCTGTGGGGCTCTGGTAGCTCCTCCTGTTCCTCCGGTCCTGATGCTGGAGGGTATTCTGTGGTGCTCTGATAGCTCCTCCTGTTTCTTCGATCCTGATGCTGGAGGGTATTCTGTAGGGCTCTGGTAGCCTCTTCAGTTCCTCCAGTCCTGATGCTGGATGGTATTCTGTAGGGCGCTAGTAGCTCCTCCTGTTCCTCCAGTCCTGATGCTGGAGGGTATTCTGTAGGGCTCTGGTAGCTCCTCCTGCTCCTCCAGTCCTGATGCTGGACGGTATTCTGTAGGGCTCTGGTAGCTCCTCCTGTTCCTCCGGTCCTGATGCTGGAGCGTATTCTGTACGGCTCTTGTAGCTCCTCCAGTTCCTCCAGTCCTGATGCTGGTGGGGTATTCTGTAGGGCTCCGGTAGCTCCTTCTGTTCCTCTGGTCCTGATGGTAGAGCACATTCTGTAGGGCTCTTGCAGCTTCCCCTGTTCCTCTGGTCTTCAAGCTGTTGGGCATTCTGTAGGGCTGTGGTATTTCCGCCTGCTCCTCCGGTCCTGCTGCTGCGGGGGTATTCTGTGAAGCTCTAGTAGCTCCTCCTGTTCCTCCAGTCCTGATGCTGCAGGGTATTCTTTAGGGCTCTGGTAGCTCCTCTTGTTTCTCCGGTCCTGATGCTAAAGGGTATTCTGTAGGGTTCTAGTAGCTCCTCCTGTTCCTCCGCTCCTGATGCTGGAGGGTATTCTGTAGGGCTCTGGTAGCTCCTCCTGTTTCTTCGGTCCTGATGCTGGAGGGTATTCTGTAGGGCTCTGGTAGCTCCTCCTGTTCCTCTAGTCCTGATGCTGGGGGGTATTCTATGGGGCTCTGGTAGCTCCTCCTGTTCCTCCGGTCCTGATGCTGGAGGGTATTCTGTAGGGCTCTGGTAGCTCCTCCTGTTTCTTCGGTACTGATACTGGAGGGTATTCCATAGGGCTCTGTTCGCTCCTCGTTTTCCTCCAGTCCTAATGCAGGAGCGTATTTTGTGGGGCTCTGGTAGCTCTTCCTGTTCCTCCGGTCCTGATGCTGGAAGTTATTCTGTAGGGCTTTGGTAGCTCCTCCTGTTTCTTCGGTCCTGATGCTGGAAGGAATTCCATAGGGCTCTGTTAGCTCCTCGTGTTCCTCATGGGAATACAGCCTTATTGTCATTTTTTCTAGTCAACTCAGTTTGGGGGTATTGACTTCTAGCTACATCCCTTTATGTAGTTTTTCAGGGACGTGATGGTCATTCCACTTGCCTCTTGTTTCCATAAACCTGCTAGTCGCCCTCTACTATTTTTTGCCTAGCTACAGTGTTGCATTCATTTCAGTCTTTTTTAGTCTTTTGGGAGAAGAGTTATGCAAGTGCCCCATAGCAATGTTAGTGCATCCTGGATTTTGTCTAGCCCAAGACTGGCTGCACATGGCCGTGACGGGCTCCGCCGCAAAATTCCGCGGCGGAGCCCATCACGGCGCCCCCAGGAGACCCCATACTTACCTGCAGATCTGGCGTTCTCGCTCCCACATGACGCTTCCCCGCCCACCGCCGCCGCGTCACATGACACGCCCACCGCATCATATGACGCAGCGGCAGTAGGCTGGGAAGCGCTTTAACGCTATAGCGTGAACGGTCGTCTTCCATTGACTGCAATGGAAGTCGTCGCGTGTACACCCGGGGCAAATAGAGCATGCCGCGGGTGAGGACGGGAGATTTCACGGTGCGGAATTCTGCGGTGGAATCCTCACCGTGTGCCCTAAGCTATTAGGTTCAATTGAACCTAGTAGCTGCGGGCAACGCAGCGGATTTTCGCAGCGAATTACGCGGCGGAAATCCGTCCGTGTGAAGGAGGCCTAACAGTCTGCTCTGGTGGTTATGGCCATACCACTTTTCATACATGCTGTCATGCATTAATGCTTTTCAAAGAAGGTGACGTTTTAGGTAGTCTGAGTACACTGGGATGGGTAAGTTCTGAGTAGTAACCAAAGGGGGAGTAAGTCTTAAGGTTATACCTTGCACCCTCTATGACTCAGCTGATGGTTTTTCAAAGTGATTTATGAGTAGAGCACTAAGACTGACCAACTCCGGACCTACACTCTGTTTTGAAGAGGCGCCGGGGTCGGCTTGTTCTAAGTAGAGAGAACTGTAGTGGCCCAGAGTTAATAGGGTCCCTCCATAAGTCTGAAAGTGTTTGTCTTGTGAATTTGTATTGTCAGTGTCTTCTGTGTTGTATGAATGGACACGGGGACACGACACGTACTGCCTCAAAAACATCCCCGTCCTCCTCCTCCTCCAACAATGAAAACATTCTTGGCCGAAGCCCACCTGTATTTAATCTGACGTTAGCTCTGCTGTCCAGGGCACTGCAATGGGATACATTTATGTACCGCCGGTGGGTTCCAGGGAGCCACCCATGCTGTGGGTGCACACGGAATTCCCATTATTGAGTTGTACCTGCCTGTGTCTATGTATTAAAAACCCTGGTCTGACTGGGGCATGCAGTGTGGGCCGAAGCCCACCTGCATTTAATCGGACGTTAGCTCTGCTGTGCTGGGCACTGCAATGGGATTTGTTTATGTACCGCTGGTGGGTTCCAGGGAGCCACCCATGCTTTGGGTCCACACCGACTTCACATTCGGGAGTTGTACCTGCCTGTGTCTACTTATAAAAAAAACCCAGTCTGACTGGGGCATGCAGTGTGGGCCGAAGCCCACCTGCATTTAATCTGACGTTACCTCAGCTGTGCTGGGCACTGCAATGGGATTTATTTATGTAACGCTGGTGGCTTCCTGGGACCAACCTATGCTGTTGGTCCACACGGAGTTGTACCTGCCTGTGTCTACATATAAAGAACCCCATTCTGACTGGGGCATGCAGTGTGGGCCGAAGCCCACCTGTATTTAATCTGACGTTAGCTCTACTATCCGGGGCACTGCATTGGGACAAACTACAGGAGCAATACAGCGCTAATGAGACGTGCACAGCTACGCTAGCATTGGAGTCCGCTGTAGGCCCGCAATTGCTGAGGGTTTGTGCAGAGGCCTATGTCCTGGGTGCAGTGAAAGTCCGCTTCCTTCCTAGGATCGCTGAAGCTGTGGGCCGAGGCCTATGTCGTGGGCGTGGTGCAAGTCTGCCATGTTTGGCCGCTCAGATCAATTTTTTGTTCATGTCTTGGGCTTCCTAGGACCCACCTATGCTGTTGGTGCCCACTTAGCTCCCATTGCGGTGTTTGACCTGTCTGGCACAAAGACACTGACTGACTTGGGTAGGGGGCAGAGCGCTGACGGCTTTCCCCTTGCAGTGTGGATTGAGCTATGCGACACCTTGACAGAATGAATAGTGTGTGGCACATAGGTTCCCCATTGCTATGCCCACGTGTGCAGCTCCTGATGGCGGTGGCACAGGATTATATTTCTCATTGCTTCTGTACAGCATTGTGGGCTATCGCCCCGCCCCTTTTAAAGAGGGTCGCTGCCTAGCCGTGCCAACCCTCTGCAGTGTGTGCCTGCGGTTCCTCTGGCAGACGCACTTATAAATAGACATGAGGGTGGTGTGGCATGAGGGCAGCTGAAGGCTGCGCAGGGACACTTTGGTGTGCGCTGTGGACACTGCGTCGTGCAGGGGGGGGAGGGGTTGGGCAGCATGTAACCCAGGAGAAGTGGCAGCGGAGTGTCATGCAGGCAGTGATTGTGCTGTGTTGGAGGTAGTGTGGTGCTTAGCAAAGGTATGCCATGCTAATGAGGGTTTTTCAGAAGTAAAAATTGTTGGGTTGGGGGGGGGGCGGGCACTCTTGCCGCTATTGTGGCTTAATAGTGGGACCTGTGAACTTGAGATGCAGCCCAACATGTAGCCCCTCGCCTGCCCTATCCGTTTCTGTGTCGTTCCCATCACTTTCTTGGGTTTTGCAGATTTTTACCAATGAAAACCTTAGCGAGCATCGGCGAAATACAAAAATGCTTGAGTCGCCCATTGACTTCAATGGGGTTCGTTACTCGAAACGAGCTCTTGAGCATCGCAGGAAGTTCGACTGAATAGTATATAGACTGACCGCCCATCAGTGCTGCCAGTAACAAATAGACTGACAGGCCATCAGGGGCAATCAGTGCTGCCAATCACATATAGACTGACAGGCCATCAGTGCTGCCAGTAACATATAGACTGACCGCCCATCAGTGCGGCCAGTAACATATAGACTCATCGGCCATCAGGGCTATCAGTGCTGCCAGTAACATATAGACTGACCGCCCATCAGTGCGGCCAGTAACATATAGACTCATCGGCCATCAGGGCTATCAGTGCTTCCAGTAACATATAGACTGACCGCCCATCAGTGCTGCCAGTAACATATAGACTGACCGCCCATCAGTGCTGCCAGTAACATATAGACTGACCGCCCATCAGTGCTGCCAGTAACATATAGACTGACCGCCCATCAGTGCGGCCAGTAACATATAGACTCATCGGCCATCAGGGCTATCAGTGCTTCCAGTAACATATAGACTGACCGCCCATCAGTGCTGCCAGTAACATAACGACTGACCGACCATCAGGGGCAATCAGTGCTGCCAATCACATATAGACTGACATGCCATCAGGGGCTATCAGTGCTGCCAGTAACATATAGACTGACCGGCCATCAGGGGCAATCAGTGCTGCCAATCACATATAGACTGACAGGCCATCAGGGGCTATCAGTGCTGCCAGTAACATATAGACTGACCAGTCATCAGGGGCTATCAGTGCTGCCAGTAACATATAGACTGACCGGCCATCAGGGGCTATCAGTGCGGCCAGTAACATATAGACTGATCGGCTCTCAGGGGCTATCAGTGCAGCCAGTAACATATAGACTGACTGGCCATCAGGGGCTATCATCATACAGACTGACCGGCCATCAGGGCTATCAGTGCTGCCAGTAACATATAGACTGACCGGCCATCAGGGGCTATCAGTGCGGCCAGTAACATATAGACTGATCGGCTCTCAGGGGCTATTAGTGCTGCCAGTAACATATAGACTGATCGGCCCTTAGGGGCCATCAGTGCTGCCAGTATCATATAGACTGACCGGCCATCAGGGGCAATCAGTGCAGCCAGTAAAATATAGACTGACCGGCCATCAGGGGCAATCAGTGCAGCCAATCACATATAGACTGACCGGCCATCAGGGACTATCAGTGCAGCCAGTAACATATAGACTGACCGGCCATCAGGGGCAATCAGTGCTGCCAATCACATATAGACTGACCACCCATCAGTGCACCCAGTAACATATAAACTGACTGGCCATCAGGGGCTATCAGTGCGGCCATAACATATAAACTGACTGGCCAACAGGGGCTATCAGTGCTGCCAGTAACATATAGACTGATCGGCCCTAAGTGGCCATCAGTGCTGCCAGTATCATATAGACTGACCGTCCATCGGGGGCAATCAGTGCTGCCAGTTACATATAGACTGACCGCCCATCAGTGCTGCCAGTAACATATAGACTGACCGGCCATCAGGGGCTATCAGTGCAGCCAGTAACATATAGACTGACCGCCCATCAGTGCAGCCAGTAACATATAGACTGACCATCCATCAGGGGCTATCAGTTCGGCCAGTAACATATAGACTGATCGGCCATCAGGGGCTATCAGTGCGGCCAGTAACATATAGACTGACCGGCGATCAGTGCTGTCAGTAGCATATAGACTGACCGGCCTTCAGTGCTGCCAGTAACATATAAACTGACTGGCCAACCGGGGCAATCAGTGCGGCCAGTAACATATTGACTGACCAGTCATCAGTGCTGCGAGTAACATATTGACTGACCAGTCATCAGGGGCTATCAGTGCGGCCATAACATATAGACTGACTGGCCATCAGGGCTATCAGTGCTGCCAGTAACATATAGACTGATCGGCCCTAAGTGGCCATCAGTGCTGCCAGTAACATATAGACTGATCGGCCATCAGGGGCAATCAGTGCTGCCAGTAACATATAGACTGACCGGCCATCGGGGGCAATCAGTGCTGCCAGTAACATATAGACTGACCATCCATCGGGGGCAATCAGTGCTGCCAGTAACATATAGACTGACCGACCATCAGGGGCAATCAGTGCTGCCAGTAACATATAGACTGACCGGCCATCAGGGACTATCAGTGCTGCCAGTAACATATAGACTGACCGGACATCAGGGGCTATCAGTGCAGCCAGTAACATATAGACTGACCGGCCATCAGGGACTATCAGTGCAGCCAGTAACATATAGACTGACCGGCCATCAGGGACTATCAGTGCTGCCAGTAACATATAGACTGATCGGCCATCAGGGGCAATCAGTGCTGCCAGTAACATATAGACTGACCGGCCATCGGGGGCAATCAGTGCTGCCAGTAACATATAGACTGACCATCCATCGGGGGCAATCAGTGCTGCCAGTAACATATAGACTGACCGACCATCAGGGGCAATCAGTGCTGCCAGTAACATATAGACTGACCGGCCATCAGGGACTATCAGTGCTGCCAGTAACATATAGACTGACCGGACATCAGGGGCTATCAGTGCAGCCAGTAACATATAGACTGACCGGCCATCAGGGACTATCAGTGCAGCCAGTAACATATAGACTGACCGGCCATCAGGGACTATCAGTGCTGCCAGTAACATATAGACTGACCGGACATCAGGGGCTATCAGTGCGGCCAGTAACATATAGACTGACCGGCCATCAGGGACTATCAGTGCGGCCAGTAACATATAGACTGACCGGCGATCAGTGCTGTCAGTAGCATATAGACTGACCGGTCTTCAGTGCTGCCAGTAACAAATAAACTGACTGGCCAACCGGGGCAATCAGTGCGGCCAGTAACATATTGACTGACCGGACATCAGGGGCTATCAGTGCAGCCAGTAACATATAGACTGACCGGCCATCAGGGACTATCAGTGCAGCCAGTAACATATAGACTGACCGGCCATCAGGGACTATCAGTGCTGCCAGTAACATATAGACTGACCGGACATCAGGGGCTATCAGTGCGGCCAGTAACATATAGACTGACCGGCCATCAGGGACTATCAGTGCGGCCAGTAACATATAGACTGACCGGCGATCAGTGCTGTCAGTAGCATATAGACTGACCGGTCTTCAGTGCTGCCAGTAACATATAAACTGACTGGCCAACCGGGGCAATCAGTGCGGCCAGTAACATATTGACTACCCAGTCATCAGGGGCTATCAGTGCGGCCATAACATATAGACTGACTGGCCATCAGGGGCTATCAGCATACAGACTGACCGGCCATCAGGGGCTATCAGTGCGGCCAGTAACATATAATGACCGCCCATCAGTGCTGCCAGTAACATATAGACTCATCGGCCATCAGGGCTATCAGTGCTGCCAGTAACATATAGACTGACCGCCCATCAGTGCTGCCAGTAACATATAGACTGATCGGCCATCAGGGGCTAACAGTGCGGCCAGTAACATATAGACTGACCGGCGATCAGTGCTGCCAGTAACATATAGACTGACCAGCCATCAGGGGCAATCAGTGCAGCCATTAACATATAATGACCGCCCATCAGTGCTGCCAGTAACATATAGACTCATCGGCCATCAGGGGCAATCAGTGCAGCCAGTAACATATAGACTGACCGCCCATCAGTGCTGCCAGTAACATATAAACTGACTGGCCATCAGGGGCAATCAGTGCTGCCAGTAACATATTGACTGACCAGTCATCAGGGGCTATCAGTGCGGCCATAACATATAGACTGACTGGCCATCAGGGGCTATCAGCATACAGACTGACCGGCCATCAGGGGCTATCAGTGCGGCCAGTAACATATAATGACCACCCATCAGTGCTGCCAGTAACATATAGACTCATCGGCCATCAGGGCTATCAGTGCTGCCAGTAACATATAGACTGACCGGCGATCAGTGCTGCCAGTAACATATAGACTGACCAGCCATCAGGGGCAATCAGTGCAGCCAGTAACATATAATGACCGCCCATCAGTGCTGCCAGTAACATATAGACTCATCGGCCATCAGGGGCAATCAGTGCTGCCAGTAACATATAGACTGACCAGCCATCAGGGGCTATCAGTGCAGCCAGTAACATATAGACTGACCGCCCATCAGTGCTGCCAGTAACATATAAACTGACTGGCCATCAGGGACTATCAGTGCTGCCAGTAACATATTGACTGACCAGTCATCAGGGGCTATCAGTGCGGCCATAACATATAGACTGACTGGCCATCAGGGGCTATCAGCATACAGACTGACCGGCCATCAGGGGCTATCAGTGCGGCCAGTAACATATAATGACCGCCCATCAGTGCTGCCAGTAACATATAGACTCATCGGCCATCAGGGCTATCAGTGCTGCCAGTAACATATAGACTGACCGCCCATCAGTGCTGCCAGTAACATATAGACTGATCGGCCATCAGGGGCTATCAGTGCGGCCAGTAACATATAGACTGACCGGCGATCAGTGCTGCCAGTAACATATAGACTGATCGGCCATCAGGGGCTATCAGTGCGGCCAGTAACATATAGACTGACCGGTCTTCAGTGCTGCCAGTAACATATAAACTGACTGGCCAACAGGGGCAATCAGTGCGGCCAGTAACATATAGACTGACCGGCCATCAGGGGCTATCAGTGCAGCCAGTAACATATTGACTGACCAGTCATCAGTGCTGCCAGTAACATATTGACTGACCAGTCATCAGTGCGGCCATAACATATAGACTGACTGGCCATCAGGGGCTATCATCATACAGACTGACCGGCCATCAGGGGCAATCAGTGCGGCCAGTAACATATAGACTGACCGGCCATAAGGGGCTGTCAGTGCTGCCAGTAACATATAATGACCGCCCATCAGTGCTGCCAGTAACATATAGACTGACCGGCCATCAGGGCTATCAGTGCTGCCAGTAACATATAGACTGACGGGCCATCAGGGCTATCAGTGCTGCCAGTAACATATAGACTGACCGTCCATCGGGGGCAATCAGTGCTGCCAGTAACATATAGACTGACCGGCCTTCAGTGCAGCCAGTAACATATAGACTGACCGCCCATCAGTGCTGCCAGTAACATATAGACTGACGGGCCATCAGGGCTATCAGTGCTGCCAGTAACATATAGACTGACCGGCCTTCAGTGCTGCCAGTAACATATAAACTGACCAGCCATCAGGGGCAATCAGTGCGGCCAGTAACATATAGACTGACCAGCCATCAGGGGCTATCAGTGCAGCCAGTAACATATAGACTGACCGCCCATCAGTGCTGCCAGTAACATATAAACTGACTGGCCATCAGGGGCAATCAGTGCTGCCAGTAACATATTGACTGACCAGTCATCAGGGGCAATCAGTGCTGCCAGTAACATATAGACTGACTGGCCATCAGGGGCTATCAGCATACAGACTGACCGGCCATCAGGGGCAATCAGTGCTGCCAGTAACATATAATGACCGGCCATCAGGGGCTATCAGTGCTGCCAGTAACATATAGACTCATCGGCCATCAGGGGCAATCAGTGCTGCCAGTAATATATAGACTGACCGCCCATCAGTGCTGCCAGTAACATATAGACTGACCGGCCATCAGGGGCAATCAGTGCTGCCAGTAAATTATAATGCTAGCTATCTGTCTCAATGCTGTTATAGTTACTAACCAGCACTGACTAAAGTAATGCCATGTCTAATCTAACTATCAGCTATAGGTTACCATGAGTAACATATGGACTGGTCATCCAGGGGAGGCTGATTGCTGCCGGTGACCTGCTGGCTAACCTTCTTAATCCCATTGAGGCTTGCTGACCGGCACTGACAGCTTTCTGCCACATATCTAATCTGACTGTAGGTTTACATTCTGAGCTAAAAGCAGGACACCCTTCCTGACATGTTTCACCAGCTCTGTGGCTTTTTCGTCTGACACCCTGTGATTCCTCCCTGTCACACCTCTGTTGTGTCAGCATCGGTGTCCTGCTGGAATTGGGCAAAGTTTTGGACTGTAACAAGTTTAAGTAAATGAGCTCAACCCACCGTTTAGGGTTATAAGCAAACCCAGTTTTGCTTTTAACGTTACCCCTGTGTGTGGACTACTTTATTACCGACTTCTGGATTCATGACAGAGGACGGAACCATGACGTCACGAGTGACAAAAATGACTTAAGGTAAACTTAAGGTACTGGGTTACCATGTGAAACTCCCCTAGCAGTAACTTGATTGAGTCCCGAGCTACCCCCAGGGGAGGAGATGGTGGAGCCCTGTGACAAGGTCTTATCTACCCCGCTATCTCCTTGGCTGTGGGCCCGCTCCTCGGACGCTGCATACTATTATTGTTCATTTCTATTCTTGTGTTTATCTATAAATATTGTCAACTTTGCTTACTCCTTCTGCTGCATTGTATCCTGAATCCTGCCGCATCTCCACCCCCATAAACATGCATACTTGGCTGACATGTGCTCTGAATGTAGAGAGGGATCAAAACCATCAGTCAGTTGAACTCCATCTGCTGTTGGAGGTCCCAATGCACCTTAGATAATTGTTTGGTTCCTCTGAGATCAGGGGGATCCAACAATATACATCTATCTTTTATGGCCATCCTAAGTGGCTGCGATAATACGTAGAGAGAGGAGATTAGGACCAGAGTTATGGGCACAGACCAGTCTTTGGTAAAGTCTGTGTTGGAGAAGTGATGTAACATCATGCCAATCTCCAGGCCATTGCTGAATTCTCCTCTCCTCATTTATTCACCCCTTGTTGAGCTTTGTCTTTGGGTCATCAGAAACTTTATTGAAACCTCATTAACCTTGTTATCATTGTGTAAGTGTCCTTGGTTACAGTTTCTAGACTCAAACCGTTCTTAATTTGTCCCTAATCTTGGTCTTCTCTCTTCTGGCTTCACCGCTGATTCCTGACTTGTTGTGTCCCTTGGTTGTGGCTTTGGTTTGGCTCACTTTCCTTACCCAACCACTGGCGCCGTTCTGCATTCATGCTTTGGTCTGCTCCTTGGCTCCCCATTCTACACCAGGTTCCACTTCAGTTCCTACCTGACTGTGCTCATTATCCACATCCCTCACTGTTGGGAAACTACTCTTAGGACCACAACCTGGGAGTCCAAACCTCTGTTAAAGGGTCAAGGGTGAACATTGGGAACCCCCTTAGACTTCACATCTTAGACTGTCTGTCATCGATCCATTCATGACAGAAGGCCCACTATCTCCAGCGACCCTGAAGCCCCGCCTAAGTAGCTATGGGACCCAACCCTACTCTTTTCACAACTAGATTATTGGAGTGCCATCTGTAATGCCATCGGGAATCCAAAAATAGTAAGATATTTATCACCATGATGCAGATCAGCCATCTTCTAGTCCTTCAGCACCACAGACAGCGCATTGTACGGTCGGCCAGTCACCTCCGTGCAGTTAATTACTTCATCAGGCCACCGCTTGGTCTAATGCATCTTTACATGTTGTTTATTAGTATATTGACAGTTGGCGCTCGCTTTCTGCGGTAATTTAGATTTCAGTCGATAACCTCAGCTTAATGTTGCTGCGCATTATGCCTGGAATCCATTAATAATTGATGTGGAGCAGGAGTGTCCTGCAGCGGCGCTTGTTCTCATCAACATTATGTTATGGAATCCATGATTATGTGTAAAGCCCTTCATGAATAATGGATGCTAGACCGAATGTGGGACGTCCACCAGTTATGGGCTTCACAGTCTTAATTAGTGGTAAAATGTTTGAAGGGTTTCTAAGAGAGGCCATCCTGGAGGACCTCAAGGACAATAGTAGTATAACTCCGTATCAGCAGGTTTATGAGAGATCACTGCTGTCAGACCACCCGGACCAGATTTTACCAGAAGGTAAGTTCTAGACCAGACTGGGGAGTCACTGCATCTTGTGTATCCGGGCGCTCCAATGCGTTTGATAATGTGCTGCATAAAAGGTTGGTATATAAGATGATGCGCTTGGTCTGGGCGAGACTGTGTGTAAGTGGGTAAGTTACTGATCAGTGATAGAAAGCAGAGGGGGTTATTAATGGTACATACTCTGATTGGGTCACTGTTACTAGTGGGTTACCACAGGTGGCAGTATTGCAGGGGTTACTCTTACTAGTGGGTTACCACAGGGGGCAGTATTGGAGGAGTCACCATTACTAGTGGGGTACTACAGAGGGCAGTATTGGAGGAGTCACCATTACTAGTGGGTTACCACAGGTGGCAGTATTGGAGGGGTCACCATTACTAGTGGGGTACTACAGAGGGCAGTATTGGAGGGGTCACCATTACTAGTGGGTTACCACAGGGGGCAGTATTGGAGGGGTCACCGTTACTAGTGGGGTACTACAAGGAGCAGTATTAGAGGGGGTCACTGTTCCTAGTGGGTTAACACAGGGGGCAATATTACAGGGGTCACTATGACTAGTGGGTTACCACATGGAGCAGTATTAGAGGGGTCATTGTTACTAGTGGGTTACCACAGGGGGCAGTATTGCAGGGGTCACCTTTACTAGTGCTGTACCACAAGGAGCAGTATTGGAGGGTCCACTGTTCCTAGTGGGTTAACGCAGAGGGCAATATTGCAGGGGTCACCGAGACTAGTGCGTAACCACAAGAGGCAGTATTAGAGGTGTCACTGTTACTAGCGGGTTACCACAGGGGGCAATATTGCAGGGGTCACCATTACTAGTGGGTTACCACAAGGGGCAGTATTAGAGGGGTCACTATTACTAGTAGGTTACCACAGGGGGCAGTATTAGAGGGGTCACTATTACTAGTGGGTTACCACAGGGGGCAGTATTAGAGGGGTCACTATTACTAGTGGGTTACCACAAGGGGCAGTATTAGAGGGGTCACTATTACTAGTAGGTTACCACAGGGGGCAGTATTAGAGGGGTCACTATTACTAGTGGGTTACCACAGGGGGCAGTATTAGAGGGGTCACTATTACTAGTGGGTTATCACAGGGGGCAGTATTAGAGGGGTCACTATTACTAGTAGGTTACCACAGGGGGCAGTATTAGAGGGGTCACTATTACTAGTAGGTTACCACAGGGGGCAGTATTAGAGGGGTCACTATTACTAGTAGGTTACCACAGGGGGCAGTATTAGAGGGGTCACTATTACTAGTGGGTTATCACAGGGGGCAGTATTAGAGGACATGTAATACCACAGTTAGCCAAATTAGTCTTCCCAAGGCAAAATCATCTGTTTGCCCAGATGTCCACTATTTTACCTCAAAGGGACAAGACTCTACCAACCATAAGCTGATCCCAGGGCATTCAGCTGCTGGGATCCTAGCAGCAGGTGTTCAGTTTCCCTAAAGCGCCTCCGCAGGGATAATGAGGTATTAAAAATAATAATCTGTATTGGTATAACTTATTCCGCAGCACTTTGGGAATGAACACATTGTCCATTAAAATTAATTGTCTATTTAATGTTTGGACGCTCTTTGTGGCTGCATACTGCTGAGCTTTCAGGACTGGGACCCAGAGCCGATATAAGGCTCTGCTGATCATAAGACACATTTACAGGTGGCCTAAAAAACAGATACTTTGGGTTCACCAATAAAAGGAAGCAAACTAAATTTAACAACAGTAAATGTATCCCGGACGCATCCCGAACAAGCATTGTCTCCGCCGCTCCTGTAATCACTATCAGGTTTCAGTGCCTGGATTACAACTTTGCACACTTTTGCACTGTGGGGACCCCCTGTATAATAGGGTATTACCCCCTGTGTAAAGGCCCAGCACAACGGGGCCCCTCCTTAGCAGTATGTATGCCCAGTCTTGCGTTGTCAGTGACTTTCATGTTGCAAGAATGGAGTGCATTGCATATCTACAGCACTGAAAGAGTTAGGTGTCTGGTATTTGGACGACTGTCTGGTTTTGTATCTCTTTGTCCATCACATGATGATGCCTGATATATGTAGTCTGGGTCTGCGTGGGAAAGAGAGTCTGTTCTGAGTCTGTTCTGAGAGAGGAGTGCAAGGCAGCGGTTGGTGGGTACCTTCAACCCACAGAGACAGAATGGAGGAGGCCAAAGGATGGCCTAGCGAATGAGGGGACTACTACTCCCAGAAGTTCTGCAGCGTGTTCCCGTCCGTGAATGTGGGACTGGTCGAGAGATAGAGAAATAGATGTGTTGTATCGGGCCAGGACCTAGAGATAACTACGGCTTTGGTCTCTCCTGACGTCTCGTGAGTCCTCTTGGTCGCACCACTTGTCAAGAAGCTGCTGAACTGTTCTGTGCTGAAGTTAAGTAAAATGACCAGTCGCCCGGCCGTTTCCGGAGGCTGAGTCTTAACCAGTACCCGTGTGTGTGTGGATTTACTCCGTTACCCAGGAATCCCTTCACGGAAGCTTCATGGGAGAGGATTAACTCCATCATCCAGAAATCCCCCACTGTGGGTGAAACGGTGGTGTCACGAGACAAAACAGGACTCAAGGTAATCCATCACTTGGGTTCCCCTTTATTAACCTGCCCTTGGCCCTTGGACGTGTCATCGGTTACCCTCCGGGTGGCAGACGGTAGGGCCACCGTGACAAGACCAAACTCTACCCCCCATCTCCTAGGCTGGGGCCCGCTCCTCAGTCACTGCAGGCCAGAGTTAATTTTGGCGTGGCATGAACAGGATGAACCTCATGTGCCTGTTTCAAGAAACTGCATTAAAAAAAACTTAAAAAAAGAAGTTCCTGCCATTTTGTCATCGCAGAAGGATTTTAACCGCGCAACGCTCAAGGCAGAGTTAGTTTCGTTTGTCAAGGCCCTCTGTTCCTCTCGGTCATCCAGGACAAGATCCCTCCGACTCTTACAAACTGATTGCAGGTCCTCTGAGCCTACGGACATCCATCAGAGTAGTGCCAATCTGAGTACTGTGTCTAGAATCCAGCAGGAGAATGCTGATTTATATGTGGGGGAGATGTGCTACCGTCTACAAGAGGACTGTGTGGTGCTACTAGATCATGTGGAGTTGTCTGCAATTCATGGTGAGAAACCATTTCAAGTCATGGACTGTGATACTAAGGTGGGTCAAGATGGCGCCCAAGCCCCATGTTCTTCAGGGTGTGTCGAGCCTGCAAAAATCTCTCGCCACTCAATTCCCACCAAGACTAGAGAAAAAGTAGGGGCGGTCGTCCCCACCGTGAAGCATCAGTATACAGACTGCCCAGAGGAGATGTTTCCCTCTGTTTCCAGCCAGCCGCTGGACTTGTCTGCTCAGACACGCCTGCAGCTTCCTGAGCAAGAGGACATGTCCAGTTGCACCACGCTCCGTGCTGTTCCAGCGGGATTCCCTTCACCGCAGTCCAGGTTCTACTGGAGCGATGAGCCGGAGTTGCAAGAGATGGTAATGCCGCTACCGTCCCTGAGTTCTCCATTGCTGGAGAAGCGGTTGGAGGAGCCATCCCGATGGGAATCTATTTGGCGCAGAGGCCTGAAACCTGCACCTAGCCGGAAGAGATCTCCTCCAGGCCCCATCACATGAGATTAGGTGGCCATTTCTGTAAGTGCTCCCATCAAGGAAGTCCAGCAGTCAAGGGTAGATTTCTCCGCCTACACGCTGTGGATTGTGATCCATCGACATAACACAAAGGCCTTCAGGGTTGTGTCCCCATACCAGGGACTTTGAGGACCCCGAGATGCAGCACTATATCAAAAAGCAGACGACACCGACAGTATCCTGATCTGCATTGGTCCCTTACTGGACCCCCACCCATTATCTCATCATGGGACTCCGGATTTGGAGAGGACAAAGAGGTGAGAGCCCATATCTCTGCTCTTCTGTGGGTATCAGCTCATGAAGTAGCTGTGTCACCCCCCCCCCCACTGCTTTCACGTCGGAGTCAGAAGCTGAAGAGTCCACCATTAATAGGTGCTGATGGACTCTTATGCAGAGGCTGTTGTTTGTTTTCTGAACTTTGCTCTTTTTCTGGACTTTTTGAAAAAGACCTTTTGTTATTTTACTCCCGTTTAGCTCCAAAATGGACTTGAAAAACAATGTTCCCATTTCATAGTGGAAATTTGTTGCCAATGTGACTTTCATTGCATTTAATGGAAAAATGTTATGCAACGTTTAAGCCATTGTGCAGGAGGGGTAAATAAAGAGTCCTTAGTAAACTTTGCTCGCCTCTCTAATACATGCTTGTTGAAGTCATTGTATGAGGTGTTGCCTTTCTGCAAGTCCTCCTAGTTGTGTAAGTGTGCCGGCATGTTTCTTTACCTGTCCCAGGGGGAGCATCCACAATATGCATCTTCCTTTTCACTCAGTAGGGAGTATTTACCTCAGGTTACTACCCTTCTTGAGATAGTTTTCAGGAATAGTGACGAAGGATCCCACTTTTCAGTGTTAATACTGCCAGTCAACCTTTCTCAGTTTTGTGATTAGTAGCGGTGTGATGCCTTTGTCTCTTTTCTACTAATCCTTGGGGAGAAGAATTATGTAAATGCCCCATGGCAATGTTAGTGCATCCTGGATTTTGTCCAGCCTAACAGATTCTTGTGTTAATGGCCATACCGCTTTCCACACGCTGTCATTAAAAATGTAACACTAGACACAAAACCTGCCATCATAAGTAGTCTCAGTACACTTTGACGGGTAGGCTCTGAGTAGTACCGGAGGGTGAGTTGTGTTTATAAGTTTCGCCTTGCACACTCAGAAACTGTGTAGGTCGTGTGTCAGATGTTTTTGTGTAAGACACTGAACGTTAGTTTACTCCGGACAATTGCACTCTGTTTAAGAGGCGCCGGGTCGGCTTGTTTTTAAGTAAAGGGGAACTGTAGTGGCCCAGTACAATGGAGCCCCTTCTTAATGGTGTATATGCTCAGTTTTATGTTGTCAGTGTCTGCAAGAATGGAGTGCATTGCATACCTGCAGCACTGAAAGAGTTAAGTGTCTGGTATGTGGATGACTGTCTGGTTTTATATATCTTCGTCCGTCATGTGATGATGCCTGATATATGTATTCTGAGTCTGTGTGGGAAAGAGAGTCCGTTCTGAGAGAGGACTGCAAAGCAGTTGTCTGTGGCTACCTTTAACTCACAGACACAGAATGGAGGAGGCCGAGAGGATGGCCTAGCGAGTGTGGAGACTACTACTCCCCAGAAGTTCTGCAGCGTGTACCCATCCGTGAATGTGAGACCGGTTGACAGAGAGAGAAATAGAAGTGTTTTACCAGGCCAGGACCTACAGATAACTGCGGCTGTGGTTTCTCCTGATGTCCCGGTCACATCACTTGTCAAGAAGCTGCTGAACTATTCTATTCTGAAGTTAAGTAAAGCGACCGGTCGCCCGTCTGTTTCCGGAGGCTGAGTCTTAACCAGTACCCGTGTGTGTGTGGGGATTTACTCCGTCATCCGGAAATCCCCTGCTGTGGATGAAACTGTGGTGTCACGAGACAAAACAGGACTCAAGGTAATCCATTACTTGGGTTCTACTTTATTAACCTGCCCTCGGCCCTTGGACGTGTCATTGGTTACCCTCTGGATGGGAGACGGTGGAGCCACCATGACAAGGCCAAACTCTACCCCTCTATCTCCTAGGCTCGGTCACTGCAGAGACAGTAGAGCCGCTGTGACAAGGTCCAGACTGTACTCCGCTGTCTCCTAGGTTGTGGCTTGCTCCTTGGTCACTGCAGAGACTGTAGAGCCGCTGTGACATGGCTCAGACTGTACTCCGCTGTTTCCTAAGCCATGGCCTGCTCCTTGGTCACTGCAGAGATGGTAGAGCCACCGTGACACGGACCACACTGTACTCCGCTGTCTCCTAGGTCATGGCCCACTCCTTGGTCACTGCAGAGACTGTAGAGCCGCTGTGAGACGGCCCAGACTGTACTCCGCTGTCTCCTAGGTTGTGGCTTGCTCCTTGGTCACTGCAGAGACTGTAGAGCCGCTGTGACATGGCTCAGACTGTACTCTGCTGTTTCCTAGGCCATGGCCCACTCCTTGGTCACTGCAGAGACTGTAGAGCCGCTGTGACAAGGCCCAGACTGTACTCCGCTGTCTCCTAGGTTGTGGCCTGCTCCTTGGTCACTGCAGAGATGGTAGAGCCACCGTGACACAGCCCACACTGTACCCTGCTGTCTCTTAGGTCATGGCCCACTCCTTGGTCACTGCAGAGACAGTAGAGCCGCTGTGACACGGCCCAGACTGTACTCCGCTGTCTCCTAGGTTGTGGCTTGCTCCTTGGTCACTGCAGAGACTGTAGAGCTGCTGTGACACGGCCCAGACTGTACTCCGCTGTCTCCTAGGCCATGGCCTGCTCCTTGGTCACTGCAGCGATGGTACAGCCACCGTGACACGGCCCACACTGTACCCTACTGTCTCTTAGGTCATGGCCCACTCCTTGGTCACTGCAGAGATGGTAGAGCCACAGTGACACGGCCCAGACTATACTCCGCTGTCTCCTAGGTCATGGCCCACTCCTTGGTCACTGCAGAGACAGTAGAGCTGTTGTGAGACGGCCCAGACTGTACTCCGCTGTCTCCTAGGTTGTGGCTTGCTCCTTGGTCACTGCAGTGACGGTAGAGCCACCGTGCCATGGCCCAGACTGTACTCCGCTGTCTCCTAGGTTGTGGCTTGCTCCTTGGTCACTGCAGTGACGGTAGAGCCATCGTGCCATGGCCCAGACTGTACTCCGCTGTCTCCTAGGTTGTGGCTTGCTCCTTGGTCACTGCAGTGACGGTAGAGCCACCGTGCCATGGCCCAGACTGTACTCCACTGTCTCCTGGGTTGTGGCCCGCTCTTGGGTCACTGCCCCTGTATAATAGGGTATTTGAGAATGCTTTGGTTTTGCAGCAGGCAATCCCGTTAATTACATCAGAATCCATTTCCCCGCTCCGTCCGCCCTACAGCCGTACATTATTAGTGCAGCTCCACATCATCTTCTACGATCTCGCTGACCGTCTAATCCCGCTCATCCCGCTCTCCCCCCCTCTAATTTGATAAGCCTCTTATATGAAGTCGTACAAATTAGATGCAAACTGACGAAAATCCGGGAGCCATAATGGAGAGGACATTGACGCAAACACTGGAAGGTTTGGTAATCAACCTGCAGAGCCCTTTCAGCGCCTTGCATCATCCGCTGTATGTGTCACGTCCGACCGCCCTTATTATTACATTACCTCTAATTAATCTGCTTAGCCTGCTGCAGCGCGGTTACATCCGTTTCCCCCCTTCCCCTCCCTTTCGATCTGGTTACATCTCATTTTCTCTCCCCTGTTCAGATCCCGACGCTTCTGATTACAAATCATCTCATTAATTCCAGCCGGGGGTTCAGCCGGACTCGCCGCCGCACCTCATTAATGTATGAATGTCGCGCTCCGCGGATGTGTTATTAAATGTGCTGCGTCAGGACCTTCATATTTATGAGCGCTTCTTGGAAGAGGTTAAGATGAAGTTCAGATGGACGGATAGATGCGGCCGGGGATATTATATGCGTGCCCCCGCCGCAGGGATGAAATATTGATGGCAGCTTCTTCCTGGCATGGAGATAAAAGTCCTGCCGGCAGGTTTTAGAGGAAGTATTAGGAATAAGCGGCGCGGTATTTATCGCCAGGAGATACGCATCGATTTTAGAAAGGTTGCTGCTTTGATTGATTAAGTGGTCAGAGAAGAAATTGCACTTGATCCTTAGAAGAAAGTCCGAAGACCGGAGTCTGTATGGGGGAATTAATGACATTGCAGGGTCTGCAGGCGATGCCACCCAGCTTCCCACAGAGCCTGAAGGCCGTGCGACCGAAGAATGACAGAGACTCCTCCTCCCTTTCACGAGCTGCTCCCTCATTCATCTACAGGACGGCGGTCCGAGGGCGAGTTGTACTTTGCGGGGCGAGTTGTACTTCGTGCCTCTATTTAATGCATCATATAATGTACTGAAAAACTTCTAAAAATGTCTAAGTGAAGTGAAAAACAATTACAAATACTTCTGCCATCTCTGGGGGCTTATTTTTAGGGCGCACAGACTGGGCAAAACTAGCCTGATGCCGTTATTCTGTGCGTCGGCGCGATTACTGCGATACAAAATTTATAGAGTTTTGAATTTTTTTGCTATACTTTAAAAAAACTAAATATCTCTGGAAAAACCGTCAATTCTGTTCTGCCCGCCATCAGCGTGTTATCCGTCTGTCGGCATAGTTTTGCGCAGCTCCTTTTTTTCGGGACGTCCGGTAGTTTCTCCTGGTACCATGTTGGAGTTCACAGAACTTTTTGATCATTCCTTGTAAGGTGTTTCCTTGGAGACGGATCGCCCAGCGCAGGTCTGCGCTTCTGTATTTCTGACGCCGTTCACCGCGTGGGATAAAACGTGCGCTACTCTAATAGATCAGACTTCTGCGGACGCAGCGATACCAAATATGTTTTGGTGGTTTCTTGTCTTGATTTTTTTCATTATAAATACGTGAAGGTTTTTTCTGCACTTTTTATCCTTATTTTTCTGATGATTAATAAGACTTTTTTCTGAGTTTTACATTTTTTTAGTTCCCTGAGGGGACTTGAACTTGTGACCGTTTGATCGCTCCTGTAGTGTGATGTAATACCGCAGTGTTACATTGTAGCTCCATCTGACAGTCTACCCAGCCACAGGCATGCTTTGAACCTTCAGGAGGCCCCTGGCACCTGAATGACACCTTGTGATCTCATTGCGGAGGGGGGAGGGGGGGGCGCTCGGAACCCTGGAATACACTTAAGGCATTTAATTTAAATGCTGCTGTCAGCATTAAGGCCTTCTTCACTCGGGCGACACCGCGTCGCTGCGAGAAAATCGCAGCAATATCGCATTGCTGCACCGTATGATATCGCCACGATTTTCTCGCAGCAATACCGCGATTTTGTAGCGCTACAAAGTCGCATGTGACGCTACAAAATCACGCGACTTTGTAGCATCTGCTACTGTCAAAGTTGCATCGCATCGCATGCAAACCGCGTTTCCATGCGATGCAACAGAGAGGAAGGCTCCATAGAGAAACATGGGCTACAAAACCTAGCGTGCCGCGGGCATATCGCCGGACCTGCGAGGTTTGTGTGTCGCTTTGTAGCATGCTGCAAAACATCTCATGTGTGAAGGAACCCAGAGGAAACCACGGGCTTCTCATACATGCGACTTGTAGCAACATGACAAAATCGCGCGACTTTGGCCCCCGTGTGAAGGAGGCCTAACAGCGACATTCGTGGTGCTGACAGCCCCCCAGTGTTCACGCCGATTGCAGCTGTTGTGGGTGTCTGCTGTCAAGGACAGCTGGTATGCAGAGGGCTCCGCCCCCATCCCGCTGCGCACAAAGCCCACGCCCCTTGACCTAAATATGGCACTACAGGGACCATAGGGGTTCTATTCTCTTGAATCAGGAGGGGTATCATCTCTCCTTAAGGAGAGCACCAAGAAGGTGAGTGAGGAGACTTGTAAGGCCATCCATGCTCCTCTGGGAAATATGCAAATAAGGGAGATGGAACAATATCTCTGCAGCGCCACCTATTTGAAAGCAGCATTCCTGCAAGTCAATGTTAGACTCTTTATACAAGCCTTGTAACAACAACTGGGGATTGTGAACCAAAGCCAGAAGAACCATACGCAGACTGCTGTTTTGGGGTTTTTGCCCCTCATCAGTTGGTTTCTGGCTTGGCTAGTGAGAGGCCTGTGATGGGGTCAGGAGGGGAATGGTTTCTTCCTAAGGACAGCACACTTCCTTGAAGTGGTGTAGTGACACATGGGGGCCCTAAGGGTCTGAAGCCTTATATCCACACTCTCGGTCTCTTACCACATTGCTTCTATAGATGTCAGTCTTCACTGCAATGTGGGCATTTTATTCATTATGGTGAACAGAGCTACAGGCATTGAGGCAGGACTGGGCATAGCTGGAGGACGGGGTGTGTGCAATGGATGCTGAGGGGTAAAGGGGGCAGCACTGAGGACTCCACAGGCCAACTGTTGTATAGCAGTCATCATAAATGAATCCTTCATGAAAGGAAAAAGCTGTCTTAACCCCTTAGTGCCGCGGCCGTACTGTCCATTGGGGCGCAACAATTTTTTGGGGGGGTTTCATCTCCTCTTTTCAGCAGCTGTAACCCTTTGATTTCCCCCCCGCCGCGGCGGTCCGCGGGCCGTTCTGTGTGGGGAGCTGCAGTTTATATTGTTACAGTGTTACTCATACAGATTTTCTGCGGCTCGCTGCATTTATATCAACTTGTTTTAGGTTTTTCTAGTTTTGCACAATGAAAACTTTTTTGGGAAAATATTTATTTCTTTTTCATAATTTTTATTGGGTTTTATAATAAACGAGGAAGTTGAGATATTTGTTGCCTTCGGATGTCATTTCTGTGCCGTGACATGTTTGGCGCATCTGATGCGCTGCTGGACAGTAATGAGACGGACGCTCCTTCTTACAGAGACCAGTAACAGCTGCAGGTTATTGCGTCACTCCAGGACTTGCTTCATTGCTACATTCTAAGGGCTTATTCACACGAGCGTATAGTGGACGGCGTTTTCACGGCCAGCCGATATATGCTACCATGTGATGCACGGGCTCGGCGTATATGCCGTCGGGCGGGGGGAGACGGCTTAGCTCTGCTAAGCCACTAAGCCGTCTCCCTTCACTCCCCCTCCCAGGCTCACCTCCTCTCTTCTCCCCTCCCACTGTTTGCAATGGGAGGGTGTAGGGCGGGGAATGAGCTAATCTCCCGCCCCCTTCTGTCCCTCATCCTCAGCCAGCAATGGGAGGGGACGGAGCTTAGCTCTGCCCCGCCCCCTCCCATTGCAAACAGCAGGAGGGGAGGAGAGAGGAGGAGAGAAGGAGGAGAGAGTTTAGCAGTCGCGCTACTAAACTCCCCCCCACCTCCCTTCTCTGGCAGCTATCGTTGACTCCCATAGGAGCCCATGCAGCGGCCAACGTATTCCGGCCTGAAAGATAGTTCCAGGGCTATCTTTCCTGCCCGGTCAGGGGCATTTACACCGCGGGAATACGTCTGTGTGATCAGATGCATCTGATGGCAGCGTATATCGCCCATGTGAATAAGCCCCAAGTCCCAGGACTTCCCCATTATCCCAGGGGCGGAGCTCTGTGAGCTGACGAGCCGCAGTCCTATTACTATCAGTTTTTGATCACTTTTATTGCATTGCATTTTGGGGGATACAAAGTGGAAGAAAAGCATTTTTTTCTCTCTCTCTTTTTTTAGTGTTTGCCGTAAAGAATAAAAGGCGTGTTCCGTGTGTTCTGCGTGTTCCGTGTGTTCCGCGTGTTCCGTGTGTTCTGCGTGTTCTGCGTGTTCTGCGTGTTCTGCGTGTTCTGCGTGTTCCGCGTGTTCCGTGTGTTCCATGTGTTCCGCGTGTTCCGTGTGTTCCGCGTGTTCCGTGTGTTCCACGTGTTCCGTGTGTTCCGTGTGTTCCGCGTGTTCCGCGTGTTCCGTGTGTTCCGCGTGTTCCGTGTGTTCCGCGTGTTCCGTGTGTTCCACGTGTTCCGTGTGTTCCGTGTGTTCCGCGTGTTCCGCGTGTTCCTCGGGCCGCTACAGATGCGACCGTAACAATTGTGTGTTTTTACATTTTTCTAAACAAAGATGGGAAACGTAACAAAAGGTTTTTTTTTTCCGTGAACGCTTCACATACCTCGATCGACACTGATCACATCCTGTAAGAGGGTACGGCTGGGGTCACACAGGACGGATCTGCCGCAGTAAAACACAACATTTCCACCGGGAAAGCGCTGCTTCAAAATCCGCGCCACTCAGCCGGGGGTTTTGGAGCGGCTTGGCCGCACATTTTCTCCATCGCGGCAGATGCTCCCACAGAGGAGAGCGCAGCTGCAACGGGAAAAAAAATTGACATACTGCTGCCGAGGAATCGCCGCAGCGCCGACTTTGCCGTGACGGATTGGCCGTCCCGTGAGGAAGAGATTTTTCACAAATCTCGTCCACATAGCTGGCCAATCCTGGGATTAGCTTCCGCATGTGGATTTGTCGCAGCGAAATTTTGGTCGGACTTGCTGCAGCGAAATTCCGGACGGAATTTCCGCAGCAAATCCGCCCAGTGTGAACCCAGCCTAACAGTGGGGATCGTTGTTCTAACTGATCCCTACTGTTTCAGCGGGTGGCTGGATCTCATTCACAGCCGGCTCCTGCTGCGATAGCGGGGATCAGCTTTTGAGCCTGTGCTATCCATAGGACATATGTGTATGCCCATTTGCGGAAACCCCTTCTCAGCTAGGGTGTAAATGTATGCCCTGGGGTGGGAAGAGGGTAACTCAGCCCTTGCATAAAAGGATTGTCTACTTAGGTTATAGTCATTGTAGTAGGCAGGTTACACTGTGACTAGAGTCCTCCAGGCTGGAGGGCATATTGATGGGCACCCAGCTTTCTCAGGAACAGACCTGGTGGGCATGATTCAAGGGGCATATAGTGAGGGCTTCACCCTCCTGAGCTGCGGCTCGTAGAAGTGGTGATAACGAGGGTCCATTGCAGGATGGAAGTGTATTAATAACTGTGTGCTACAAGGGCAGCGCTCCTTTCATACCCGGGATGATTAATGGGCAGCTGCTATCAGGTGGGCCCACCTGTTTATGGATGAAGACCCCCGCCGCCCCACCCACGGCTGCGCATTTTCCTTCCTTAGATCAACCTCATCAATTGTTGTCTTCCAAAATCTCATTGAGGAACAGACTCTGCCGGAAGCCGCGCCGCACGGCGAGGGGCAACAGTCACTGTACCTGAGGAATCCACATTAGGCGACTATTAAAAATGGAACCTCCGATAGGGGGCAGCCGACGAGCCACGGGTGCCAGTGAGCGGTGCCAGCAGGTCCCTCCACCTTGGCGAGGGTATATGGGTATTGGGTAGTAAACGGGGGCAGTTGATGGTAGTCTGAGTTTTAGGGTCTTTTGGCCATAGTACATTCGCTATAATATGCCATGTGACTTTGCATTGCTCCACCATAGTGGCCTGCCCCTCCGGACGTTGGACTAGCAGTAGCTATGGCTCCTATTATTATGTGTGACCAAAGGAGCGACTTCTGGCTGTGGGGCCCCAATGCAAAATGTGCAACAGGGCCCCCAACTGGAATGCTTCATTTGTAGTACTGGTCCAACCAGGGGGGCTCAAGCCTGTATGCTGCCTGAGGTGAACTGTGAAATACCCCCAACCCCCCCCCCCCCCCCTAATTTTACTGGCACTGATAGCAGCAATACACAAGATACCCGACACATATTTGAACCATGAGATTTAACAAAGTAACAGAGTAATAGTGCCCCAGCAGTAGCCCCAATAGTAATAGTGCCCCCAGCAGTAGCCCCAATAGTAATAGTGCCCCCAGCAGTAGCCCCAATAGTAATAGTGCCCCCAGCAGTAGCCCCAATAGTAATAGTGCCCCCAGCAGTAGCCCCAATAGTAATAGTGCCCCCCATAATGCCCCAATAGTAATAGTGCCCCCAGCAGTAGCCCCAATAGTAATAGTGCCCCCAGCAGTAGCCCCAATAGTAATAGTGCCCCCCATAATGCCCCAATGTTAAGTATCCTCCTTATTGGACCCAGTAGTAATAGTCAGCCCCATAGTGGCCACAGTATTAATAGTGAACCCAGAAGTGGCTTCAATATCAAGTGTCCCTCTTAGTGGTTCCAATAGCGATAGTGACCCCATTAATGGCCCCAGTAGTAATAGTCCCCAAGGCCCAAGTGCGATTACATCCTCTGCACCTCTTATAGTTATACCCCTGGGCATGGCAGCGGCATGTGTGTATGTACACACACATATATATATATATATATATATATATATATATATATATATATATATATATATATATATATATATATATATATATATATATATATATATATATATATATATATATATATATATATATATATATATATATATATACTGCAGTTTGCTCGGTGTGCTGAACGTTCACACTGCGCCTTATACTGTTTGCGCCCCGCCGCAGTCTGTTGTCTGTTCATTTGCAGAAGTGGCACCCATGAACCACGATAACAAGTGGATTTAGCCATATGTAGCGGCAGCCTTGTGCTTGCGGCCCGGACCGCCCAGAATCGCCCGGACGGGCCGCTCTGCTGCGGGGAGATTTCTGCCTTCAGTTCTGCATTTCTCCAATTTCTTTGCTCTTCCATTTATTATCTCGCAGTTTTAAAGTGATACGATTGATTTATGTATCATCCGGCGTCTCCATCTGACCTCTACCACCAACCTTCATGACAGACCCGTCACGAAAACAGCAGATTTGGCATTTTTCTCAGGATTTATCACCCGGGAGGACGGAGCGGGGGCTGCTTTGCTTTTTACAGGGAATTATGCAGCTGAATGACATTTCACAACGTTCTGCTCAAGGTTCTTGATTTCCAAAGTGCTTGTATCCCGGGGGTCTCACTGCCGGTGTACATGTGGTCCTATGAGCATCTGTTAGGGGCTGTGTGCTTTAGGTCTCCCCTTGGAGGGTCACTGAAATTATATAAGTGCAGTCAGCTAGAACCATAGTAGCAGATATAGCTTCTGCCAGGGCGTCCGGCAGCTATCAGGGTCCATGCCCACTTCAGAATAGGTCAATATGGATAAAGGAAGCCCTCTTCTGAAATCTCACCCATAATATCTACTAGTAATTATTAGGAAATTATAGCACCAGTGTTTCTGGTGGTACAAAGCACCACACAGCTCTGCTACATGCACATCACACACACAGCACTGCTGCATGCACATCACACACACCTCACTGTGCATGCACATCACACACACAGCACTGCTACATGCACGTCACACACACAGCACTGCTGCATGCACATCACACACACCTCACTGCTGCATGCACATCACACACAGCACTGCTACATGCACGTCACACACAGCTCTACTACATGCGTATCACACACACAGCACTGCTGCATGCACATCATACACACATAACTCCTACATGCACGTCACACACACCTCACTGCTGCATGCACATCACACACACAGCACTCCTACATGCACGTCACACACACAACTCTGCTACATGCACATCACACACAGCTCTACTACATGCATGTCACAAACACATCTCTGCTACGTTACTTTCACATAGCTGCTACACGAGATTAACAAACTTCAGCTGGTAGCTGAGGTGACATCGTGACTTGCGACTGTGTCACGTAAGCTGCATTAGCTTCAGGGCGGTGTTGAATCCCCTGTGCTGACATGTTTGCATTAGCTTCACGGCGGTGTTGAACCCCCTGTGTTGACATGTTTGCATTAGCTTCACGGCGGCGTTGAACCCCCCTGTGTTGACATGTTTGCACGGCAGTGACGGTAAATTCCAACACTGGACAACAGCTGACGATTAGATGAAGGCTGGACCGGTGTTGGTGGCATTAGCACTGGAGATGACATGATATAACGGTCAGGAGATGTGAAGATAGCGGTGAAGGATGATGCTTCAATGTTGTTGGTCAGTATGTACTGCCAGCCATGTATGGCTCTGCTTATAAAGGCATAAACAGGCTTTGGTATTTAGGGGTTAACAGGACCCTTGTCCGCCATTTGCTATTTACAATCTTCTTGTGAGGTCTTTGGGATCCCTCAGGCACCATGATCCTAGTTCACAGCCTACCTTTGCCCTGTTATACCAGTGCCCGTGTCCTCCACCATTTATACTATCAGTTTTACGGTAGTCAGTCTCTGTTCTACGTCCTGGGGAGCGGTTGGGAAGGGAACACAGGTCACATTACAGGGGTAGCTAAAGGAACAATGCCCCCTGGGATTTTCACCATTTATGAGCTTTCACCACATCCATAAACTCTTGCTTGTCCTATCACAGCCTACTGATGTAATGAAGGTGTTATCTAACCGGGAACACACCCCATCAAGAAGAGTTCTTAGTGTGCAGAGGGGTACAGGGCTTTAAAAAAAAAGATGGGCATCCTATAATTTCAATAAATCTGTCTGGGATGATTTAGTGATCCTGCACTGAGCAGGAGGTCGGACCTGATGACCCCAGAGAATCCGATGACCCCGGAGGACCCGATGACCCCGGAGAATCCGATGACCCCGGAGGACCCAATGACCCCGGAGGACCCGATGACCTTGGAGGACCCGATGACCCCGGAGGACCCGATGACCTTGGAGGTCCCTTCCAACTCTACCAGTCTAGGATTCTATGATTCTAAATACTCTACAGAAATCACAACAGGAAGTAACCAAAGACTCTGTCTTCTGGCAATGAATTTGAATGGTATTAGTAAGGTGATGGAAGAGCTTACTTGCTCCTCTGCTGAGCCTCTGTCACTCTATTGGGTGCTCTGTGTGCCAGGACATAGACTTACTCCCTTCCATGCCGTGGGCGGTGACGTAACTAACGCATCACAAGCCGATGGATTGCAGTATGGAAGAGCTTCCCCCTATAGATGTGTCAGCAGGAGGAGGGGCCGGTTATAAAGGGCCCATTTAGGCGCAATTTGAGTTATTGTGGCACAGTTAAAGAGCCAATTGAAGTGGTTGTTAGGAGAAGAGGCGCGTAAGCACATGACAGGCCACCTTCCCTGACCAGGGTGTGCAGAAGGATGCCAAAGCAAGAGAGGCCCAAGTAGACTGGAGGTTCCTTGTGAATAAAAGCCAAGTGCAAATGGGGACTGTGGATGAAAGGTGACCCAGGAAAGAAGGGGCCTGTGCAGTGGCATCCGCAATAGTAAACATGACCAGGGCTAAGTAAGCAGAAGATGACCGCAGATGACTGTGTGGCCAAGCCCAGAAGAGGAGATGTCAGAACCAGTGCGAGAGCTCCAGGGTATAGGAGGAGAGAGTCCCCCTCCCTGCAAAGACCAGAGATGACCAAAAAAATGGTAGCAACCTGAGAGGCAGCGAGTGAGTAGCCACGCGGCACAGCGGATTGGGTCTTTTGAGACAGACACAGACTGCGGAATCACTGAAGGCTTTGTAGTATATACCCAGAAAAAGTGCAATCTGTGAAAGGGGCGAAGAGCGTCGCCAGAGGTTCAGCGAGAAGAGTGCATGACTAGGAGACAGAGTAGCCAAGAGCGCCAAAGTGAAGGCTGCAGAAATGCTCTTGGCAGTCACCACCATTGCCACTGTATGAGGGAGGTCCGAGATCATGGGGTACTAAAGGACGGTAAAGGACTGTGCTGATTCCTCGATCTGTGTTCTGTGATTTTCGGTAGCGTTACATTAAACCTCCGGGCACAGAAGAGGTATTGCAGCGCACGCAGCTCTGCTACATCTGTCTCCATAGCAGCGATGCTATTACGTTATTCCCCAGGATCGGGACTCTCCATGCAGGTGTGTTTTCATAAATCCCTCTAAGTAACGTTTAAGTCCTTCTCAGAGGAAGTCATGGAGATCCCCTCGAACCTCGAGTGCCCTGGAAGTGACTCTCCAGAGAAGAGTTCTGCATTTGATTTCACCCACTCAGTACACAAAACGAGGATGGGAATAATCTCAGCCTGTACAGATGGGTCCCGTGGCGTCTCAACCACCTTCACTCTTCCACTTGTCACTTGAGACTGAAGAATGCGAGATTGACGCGGTCAGCTCAGGACGCACAATGTACGGATCGATGCGCCACGCTGTCATCTGATCGCATTACGCTTTGTAAGGGCTAAATGTCTTTGATTGGTTATCGTCCCCTTCGTCAAATAACTTGTTCTGGGTGTAATGTGTCCAGATTTGGTTTCTTCGCTGGGCTACGGGCCAGGAGTCTTACAGGAAGCAGCGCCATTTACCAGTCCAATTTGTGATGTTTGCCTTAACCCTTTGCAATCAATAGAAATTCTGGCACCTAAGGGTTAAATGAGATTGCTGTCAATAACAATCGTGCCAGTGGGGGGTCAATCACGTGCGTATAGTACCAGGGCAACTGATTGCAGCTAGGACATAATTCTACATCCATTTGCAGGAAGGGGTTAAAGATACTTCTGTTCCTTGTACTTTATCAGGAAGGAGTTGCATCACTGGATAATCCCTATCGATATGCCCTATTGTCATCCCATCTACAGCAGAAATAAGCAGGATCTGCTCTACTGCACCTGCGCCGATCAGAGGATACTCTTCATTTAGTAGAGGTTGTCCAAAGGAGACCATCCTTATCTGTCACAGCCATTCATCGAGCACTGGCTGTGATTGGTTGACGCTTGGCTAAGCGTCAGCCAATCACAGCCAGCGCTTCCAGAAGGCAGTGATTTTTCAATCCCCGGCTGGAACAGAAGAAGAAGGTCAGTGCCGGGCCCTGGGGAGAAGCTGTGGCCCGGCTGACAGCGCATCGAAGGTGATTTTGTGTATTTTTTCCTGCAGCTGGGGCTTAGTTTTAGCTCTCCTTAAGATTTCCTACTATCAAAGCTGCGTCGCACCGCACGAAAAAACGCATTTTAATGCAATGCCACAGAGAGGAAAGCTGCATAGGGAAACATGGGCTACAAAACCTCACGAGTCGCGTGCATATCGCCGGACCCGCAAGGTTTTTGTGTCAGGATGTCGCACGCTACAAAATATCACGTGTGTGAAGGAACCCAGAGGAGAGCATGGGCTGAACATACATGGGATCGGTAGCAACGTGACTGTCGGCCGTGTGAAGGAACCCGGAGGAGAGCATGGGCCGAACATACATGGGATCAGTAGCATTGTAGCAACCTGACAAAATCGCACGACTTTGTCATCCGTGTGAAGAAGGCCTTACTTACATTTCTACTATAACATAAGAGCCTCTAATCAGGCTGAAGTCTCTGAAGATTCTGTCTTAGCTACTCTAAAACCTCCAAATAGATTGGAACATCTTGGCAGACTTTGCAAAAAATGTGTAATTGAACGTTATTTGTAAGGTACAAATAATCCACCAGTTACATCATTCCCACTGGGATGGACGGCTGTCAGGGACTGGATTTCTAGTGGGACGGACGGCTGTCAGGGACAGGATGTATAGTGGGATGGACGGCTGTCAGGGACTGGATTTCTAGTGGGACGGACGGCTGTCAGGGACTGGATGTCTAGTGGGACGGACGGCTGTCAGGGACAGGATGTCTAGTGGGATGGATGGCAGTCAGGGACAGGATGTCTAGTGGGACGGACGGCTGTCAGGGACAGAATGTCTAGTGGGATGGACGGCTGTTAGGGACAGGGTGTCTAGCAGGGTGGATGGCTGTCAGGGACAGGATGTATAGTGGGATGGACGGCTGTCAGGGACAGGATGTATAGTGGGATGGACGGCTGTCAGCGACAGGATGTATAGTGGGACGGACAGCTGTCAGGGACAGGGTGTCTAGCAGGGTGGATGGCTGTCAGGGACAGGGTGTCTAGTGGGACGGACGGCTGTCAGGGACTGGATGTCTAGTGGGACGGACGGCTGTCAGGGACAGGATGTCTAGTGGGATGGATGGCAGTCAGGGACAGGATGTCTAGTGGGACGGACGGCTGTCAGGGACTGGATGTCTAGTGGGACGGACGGCTGTCAGGGACAGGATGTCTAGTGGGATGGATGGCAGTCAGGGACAGGATGTCTAGTGGGACGGACGGCTGTCAGGGACAGAATGTCTAGTGGGATGGACGGCTGTTAGGGACAGGGTGTCTAGCAGGGTGGATGGCTGTCAGGGACAGGATGTATAGTGGGATGGACGGCTGTCAGGGACAGGATGTATAGTGGGATGGACGGCTGTCAGCGACAGGATGTATAGTGGGACGGACAGCTGTCAGGGACAGGGTGTCTAGCAGGGTGGATGGCTGTCAGGGACAGGGTGTCTAGTGGGATGGATGGCTGTCAGGTGCAGGGTGTCTAGTGGGATGGACGGCTGTCAAGGACAGGATGTCTAACTGGATGGATGGCTGTCAGGGACAGGATGTCTAGTGGGACGGACGGCTGTCTGGGACTGGATGTCTAGTGGGATGGACAGCTGTCAGCGACAGGATGTCTAGTGGGATGGGCGGCTGTCAGGGAGTCTAGTGGGATGGACGGCTGTCAGGGACAGGATGTCTAATGGGATGGATGGCTGTCAGGTGCAGAGTGTCTAGTGGGATGGACGGCTGCCAGGGACAGGATGTCTAACTGGATGGATGGCTGTCAGGGACAGGATGTCTAGTGGGACGGACAGCTGTCAGGGACTGGATGTCTAGTGGGATGGATGGCTGTCTACAACAGGATGTCTAGTGGGATGGACGGCTGTCAGGGACAGGGTGTCTAGTGGGATGGACGGCTGTCAGGGACAGGATGTATAGTGGGATGGACGGCTGTCAGCGACAGGATGTCTAGTGGGATGGACGGCTGTCAGGGACAGGATGTATAGTGGGATGGATGGCTGTCAGCGACAGGATGTCTAGTGGGATGGCCGGCTGTCAGGGATAGGATGTTTAGTGGGACGGACGGCTGTCAGGGACGGCATGTCTAGTGAGATGGACGGTTGTCAGGGACAGGAAGTCTAGTGGGATGGGCGGCTGTCAGGGACAGGATGTCTAGCTGGATGGACGGCTGTCAGAGACAGGATGTCTAATGGGAAAGATGGCTGTCAGGTGCAGGGTGTCTAGTGGGGTGGACAGCTGTCAGTGACAGGATGTCTAGTGGGATGGACGGCTGTCAGGGACAGGATGTTTAGTCGGATGGGCGGCTGTAAGGGACAGGATGTCTAGTGGGATGAACAGCTGTCAAGGACAGGATGTCTAGTGGGATGAACAGCTGTCAAGGACAGGATGTCTAGTGGGATGGACGGCTGACAGGGACAGCATGTCTAGTGGGATGGACGGCTGTCAGAGACAGGATCTCTAGTGGGATGGATGGCTGTCAGGTCCTGTGCACATACCATCCAGTGAGATGGCATTGACTATAGGTAAAGAACCTAAGATTATGAGGTGGCCTAGTCATATGTAGCAGGCAAGATGGGGCAAGTGGAGTAGAAGTACTTTATCAAGAGTGGAGAACCAGATGAGGTAAAAGACTGGATTACTGCTGTTAAATTGGTGAATCTGTGAAAGAAACATCTTGCTGCAACACAAATTTGTTCATGGTTATTGCCTTCTGTGAGTAAAGGCCCCGGCACACCTTCAACAACTGCTGGATAATCAATTATTTTTCCAAAAGCTGTTTCCATCAGTTCCCTGCACACTGGAGAGTTCAACTCAGGGGAATGTTCATGTGTTGAGGGAGGTAAGCCACATACTGACAGCTCAGGCACTCGCTTATCTCTCAGGGGCCTAAAGGATCAGGCGTTGAGATGCAGCATCTCCAATCCTCTTTTCCCCCAATATGTTAGCAAAGTGGATAACTAAAGTCTTAATGTGTATGGGAGCCTTAAAGGGGTTTTCTGGGCAAATACTATTGGTGACCTCTCCTCAGGATAGGTCAACAATGTTTGATCGCCGGGATCTGCTCATTGCAATGCCTGGTGATTGGCTGATTGCCCGGCCTGCTGTTAGTGCAGCAGTGCCAGATAGTGTCATCGGGTAAGAAGCAGAGGCGCCATAAAGGGCTTCTATGACACTTCTGGCTACCAAAAGAGATACAAATAGGAAACTTTGTAGAACACTTAGATGGATGGGGAAAAGCTTTTTGGCTCTTTGGCTTTATGTTGATGTTTGTTGTCCATCTTGTTGGCAGCCATCTTGGATTCAGCCCAAGAAATGGGGTGATGGGATACATGATTTAAGAGTAGAACAACATCATCAAATTGATCGCTGTGATCATTTTTTTCAATACCTGCAACCATTTTTGAGTTATGGATGAAGTCATGTTGAGTCTTAATAAAGTTATGTTGATTTATGTGGCATGGGAAGCACTAATCATGTATTTTCAGGTAGCAGAAGATGGCATTAACGATCCATGACAAACTGAGATCATCCTGATGGTCGGTAACAGGAAGGACACCTGCGATTCCATGGAGGGTGCCAGAGAGTGCACCAAGGAAACGGGTTGGGTCCCAGTTACAGCTATATTATTAGATCAGGTGCACTGTGCTGAACCTTTTAATGATACCTGACAAAGTACTGACACCCTGGGCCCCTCAGAATCTCAGGGCCCGACTGCTTCCTGCAGAAATAATAAGTGAAATCATAGATTCTGTTGCATGTCCCACCAGAGAGGTGGATCCTCTGAACTGCAGTGGGCTTGGTGCAGGCTAGAGTGCAGAATCTAAGGAGTCTAAGACGGAGCCATAGTCAGAGAGTCGACACCAGGAGTAGAGTAACAAGTACTAGGCGACGAATCCAAAGGAGGCGAGACAAGAAAGTAATCCAAGAATGAAGCCCAGGTCCGGATTGGAGGAACAGTCATCCCCAAGGAACTGCCTCGAACTGCAGGCAATGTGCAAATAGGCCAACAGGACCGATGGGATTCAGGCAGATGGGATGACTTTGCAATCGGTTGCAGCAGAGTTACCAGAGCAGGGAGCATAGCATCCAGTTATCTGGCGCTGCGGCCATCCATGGAGATCGCTGATGGAACCTAAGAAGGTAAAAAACAGATCCCTATGATGCCGCTAGTTTGGGTATCGCACTTATAATTAGGTCGGAGTTTGTGGCGGGAGCATGGAAGGTAAAGTGTATCTGTATTCCACAAACATGCAACCGGTCCGAAGAGCGTCTCCCTGGTAATCAACAGTAAACCAATCCTTCAGTTGCTCTTTTCTCTCCATTATGGCTCCGTTGGGGCTTTCTCAACTCAATGCCCATCCATCAGTCGGACCTTAACTTCATATCATTCAGATGTAACTGAACGAGTTTTCAAGTCTTTCATAAGTTTATATTCTGAGTTGGGACTTCTGTGCAGACACTTTGTATCTGGACTCATATTTGATGCCTGCAGGCACTTTGTATCCGGACTCATATTTGGTGTCTGCAGACACTTTGTATCCGGACTCATATTTGGTGTCTGCAGACACTTTGTATCCGGACTCATATTTGATGTCTGCAGACACTTTGTATCCGGACTCATATTTGATGTCTGCAGACACTTTGTATCCGGACTCATATTTGATACCTGCAGACACTTTGTATCCGGACTCATATTTGATGTCTTCAGACACTTTGTATCCGGACTCATATTTGATGCCTGCAGACACTTTGTATCCGGACTCATATTTGATGCCTGCAGACACTTTGTATCCGGACTCATATTTGGTGCCTGCAGACACTTTGTATCCGGACTCATATTTGATGTCTGCAGACACTTTGTATCCGGACTCATATTTGATGCCTGCAGACACTTTGTATCCGGACTCATATTTGATGTCTGCAGACACTTTGTATCCGGACTCATATTTGATGTCTGCAGACACTTTGTATCCGGACTCATATTTGATGCCTGCAGACACTTTGTATCCGGACTCATATTTGATGCCTTCCGTGACCGCTGTGACTCATTTTCACACAGTTGTCATAATGTAACCGACCTCTACTGAACTTGTTACATCTCCTCATAGTGAGATCACAGCCAGCTTGTAACTTGTCATTGTGGCCGTCTGTCTCACCGCGTCACCATGGAAGCTCTCAGAGTGCTAGAAGAGCTCTACAGAATACTCCGGAATGGCGGATGTGAAGGAACTAGAAAAGGTTGTCCAGGATTAGGATAAAGGCTCTGCGCCAGTGTGGTTCATGGGCTGTTTCTAGCATTCTCTCAGCCTCTTCCATGGACTGGCACTCTTTCTGGGTCTCTACCCCTATGCCCCCAGATGCACTTAGAGATGACCATGTGGGCCTCGCTGTACACTACCCCATGCCACCAAGGACTGGACTGATACACCCCAGGGACAACCCGGTGTCTGCAGTGCACTGACTATAATGCCTCTGCTGCAGTGTCCCTATAGTAACCCGGCCGCACTGTACCCGGCATACATGTGCCGCCACCATTATCCGATTGTGTTTAATCCTTTGCATGTATAACAAACAGTTAAAGGCCTCTTTATTACAGCTCCAGCTCTCTCATAATTGGCGCCCCCTGTGCGGTAATTCTCCCCGTGACCCCGGAGTGCGGTATACAATCACGTGACAAGCTTTCCGTGGATCAGTTTCAGTGTGAATCCACATTAGATGGAAGATCCAGCGATCGGAGTGACTTCCAACGCAGCCGGTCATCGGTGCTGGACTAGCCGGGGGCTCACCGCCAACCGCAGGGGGTTCTTGTGTAACAGTGTGGAGAGTATACTGAGAATGGCGCGATCGAGGAAAACATCCAGCGAAAGGGGATCCTGTACATTTTCCTCTCCTCTACAACCACACTGGAGAGGGAAACAGCGCTGGGAGACGCACAAATTTCCAGAGGCGAATATACTAGATCGGTTTTGCACTTTTTACAGGTTTTCCTGCCTTTTTGAAAAAATACGGATTAACTCCTTTAACGCCATTCAAAAAGCAGATAATTTTAGGGCGTCGGAGCTGCAGTAACTTCAATAGCGTGACACATTAGTGTTCCTAACTCTGCGCACCACACATGAATTGGTGCTCATGAGTCAGGTGGGGATGGTCAGTAGTCCAGGAACTGTGGATACACGTAACCTGATAAATGAAGCGTGCTTCATCCATCACAAAGTACACCAATGACTCTAAAAGGCCTCTGGTACTCCTAGTCAGCGACTACATGCAGTCATTTACATGCTTATCTTTGTCGCGCTTTCAGTTTCTGCCCACGTTATTCAATACGGTTTCATGTTCGGAGATTTCAGCTCTGGCTGGGGAGCGGTGCCAGACGGGATGCGTGGATACTGGGCTTTTTTTTAAAAATTAGATACAAGGGGATGTTGGGGGCCATTATTGCTGAAAATGAAACATTATCAATAAAAGGGGCATTACTTCTAATAGGGTATTACTGAGTGGGGACAAAAGGCATTATTGATAAGTAGGGGCATTTTTACTGCATGAGGGTCACTATAAGCAGCACTTACTGTGTGGTGCCAACAGGAAGCACATAGGTGGAGACAGTACTACTGCATGTGGCACCACAGGTGGCATTATTACTATCTTGGGTACTACTGAAGGGGGTATTACATAAAGGTGTAGATAACATAAGAAGAGAAGTCGTGGCCGAGAGAACTTGTCATGGAGGCCTGGGCTGGATGCAGAAGAAAAGAGAAACTCTAGCTGGAGAGTCCAGCCACAGAGGACGTCACCTGTGATCACTGGATATATCGGTACTGTACTGACTTCTATAATCTGCAGAGCTCCTGTGCAGTGCCGGTAACTACTGTTATATGGTCACTGAATGCGCTGCTGCAGATTTACTGCCACATGTGACTGCAAAAGGGGTCACTAAGATTCCATCAGGCAAGCGCCACATAAACCTGGAGCCGGCCTTGCCCATAGTAACCAATCACAGCACAGCTTTCATTTGATATAAGAATGATGTAAAATGAAAGGGCTACTGCCTCCTCCAATGAGAGTGTGGTGCCAGGAAAGGAAGTGGGCTACTATTCCATGGCCCACCCTGTATAAGAAGAGTGTGAGGCCTCCAGCATACAGCTGTCCTACAGTGTTACTTGTTGGGTCAGTGAGATATTGGGGTCACTTACAGTCACCCCTAAATTCTCAGGTTTGCACTAAAGTTAAAATCTAATTGTGGGAAGCTCTGGGCTGCGGGTTCCGTCGCTGAGCGTTAGATGCGACTCACTGATGAGGTCATCGCTCTTAGAGTGCAGAACGGCGCGTTACATGACGGTTCTCAGAAAATATATGGATTTCTTCTCATAATCACTGATGAGAAGATAAACAGTGAAGCCGCCGCCTCGGGCTGCCACTGCCGTCCACAGGGGCCGGTCACATCCTCTTTTGTAAATGGGGACAGGGGCGCATACAGCACAGTGCTGGTCACTGCCCGGGCACACAGCTCTGAGGGTAACGGCCGCTGTGAATCACAGAACCAGCAGCCTATACTGTAGGAGACCCTCTGAGTCAGCGGATTCCTCGCCGCCGTTATCAAGATGTCACAATAACTCTAAAGCCGTTTATATGCTTGATACCGCATGCTGCCTGCAGTCACAGACACAGCCGGAGCTGTAATCATGAGGAAGCTCTCAGCTTTGTGCTGAAGATATTTCCGGGGATTGTAGGCTGCTGAGCCCGTGTATCTAAGCCAAGCATGTGTGATACTGTCACAGAGAACTGCAGAGTACTATACCAGCCTAGAGGGTACATACACTAAAAACAGTCCAAGCCTTACTTGGTCCGATCACCTTTGCTATTGGGTGGTGAAAACCTGTGAAAGAAGAACTGTACTCAATGACTCAACCAGCAGAATTTTGAGCACAGCTCTGGAGTATAATACAGGATCAGGACAGGATAAGTAATGTGTGTACACAGTGACTCCACCAGCAGAATAGTGGGTGCAGCTCTGGAGAAGGTTGGGTGTGTGAGAGCTCTGCAGGATCCAGGGTGTGGTCACCAGTTAGTGCAAAACCTACCCAGCAAAGTCTTCAGGTGCTGGGCTTGCTCCAGCCATGGAGTCCCGGACCTCCTCCCTCCGACTTCGGCCAGGGGAAGGGAGGACTGCACCCCAGTAGGGGAGAAAATCTTGTCAGAGAGGCAGCAATGTCAACCTGACTCCCATGGAGGAGCCAAAGAGGACCCAAAGAGGACCCGCAGCCAGAGGAAGAAAGAGGAGGATCATGCGGCAAAACAACATTTTCAGGCAAGTTGGGCTGATCGCAGGGAGGGCGAGTCTGTAACGGATGTGGCATCACGCATTGCCAAGTACATGAAGGACTTTGGGCATGTTGGGAGGCAGCTGAATAAATATAGGCAGGAGCTGCACACTGCCCGCTATGATGCGGAGAGGACCAGATCCCGTACTAGAAAATTAGCCATATCGCGGCAGATTAAAACCTGTGAGGAGGCCATTGACTTTTATGAGGAAGAAAGGAAAAGGATCCTGCAAACAAGTGGACCTTTCAAAGAGAAGCTCTTGAACGATGAAAGGTTCAGCAAAATGGTGTCAGTGAGCAGCCGTGGCATTAAAGAGCGCTCTGCCAGGAGCTCAAGCAGCAGCTCAGGAGAATCCGTTGGTGCTCAGGATGGGCGAGCAGGGTGTTCTGGTGGGCGGCAATCGTCACTGCCAGGTGGGACTATGGGGCCCAGCATCCCAGCTGAACAGGTCAGTCTGCCCCACACGTCGGGCGAGTCTGACCTGGAGGACTCTGATGACAGCTGCAGCAGCAGTGGAGAGGGGGGCGCTGATAATGCGGCAGATCCAGCTGCAAGAGTCCCCAGAAAGGCTGCAGTCCTGCTATTTTGGAAAAGATCTGTCCCCGGAAACATCTAGCAAGAAGAAAAGGAAAAAGGAAAAAACATATATGCAGGAGAAGTTTATTTATGTCACCAAGCACTCTGGTTTGGCCGCAAAGTCAGACCAGGGTGGTAACCCTGAGCTCCTAGAACCGGGCTCTGTGGTGGGTCCGGTGCAGGGGACTGGGGAAGAGAGGGTTAATGCGGCCAAAAACCCCAAGCCCGCTTGTGCTAGTAGTGGAAATGAAGGAGTAAAGGAGGTAGAGAAGAGCGTTGGGAAAGCGAAGGGTCGCAGCCAGTCCAGAGGTGCTGGCGATGTTGGTCACGTTCCAGTGGGAGGCACCAGGTCCCACCTGTGGTGGCTTAGCTGCCCCCCTGTGTCCCTAAAGCGCCTTTCAGGTGCAGAGGGGGCGCAGTGGGTGGTGGCCGGGTCTGCCGATCCTCCCACCCATGGTAAACAACCGCCTGTTGTGCGATATAAAGTTGAAGGAACTACAACTCCCAGAGTGGCTAAGGTGGGTGGAGCTACAGCCACCAAAACCAAGAGAAGTGTTGAAGGGCCAGACACGGAAGCTGCTGGAGTGCATCTTCAGCCACCCACCAGAGGTGCCATGGACTTGCCCTCTGGGCAGAAAGAGAAAAATAAGGGTAAAGGTAAAATGGGTCCTGGTCCAGCAGCTAATGGAGATATGAGTGTGATAATGCATGCGGCTGTTGGTACCCCTATTGCCCCTGCGCCTGTGGGGGCCCTGGGAACTCCAGGTGTCCCCGATTCCCTGGTTAGTATTTCATCTTGTGTACAGGTGGGTGGGGCTTCGGAGGGTAGTCAGGGGGTGGGTCAGGATCCAGTTGCCCCTCCAGCGGCGACAACATCTGGTAGAAGTTATGCCAGTGTCGCCGCTGGAGGGGGGAGGCATCCTCCTTGTCTTTGGGCTCTGGGAACGGCATTTAGCAGCAGCACCTCCTGGAGGCCTTGAGGAGAGGGGAGAGCTCGATGAAGGTAGGGGGTAGAGTAGTGGATTTGTCTCTATGGATAGAGAGACATGGACTCGGTGCCTTCCGAGAGCAGAGGGGAGAGACCGTATGGTCCCTGCCAACAACCGGGCAGGACCTTGGCCGTAGGAATGTGGCCCGTCTTCCGTGGAGAGCAATGACGTATGCCCCTCAAGGAGTAAGGTGGTAGAGCTTCTGCTGAAGATGGGGTTCAGGGCGAATGACATCTATGCCCTGATCCATCCTTACGGCACGTCTGAGTTTGACATCAGTTTTGTTCGCCCAGAGGGCCTTGAGCTCTTTTGGGGGAACTACGAGTTGATGAAGGACAAGCCCGGCTGGCGCGGTTTCACTGCACAAGTGGTAACCCACCAGACTGCAGTCAAGAGAGTGACCGTTTTGACTCATAACGAGCCCCTTTTTTGTTACGATATTATGACTTGGCTAAGTCGTTATGGCGAGGTGGTAGACATGCCCAATAAGAACCGGGACGAACATGGCATCTGGTCTGGAGCCTGGACGTTTATGGTGAAACTAAAGCGTTCGGGGAACTCGGTGGCCCACATACCATCTACGGCCTTCCTCGGCCGGGATCGTATCTTGGCCTTCTACCAGGGGCAACAAAAGCTTTGTCACAAGTGCGGCGACCCCACACACTTGAGTGCCGCCTGTAAAGTCATCAAGTGCGCTCTGTGTTGCGAGGTAGGTCATCTTGCAGCATCTTGTGCAGAGATTAGGTGTCACCTGTGTGGTGACCTCGGTCACCCATTCAGTCGCTGTCCACCCTCTTTCGCCAATGCGGTTGTCGCCCCAGCGGAGGAGAGCCGTGAGGTTGCCTCTGCGGGAGAGGGGACCAGCAGAGGCGATGGAGCCCAGGAGCCAAGAGGAAAAAGCATGCTGGAGCTGCCAAGCTGAGGCGCCAAGAAAAGCGCAGAAGGAGCAGGGAGCTGGTGGAAAACCAGGTGTCAGGTGGGTCAATGCTGGCCTCTGCTCCGGATGCAAGTCATGTAGCTGAGGCCCCAGGGGACAGGGAATTGGATGAGGAGGTCAGGAGGATCCAAAGGGAGGAGGCTGCCACTTCTTCAGATTCCTCCCACTATACAAGTGTGGGTGAGGATGACAAGGAGTGGCGAAAGAAAAAATGCAAGCAGGGCACTGGGAAAGGAAAAACGAGGGAAAGGAAAACTTTTCCTACAAGAGGCCAGAGGCAGGAAGGTAATCCCAACTCTCCTCCTGTCGAGCTCTCCAATAGGTTCCAAACTCTCTCCTCTTCTTCGGAGGAGGCAGACAGTGAGGTGCCTAGGACAAAGGTGAGGCCAACAGGGGGCGCTGAGTCTTCCTCTTGTGAGGGTTCAGTAACCTCCAAGGGGAGGGCTGGCCTGGAGCCCGGCGGCAAGGAGGACAGGGTCAAGGAGCCCCTTTCTATGGACCTTTCAATTAGCAAAAAACGTGGCAAGGGGTCATCCTCAGACCCTGAGGAGAAGGGGGGTGGGAAGAAGAAAGCCATCTAACTTGATCACCAAAGATGGCGGCACCTGCTCCGTTGACACTGGCATCCATTAATGTTGCCAGCATTAAATCTGATATGGCTAGATTTGCGGCCTTTGATTTTCTCGGCCGCGTTGAAGCCGACATTTTCTTTTTGCTAGAGACCAGGCTGCCAAATTTGGAGTAAGCAAAAAACAAAAAGATCCAGCGCTCCAGAAAGATTCCCTTTAAACTCAAATAATAAGGGATTTACAAAATAAAAGATAACTTTTATTAACAAATATGTCCGACGCGTTTCGTCGCATTAAAGCGTCTTTTTCAAGTGACATGTAAACATATTTCTCATCCTTTTATACATATATTGAATCTTACCCACCCAATCATCTCTGCATATGCTCTGTGTAGTAGCCTGAAGCGCCGATTCGTAACTTCCGGCCAACGGAGGATCGCATTGAGAACTTCCGGTTCACAGTTACTACTTCCGGATTACCTCTATGGAGATTCTTATCAACAAAATGACGTGCGGACGTGCCGGTCATGTGACTATTATGGCCACATGATCACACTCCGTCCCGACGTCATCACGCTCAGGATGTTCTCCTCAGCAACCTGACGTGTGGACGTTCCGGTCACGTGACTACCAAGGCCACATGATCAAACTCCGTCCCCACGTCATAACACACAGGATACAACCGTATAGTACTGGTCTGGAGGGTGCCCAAAAATAAATCAAGTTAACATATACCTTCCCATTCTTCCTATGCAACTCGACATTATACATTAATACAAAACTACATTATTCAATTCTTATATATCTAACTATTAACCACATAAATCCCATTACTATCAATACATTTCTACTACATAAAAAAAAAAAAATATATATATATATGCATATATACACATAGCCATGAATATATACATACATATACACACATTCCTACTACATTAAAAAATTGATTTATTTTTATAGTTTTAATATACTTCCCTTGTATACAAGCCATGATTGTTATACTGAGATAATTTTGGTGCATGTCGGAGGAATGCGTTCCATTCCCATGGTAACGCACCCTCCAGACCAGTACTATACGGTTGTATCCTGTGTGTTATGACGTGGGGACGGAGTTTGATCATGTGGCCTTGGTAGTCACGTGACCGGAACGTCCACACGTCAGGTTGCTGAGGAGAACATCCTGAGCGTGATGACGTCGGGACGGAGTGTGATCATGTGGCCATAATAGTCACATGACCGGCACGTCCGCACGTCATTTTGTTGATAAGAATCTCCATAGAGGTAATCCGGAAGTAGTAACTGTGAACCGGAAGTTCTCAATGCGATCCTCCGTTGGCCGGAAGTTACGAATCGGCGCTTCAGGCTACTACACAGAGCATATGCAGAGATGATTGGGTGGGTAAGATTCAATATATGTATAAAAGGATGAGAAATATGTTTACATGTCACTTGAAAAAGTCGCTTTAATGCGACGAAACGCGTCGGACATATTTGTTAATAAAAGTTATCTTTTATTTTGTAAATCCCTTATTATTTGAGTTTAAAGGGAATCTTTCTGGAGCGCTGGATCTTTTTGTTTTTTGCTTACTCCATTTATGCTTAGTCGCACCCTGTCACAGGGGTGTGACAGATCCCTGCTTGCTCTATTTGGCATTTGGCTTCCTGATCGTTTGATTGGTGAAAGGTGATTGCAGCATTTATACAACGTGTACCAGGACGTGGAGGTGTTAGGTGGAGGGCCCCTTTATAGTGGTCCATCCACCTACACCGGGTAAGTCCCCAGTTTTTTCTACTGTCTACATTTTGGAAATTGTACTTCAGCGGGTGGAGCGCCGTCCCTTATTGTTTTTTCAGGCTGCCAAATTTGGCAGCTATGCATAAGACAAGGAGAGAATGGAGGTCTGGTCCATCTTACTGGTCTCTTGCGGCCGAGCCATATAGCGGAGTGGCGGTTCTTTTTACCGCAGCGGTTGAATGCCGACGGGTTATGGAGTTAGAAATAGGGAGGTGCCTGATCCTGGATGTTCTCATGAAGGGACAAGAGCTTCGGCTAATCAACATCTACGGTCCCCAAAACCAAGAGGGACCGCAAGGATCTCTTTATGAGGATCAAGCCGTACCTTTTTACCAGTCGGCAGGTGATCTTTGGGGGTGGCTTTAACGCAGTCACGGGGACCCGTGACAGGGGAGGCTCCCTAGGCAAGCTGACTTATGATAGCGTCACGCTTAATAGCATAGCTAGCGAAGCTCGCCTGGTGGATGTCCACATCCGGCACACCCCAGGCCACGCGGAGTTCACCCATTATAGAGGCGAGAGCAGGTCTTCCTCCTGGAGGAAGCAGAGATAAGACAGTCCCTTGAGGATTTTCTGCAGAGCCAGGTACCATTACTGGATCTTTGTAGCAGTAAGTCAGAGTGGTGAGAGATGTTCAAGACCAGGGCGGCGAGGTTCTTCCGCCAGCTCTCTAGCCTCAGGAGCCTGAGTAAGTACCGTCTTTATCAGGGCCTGAGGAGGAAACTCGAACATCTTGTCTCGACTGGAGGTAGCCGCGAGGAGATCTCCAGAGTGAAGTCTTTGCTCAAAGGGTGCCAGTATAATAGGCATGCATCTTTGGTTTTTGAGAGGGACTTCGGGAAGTACCACTCGCCCGACCCTTACAGAAACTGCAAGATGTCAGTGAATCATAAAGTTGTCACCGGACTGATCGACAGTACAGGATGTCTGAACAGGTCCAAATCAGGGATTCTGGAAGTCGTCAGATCCTTCTACTCGCACCTTTGGGGAAAGAGGGATCTAGATCGAGATGTGATGTCGGCTTTCCTGGCTGAAGCTGTTCCTGAGCCAGGGGATGACCTCTCCCTTAATGTTTTGACGGAGGAGATGAAGGTAGAGGAAGTTAAACTGGCAATTGATGGGTTTGGGCTCAAAAAATCGCCAGGACAGGATGGCCTAACATCCAAGTATTATAAGACCTTCAAGGATGCCTTGAGTCCCCTCTTGACTGAGGTATTCAATGAGTGTCTTTCCTCGGGCACTCTGCGTAGGTCAATGAGGAGGTCAGCTCTGATCCTTCTGTCAAAGGGTAAAGACTTGAGCCGTATTGAGAACTGCGCTTCTCAATACGGACAGGAAGGTTCTGGCAAAAGTGCTGTTTAATCGGCTGGTCAAGTTTGCAACCTGGCTCCTCTCGGGGGGCCCAGCATTGCTCTGTTCCAGGCTGTAGCACCTTTAGTGCTGTTCTCTGTGTCCGGGAGGCAGTGGAGCAGGGTAGGGCTGGTCACTGGGAGGGGTACTTGCTGTCCTTGGATCAGGCCAAAGCGTTTGATCGGGTTAACCACGAGTACCTCTGGTCTGTTCTTCTGAGGTATGGCCTGCCAGTGGGGTTTGTCAATTGGCTCAGGACATTGTATGCGGGAGCTGAGACTTTCCCGCTAGTGAATGGTTATGCCGGCCACCCATTTGAGGTTGGGTCTGGCGTCCGTCAGGGTTGTCCTCTGAGCCCCTTGCTGTACGTGTTTGCCATTGATCCTTTCCTTAGGAGGATTGATGGTGGGCCTATGGCGGGGGCCGGGATGGATTGGGCGGTGCCGGAAGCCACCCTCAGGGTGGCAGCGTATGCTGATGACGTCACCATCTTTGTTTCCTTGAGGGGGAGGCAGAGTACGCGATGGCGGAGGTGGATCGCAACTGGGATAAGTGCGAAAGTCTCTGGTTAGGAAGGGGAGATCCTACTTTTGGTCTCCCGGACACCCTTCAGTGCCCCAGGACTCGGCTAAAGTTCTCGGCATCAAATTTGGCCTGGGAGATTACCCCATGCAAAATTGGGTGGTCAGGCTTGATGGTGCCACTCAGAAGGTGGCCCAGTGGAAGGGTTGGTATTCATCTACCTGGGCAGTGTATGCATGTTGCCAGAGCCTCTCTGGACTTGGGTCTACAACCTGTTCTTCCTAATGTTGTGGGGGAATAGGTTGAACCTAATTAGGAGAGATGTTACGTACTGCACGAGGAGACTAGGGGGGTTATCTATGGTCAACCTCGTGGTGTTTCTCGTAAACACCTTTGTTAAGATCAATATAGGCAACCTCTGACAAGAGAGGGCTCCTCCGTGGGTATTCTCCTGTAGGGGATGGCTTCAGCCTTTCTTCCAGGAATGGGAGACAGGAGGGCGAGTGAAGGACCTTTGCACGCTGCACGGGCATCTTCCGGCTTACACTACCTTGGCTCTGAAGGTGATATGTCGGTGGGGTCTGGGGATGTGGGAAATCAGGACTCTGTCGAGGAAGCTCCTCGACAAGAGGGGTCTGTTGACCCATTTCCAGAAGCCTCTGGCGCTCAAGGACTGCCCAAGTCGGGATCTCGTGGTAGGGTTGCGTTTATTGAATTCTGACAGGATCCCCTTGAAGTTTTGGGACTTGACTTGGCGCTGTTTCCACGGGAGACTGTATGTGACGGGGAACTTGAAGAGCAGGCCACTGGTGGATAGGGGTTGTCCCCGCTGGGAGTGCAGCAACGTGCTGGAAAGCATGGAGCATTTCCTGCTTCAGTGCCCCTTCAATACAGAGGTGTACAATCAAGTGGGAGCCTCCATTGGTTGGCCCAGGTTGGCACGCCTCTCGTATGCGGAATGGGTCTATGGGGCATTCAGGAACCTTGGTGGCAGGGACCGGTGCACTTTATTCTTAGTCAGCCTAGTGGTCAGGTTTCACATTTGGAATGCACAGTGTTTAGTGTCGACGGAAGAGAAAATCCTCCCCGTGGATGAGGTGAATAGAAACATCCTGGGTGACCTGGTGAAGGTGCGCTCTCTGGATTATGAGAGGTTGGGCACGACTAAGGCCTCTCTCCTATGGAGAGGGTTTGTCTTTCGTTAGGGACAGTCTTCTTATTGTTAGGGTCTTTATAGGGACAGAATAGGGAGAGGTAGGGGCAGTTTCTCTGAGGGTAAGTTTTAGGGAAGGAGTAGGGACATTGTAGGGTCAGATTAACTATAGGGATAGTTTTTCTCTATTTGGTCGGTGCCCGGCTTATCATATCCAGTCCTTGTGGAGGGCTGAGTGTGGCACTAGTAGAGTTTTGTTTTCGGTCAAAGATCAGGTATGTACGGTAACTGAACCTTAGGCTTTCGGGTACTAATATGTAATGTTGGTTTGTAGTTATGTAATATGAGATGTTATATGTTTTGTTTTGTATATAGGGTTAGGGGTTATAGATGGGTTGGGTGGGGGTTTATTGGGGGGAGGGGGGATATATGCCTTAGCCGTAGCTTGATACGTCCCGGACAGTGAACACTGGGCACGGACTGTTGGTGCGGTGGGCAGGGCGTGTAATATGGTGCAGCTTGGCTCGTCCTGGGCATAGACATTGAGCACGGACTTGGGATGCAGGCGTGGCTCCCAGGCTGCACCGTAGGTGTCTGTGTGGGGTGTGTGGTGGTTTGGTCTAATTATAGGGTTAGTTTAGGATTTAGTGAGGTTTTATTCTTTAGGTGGTGGGCATTACAAAAAATTTAAAAAAAAGTATTGAGTGGTGGTTGTTATTATTATTACTTTTGTTATGGATATTGTTAGTATTATTATTATATAATTGTTTTGGCTGGAATTTCGGTTATTAGTCATATTTTCTTTCTTCTTTTTTGGGATTTCAGGCTGGATCCTGTGAGTTAGGGATGTTTTCTCACATGCGGGTATATTGTTATATGTAGTATGTAGTGTATATGTATTGGTGAGGATGAGTGAGTGTAGTTTTGGAGTGCAGGTTGGTGCAGTGTGCTGTATATATTATTTGGACCAGATGGACCTTTTGCTTTTGTCCCCTTTGTCCTGCAGTAAGGCAAAGTACAGATAATATAGGTGATCATTTGTTTTGGTTTTATGTCTTATGCCAAGTGAGCGATATTTATGTTCTGTTTATTGTTATGTTTTTCACTTTTATAATAAAAAGATCTACAGGATGTAACTCAGGAGCAGTACAGGATAAGTAATGTATGTACACAGTGACTCCACCAGCAGAATAGCGAGTGCAGCTCTGGAGTATAATACAGGATGTAACTCAGGATCAGTACAGGATAAGTAATGTATGTACACAGTGACTCCACCAGCAGAATAGTGAGTGCAGCTCTGGGGTATAATACAGATGTAACTCAGGTCAGTACAGGATAAGTAATGTATGTACACAGTGACTCCACCAGCAGAATAGCGAGTGCAGCTCTGGAGTATAATACAGGATGTAACTCAGGATCAGTACAGGATAAGTAATGTATGTACACAGTGACTCCACCAGCAGAATAGTGAGCGCAGCTCTGGGGTATAATACAGGATGTAACTCAGGAGCAGTACAGGATAAGTAATGTATGTACACAGTGACTCCACCAGCAGAATAGTGAGCGCAGCTCTGGAGTATAATACAGGATGTAACTCAGGATCAGTACAGGATAAGTAATGTATGTATACAGTGACTCCACCAGCAGAATAGTGAGTGCAGCTCTGGGGTATAATACAGGATGTAACTCAGGAGCAGTACAGGATAAGTAATGTATGTACACAGTGACTCCACCAGCAGAATAGTGAGTGCAGCTCTGAAGTATAATACAGGATGTAACTCAGGATCAGTACAGGATAAGTAATGTATGTATACAGTGACTCCACCAGCAGAATAGTGAGCGCAGCTCTGGAGTATAATACAGGATGTAACTCAGGATCAGTACAGGATAAGTCATGTATGTACACAGTGACTCCACCAGCAGAATAGTGAGTGCAGCTCTGGGGTATAATACAGGATGTAACTCAGGAGCAGTACAGGATAAGTAATGTATGTACACAGTGACTCCACCAGCAGAATAGTGAGTGCAGCTCTGCAGTATAATACAGGATGTAACTCAGGATCAGTACAGGATAAGTAATGTATGTACACAGTGACTCCGCCAGCAGAATAGTGAGTGCAGCTCTGGAGTATAATACTGGATGTAACTCAGGATCAGTACAGGATAAGTAATGTATGTATACAGTGACTCCACCAGCAGAATAGTGAGTGCAGCTCTGCAGTATAATACAGGATGTAACTCAGGATCAGTACAGGATAAGTAATGTATGTATACAGTGACTCCACCAGCAGAATAATGAGTGCAGCTCTGGAGTAGGGTGTGTGCTGGTGAAGCTCTGCAAGTTACAGGGTGTGGTCGGTGAAGGAGGTTTTGATTGAGCTTGGATCCCAGGGAAGGTGCAACTTTCTGGGCTTCTCTGGAGATGGAGTCTCACACCTCCTCCCCCCGGGCCACTCGGGGGGATGGAGGGAAGTGATGGCAGTGGCAGCATCAGCGACTTCAGGAAAAACTTTGCCACTGGTGCCAGAAAAGCCAGCAGCGCGCAGGAAGGCAGGAGCTGCAGACGGAGGTAAGAAGAGACTGGGTCCGGGTCGTGGCTGCAGCAGCGTGCCCCCGCTTGTCAGCACGGCGGCTTCCGACAGCAGCGGGAGCGAGATTGTTACCCGCAGACGAGGAGGTGAGCCACAGACACCGGTAAGCATGGGAATGTGGAGTGACAAATAGAAGGAGGAATCCATGATTGAGCTGGCCTCCCGGCTGGCTAAGAATATCAATGACTACAACTTTGCAGGGAAAATGTTGGTCATGCAAAATGGGAAACTGTGCGATGCCAAGCTGGTCATGGAGCAAAAAGCCTCAAAAGACAAAAAGGCAGAAGCCAGGACAGCAAGGAAAAAGTGTAAGGACTGCATTAAGATGTGGGAAGAAGTGAGGGCAAAAATACTAGAGGAGAGCGGGCGCTTTAAGGAAAAGATACTAAACGACGACCGGTTTGCTAAGATGGCGGCAAGGCGCAGTGGCCACGAGCAAACGGAGACAAGCGATGGTGACGCCTCAGATGAAGAGTTATACGAGGATGTGCAGGAGACCCTGGGGGAGCAGCCGGTGTGCTCACAAGAACTAGCAGCAACTCCCAGTAGCACTACAAGCACCAGAAACATGCTGCCTGAGGAGATTGTGCTGCCATCTACCTCAGGGGAATCTGAGGTGGAGGGAAGAACGGGAAGGCTACAAATAAAGAAGACCCCACAGCCGGAAGTCTCTGTACATATAGGGGGTTTTATGTTTGGCGACGAGTTGCCAGAGCAGGACACGGAGATAAAGAAAAAGAAACCAGAGAAGCTGCAGGAAAAGCTCGTGTTTGTTTCAGTTCCTGGGAGCGCTGGTCTGGCTGCAAAGTCGGATCAGAGTTCTGACCCCAAAAGCCCTCCTGGCTCGGGCTCTGTGGTGGACCTGGAGCAGGGAGTTGGGGAGAAAAGGGCCCAGCTGGTCAGACCCCCTGTCCCTGTGTTAGTCGGTAACAGGAGCAAGGAGGTCAGTAAGAAAGGTGCAGTAAAGGCCAGTACAGATGCAGGTCGCGGTAACAGCAAGGAGGGTGGCAGCGGTGCCACTAATGCAGCAAGTGCTGCCTGTGATGCGGAGGGGGCTGCAGACCTAAAATCTGGGGTCTCCCACAATCTGGGAGCAAGTCAGGCCGGATCCCGCGCCTCCAGTGATGCGGAGGCAAAAAAGAAAAAAGTAAAAAGTAAGAACACAAGCAAAAATCCAGAGGTGTTGCCATCTAAGGGCGAGCACCCACTGGCGTTTGCGTTTTCCGCGGGGAAAAAACGCAGCGTTTTCGCCGCGTTTCCCGTGATTTTTCCGCGCGTTTTTCGCGGCGTTTTTCGCGGCGTTTTCACGGCTTTTCCATTAATTTCCATTGACTTTCATGGGTGCATTAGGAGAAAAATAAGGACACATATGCAACTGACAGTTCCTATGTTAAAAACGCAAACGCAACGCAAAAAAAACGCCAGTGGACAGGAACACATGTTATCTCTATGCCTGTGCAGGAAAAACGCAAAACGCAAAACGCAGGTAAAAAAACGCCAGTGGGTGCTCGCCCTTACTCTGGAGAGGCCAGGACCCAAGGACCACATGATCTGAGGAAAAAAGTGGTAGATCCGGGTATGGATGTGCGAGAGCGTGTGGTGGATGTGAGGGACAACGCCGAGAGTACAAGTTTCTCTGCAGTTGCTGGGCCTTCGGGCACCTCGGGTACCCCTGGCAGCCAGGGATCTGGAGGCCCAGGAGATAAGGTGGTTAGGCCAGAGGGGTCACTGGGTCCAGTCGCCCCTCCAGCGGCGACAACAACTGGTAGGAGTTATGCCAGTGTCGCCGCTGGAGGGAGTGGGTCCTCCTTGTCTCCAGGCTCTAGAGAGGGCGTTTTGCAACAGCGTCTCCTGGAGGCTTTACGGAAGGGGAGAGTACAATCACAGTTAGAGGAAGAGAGGTGGACCTATCTCTCTGGAAAGAGAGACATGGCTTGGGTGCCTTCCGAGAGCAAAGGGGGGAGACCGTATGGTCCCTACCGACACCCGGGCAGGACGCAGGTCGTAGGAATGTGGTCCGTCTTCGTTGGAGAGGCAATGATACATGTCCCCCAAGGGCGAGGGTAGTGGAGCTTCTGCTGAAGATGGGCTTCAGGGTGGTTGACATCTTTGCCCTGATCCATCCTTACGGCACGTCTGAGTTTGACATCAGTTTCGTTCGCCCAGAGGGTCTGGAAATCTTCTGGGGGAATTACGAGCTGGTGAAAAACGAGCCCGGCTGGCGAGACTTTGCCGTCCAGCTGGTGTCTCACCAGACTGAGATCAAGAACGTAACCGTTTTGACTCGTAACGAGTCACTTTCTTGCTTTGACATTATGACGTGGCTCAGTAGGTACGGAGAGGTGACGAAGATGCCCAAAAAGAACCGGGATGAGCACGGCATATGGTCCGGGGTCTGGACGTTCATGGTCAAGCTGAAGCGTTCAGGAACTTCAGTGGCTCACATACCATCTGCAGCCTTCCTTGGCAGGGATCGTATCCTGGCCTTTTACCAGGGGCAGCCGAAGCTCTGCCACAGGTGCGGCGACCCCTCACACTTGAGTGCTGCTTGTAAGACCTTGAAGTGCGCTCTGTGTGGGGGTCTGGGCCATCTAGCCGCCTCCTGTGCAGAGATTAGGTGAAACCTGTGTGGTGACCTCGGTCACCCATTTAGCCGCTGTCCACGCTCCTTTGCCAATGTGGTTTCAGCCCCTATGGATGGGGGTCATGATGTGGCCTCCGGGGGTGAGGGGACCAGCAGACGTAAGGAGCTCAGGAGCCAGGGAAGAACTGGCAAAAGGCGCCTGCTGAGCAGAGGCATCAGGAGAAACGCAGACGGAGCAGGGAGCTGATAGGTTCGATTGTGGCCCCTGTTTCAGAAGCAAATCTTGCGGCTGAGGCAAAGAGGGACAGCGAGTTAGATGAGGAGGACAGGAGGATCCAGAGGGAGGAGACCAACTCTGCAGATTCCTCCCACTATGAAAGTGTGGATGAGGAAGGCAAGAGGTGGTTAGAAAAAAGGCGTAACCTAGGTGCCACGAGGAGGAAACGAAGGGGGGATTCAAGATCTTCTCCCACCCTGGGCCAAGTACTGGAAGGAAAAGCCTGCTCACTAGAGATGAGCGAGCACCAAAATGCTTGGGTGCTCGTTACTCGAGATGAAATTTTCGCGATGCTCGAGGTTTTGTTTCGAGTAACGAACCCCATTGAAGTCAATGGGCGACCCGAGCATTTTTGTATATCGCCGATGCTCACTAAGGTTTTCATTTGTGCAAATCTGGGCAATTCAAGAAAGTGATGGGAACGACACAGCAACCGATAGGGCAGGTGAGGGGGCTACATGTTGGGCTGCATCTCAAGTTCCCAGGTCCCACTATTAAGCCACAATAGCGGCAAGAGTGCCCCCCCCCCCAACAATTTTTACTTCTGAAAAACCCTCATTACCAAGGCATACCTTAGGTAAGCACCACACTACCTCCAACAAAGCACAATCACTGCCTGCATGACACTCCACTGCCACTTCTCCTGGGTTACATGCTGCCCAACCCCCCCCCCGCACGACCCAGTGTCCACAGCACACACCAAAGTGTCCCTGCGCAGCCTTCAGCTGCCCTCATGCTACACGCTGGCCTCGAAGCCACACCACCCTCATGCCTATTTATAAGTGCGTCTGCCATGAGGAGGAACCGCAGGCACACACTGCAGAGGGTTGGCACGGCCAGGCAGTGACCCTTTTTAAAAGGGGCGGGGCGATAGCCCACAATGCTGTACAGAAGCAATGAGAAATCCAATCCTGTGCCAGCTCCATCAGGAGCTGCACACGTGGGCATAGCAATGGGGAGCCCATGTGCCACACACTATTCATTCTGTCAAGGTGTCTGCATGCCCCAGTCAGACCGGGGTTTTTAATAAATAGTCACAGGCAGGTACAACTCCGCAATGGGAATTCCGTGTGCACCTACAGCATGGGTGGCTCCCTGGAACCCATCGGCTGTACATAAATGTATCCCATTGCAGTGCCCAGCACAGGTGAGGTAACGTCAGGTTTAATGCAGGTGGGCTTCGGCCCACACTGCATGCCCCAGTCAGACTGGGGTTCTTTAGAAGTGGACACATGCAGTTACAACTCCGTGTGGACCGACAGCATGGGTGGCTCCCTGGAACCCACCGGCGGTACATAAATATATCCCATTGCAGTGCCCAGCACAGCTGAGGTAACGCCAGGTTTAATGCAGGTGGGCTTTGGCTCACACTGCATGCCCCAGAAAGACTGGGGATCTTTAGAAGTGGACACATGCAGTTACAACTCCGTGTTGACCGACAGCATGGGTGGGTCCCAGGAAGCCACCGGCGGTACATAAATATATCCCATTGCAGTGCCCAGCACAGCTGAGGTAACGTCAGCTTTAATGCAGGTGAGCTAAAAATTACTAGGATTAGACTGTAGGCGAGGGCCCAAAAAAATTGGTGTACCAACAGTACTAATGTACCTCAGAAAAATTGCCCATGCCCAACCAAGAGGGCAGGTGAAACCCATTAATCGCTTTGGTTAATGTGGCTTAATTGGTAACTAGGCCTGGAGGCAGCCCAGTTAAAATAAAAATTGGTTGAGGTGAAAGTTTCAACGCTTTAATGAGCATTGGAACGTATAAACATTGTTTACAAAAGTTATATGACTGTGCCTTGTGGGCCTAAGAAAAATTGCCCGTTCGGCGTGATTACGTGAGGTTTCAGGAGGAGGAGGAGGAATATAACAAACAGATTGATGAAGCTAAAAGCTCCCCGTTTTTGATGGTGAGAGAGAACGATGCTTCCATCCGCGGGTGCAGCCTACGTATTGTTTAGGTATCGCTGCTGTCCGCTGGTGGAGAAGAGAAGTCAGGGGAAATCCAGGCTTTGTTCATGTTGATGAGTGTAAGCCTGTCGGCACTGTCAGTTGACAGGCGGGTACGCTTATCCGTGATGATTCCCCCAGCCGCACTAAACACCCTCTCTGACAAGACGCTAGCCGCAGGACAAGCAAGCACCTCCAGGGCATACAGGGCGAGTTCAGGCCACGTGTCCAACTTCGACACCCAGTAGTTGTAGGGGGCAGAGGCGTCACGGAGGACGGTGCGATCAGCTACGTACTCCCTCACCATCCTTTTACAGTGCTCCCGCCGACTTAGCCTTGACTGGGGAGCGGTGACACAGTCTTGCTGGGGAGCCATAAAGCTGTCAAAGGCATTGGAGAGTGTTCCCCTGCCTGCGCTTTACATGATGCCTGATCTCCGCGCCTCCCCTGCTACCTGGCCCTCGGAACTGCGCCTTTTGCCACTAGCGCTGTCGGATGGGAATTTTACCATCAGTTAGTCCGCCAGGGTCCTGTGGTATAGCATCACTCTCGAACCCCTTTCCTCTTCGGGTATGAGAGTGGAAAGGTTCTCCTTATACCGTGGGTCGAGCAGTATGTACACCCAGTAATCCATAGTGGCCAGAGTGTGTGTAACGCGAGGGTCACGAGAAAGGCATCCTAACATGAAGTCAGCCATGTGTGCCAGGGTACCTGTACGCAACACATGGCTGTCCTCACTAGGAAGATCACTTTCAGGATCCTCCTCCTCCACAGGCCATACACGCTGAAAGGATGACGGGCAAGCAGCATGGGTACCCTCAGCAGTGGGCCAAGCTGTCTCTTCCCCCTCCTCCTCCTCCTCCTCAACACACTGAGATATAGAGATGAGGGTGCTCTGACTATCCAGCGACATACTGCCTTCCCCCGCCTCCGTTTCTGAACGCAAAGCGTCTGCCTTTATGCTTTTAAGGGAACTTCTCAAGAGGCATAGCAGAGGAATGGTGACGCTAATGATTGCAGCATCGCCGCTCACCATCTGGGTAGACTCCTCAAAGTTTCCAAGGACCTGGCAGATGTCTGTCAACCAGGCCCACTCTTCTGTAAAGAATTGAGGAGGCTGACTCCCACTATACCGCCCATGTTGGAGTTGGTATTCCACTATAGCTCTACACTGCTCATAGAGCCTGGCAAACATGTGGAGCGTAGAGTTCCACCATGTGGGCACGTCGCACAGCAGTCGGTGCACTGGCAGATTAAACCGATGTTGCAGGGTCCGTAGGGTGGCAGCGTCCGTGTTGGACTTGCGGAAATGTGCGCAGAGCCGGCACTCCTTTCCGAGCAGGTCTGACAAGCGTGGGTAGCTTTTCAGAAAGCGCTGAACCACCAAATTAAAGACGTGGGCCAGGCATGGCACGTGCGTGAGGCTGCCGAGCTGCAGAGCCGCCACCAGGTTACGGCCGTTGTCACACACGACCATGCCCGGTTGGAGGCTCAGCAGCGAAAGCCAGCGGTCGGTCTGCTCTGTCAGACCCTGCAGCAGTTAGTGGGCCGTGTGCCTCTTCTCTCCTAAGCTGAGTAGTTTCAGCACGGCCTGCTGGCGCTTGCCCGACTGGTGGCGACGTGCTGCTGCTGACACATCTTGATTGCGAGACAGAGGTTGCGTAGGAGGAGGAGGAGTAGGAGGAGGAGGGTGGTTTAGTGGAGGAAGCATACACCGCCGCAGATACCACCACCGAGCTGGGGCCCGCAATTCTGGGGGTGGGTAGTACATGAGCGGTCCCAGGCTCTGACTCGGTCCCAGCCTCCACTGGAGATATAGTGGCCCTGCCCACCTGTGCTTGTCCACGTGTCCGTTGTTAAGTGGACCTTGGCAGTAACCGTGTTGGTGAGGGCGCGTACAATGTTGCGGGAGACGTGGTCGTGCAGGGCTGGGACGGCACATCGGGAAAAGTAGTGGCAACTGGGAACCGAATAGTGCGGGGCCGCCGCCGCCATCATGTTTTTGAAAGCCTCCGGGCGGGTGCGTGGCGGCGTACTTTCGCTTGCGCTCAAACAGTTACGCTAGCGACGGCTGGACGCTGCGCTGAGAGACATTGCTGGATGGGGCCGACGACAGCGGAGGTGAGGGTGTGGGTGTAGGCCGGGAGACGGTCGTGCCTGTGTCCTGAGAGGGGGGTTGGATCTCAGTGGCAGGTTGGGGCACAGGGGGAGAGGCATCGGTGCAAACCGGAGGCGGTGAACGGCCTTCGTTCCACCTTGTGGGGTGCTTGGCCATCATATGCCTGCGCATGCTGGTGGTGGTGGCTCCCCGGCTGATCTTGGCGCGACAAACCTTGCACACCACAGTTCGTCGGTCGTCTGCACTCTCAGTGAAAAACTGCCAGACCTTTGAGCACCTCGGCCTCTGTAGGGTGGCATGGCGCGAGGGGGCACTTTGGGAAACAGTTGGTGGATTATTCGGTCTGGCCCTGCCTCTACCCCTGGCCACCGCACTGCCTCTTCCAACCTGCCCTGCTGCTGCACTTGCTTCCCCCTCTGAAGACCTGTCCTCAGTAGGCTGATGTAACGGGCACAGCAGAGCCAGGAAACAATTTTGCACAAGCCTGCTGTAACGCTTAGCTGCGTATTAATTAGGACTACTACCCTCAGCAGACACGCAGTACACTGAAGACGGTCACAGGCAGCCCAAATATAGTATTTTTCCCCAATTTTTTTAAAAAGCCCACTATCTATATAGACAGTATATCTCTTTCACCTTTCCCACTGTCCCTGCCTCACCAGTACTGCCCCTATACTGAGTAAAATGACTGCAGACTGCGGACGCAATGGTCTGCACGCCCGATATACAAAAAAAAAAAAAAAAAATTTGTGCAACACTGCTAAAAGCGGCCTCAACAGTACTGCACACGGTCAGATGTGGCCCTAAGAAGGACCGTTGGGGTTCTTCAAGCCTAAAATAACTCCTAACGCTCTCCCTATAGCAGCAGCAGCATCAGCAGCACTTTCCCTGATCTATGTCAGAATGCATCTGTGGCGAGCCGCGGGCGGGGCAGATTTTAATACTCGGGTGTCACCTGATCTCGCCAGCCACTCACTGCAGGGGGGGTGGTATAGGGCTGGAACGTCACAGGAGGAAGTTGTAATGCCTACCATGTCTTTCTATTGGCCAGAAAAGCGCGCAAATGTCTCAGAGATGAAAGTGAAAGTAACTCGAACATCGCGTGGTGCTCGTCTCGAGTAACGAGCATCTCGAACACCCTAATACTCGAACGAGTATCAAGCTCGGACGAGTACGCTCGCTCATCTCTACTGCTCACCTCCAGTTGGACTCTCCAATAGGTTCCGAGCCCTCCGGGACATCTCTTCCTCCTCTTCTAAGGGGGAGGCGGAGGGCAAGGTTCCTAGGGCAAAGGAAGGGTCAACAGGGGGCACTGAGTCTCCACCTCGTGAAGGCATAGTTCCTTCCGGGGTGGAGGCTACTCTGGAACCTGGAAACAAGGACGACGGGGTCGGGGGATCCCTTGCTATGGACACATCTGTGTCCAAAAAAAGAAGCAAGGGGCTTTCCTCCGACCCCGAAGAAGCGGGTGTGAGGAAGAAAGCCATCTAATTTAATCACTCATGATGGCAGCACCCACTCCGCTGACTGTGGCATCAATTAACGTTGCCAGCATTGTCACATACGGCTAGATTTGCGGCCTTTGATTTTCTCGGACGCGTTCAAGCCGACATTTTATTTTTGCAGGAGACAAGGCTGTCTGATTTGGCAGCCATACATAAGGCAAAAAGGGAATGGAGGTCAGGCCCTTCCTATTGGTCTCTTGCGGCCGAGCCGTATAGCGGAGTGGCGGTCCTTTTTACCTCAGCGGTTGAATGCCGACGAGTAATTGAATAAGAAATGGGAAGGTGCCTGATCTTAGATGTCCTCATGAAGGGACAAGAATTAAGACTTGTCAACATCTACGGTCCCCAGTCAAAAAAGGATAGGAAGAGTCTCTTTATGAGGATCAAGCCCTACCTTTTTACCAGTCACCATGTTGTCTTTGGAGGTGACTTCAATACAGTCACGAGAGCCCTCGATAGGGGAGGCTTTGGAGACAGGCGGTTGACAGCGTCGCACTGAATAGCGTAGCCAGTGAAGCTCGCCTGGTGGATGTCCACATCCGGCACACCCCAGGCCACGAGGGGTTCACCTATTATAGAGGTGAGTGCAGGTCTAGAATAGACAGGTTTTATTTGAAGGAGGAAGCCATCTCTTCACCAGTGTCCGTTGTTGAGGTGGAATTCTCCGATCACTGTCTAATATTTTCTCTGAATGTTGCAGAGACCCCCCGGATGGGCAGAGGTTTTTGGAGACTGAATTCATCACTCCTGGAAGAAGCAGAGATAAGACAGTCCTTTGAGGATTTTCTGCAGAGCCAGGTACCATTACTGAATCTCTGTAGCAGTAAGTCAGAGTGGTGGGAGATGTTCAAGAGGAGGGCGGCAAGGTTCTTCCGAGAGCTCTCCAACCTCAGATGCTTGGACAGGTGCCGCCTGTACAACGGCCTGAGGAGGAAACTTGAACATCTCGTTTCGACTGGAGGTAGCCGCGAGGAGATCTCCAGAGTGAAATCTTTACTCAAGACGTGCCAGTATGACAGACACGCATCCTTGGTTTTTGAGAGGGATTTCGGGAAGTACTGCTCGCCCGACCCTTACAGAAACTGTAGGATGTCAGTGAATAGTAAAGTGGTCACTGGACTGATCGATAGTACAGGATCCCTGAATCGATCTATATCAGGGATTCTGGAGGTCGTCAGGTCCTACTACTCGCAACTCTTGGGAAAGAGGGATCTAGATTCGGAAGGGATGTTGGTTTTCCTGGCTGAAACTGTCCCTGAGCCGGGGGTAGACACCTCTCTTGATGTTTTGACAGAAGAGATCAGAATAGAGGAAGTTAAACTGGCGATTGATGGGCTCCGGCTCAAAAATTCGCCAGGACCGGATGGCCTAACATCCGAGTATTATAAGACCTTCAAGGACCTCTTGAGTCCCCTCTTGATGGAGGTATTAAATGAGTGTCTTTCCTCGGGCACTCTGCCAAAGTCAATGAGGAGGTCAGCTTTGATCCTTCTGTCAAAAGGTAAAGACTCGATCCGTATTAAGAACTGGCGTCCCATAGCGCTTCTCAATACGGACAGGAAGGTTCTGAAAAAAGTGCTGTTTAATCGGTTGGTCAAGTTTGCACCCCGGCTCCTCTCGGGGGGCCCAGCATTGCTCTGTTCCAGGCCGTAGCATCTTTAGTGGTGTTCTCGATGTCCGGGAGGCAGTGGAGCAGGGTAGGGCTGGTCACTGGGAGGGGTACTTTCTGTCCTTGGATCAGGCCAAAGCGTTTGATCGGGTTAATAATGAGTACCTCTGGTCAGTCCTTCTGAGATACGACCTGCCAGTGGGGTTTGTTGATTGGCTGCGAACATTGTATGCAGGGGCTGAGACTTTCCCGCTGGTGAACAATTGGCTTGGCTCCCCTTTTGAGGTCGGGTCCGACGTCTGTCAGGGCTGTCCTCTAAGTTGCCTGTTGTATGTGTTTGCGATAGATCCCTTCCTTAGGAGGGTTGATCGTGGACCTATAGCAGGGGTCGAGATGGGCCGGGCGATGCCGGAGGATACCCTGAGGGCAGTGGCATACGCGGATGATGTCACGCTCTTCGTATCCTCACAGGAGGAGGCGGAGTTTGTGGTGTCAGAGGTGGGTGGCTACTAGGAGGCATCCAGGTCTAGGGTCAACTGGGATAAGTGCGAGAGTCTCTGGTTAGGAAGGGGGGATCCTGTGTTTGATCTCCCGGACACTCATCCAGTGCCCCAGACTTCTGCAAAAGTTTTTGGCATCAAATTTGGCCAGGGTGATTACCCCATGCAAAATTGGGTAGACTACTAGACAGGCTTGATGGTGCCACTCACAAGGTAGACCAGTGGAAGGGTTGGTCTTTAACCCTTTGGGAAAGAGTTGGCCTGATGAAAACATACCTGCTCCCTTTATTTATCTACCTGGGCAGCGTATGCATTTTGCCAGAGCCTCTTTGGACCCGGGTCTACAACCTGTTCTTCTTAATGTTGTGGGGAAATAGGTTGAACTTGATCAGGAGAGATGTTACATACCGCACGAGGAGACTAGGGGGGTTATGTATGGTCAACCCTGTGGTGTTTCCTGTAGAGACCTTTTTTAAGATCAACATAGGCAACCTCTGGCAAGAGAGGGCTCCTCCGTGGGTCTACTCCTGCCGGGGATGTTTTCAGCTCTTCTTCCGGGAATGGGAGACAGGAGGGCGAGTGAAGGACCTTCGCACGCAGCACGGATATCTCCGGGCTTACGCTACCTTGGTTCTGATACGCTGGTGGGGTCTGGGGATGTGGGAGATCAGGATTCTGATGAAGAGGCTCCTCGACGAAAGAGTCCTGTTGTACAGTGGTGGGAAAACTCCGTACATGGGTATAAACTGATTTCTACTTATGTTTGTGTGTCACGGCCCGGGGATAAGGAGCCTTATCTTGTATACAGTTATATTGTTGGTTGACTTTGTTCTGTTTTTTACTTTTCTAATAGAAGTTCTGCAGGATGGAACAAAGTAGCTTGATGCATTTACAAAGTGACTGCACTTGGTATCTCCACAGCCTCATGGCAGAGATGCACCTTAAGAGGATGTGATGTAACACACGTGCCGCATAGTGTAGGAACGGACACGGTTTTGCTCGCAGTGGTATCATTCGCTGTCAGCGAAAATATGGCGTGTCCCCGCTATCAGTCCTGTGTGACCTGTAGTAGAGCGCCGTATGAGGAATCTGCAGAAATGTTGCCTCTGCGCTTTGTTTGTCATAGACAAACCCTTACCGCGATCGATATAAAGTCCTGATAATGTAACTGCTGGAAATACCAGTGAAGGTCAGCGCCATCCCTCCTAGAGGCAGATCAGGGATAAGTGATTCCTACCACTGGAGCACCGGCTCTATTATCCACGTCTGATATATGCCAGATGAAATGGGATTCTATTTTCTCGCATTCTTTTTATAACACGCTTGTTTGAATGGCTAATTGCCTCACACTTTAGCATATTTGTAGCAGGCGCCATAATGGTGCAGCACAGGCAGCAGTCTTCATACATGCATACTATGATGGCGCCGCAGGCGTAACTTGAAGCTGCGGGGCCCCAGTGCAAAATCTAAAACATTGATAGCATTGGTTTGCAATACGGGGAAGAAAGACTTTATGGGCCCCTTAGGGCTCCTGGGACGGGGTGCGACTGCACCCCCTGTACCCCCTATACGTACACCCATGCATGGGGCTCAGATCACATAGGTAGTGCACTGTGACAAGCACCTCTTCCTTAAGGCGACCTCAGGCTGTAGTCTGCAGAACCTTATCAAGGCGATGGGTTTCCACCCAGCTGGTCTTTATTTTTTACCACCGTTTTTAATGGCCAGTAAAAATTAATTGCCAACTGTGAGGCACGTCGGCAGCAACTGAGATGACTGTCCGCAGCTCTGCTCGGGTGGCCACTTCGGCTGTAATCAGTGTGTGGCGCTTAACCTCTTCCTCCCAGCGTCTGCATTCCTGCACACAGACACTGGCCTGGACATATTGCAGATGGTGAGTGGAGAAGTCAGGAGTCATAGACTGATTAGCACAGCCGCTCGACCACAGCTGCGGAAAGAACGAGTGCATATCACTTTTAATACTGGAGTCACTATGGGGAACACTTACTACTGGGGTCACTAACAGAATCGCTATCATTACTGGGGCAACTTAAGGAGCCACTATTACTACTGCGACCAGTATAGTCAACACTATTAATATTGGAACCACTATGGAAGTCACTATTACTATTGCAGCAACTATGTGGGATCACTATTAATAATGTGACCACTAGGGGGGTCACTATTACTGCTGGAGCCACTATGGGTGTCACTTAATAAAGGGGGAACTATGGGGGTCACTATTACTATTGGAGTCACTTTTGGGATTATTACTACAACTGTGGACAGTATGGGGGGCACTATTATTTCTGGGATCACTATGGGGAACCTTAATACTGTGTTCACTAAAGGGGTCACTATTACTGCTGGATAAAGAGATGGAAGCATTATTCCTACTGCAGCCACTATTGGCGTCACTATTACTATTGATAAGAAAGAGTTAATGCAAGTAAAATGGCGGATGCCATAAAATGGTGGGTTGAGGTATGCCTATTTAAGAGCGAGGAAATAAGACAGCAGTTTGTAGCAGGAAAAGTTAAAACACCTGCGTAGCAATAAGGACTTTTATTGTGTAAGTTGCATATAAACGTGTATGCCCCCTGTGTTCATGCTCAGATTACTCCTCTGAACCTGTATCAATTAAAGAAGCTATATTTCCTGAAGAAACCACCTCAGTGTCTTTCTTTTACTACTGCGGCCACTGCGGGGGGGGGGGGGGGGGGGGGCATTATTACTACTGGGGCCAGTATGGGGGTAACTATTACCACTGGGGCCATTAAGAGGGTCACTCTTACTACTGGGGTTACTAAAGGGGACGCTTACTATTAGAACTGCTACTGGGGACACGGTTACTCATTCATCACTTTCGACAATTCTCAATGGTTTCAAATATAAGTTGGGTATCTTGTATATCCGCTCCGCCAAGAAAATCAGATTAAGCGCCCCTTCAACTCAAACCTCTCATTCCCACCTTAACTTAACTCACTACTCAATACTATCCGGGCAATCGCTGACGCACAAAACTTCAGGCGTGCCCTAAAAATGCCCCTCTTCAGGGAGGCATACCACATCCCCTAAACCAAAGTCCTCTGTACCCCCCTGATAACATGCTCCCTGTCCTACAGACTGCAATCCCTGCCAGCTGCCATCAACCGCCCCTTGCAGTCTTACCGATGCAGACACTATACGGCCTGACCATTGTCTGTATATAGCATCCCTCATTCTCCACCCCGCCATACCTGCACTTCTCCTGCCCCTTTACCTTCTGTATCTCCTATTATCTGTAGCATGTAAGCTCGTTGGAGCCCCGCATCCCTACTGTTTCCATCACTGATTACTACATAGATTCGGGGGGTTTGTATCTAAGTCCCTGCCTGTAATCTTCATTACTGCCTTCATTTTCAGGTCCCCTGATAGGCAGTCTGCATTCTGTTCCACATTGCAGCTTTCCGGGGTGTGAGCTGTGTAAGTCCAGGTTGCTGCTGCCTTCTGTTGCTCTCATGGACTTGCAGAGCTTCCTGTACTGCTCCCCACTGGTACAGGTCCAGTATTCTCCTCCACCCCCTGCAGACGACTCACGGTCCAAGGGTCCCGGGTGGCCTACGGTCGTTCAAACTGCCCACTATTAATAGCACTAATTGATGCATTCACAAGTGATATCTGATACTTTGCTCAGAAGTAGGAGTAATGGAAACTATGGTGGAACTGGACAGAACATTAGTCATTGGATTCTGCCGGTTGTAGTGTTTTCCATCTTTTGACGCTTCTGGCATTCCATCGCTTTCTTTTTTTTGTTCAATGATGGAACAGAAAAACAAATAAATAATGGCAATATGAACGATGCTATGCAGAGGCAGAGATGAAGATGTGCACAGGCGGCCCGCCGGTCCAGTATGCATTGGAATATCCCATCACCTGGTGCCAGTAACTCAGCATCCTGACTAGTGGAGAGGTGATGGGTCAATGGCCAGGCTGCCATTTATTTGTGTGTGCCCTTAAATAATGCAATGTCCTCGTGTCTGCTGCCGTCATGTGGCTCTGGCTCTCAGCTCACCTGTGGGGTTAATGAGGCTTTACTCCTCTATTTAAGTTGAGCTGTGGCACTTCCTCTGGGCCTCAGAATTGGTGTGTTCTTACACTCAGCTTTCTTTAGTCATCTGCTTCTTTCTTAGTTCTGTCCCTGCTCTCTGAGTTCTGTATTTTCAGTCTGAGTTCTGTCTGTAGTCCTGAGTTTGTGTCCGGATTCTGGTTATGCTGTCTGGGGCATATCTGATCTTTCTGTACGTTTTAGTTTCTGACAGTTTTCGGTCAGTTCCCATTCTTGTTTATGGTTTGCCCTTGCTCTGTCCTGCATCTGTGTGTTCCTCTGTCTGCTGCCAGTCCCTGTGTTTGCCACCCTATCAGGGATAGACCCAAGGTTTCAGCGCAGGGTTGCCCTTATCGGAGCGATCACCTTGCTTGTAGGAAGGGGTCTGCCATTCCCTCTGCAGCCAAGGGTCAGTCTCCCTTTTCCTGGGAATAGTCCCTCTATCTGAGGAGTCAGCTGCCTACCTCTCCAGGATGGGTCTAGGCCTGGTTGTTTGGTCCAGTGAATCCACAATCCATAACATATAATACATAGATTGTGTATGATATATAGGGACCTGTGTACAATCTACAAGATGCCCCTTATCCTATATACACCACTTCTCTTCTGTGCTCCCCACATTGGGCATCATTGATCAGGATCAGCTCAGGACTCTTAAAAACTGCACTGCAAAACTTAAACTTGGTCTCTGATTGGTTGTTGTGGGCAATGTCTGAGCCGGGCTAAAAACACCAGATGCTATAAAATGTGATCACCCGAGTCAGCGGGTCTGTTTCAGTCTCCCGCGTGTGCTTTCTTTCCCTTTCTCTGTACCTAAAGGCTAATTCACATGGACCAAAAATTCCATGTGCACTTAGTTTGTTCTGCCAGGTTTTTGGTACGTAATTGCGGTATACAGGGCATAACTATAGAGGATGCAAAGGAGTCAGTTGCATCGGGCCTTAGGGGGCTTATAAGGACACTTTTCTCCATATAAAGAGCCCAATACTATGAATAAATCATTATAGTTGGGGGCCCGTTACAGGTTTTGCATTGGGGCCCTAGAGCTTCATGTTACACCTCTAGCTGCATATTTACACATCTGAAAAAGAAGATGCAGGCTGGGCCCATTGTACACAGTGAAGAAGCATGCAGTGCTGGAACCTGGAGGTCGCAGAGAGAGAAGTGTAGCTCCAAGCTGGTATTATTGTATTATGTCTCCACCACAAGTCTGGGTGGAGAGGTACTGAAGGCTGTATCCACCCATGTAACGCCCATAAAATGTTGATTGGCTGCCTGCAGGAAGGTCCTAGCAGCGTGCAGATATAGTTATGGCTGAGATGGAAGGTTAAGGTTAGTTCCTCTCACTAACCCCCGCTATGCCTCCTGTTACTGGCCCTGCCAGCAACGCCGACCCGCTTGCTCCCAGGTCTGAGCTGCAGCCTCCTGTCATTGCCCCTGCCAGCGCCGTAGCTCCTCTCACGCACCCCGTGCCGCCTCCTGTGACTGGCCATGTCGGGAACGGCAACCCGCTTGCTCCCAGCTCTGCTTTGCCATCTCTGCTTCATCCTGTGGCATGTCTTAGCCACTGTGCAGGTCACTGCTCCGTGCCGGCCGCTGTGTCTGTTCCGCTGTGGCTCCTCCCTGCTCCGTGCCGGCCGATGGCTTGCCGCTGTGGCCGCTGACAGCTCCGTCCTCCACTCACCCTCAGTTCTCTGCAGGGCAGCTGTCATCTGCTGTGTGCAGGTGTCACCAGGCGCCGCATCCCCCCTATAGCTGCGCTGACAGCTCCATTCCCCACTCAATGCCAGAAGAGACGCAGCATAAGTGATTGCCAGGACCTGCCAGGACGAGAGTGGAGATCTAGCCATTCAGCCAATCAGACACACGGGGGCGTCACCTGGCTGTCAAGCAGCCTTACCCTTGTCAACACCCACCACTTCTGGAGGCGTCAAGGTACAATAATAACCCTCAAGTTTACTATTTTCAAGATAGCCCTAATAAAAAGACGTTGAACGGGACCTGGGCGATCCCATTAGGTCCGCAGCGTGTCAGGCTTAGCAACAGTTTTGGTGATGAAATCCACAGAAAAATCTGCAAAAGTAGCCACAGATTTTTAAAGCAGATTTTACCAACAGAAACGAAATCCCCCCCCCACACCCCTGTCTCTCAGTCTGTTTGTCCTTCTGTCCTTCCCTCTTAATCTCTCTCTCCTTTTTCACTGAATACATTAGGGAGAAACATGTAACCAAATCTATGACTAATTCTGCATGTAACATTTGGACTTTGTAGGCGATTGGTTCTAGTTAATCCACCGGGTCTGCAGTTGCTGCTCACAATCAATATATCAGAACTTTTGGGAAGAGCCCAGGACTTGTGGTGCAGTTATTAAGCCATTGATGGTGGCCTTCTTGCACCCATGAGTTGCAGTGACACACAGTTTTCCTATGGATGGTGGGTGAAGCCGTACTAGTTGTAACCACCGAGGACATTTAAGAACTGGAAATAAATTATTCACAATACAGAAATGTCAAACAGATGAGGAATTTTTGGTAACAATTTCACTAAATGTCAAACTTTTCATTATCAAATTAGAAGTTATTCTTGTATTTGCGGTATGAACCGCGCAGCGATAGTGCAGAGGAACCGACCTACAAAGAGCAAGCGAGAAAACCTTGTGGTTACTACAATGTGAGAAAAGAGAGATATCACACAAAACCATCAGCGCTAACTAAGCAGTCACTGCCCTAAAACAACAGTATAGACAAAGGCAAAATAAAGAGACTCAACCTAAAGACAACCTGCTCTCCATTTGTAGCTGACAGCAATCTATTGTTCCCTGTCATCAGCTGTTTCATGATAAGGACTCTAATGATAACATTCTTCTCTTAACAGACAGTCCAAAAGGATCCCGTCACCCAAGATCTATATCTACCACCCAGGCGAATTCACACTGGTGAGATATTCGCTCATTTTTTTTGAGCGATTGCGAAAGTGAATGAAAACTGAAAATGTGTGATGTTTTTACCCAGGAAATGGGGAGTGGAAAAAAATTGCAGTATGTCCTGTCTTTGTGCATCTTAAAGGCGTAGTCACACGAGCGCATTCAGGCGCCGATGCGCCCGTCTTCCTGCGTGAAGAGGATGACCGCACTGCAGGTGCGGATGACACTCTGCAGCACCGCAATAAAGAACACATGGCCGCCAAAGGAGCTGGTCAAGTGTTCTTTCTCCGCACCTGCAGTGCAGCCATCTTATCCTGCAGTAAGAAGTGCGGAACGGCGTCCGGATGTGACTAAACCCTTACTTTTATCTCCCATCTTTCCCCATAGAACATACTTTTTAGTGCATTGCAAAGAACAGACTTGAGGGCCCTCTATGTGTACATAATATAACTACTATAATACTGCTCCTATGTACTAGAATTTAACTACTATAATACTGCCCCCTATGTACAAGAATATAACTACTATAATACTGCCCCCTATGTACAAGAATATAACTACTATAATACTGCCCCCTATGTACAAGAATATAACTACTATAATACTGCTCCCTATGTACAAGAATATAACTACTATAATACTGCCCCCTATGTACAAGAATATAACTACTATAATACTGCCCCCTATGTACAAGAATATAACTACTATAATACTGCCTCCTATGTACAAGAATATAACTACTATAATACTGCTCCTATGTACTAGAATATAACTACTATAATACTGCCCCCTATGTACAAGAATATAACTACTATAATACTGCCCCTTATGTACAAGAATATAACTACTATAATACTGCTCCTATGTACAAGAATATAACTACTAAAATACTGCCCCCTATGTACAAGAATATAACTACTATAATACTGCCCCCTATGTACAAGAATATAACTGCTATAATACTGCCCCCTATGTACAAGAATATAACTACTATAATACTGCCCCCTATGTACAAGAATATAACTACTATAATACTGCTCATATGTACAAGAATATAACTGCTATAATACTGCTCCCTATGTACAAGAATATAACTACTATAATACTGCCCCTATGTACAAGAATATTACTACTATATTACTGATCCAATGCACAAGAATATAACTACTATAATACTGCCTCCTATGTACAAGAATATAACTACTATAATACTGCTCCTATGTACTAGAATATAACTACTATAATACTGCCCCCTATGTACAAGAATATAACTACTATAATACAGCTCCTATGTACAAGAATCTAACTACTATAATACTGTCCCCTATGTACAAGAATATAACTACTATAATACTGCTCCTATGTACTAGAATATAACTACTATAATACTGCCTCCTATGTACAAGAATATAACTACTATAATACTGCCTCCTATGTACAAGAATATAACTACTATAATACTGCTCCTATGTACTAGAATATAACTACTATAATACTGCCCCCTATGTACAAGAATATAACTACTATAATACTGCCCCTTATGTACAAGAATATAACTACTATAATACTGCTCCTATGTACTAGAATATAACTACTATAATACTGCCCCCCATGTACTAGAATATAACTACTATAATACTGCCTCCTATGTACAAGAATATAACTACTGTAATACTGCCCCCTATGTACAAGAATATAACTACTATAATACTGCCCCCTATGTACAAGAATATAACTATTATAATACTGCTCATATGTACAAGAATATAACTGCTATAATACTGCTCCCTATGTACAAGAATATAACTACTATAATACTGCCCCTATGTACAAGAATATTACTACTATATTACTGATCCAATGCACAAGAATATAACTACTATAATACTGCCCCCTATGCACAAGAATATAACTACTATAATACTCCCCCTATGTACAAGAATATAACTACTATAATACTCCCCCCTATGTACAAGAATATAACTACTATAATACTGCCCCCTATATACAAGAATATAACTACTATAATACTGCTCCCCTATGTACAAGAATATAACTACTATAATACTGCCCCCCTATGTAGAAGAATAAAACTACTACAATACTGCCCCCTATATACAAGAATATAACTACTATAATACTGCTCCCCTATGTACAAGAATATAACTACTATAATACTGCTCCCCTATGTAGAAGAATATAACTACTATAATACTGTCCCCTATGTACAAGAATATAACTGATATAATACTGCTCCCTATGTACAAGAATATAACTACTATAATACAGCTCCTATGTACAAGAATATAACTACTATAATACTGCCTCCTATGTACAAGAATATAACTACTATATAACTGTCCCCTATGTACAAGAATATAACTACTATAATACTCCCCCTATGTACAAGAATATAACTACTATAATACTGCTCCTATGTACAAGAATATAACTACTATAATACTGCTCCTATGTACAAGAATATAACTACTATAATACTGCCTCCTATGGACAAGAATATAACTACTATAATACTGTCCTCTATGTACAAGAATATAACTACTATAATACTGCATCCTATGTACAAGAATATAACTGCTATAATACTGCCCCCTATGTACAAGAATATAACTACTATAATACTGCCCCCTATGTACAAGAATATAACTACTATAATACTGTCCCCTATGTACAAGAATATAACTACTATAATACTCCCCCCTATGTACAAGAATATAACTACTATAATACTGCCCCCTATGTACAAGAATATAACTACTATAATACTGCTCCCTATATACAAGAATATAACTACTATAATACTGCCCCTATGTACAAGAATATAACTACTATAATACTGCCTCCTATGTACAAGAATATAACTACTATAATACTGTCCCCTATGTACAACAATATAACTACTATAATACTCCCCCCTATGTACAAGAATATAACTACTATAATACTCCCCCCTATGTACAAGAATATAACTACTATAATACTGCTCCTATGTACAAGAATATAACTACTATAATACTGCTCCTATGTACAAGAATATAACTACTATAATACTGCCTCCTATGGACAAGAATATAACTACTATAATACTGTCCTCTATGTACAAGAATATAACTACTATAATACTGCATCCTATGTACAAGAATATAACTGCTATAATACTGCCCCCTATGTACAAGAATATAACTACTATAATACTGCTTCCTATGTACAAGAATATAACTACTATAATACTGCCCCCTATGTACAAGAATATAACTACTATAATACTGCCCCCTATGTACAAGAATATAACTACTATAATACTGTCCCCTATGTACAAGAATATAACTACTATAATACTCCCCCCTATGTACAAGAATATAACTACTATAATACTGCCCCCTATGTACAAGAATATAACTACTATAATACTGCTCCCTATATACAAGAATATAACTACTATAATACTGCCCCTATGTACAAGAATATAACTACTATAATACTGCCTCCTATGTACAAGAATATAGCTACTATAATACTGCCTCCTATGTACAAGAATATAAGTACTATAATACTGCCTCCTATGTACAAGAATATAACTACTATAATACTGCCTCCTATGTACAAGAATATAACTACTATAATACTGTCCCCTATGTACAAGAATATAACTACTATAATACTCCCCCTATGTACAAGAATATAACTACTATAATACTCCCCCCTATGTACAAGAATATAACTACTATAATACTGCCCCCTATATACAAGAATATAACTACTATAATACTGCTCCCCTATGTACAAGAATATAACTACTATAATACTGCCCCCCTATGTAGAAGAATATAACTACTATAATACTGCCCCCTATATACAAGAATATAACTACTATAATACTGCTCCCCTATGTACAAGAATATAACTACTATAATACTGTCCCCTATGTACAAGAATATAACTACTATAATACTCCCCCCTATGTACAAGAATATAACTACTATAATACTGCCCCCTATGTACAAGAATATAACTACTATAATACTGCCCCCTATGTACAAGAATATAACTACTATAATACTGTCCCCTATGTACAAGAATATAACTACTATAATACTCCCCCCTATGTACAAGAATATAACTACTATAATACTGCCCCCTATGTACAAGAATATAACTACTATAATACTGCTCCCTATATACAAGAATATAACTACTATAATACTGCCCCTATGTACAAGAATATAACTACTATAATACTGCCTCCTATGTACAAGAATATAACTACTATAATACTGTCCCCTATGTACAACAATATAACTACTATAATACTCCCCCCTATGTACAAGAATATAACTACTATAATACTCCCCCCTATGTACAAGAATATAACTACTATAATACTGCTCCTATGTACAAGAATATAACTACTATAATACTGCTCCTATGTACAAGAATATAACTACTATAATACTGCCTCCTATGGACAAGAATATAACTACTATAATACTGTCCTCTATGTACAAGAATATAACTACTATAATACTGCATCCTATGTACAAGAATATAGCTACTATAATACTGCCTCCTATGTACAAGAATATAAGTACTATAATACTGCCTCCTATGTACAAGAATATAACTACTATAATACTGCCTCCTATGTACAAGAATATAACTACTATAATACTGTCCCCTATGTACAAGAATATAACTACTATAATACTCCCCCTATGTACAAGAATATAACTACTATAATACTCCCCCCTATGTACAAGAATATAACTACTATAATACTGCCCCCTATATACAAGAATATAACTACTATAATACTGCTCCCCTATGTACAAGAATATAACTACTATAATACTGCCCCCCTATGTAGAAGAATATAACTACTATAATACTGCCCCCTATATACAAGAATATAACTACTATAATACTGCTCCCCTATGTACAAGAATATAACTACTATAATACTGCTCCCCTATGTAGAAGAATATAACTACTATAATACTGTCCCCTTTGTACAAGAATATAACTACTATAATACTGCTCCCTATATACAAGAATATATCTACTATAATACTGCCCCTTATGTACAAGAATATAACTACTATAATACTGCTCCCCTATGTAGAAGAATATAACTACTATAATACTGTCCCCTTTGTACAAGAATATAACTGCTATAATACTGCTCCCTATATACAAGAATATAACTACTATAATACAGCTCCTATGTACAAGAATATAACTACTATAATACTGCCTCCTATGTACAAGAATATAACTACTATATAACTGTCCCCTATGTACAAGAATATAACTACTATAATACTCCCCCCTATGTACAAGAATATAACTACTATAATACTGCCCCCTATATACAAGAATATAACTACTATAATACTGCCCCCTATGTACAAGAATATAACTACTATAATACTGCTCCTATGTACAAGAATATAACTACTATAATACTGCCCCCCATGTACTAGAATATAACTACTATAATACTGCCTCCTATGTACAAGAATATAACTACTGTAATACTGCCCCCTATGTACAAGAATATAACTACTATAATACTGCCCCCTATGTACAAGAATATAACTACTATAATACTGCTCATATGTACAAGAATATAACTGCTATAATACTGCTCCCTATGTACAAGAATATAACTACTATAATACTGCCCCTATGTACAAGAATATTACTACTATATTACTGATCCAATGCACAAGAATATAACTACTATAATACTGCCCCCTATGCACAAGAATATAACTACTATAATACTCCCCCTATGTACAAGAATATAACTACTATAATACTCCCCCCTATGTACAAGAATATAACTACTATAATACTGCCCCCTATATACAAGAATATAACTACTATAATACTGCTCCCCTATGTACAAGAATATAACTACTATAATACTGCCCCCCTATGTAGAAGAATATAACTACTATAATACTGCCCCCTATATACAAGAATATAACTACTATAATACTGCTCCCCTATGTACAAGAATATAACTACTATAATACTGCTCCCCTATGTAGAAGAATATAACTACTATAATACTGTCCCCTATGTACAAGAATATAACTGATATAATACTGCTCCCTATGTACAAGAATATAACTACTATAATACAGCTCCTATGTACAAGAATATAACTACTATAATACTGCCTCCTATGTACAAGAATATAACTACTATATAACTGTCCCCTATGTACAAGAATATAACTACTATAATACTCCCCCCTATGTACAAGAATATAACTACTATAATACTGCTCCTATGTACAAGAATATAACTACTATAATACTGCTCCTATGTACAAGAATATAACTACTATAATACTGCCTCCTATGGACAAGAATATAACTACTATAATACTGTCCTCTATGTACAAGAATATAACTACTATAATACTGCATCCTATGTACAAGAATATAACTGCTATAATACTGCCCCCTATGTACAAGAATATAACTACTATAATACTGCTTCCTATGTACAAGAATATAACTACTATAATACTGCCCCCTATGTACAAGAATATAACTACTATAATACTGCCCCCTATGTAAGAGAATATAACTACTATAATACTGTCCCCTATGTACAAGAATATAACTACTATAATACTCCCCCCTATGTACAAGAATATAACTACTATAATACTGCCCCCTATGTACAAGAATATAACTACTATAATACTGCCCCCTATGTACAAGAATATAACTACTATAATACTGCCCCCTATGTACAAGAATATAACTACTATAATACTGTCCCCTATGTACAAGAATATAACTACTATAATACTCCCCCCTATGTACAAGAATATAACTACTATAATACTGCCCCCTATGTACAAGAATATAACTACTGTAATACTGCCCCCTATGTACAAGAATATAACTACTATAATACTGCCCCCTATGTACAAGAATATAACTACTATAATACTGCTCATATGTACAAGAATATAACTGCTATAATACTGCTCCCTATGTACAAGAATATAACTACTATAATACTGCCCCTATGTACAAGAATATTACTACTATATTACTGATCCAATGCACAAGAATATAACTACTATAATACTGCCCCCTATGCACAAGAATATAACTACTATAATACTCCCCCTATGTACAAGAATATAACTACTATAATACTCCCCCCTATGTACAAGAATATAACTACTATAATACTGCCCCCTATATACAAGAATATAACTACTATAATACTGCTCCCCTATGTACAAGAATATAACTACTATAATACTGCCCCCCTATGTAGAAGAATATAACTACTATAATACTGCCCCCTATATACAAGAATATAACTACTATAATACTGCTCCCCTATGTACAAGAATATAACTACTATAATACTGCTCCCCTATGTAGAAGAATATAACTACTATAATACTGTCCCCTATGTACAAGAATATAACTGATATAATACTGCTCCCTATGTACAAGAATATTACTACTATAATACAGCTCCTATGTACAAGAATATAACTACTATAATACTGCCTCCTATGTACAAGAATATAACTACTATATAACTGTCCCCTATGTACAAGAATATAACTACTATAATACTCCCCCCTATGTACAAGAATATAACTACTATAATACTGCTCCTATGTACAAGAATATAACTACTATAATACTGCTCCTATGTACAAGAATATAACTACTATAATACTGCCTCCTATGGACAAGAATATAACTACTATAATACTGTCCTCTATGTACAAGAATATAACTACTATAATACTGCATCCTATGTACAAGAATATAACTGCTATAATACTGCCCCCTATGTACAAGAATATAACTACTATAATACTGCTTCCTATGTACAAGAATATAACTACTATAATACTGCCCCCTATGTACAAGAATATAACTACTATAATACTGTCCCCTATGTACAAGAATATAACTACTATAATACTCCCCCCTATGTACAAGAATATAACTACTATAATACTCCCCCCTATGTACAAGAATATAACTACTATAATACTGCTCCTATGTACAAGAATATAACTACTATAATACTGCTCCTATGTACAAGAATATAACTACTATAATACTGTCCCCTATGTACAACAATATAACTACTATAATACTCCCCCCTATGTACAAGAATATAACTACTATAATACTCCCCCCTATGTACAAGAATATAACTACTATAATACTGCTCCTATGTACAAGAATATAACTACTATAATACTGCTCCTATGTACAAGAATATAACTACTATAATACTGCCCCCTATGTACAAGAATATAACTACTATAATACTGCTTCCTATGTACAAGAATATAACTACTATAATACTGCCCCCTATGTACAAGAATATAACTACTATAATACTGCCCCCTATGTACAAGAATATAACTACTATAATACTGTCCCCTATGTACAAGAATATAACTACTATAATACTCCCCCCTATGTACAAGAATATAACTACTATAATACTGCCCCCTATGTACAAGAATATAACTACTATAATACTGCTCCCTATATACAAGAATATAACTACTATAATACTGCCCCTATGTACAAGAATATAACTACTATAATACTGCCTCCTCTGTACAAGAATATAGCTACTATAATACTGCCTCCTATGTACAAGAATATAAGTACTATAATACTGCCTCCTATGTACAAGAATATAACTACTATATAACTGTCCCCTATGTACAAGAATATAACTACTATAATACTCCCCCTATGTACAAGAATATAACTACTATAATACTGCTCCTATGTACAAGAATATAACTACTATAATACTGCTCCTATGTACAAGAATATAACTACTATAATACTGCCTCCTATGGACAAGAATATAACTACTATAATACTGTCCTCTATGTACAAGAATATAACTACTATAATACTGCATCCTATGTACAAGAATATAACTGCTATAATACTGCCCCCTATGTACAAGAATATAACTACTATAATACTGCCCCCTATGTACAAGAATATAACTACTATAATACTGTCCCCTATGTACAAGAATATAACTACTATAATACTCCCCCCTATGTACAAGAATATAACTACTATAATACTGCCCCCTATGTACAAGAATATAACTACTATAATACTGCTCCCTATATACAAGAATATAACTACTATAATACTGCCCCTATGTACAAGAATATAACTACTATAATACTGCCTCCTATGTACAAGAATATAACTACTATAATACTGTCCCCTATGTACAACAATATAACTACTATAATACTCCCCCCTATGTACAAGAATATAACTACTATAATACTCCCCCCTATGTACAAGAATATAACTACTATAATACTGCTCCTATGTACAAGAATATAACTACTATAATACTGCTCCTATGTACAAGAATATAACTACTATAATACTGCCTCCTATGGACAAGAATATAACTACTATAATACTGTCCTCTATGTACAAGAATATAACTACTATAATACTGCATCCTATGTACAAGAATATAACTGCTATAATACTGCCCCCTATGTACAAGAATATAACTACTATAATACTGCTTCCTATGTACAAGAATATAACTACTATAATACTGCCCCCTATGTACAAGAATATAACTACTATAATACTGCCCCCTATGTACGAGAATATAACTACTATAATACTGTCCCCTATGTACAAGAATATAACTACTATAATACTCCCCCCTATGTACAAGAATATAACTACTATAATACTGCCCCCTATGTACAAGAATATAACTACTATAATACTGCTCCCTATATACAAGAATATAACTACTATAATACTGCCCCTATGTACAAGAATATAACTACTATAATACTGCCTCCTATGTACAAGAATATAGCTACTATAATACTGCCTCCTATGTACAAGAATATAAGTACTATAATACTGCCTCCTATGTACAAGAATATAACTACTATAATACTGCCTCCTATGTACAAGAATATAACTACTATAATACTGTCCCCTATGTACAAGAATATAACTACTATAATACTCCCCCTATGTACAAGAATATAACTACTATAATACTCCCCCCTATGTACAAGAATATAACTACTATAATACTGCCCCCTATATACAAGAATATAACTACTATAATACTGCTCCCCTATGTACAAGAATATAACTACTATAATACTGCCCCCCTATGTAGAAGAATATAACTACTATAATACTGCCCCCTATATACAAGAATATAACTACTATAATACTGCTCCCCTATGTACAAGAATATAACTACTATAATACTGTCCCCTATGTACAAGAATATAACTACTATAATACTCCCCCCTATGTACAAGAATATAACTACTATAATACTGCCCCCTATGTACAAGAATATAACTACTATAATACTGCCCCCTATGTACAAGAATATAACTACTATAATACTGTCCCCTATGTACAAGAATATAACTACTATAATACTCCCCCCTATGTACAAGAATATAACTACTATAATACTGCCCCCTATGTACAAGAATATAACTACTATAATACTGCTCCCTATATACAAGAATATAACTACTATAATACTGCCCCTATGTACAAGAATATAACTACTATAATACTGCCTCCTATGTACAAGAATATAACTACTATAATACTGTCCCCTATGTACAACAATATAACTACTATAATACTCCCCCCTATGTACAAGAATATAACTACTATAATACTCCCCCCTATGTACAAGAATATAACTACTATAATACTGCTCCTATGTACAAGAATATAACTACTATAATACTGCTCCTATGTACAAGAATATAACTACTATAATACTGCCTCCTATGGACAAGAATATAACTACTATAATACTGTCCTCTATGTACAAGAATATAACTACTATAATACTGCATCCTATGTACAAGAATATAGCTACTATAATACTGCCTCCTATGTACAAGAATATAAGTACTATAATACTGCCTCCTATGTACAAGAATATAACTACTATAATACTGCCTCCTATGTACAAGAATATAACTACTATAATACTGTCCCCTATGTACAAGAATATAACTACTATAATACTCCCCCTATGTACAAGAATATAACTACTATAATACTCCCCCCTATGTACAAGAATATAACTACTATAATACTGCCCCCTATATACAAGAATATAACTACTATAATACTGCTCCCCTATGTACAAGAATATAACTACTATAATACTGCCCCCCTATGTAGAAGAATATAACTACTATAATACTGCCCCCTATATACAAGAATATAACTACTATAATACTGCTCCCCTATGTACAAGAATATAACTACTATAATACTGCTCCCCTATGTAGAAGAATATAACTACTATAATACTGTCCCCTTTGTACAAGAATATAACTACTATAATACTGCTCCCTATATACAAGAATATATCTACTATAATACTGCCCCTTATGTACAAGAATATAACTACTATAATACTGCTCCCCTATGTAGAAGAATATAACTACTATAATACTGTCCCCTTTGTACAAGAATATAACTGCTATAATACTGCTCCCTATATACAAGAATATAACTACTATAATACAGCTCCTATGTACAAGAATATAACTACTATAATACTGCCTCCTATGTACAAGAATATAACTACTATATAACTGTCCCCTATGTACAAGAATATAACTACTATAATACTCCCCCCTATGTACAAGAATATAACTACTATAATACTGCCCCCTATATACAAGAATATAACTACTATAATACTGCCCCCTATGTACAAGAATATAACTACTATAATACTGCTCCTATGTACAAGAATATAACTACTATAATACTGCCCCCCATGTACTAGAATATAACTACTATAATACTGCCTCCTATGTACAAGAATATAACTACTGTAATACTGCCCCCTATGTACAAGAATATAACTACTATAATACTGCCCCCTATGTACAAGAATATAACTACTATAATACTGCTCATATGTACAAGAATATAACTGCTATAATACTGCTCCCTATGTACAAGAATATAACTACTATAATACTGCCCCTATGTACAAGAATATTACTACTATATTACTGATCCAATGCACAAGAATATAACTACTATAATACTGCCCCCTATGCACAAGAATATAACTACTATAATACTCCCCCTATGTACAAGAATATAACTACTATAATACTCCCCCCTATGTACAAGAATATAACTACTATAATACTGCCCCCTATATACAAGAATATAACTACTATAATACTGCTCCCCTATGTACAAGAATATAACTACTATAATACTGCCCCCCTATGTAGAAGAATATAACTACTATAATACTGCCCCCTATATACAAGAATATAACTACTATAATACTGCTCCCCTATGTACAAGAATATAACTACTATAATACTGCTCCCCTATGTAGAAGAATATAACTACTATAATACTGTCCCCTATGTACAAGAATATAACTGATATAATACTGCTCCCTATGTACAAGAATATAACTACTATAATACAGCTCCTATGTACAAGAATATAACTACTATAATACTGCCTCCTATGTACAAGAATATAACTACTATATAACTGTCCCCTATGTACAAGAATATAACTACTATAATACTCCCCCCTATGTACAAGAATATAACTACTATAATACTGCTCCTATGTACAAGAATATAACTACTATAATACTGCTCCTATGTACAAGAATATAACTACTATAATACTGCCTCCTATGGACAAGAATATAACTACTATAATACTGTCCTCTATGTACAAGAATATAACTACTATAATACTGCATCCTATGTACAAGAATATAACTGCTATAATACTGCCCCCTATGTACAAGAATATAACTACTATAATACTGCTTCCTATGTACAAGAATATAACTACTATAATACTGCCCCCTATGTACAAGAATATAACTACTATAATACTGCCCCCTATGTAAGAGAATATAACTACTATAATACTGTCCCCTATGTACAAGAATATAACTACTATAATACTCCCCCCTATGTACAAGAATATAACTACTATAATACTGCCCCCTATGTACAAGAATATAACTACTATAATACTGCCCCCTATGTACAAGAATATAACTACTATAATACTGCCCCCTATGTACAAGAATATAACTACTATAATACTGTCCCCTATGTACAAGAATATAACTACTATAATACTCCCCCCTATGTACAAGAATATAACTACTATAATACTGCCCCCTATGTACAAGAATATAACTACTGTAATACTGCCCCCTATGTACAAGAATATAACTACTATAATACTGCCCCCTATGTACAAGAATATAACTACTATAATACTGCTCATATGTACAAGAATATAACTGCTATAATACTGCTCCCTATGTACAAGAATATAACTACTATAATACTGCCCCTATGTACAAGAATATTACTACTATATTACTGATCCAATGCACAAGAATATAACTACTATAATACTGCCCCCTATGCACAAGAATATAACTACTATAATACTCCCCCTATGTACAAGAATATAACTACTATAATACTCCCCCCTATGTACAAGAATATAACTACTATAATACTGCCCCCTATATACAAGAATATAACTACTATAATACTGCTCCCCTATGTACAAGAATATAACTACTATAATACTGCCCCCCTATGTAGAAGAATATAACTACTATAATACTGCCCCCTATATACAAGAATATAACTACTATAATACTGCTCCCCTATGTACAAGAATATAACTACTATAATACTGCTCCCCTATGTAGAAGAATATAACTACTATAATACTGTCCCCTATGTACAAGAATATAACTGATATAATACTGCTCCCTATGTACAAGAATATTACTACTATAATACAGCTCCTATGTACAAGAATATAACTACTATAATACTGCCTCCTATGTACAAGAATATAACTACTATATAACTGTCCCCTATGTACAAGAATATAACTACTATAATACTCCCCCCTATGTACAAGAATATAACTACTATAATACTGCTCCTATGTACAAGAATATAACTACTATAATACTGCTCCTATGTACAAGAATATAACTACTATAATACTGCCTCCTATGGACAAGAATATAACTACTATAATACTGTCCTCTATGTACAAGAATATAACTACTATAATACTGCATCCTATGTACAAGAATATAACTGCTATAATACTGCCCCCTATGTACAAGAATATAACTACTATAATACTGCTTCCTATGTACAAGAATATAACTACTATAATACTGCCCCCTATGTACAAGAATATAACTACTATAATACTGTCCCCTATGTACAAGAATATAACTACTATAATACTCCCCCCTATGTACAAGAATATAACTACTATAATACTCCCCCCTATGTACAAGAATATAACTACTATAATACTGCTCCTATGTACAAGAATATAACTACTATAATACTGCTCCTATGTACAAGAATATAACTACTATAATACTGTCCCCTATGTACAACAATATAACTACTATAATACTCCCCCCTATGTACAAGAATATAACTACTATAATACTCCCCCCTATGTACAAGAATATAACTACTATAATACTGCTCCTATGTACAAGAATATAACTACTATAATACTGCTCCTATGTACAAGAATATAACTACTATAATACTGCCCCCTATGTACAAGAATATAACTACTATAATACTGCTTCCTATGTACAAGAATATAACTACTATAATACTGCCCCCTATGTACAAGAATATAACTACTATAATACTGCCCCCTATGTACAAGAATATAACTACTATAATACTGTCCCCTATGTACAAGAATATAACTACTATAATACTCCCCCCTATGTACAAGAATATAACTACTATAATACTGCCCCCTATGTACAAGAATATAACTACTATAATACTGCTCCCTATATACAAGAATATAACTACTATAATACTGCCCCTATGTACAAGAATATAACTACTATAATACTGCCTCCTCTGTACAAGAATATAGCTACTATAATACTGCCTCCTATGTACAAGAATATAAGTACTATAATACTGCCTCCTATGTACAAGAATATAACTACTATAATACTGCCTCCTATGTACAAGAATATAACTACTATAATACTGTCCCCTATGTACAAGAATATAACTACTATAATACTCCCCCTATGTACAAGAATATAACTACTATAATACTCCCCCCTATGTACAAGAATATAACTACTATAATACTGCCCCCTATATACAAGAATATAACTACTATAATACTGCTCCCCTATGTACAAGAATATAACTACTATAATACTGCCCCCCTATGTAGAAGAATATAACTACTATAATACTGCCCCCTATATACAAGAATATAACTACTATAATACTGCTCCCCTATGTACAAGAATATAACTACTATAATACTGCTCCCCTATGTAGAAGAATATAACTACTATAATACTGTCCCCTTTGTACAAGAATATAACTACTAAAATACTGCTCCCTATATACAAGAATATATCTACTATAATACTGCCCCCCTATGTACAAGAATATAACTACTATAATACTGCCCCCTATATACAAGAATATAACTACTATAATACTGCTCCCCTATGTACAAGAATATAACTACTATAATACTGCTCCCCTATGTACAAGAATATAACTACTATAATACTGCTCCCCTATGTAGAAGAATATAACTACTATAATACTGTCCCCTTTGTACAAGAATATAACTGCTATAATACTGCTCCCTATATACAAGAATATAACTACTATAATACAGCTCCTATGTACAAGAATATAACTACTATAATACTGCCTCCTATGTACAAGAATATAACTACTATAATACTGCCTCCTATGTACAAGAATATAACTACTATAATACTGCCTCCTATGTACAAGAATATAACTACTATATAACTGTCCCCTATGTACAAGAATATAACTACTATAATACTGCCTCCCATGTACAAGAATATACCTACTATAATACTGCCCCCTATGTACAAGAATATAACTACTATAATACTCCCCCCTATGTACAAGAATATAACTACTATAATACTGCCCCCTATATACAAGAATATAACTACTATAATACTGCCCCCTATGTACAAGAATATAACTACTATAATACTGCTCCCATGTACAAGAATATAACTACTATAATACTGCCCCCTATGTACAAGAATATAACTACTATAATACTGCTCCCTATGTACAAGATGCTCGAGAGCTCGTTTCAAGTAACGAACCCCATTGAAGTCAATGGGGGACTCGAGCATTTTTGTATATGACCGATGCTCCGCATAGGTCTTCACTTGTGAAACTCTAGAAAACATCCGAAAGTCATGGAAACACCACAGAAACAGATAGGGAAGGGCAGGGGCAGTATGCATGGCTGCATCTCAGGCTACCAGGTCCCACTATTAAACCACAATAGGGGCCAGAGTCTGCACCCCACCCCCCACACCTTCCCTAACCATTTTTACTTCGGACAAACCCTCATTAGCGAGGCACACCTTAGCTAAGAACCACACTACCTCCAACCAAGCACAATCACTGCCTGCGGGACACAGCGCTGCCTCTTCTCCTGGGTTACATGCTGCCCAAACCCCCCGCACGACCCTGCGTCCGCAGCACACACAAAAGTTTCCCTGCGCAGCCTTCAGCTCCCCTCATGCCACACGCTGGCCTCATAGCCACACCACCCTCATGTCTATTTATAAGTGCGTCTGCCATGAGGAGGAACCGGAGGAACACACTGCAGAGGGTTGGCAGGGCCAGGTAGCGACCCTCTTTGAAAGGGAGGGGGGAGTGATAACCCACAATGCTGTTGAGAAACTGATGCACGGTCATCATTCCAATCCCGTGCAACCTCCGTCGCAAAATTGTCACCAGCCGTACACGTGGGCATAAAGGGAACTCAGGTGCCAGCCCAGCACTTGTACATATCTCTACAATGCAGCGATACTCTGTGTGGGAAGTACGTGAGTGGGCCCTGGGTCAGGCTCGGTCCCAGCCTCCATCTTGTGTGACCCAAGGTGCCGCGAGTTACATAGCAATGTGAAATCCATGTGTCCCCACACAATTCATTCTGTGTAGGTGTCAGATAGCTCAACACCACAATGGGAAGTCTTTGAGTTCCTTGGGCTTGCCTATGCTGTCGGTGTACAAAGATGATATTACACAGGAAGAAATCAGAGTGCCCAAACATGGCAGAGTTTCACCCCGCCAAGGACCTCGGCCCACATTTCTACCCTAGTCAGTCAGTGTATAGTGGCGACTGGAGACCGAGTAGCGCGGGACCGCCGCCACCATCATGTGTTTGAAAGCCTCCGTTTCCACAAGCCTATACGGCAGCATCTCCAGGCTGATCAATTTGGCAATGTGCATGTTTAAAGCTTGTGTGTGCGGGTGCGTGGCAGCGTATTTGCGCTTTTGCTTCAAGCTTGTGCTAGCGACAGCTGAACGCTGCGCTAAGAGACCTTTCTGGATGGGGTCGACGACAGTGGAGGTGAGGGTGTGGGTGCAGGCCGGGAGGCGCTCGTGCCTGTGTCCTGAGAGGGGGATTGGATCTGAGTGGCAGGTTGGGGCACAGGAGGAGAGGCAGTGGTGTGACCCGGAGGCGGTGAACGGCCTTCGTCTCACCTTGTGGAGTGCTTGGCCATCATATGTCTGCGCATGCTGATGGTGGTGAGGCTGGTAGTGGTGGCTCCCCGGCTGAACTTGGCGCGACACAGGTTGCACACCACTGTTCGTCGGTCGTCCGTGCTTTCACTAAAAAACCTCCACACCTTTGAACACCTAGCCCTCTGCACGGAGGCTTGGCACGAGGGTGTGCTTTGGGAAACACTTGGGGGATTATTCGTTCTGGCCCTGCCTCTACCCCTGGCCACCCCACTGCCTCTTCCAACCTGTCCTGCTGCTGCACTTGCCTCCCCCTCTGAAGACCTGTCCTCAGTAGGCTTAGCAAACCAGGTGGGGTCAGTCACCTCATCGTGCAGCTGCTCTTCCTCTGAATCCTCTGTGCGCTCCTCCCTCGGACTTACTGACCTTACTACTACCTCACCGATTGACAACTGTGTCTCATCATCATCATCCTTCTCACCCACTGAAAGCTCTTGAGGCAGTTGCCGGAAGTCCCTAGCCTCATCACCCGGACTCCGGGAACTTTCCAAAGGTTGTGCATCGGTCACGACAAACTCCTCAGGTGAGAGAGGAACCATTTTTTTCTCACTCATGGCAGGGACCCGAGATCAGTTCCTGGGAGTCTGCATGCTCATCGGAATATGTCATTTTCATGGAGTGAGGAGGCTGGGACGAAGGAGGAGCAGCAGACAGAGGTTTCATAGGTGCAGTAACTAGGCCTAGAGTAGTGGACTGCGTAGAAGACTGGGTGGTCGATACATTGCTGGATGCATTTTCTGCCATCCACGACAGGACCTGCTCACACTGCTCCGTTTGTAATAAAGGTCTACAATGCGGACCCGTAAATTGTGATATTAAGCTGGGGAGCGTAGAGACTTGCCTCTCTCCTAACCCCGCAGCAGCCGGCTGTGATTCACCACTCCCAGGAACTCGGCCTGTGCCCACACCCTCACTTGGACGTTCGCTTCCTCGACCCTTACCCCTACTCCTCATCATGGCGGATTACGCATATAGCAGGGCCCAAATAAATCACCCCACTGTACAGCACTGACAACTGTGGCTAATTCACCGCACACAGAGGCTTGTAGATAGCGGAGGCTCTATGCTGTGACTTGTGTCTTGCGCTGATACCTAGGGGTAATTTACCGCTCGCAGAGACTTGTAGATAATAGAGGCTGTATGGAGTGGGAGAAGACTCTAAAGCCGGTGGATAGTGCTGGTAACTGCGGCGATCTCAACCCCCCCAAGGAAAGGGTATTGTGAGATGCTCTGCACAGCGGCAGAGCTGAAATACTTTGCAGTGGCCCAGGAAATATTACAGGACTGTTTAGCGGTGAGACCGCTGTCTAATGCACTGCAGACACAGAACGGTATAAATAAGTATGGCATTATTTGCATCCACTTTCACGCTGAGAGCGGTATTTTAATGCAAACTCCAGCCAGAAAAAAAATAAAATAAGGGAAGGCTACAAACAGGCCTAGCTGCACAGTAGTATAAAGGAAGCACTACAACTCCCAGCAGCCACCCAGTAAAATACAGACGGTCAGATACAGCCCAACCAAGCAGCTTCTGTTTTTTTTGGACTGAGAATACAGGCTGTATAGTGTATATTACTTTCTTTGTAGAATTGGCTGCGGCACTACGCTGTTGGTCTAATTCACGGCAGACACAGACCGGTATAAATACGTATGGAATTATTTGCGTACACTTTCACGCTGAGAGCGGTATTTTCAAGTGCACTCCAGCCAGAAAAAAATTATTACGGAAGGCTGCAAACAGGCCTAGCTGCGTAGAACTAAAATGCAAGCACTACAACTCCCAGCACGCCACAAGTATAATGCACACGGTCAGATATAGCCCTAAGAAGGACTGTTGGGGTTCTTGTAGACAGGATCCTACTCTAACACTGTCCCTATCTCAGCAGCACTGCCCCTATACTCTGTATAATTCACTGCAGACTGAGAACGCTATAGCTGTAATGGCCTGCACAGCCCGAGATGGAGAAAAAAATTGGGGGTGCAAACTGCTCCCAGCCAGCCACATCAGTAATACACACAGTCAGATGTGACCCTAAGAAGGACCGTTGGGGTTCCTGAGGACAGAATCCTACACTAACACTTTCCCTAAAGCAGGACCGTTTTAAGTACTTGGCGGTCACTTAATCTCGCCAGCCACTCAATGCTGTGGGGTGGGATAGCGCTGGCACGTCACAGGAGGAAGTGGTAATGCCTTCCCTGCATGTCTATTGGCCAGAAAATAGCGCTAAACATGTGGAGAAGGAAATGGAATTGACGGTACATAAATATATCCCATTGCAGTGCCCAACACAGCTGAGGTAATGTCATGTTTAATGCAGGTGGGCTTCGGCCCACACTGCATGCCCCAGTCAGACTGGGGTTCTTTAGTAGTGGACACATGCAGTTACAACTCCCTGTGGACCGACAAAATGGGTGGGTGCCAGGAAGCCACCGGCAGTACATAAATATATCCCATTGCATTGCCCATCACAGCTGATGTAACGTCAGCTGTAATGCAGGTGGGCTAAAAACTTATTGGATTACACTGTAGGCGAGGGCCCCAAAAAATTGGTGTACCAACAGTACTAATGTACCTCAGAAAAATTGCCCATGCCCAACCAAGAGGGCAGGTGAAACCCATTAATCGCTTTGGTTAATGTGGCTTAATTGGTAACTAGGCCTGGAGGCAGCCCAGTTAAAATAAAAATTGGTTGAGGTGAAAGTTTCAACGCTTTAATGAGAATTGAAACGTATAAACATTGTTTACAAAAGTAATATGACTGAGCCTTGTGGGCCTAAGAAAAATTGCCCGTTCGGTGTGATTATGTGAGGTTTCAGGAGGAGGAGGAGCAGGAGGAGGAGGATGAATATTATACACAGATTGATGAAACTAAAAGGTCCACGTTTTTGATGATGATAGAGAACGATGCTTCCATCCGCGGGTGCAGCCTACGTATTGCTTAGGTATCGCTGCTGTCCGCTGATGGAGAAGAGAAGTCTGGGGAAATCCAGGCTTTGTTCATCTTGATGAGTGTAAGCCTGTCGGCACTGGCAGTTGACAGGCGGGTACGCTTATCCGTGATGATTCCCCCAGCCGCACTAAACACCCTCTCTGACAAGACGCTAGCCGCAGGACAAGCAAGCACCTCCAGGGCATACAGCGCGAGTTCAGGCCACGTGTCCAGCTTCGACACCCAGTAGTTGTAGGGGGCAGAGGCGTCACGGAGGACGGTCGTGCGATCGGCTACGTACTCCCTCACCATCCTTTTACACTGCTCCCGCCGACTCAGCCTTGACTGGGGAGCAGTGACACAGTTTTGCTGGGGAGCCAGAAAGCTGTCAAAGGCCTTAGGGAGTGTTCCCCTGCCTGTGCTGTACATGCTGCCTGATCTCCGCGCCTCCCCTGCTACCTTGCCCTCGGAACTGCGCCTTCTGCCACTAGCGCTGTCGGATGGGAATTTTACCATCAGCTTGTCTGCCAGGGTCCTGTGGTATAGCATCAGTCTCGAACACCTTTCCTCTTCGGGTATGAGAGTGGAAAGGTTCTTCTTATACCGTGGGTCGAGCAGTGTGTACACCCAGTAATCCGTAGTGGCCAGAATGCGTGTAACGCGAGGGTCACGAGAAAGGCATCCTAGCATGAAGTCAGCCATGTGTGCCAGGGTACCTGTACGCAACACATGGCTGTCCTCACTAGGAAGATCACTTTCAGGATCCTCCTCCTCCTCAGGCCATACATGCTGAAAGGATGACAGGCAAGCAGCATGGGTACCCTCAGCAGTGGGCCAAGCTGTCTCTTCCCCCTCCTCCTCATCCTCCTCATGCTCCTCCTCCTCCTCCTCAACGCGCTGAGATATAGACAGGAGGGTGCTCTGACTATCCAGCGCCATACTGTCTTCCCCCGCCTCCGTTTCCGAGCGCAAAGCGTCTGCCTTTATGCTTTGCAGGGAACTTCTCAAGAGGCATAGCAGAGGAATGGTGACGCTAATGATTGCAGCATCGCCGCTCACCATCTGTGTAGACTCCTCAAAGTTTCCAAGGACCTGGCAGATGTCTGCCAACCAGGCCCACTCTTCTGTAAAGAATTGAGGAGGCTGACTCCCACTGCGCCGCCCATGTTGGAGTTGGTATTCCACTATAGCTCTGCGCTGCTCATAGAGCCTGGCCAACATGTGGAGCATAGAGTTCCACCGTGTGGGCACGTCGCACAGCAGTCGGTGCACTGGCAGATGAAACCGATGTTGCAGGGTGCGCAGGGTGGCAGTGCACTTTTCCGAGCAGGTCTGACAAGCGTGGGTAGCTTTTCAAAAAGCGCTGAACCACCAAATTAAAGACGTGGGCCAGGCATGGCACGTGCGTGCGGCCGCGGAGCTGCAGAGCCGCCACCAGGTTACGGCCGTTGTCACACACGACCATGCCCGGTTGGAGGCTCAGCGGCGCAAGCCAGCGGTCGGTCTGCTCTGTCAGACCCTGCAGCAGTTCGTGGGCCGTGTGCCTCTTCTCTCCTAAGCTGAGTAGTTTCAGCACGTCCTGCTGACGCTTGCCCACCGCTGTGCTGCCGTGCCGTGCGACACCGACTGCTGACGACGCGCTGCTGCTGACACACCTTGATTGCGAGACAGAGGTTGCGTAGGAGGAGGAGGAGGGTGGTTTAGTGGAGGAAGCATACACCGCCGCAGATACCACCACCGAGCTGGGGCCCGCAATTCTGGGGGTGGGTAGGACGTGAGCGGTCCCAGGCTCTGACTCTGTCCCAGCCTCCACTAAATTCACCCAATGTGCCATCAGGGAGATATAGTGGCCCTGCCCGCCTGTGCTTGTCCACGTGTCCGTTGTTAAGTGGACCTTGGCAGTAACCGCGTTGGTGAGGGCGCGTACAATGTTGCGGGAGACGTGATCGTGCAGGGCTGGGACGGCACATCGGGAAAAGTAGTGGCGACTGGGAACTGAGTAGCGCAGGGCCGCCGCCGCCATCATGTTTTTGAAAGCCTCCGTTTCCACAACCCTATACGGCAGCATCTCTAGGCTGATCAATTTGGCTATGTGCACGTTTAACGCTTGAGCATGCGGGTGCGTGGCGGCGTACTTGCGCTTGCGCTCCAACACTTGCGCTAGCGACGGCTGGAACGGTGCGCTGAGAGACATTGGTGGATGGGGCCGAGGACAGCGGAGGTGAGGGTGTGGGTGCAGGCCAGGAGACGGTAGTGCCTGTGTCATGAGAGGGGGGTTGGATCTCAGTGGCAGGTTGGGGCACAGGGGGAGAGGCAGCGGTGCAAACCGGAGGCGGTGAACGGCCTTCGTCCCACCTTGTGGGGTGCTCAGCCATCATATGTCTGCGCATGCTGGTGGTGGTGAGGCTGGTGGTGGTGGCTCCCCGGCTGATCTTGGCGCAACAAAGGTTGCACACTACTGTTCGTCGGTCGTCTGCACTCTCAGTGAAAAACTGCCAGACCTTTGAGCACCTCGGCCTCTGCAGGGTGGCATGGCGCGAGGGGGCGCTTTGGGAAACAGTTGGTGGATTATTCGGTCTGGCCCTGCCTCTACCCCTGGCCACCGCACTGGCTCTTCCAACCTGCCTTGCTGCTGCACTTGCCTCCCCCTCTGAAGACCTGTCCTCAGTAGGCTTTTCAAACCAGGTGGGGTCAGTCACCTCATCGTCCTGCTGCTCTTCCTCCGAATCCTCTGTGCGCTCCTCCCTCGGACTTACTCCAATTACTACTACCTGAGTGATAGACAACTGTGTCTCATCGTCATCGTCCTCCTCACCCACTGAAAGCTCTTGAGACAGTTGCCGGAAGTCCCCAGCCTCATCCCCCGGACCCCGGGAACTTTCCAAAGGTTGGGCATCGGTCACGACAAACTCCTCCAGTGGGAGAGGATTCAGAACCATTGCTGCCCATTCTGAGCAGGGGCCCGAGAACAGTTCCTGGGAGTCTGCCTACTCCTCAGAATGTGTCATTGTACTGGAGTGAGGAGGCTGGGAGGAAGGAGGTGCAGCAGCCAGAGTATTCAGAGTTTCAGCAGTGGACGGCGCAGAATTCTGGGTGGTCGATAGATTGCTGGATGCACTTTCTGCCATCCACGTCAGGACCTGCTCACACTGCTCATTTTCTAATAAAGGTCTACCGCGTGGACCCATTAATTGTGAGATGAATGTGGGGACGCCAGAAACGTGCCTCTCTCCTAATCCCGCAGCAGTCGGCTGCGATACACCTGGATCAGGAGCTCGGCCTGTGCCCACACCCTGACTTGGGCCTCCGCGTCCTCACCCCCGTGTCCATGTCCTCTAGGCCTACCCCTACCCCTCAGCATGCTGTATTACCAGTAGTGCAGAAACAGAACGCTGTAATTAAATGTGCCCCTTATTGGCCTGTGGTTGGAGTCTGACTTCGCTTACGGAACGCACAGCAGAGGCAGGAAAGAATTTTGCGCAAGCCTGCTGTAACACTTAGCTGGCTGCGTATGAATTAGGACAACTACCCCCAGCAGAGACCCAGTACAGTCAGGACAGTCACAGGCAGCCCAAATTTTTTTTTTCCCAACTTTTTTTGGAAAAGCCCACTGCCTATATAGACTGGATATGTCTGTCACTGTCCCTGCCTCACCACCACTACTGGCCGTGGACTATATAAAATTACTGCAGGACGCAATGCTCTGGACGCAATGCTCTGCACGGCCGATATACAAAAAAATATGTGCAACACTGCAAAAAGCAGCCTCAACAGTACTGCACACGGTCAGATGTGGCCCTAAGAAGGACCGTTGGGGTTCTCCTAACACTCTCCCTATAGCAGCTCCGGCATCAGCAGCACTTTCCCTGATCTCTGTCAGAATGCATCTGTGGCGAGCCGCAGGAGGGGCCGATTTATATACTCGGGTGACACCTGATCTCCCCAGCCACTCACTGCAGGGGGGTGGTATAGGGCTTGAACGTCGCAGGAGGAAGTTGTAATGCCTTCCCTGTCTTTCTATTGGCCAGAAAAGCGCGCTAACGTCCCAGAGATGAAAGTGAAAGTAACTCGAACATCGCGTGGTGCTCGTTACGAGTAACGAGCATCTCGAACACGCTAATACTCGAACGAGTATCAAGCTCGGACGAGTACGTTCGCTCATCTCTAATAACTACTATAATACTGCCCCCTATGTACAAGAATATAACTACTATAATACTGCCCCCTATGTACAAGAATATAACTACTATAATACTGCTCCCTATGTACAAGAATATAACTACTATAATATTGTCCCCTATGTACAAGAATATAACTACTATAATACTGCCCCCTATGTACAAGAATATAACTACTATAATACTGCTCCTATGTACAAGAATTTAACTACTATAATACTGTCCCCTATGTACAAGAATATAACTACTATAATACTGCCCCCTGTGTACAAGAATATAACTACTATAATACTGCTTCCTATGTACAAGAATATAACTACTATAATACTGCCCCCTATGTCCAAGAATATAACTACTATAATACTGCTCCTCTGTACAAGAATATAACTACTATAATACTGCCCCCTATGTACAAGAATAGAACTACTATAATACTGCCCTTATGTACAAGAATATAACTACTATAATACTGCCCCCTATGTACAAGAATATAACTACTATAATACTGCTCCTATGTACAAGAATTTAACTACTATAATACTGTCCCCTATGTACAAGAATATAACTACTATAATACTGCCCCCTATGTACAAGAATATAACTACTATAATACTGCTCCTATGTACAAGAATTTAACTACTATAATACTGTCCCCTATGTACAAGAATATAACTACTATAATACTGCCCCCTGTGTACAAGAATATAACTACTATAATACTGCTTCCTATGTACAAGACTATAATTACTATAATACTGCCCCCTATGTACAAGAATATAACTACTATAATACTGCTCCTCTGTACAAGAATATAACTACTATAATACTGCCCCCTATGTACAAGAATATAACTACTATAATACTGCCCCCTATGTACAAGAATATAACTACTATAATACTGCCCTTATGTACAAGAATATAACTACTATAATACTGCCCCCTATGTACAAGAATATAACTACTATAATACTGCTCCTATGTACAAGAATTTAACTACTATAATACTGTCCCCTATGTACAAGAATATAACTACTATAATACTGCCCCCTGTGTACAAGAATATAACTACTATAATACTGCTTCCTATGTACAAGAATATAACTACTATAATACTGCCCCCTATGTACAAGAATATAACTACTATAATACTGCTCCTCTGTACAAGAATATAACTACTATAATACTGCCCCCTATGTACAAGAATATAACTACTATAATACTGCCCCCTATGTACAAGAATATAACTACTATAATACTGCCCTTATGTACAAGAATATAACTACTATAATACTGCCCCCTATGTACAAGAATATAACTACTATAATACTGCCCCCTATGTACAAGAATATAACTACTATAATACTGCTCCTATATACAAGTATATACCTACTATAATACTGCTCCTATGTACAAGAATATAACTGCTATAATACTGCTCCCTATGTACAAGAATATAACTACTATAATACTGCCCCCTATGTACAAGAATATAACTACTATAATACTGCCCCCTATGTACAAGAATATAACTACTATAATACTGCTCCTATGTACAAGAATATAACTACTATAATACTGCCCCCTATGTACAAGAATATAACTGCTATAATACTGCTCCCTATGTACAAGAATATAACTACTATAATACTGCCCCCTATGTACAAGAATATAACTACTATAATACTGCCCCCTATGTGCAAGGATACAACTTCTATAATACTGTCCCCTATGTACAAGAATATAACTACTATAATACTGCCTCCTATGTACAAGAATATAACTACTATAATACTGCTCCTATGTACAAGAATATAACTACTATAATACTGCCCCCTATGTGCAAGGATACAACTTCTATAATACTGTCCCCTATGTACAAGAATATAACTACTATAATACTGCCTCCTATGTACAAGAATATAACTACTATAATACTGCCCCCTATATACAAGAATATAACTACTATAATACTGCCCCCTATGTGCAAGAATATAACTACTATAATACTGCCCCCTATGTATAAGAATACAACTTCTATAATACTGTCCCCTATGTACAAGAATATAACTACAATAATACTGCCCCCTATGTACAAGAATATATCTACTATAATACTGCCCTATGTACAAGAATATAACTACTATAATACTGCCCCCTATGTACAAGAATATAACTACTATAATACTGCCCCCCATGTACAAGAATATAACTACTATAATACTGCCCCCTATGTACAAGAATATAACTACTATAATACTGCCCCCCATGTACAAGAATATAACTACTATAATACTGCCCCCTCTGTACAAGAATATAACTACTATAATACTGCCCCCTATGTACAAGAATATAACCACTATAATACTGCCCCTATACACAAGAGTATAACTACTATAATACTGCTCCCTATGTACAGGTATATAACTACTATAATACTGCCCCCTATGTACAAGAATATAACTACTATAATACTGCCCCCTATGTACAAGAATATAACTACTATAATACTGCCCCCTATGTACAAGAATATAACTACTATAATACTGCCCCCTATGTACAGTAGTATTAGTTTGGTGCTGGTATATGTACTGTAGCTGTAGTTTTGCCTCCCGCCGTTATTATCTTATGATGTTTGATGCAGTATTAGTTAGTTGCAGTTTATCCTTTCGGTCGCCCTTTCTGTACTTTCTACTCTCATAGTGGAAATCTAACCCTGAGCTTCTGCTTTAGCGGCTGCTATATAAAGCTCCCAGTCGTGCCGTTCAGTTGTTTCCTGACCACAAACACGATATCTGTGTTGTCTCATTTTTGTAGAACTCTGCTTTCATGCTAACACGAGTCTACAGACACGTACAGGAAGATACAATCTAACTGGACGACTGAACGTTGTAAGTGCGGCGGCTGATGAGTTGTATCTACAGTAATAACCAAGGATTCCATGGTAGAGAGCGCAGCGCCGCCTCCACCGCTGCACGGAAATGTCGCGCACTGCAGACGCCGTGTATTATCGAATATAAGTGGGCGTAGGGGAAGTCCTAGATAAGAAACTGCATTTCGATTCTGTTATGTTTGACATGGAGGGCGCCTTTAGGGTCACCGAGGGTCGGGATCGACTAAACGCCTAACAGCAGCATATTTTCTATTACATTATTGGCCTTTACTGAATGTTCTTGGATGAAGAAGGTGCAGTTTTTTTTTTAAAGCATTGCATATATGGGGTGTCTTAAAAGTGTGGGAACACCCAATTAGAATGAAAATGGTTTGGGAACCTGTGATTCGGTTTTGCATACAAGCTGTGGCGGAAGACATGTCACCAACATGACGACCATCATCTTGAATTGCACTATAGGTTTTCCAGTGGGAAGGTCGGTGTGTGATATATCAACCTGGCAGAGAATTTCATCAGGAGATCATCCGATGCTTCATTTTACCTTAACGTCATTAGTTCTCCACGTAACACAGTGCTTTTTCTTCATTACAGGCAATGTGACTGATGGTGGTATCTCAAGCAGGACGTGTTAAGATCTCATTTATGTCAGGTGAACAAAGCACACATGCCATCACCATAGACTTCAACCAATGACACCCAACCAAGCCTCCCATTACCCACAATGCAGCGGCCAAACTTATTTCCAAATTCTGAGAAACCGATCCTGTCTCTGATGAACCAAAATGTGGACGACCAAAAACCGGTAGTGTTGAAGCCTCAGCACCCGCTGTTCTGACCTCATTCAGATTTTGGTTTACGAGTGACAGAATCTGACAACTGCATTGTGGGTACTGGGAGGTCTGGTTGGGTAGCGATGGCACGTGTGCTGTATTCACCTGACATAAGGATGAGCTCCACACGTTCTGCTTGATATACCGCCATCAGTCACTTTGCCTGTAATGATGAACAATAACGGTGTTTCCTGGAGAACAAATAAAGTTACGTTAAAGTGAAGCCATTGTTTTTCTGGTGAAATTCTCCTCCAGTTTGATGTATCACACCGACCTTCCCACTGGAAAAATTATAGTTATGACCTAGATGGCGGCATTGCAAATGGCCATCATGTTAGTGACAAGGCCTAACATGTTCCCCTTCAACTGTTGCTTGTGGGCAAAACATGATATGTCTACTAGCCATACCAAAAGGGGTGGTAATGCTATCCAGAACATGCAGAAGTGATCCGTGGGAAAAAACAAATCTCTGCAAAAGACAGAAGATGTTGCTGCAGATTTTTTCGGCGATCTATGGAGTATCTGCAAAGGACAAGCAGTGAAAAAACTAGGCTTTTCCTGCCACCGGTGGTGGTGCTGCTGGTGCAGCTTCCTGCTCGTCCGCTATGAGCAGAGCTGTAATCCATTGATGATTCCTCCCCACAGCCATGAGGTAAAGATGAGCTCCAGCTGCTTAACAGTCTGTCCTGATAGTACCGCATTTTGAGGTCCCTCTCCACTGCTGGAATGAGATTTATTGTTTGAGCCTTGTAGCCGGGATCAAGGAGGGTGGCCCCCCAATAATGATCTGATGGTTTTATGTGGGCTATGCGATGAGCCTCCTGCAAGCACTGCAGCTTAAAAGAACTGAGATGCGCCAAAGAGGGTGATGGCCCACATTCTTTGGGGCCAGGCATAAGAGTGTCTTCCAGCTTGTCCTGCCATCCCTATAAAATACTTGGAGCTAGTGATGGATGGAAGGAACATTGTGTGGCCCCCTTCCCTGCCTCTGAACCTTTATTATCCCGCTCCTCTTCTTCCTTCTCAATACTCCCATGTGTGGAGAAATGTGTAGAAGAATATGCCACCCTTTCTTGCCCAAAGCCACCCTCCCTATGGTGTTGACTAATGCTGGACTGACCAAACAGCTGTGAGATTGGCATCCCTTCCTTCTCCTCCTGTGAAAAAAACACATAATTGTCCCCCAGGGCCTGTGGAGTCCATTCCTGCAGGCAGACAACATGACAACATGACTGACCATCTTGATCGCTTCCTCAAAGAGGCTAAAACGGTGCATCTGCAGCCACGACACAGGCGTCGACTGACCGACCTCAATGCAGCGCCTGGTATTCTGCGATTGCTCTCTGCTGCCGGCTCAGTCTCTGCAACATAAGCAACAAGGAATTCCACCATGTAGGCACCGCACCGATGAGGCGGTTGGGTGGTAGCCCGAACTGTTGCTGCACCTCCACCAGACGAGAGGGGACTGCGTGTGTTTGTCGAAAGTGTGAGTACAGTTTCAGTTTCCGTTCTTCTCCAGCAGTGGATGTAAACCTGCGTAATTGTTTAGGAAGCGCTGCAATACCAGGCTCATCACATAGGCCAGGCAAGGTATGGGAGATTGCTGAGGTGACAGCAGCTTCTAGTTGGCCCCATTGTCACACACGACCTTACGTGGTGACGGAGTATTTGGGGGCAGTGCTGGGTCACCTTGATCCTGCAGATCCATTAACAGTTGTTTGGCCATATGAGATTTAACCCCTTAGTGACGAAGCCTGTTTGCACCTTAGTGACGGAGCCAAATCTTGGAAATCTGACATGCGTCGTTCAACGTAGCATAACTCCGTAAAAGCTTTACATATCCAAGTGATTCTGACGTTGTTTTTTCGCCACATGTTGTACTTCATTTAGGTGGTAAAAAGAGACCGATATAATTTGTGTATATTTATTAAAAGTACCAATATTGGAAAAATGTAGAAAAATTGTCATTTGCTTCACATTTTCAACCGTAATATCTCAAATATGTTCAAACATACTGTACAAATTTTTGATAAGATATATATTTCCATCTGTTTACTTTATTCTGAATTCACACTTGAAAAACGTTTTTTTTTTTAACCATTTAGAGGACGTACAAATTTAACATTACTTTTAAGCATTTTGAGGAGCACTTTGTTTTCCTACACCAAGCCACGTTTGCAAAGGCTCATGAGTGTCAGAATGATAGATACCCCCACAAGTGACACCATTTTAAAAACTACACCCCTTAGTGTATTCACTGAGGGGGTCATGAGGATTTTGACCCCACCAGTTTTTTTCAGGAATTAATTCAATTTAGAGGAGAAAAAATAAAATTTCATATTTTTGCAAATATGTCATTTTAAAGACATTGTTTTTTTCCTATAGAGCCCATGAAAATGAGGATTTACACCCCAAAATGGATACCCCCGTTGCTCCCGTGTTCAGAAACATACCCATTGTGGCCCTAATCTTATGTCTGGATGCACAACGGGACCCAAAATGAAAGGAGTAGTCGGTGTCTTTCAGAACATAAATTTTGCTTGAAGGCGTTTTAGGCCCCATAGCACTTTGTAGAGCTCTTGAGCGGCCAAAACCAAAGAGAACCCCCACAAGTGACCCCATTTTGAAAACTAGATCCCTTAACGAATTTAGCTAGGTGTTTACTGCCCATTGTGACCCCACAGTTTTTGAATGAATTCAAGCAAAGCAAAAGGAAAAAAATGTGATTTTCATCTTTTGGCAATTCTGTCATTTTAAAAACCGCTTTTTTTGTACAGCACACACATGAATGAAGACTTGCACCCCAAAATAGATACCCATGTTTGTCCCGTGTTCAGAGACATACCCAATGTGGCCCTAATCTTTTGTCTGGATGCATAACGGGGCCCAAAATGAAAGGAGTAGTCGGTGGCTTTCAGAACAGAAATTTAGCATGAAGGTGATTTAGTCCCCATTGCCCACTTGTAGAGCCCTTGAGTGGCCAAAATGACAAAGAACCCCACATATGACCCCATTTTGAAAACTAGACCCCTTAACGAATTTATCTAGGAGTGTACTGTGTATTTTTACACTACAATTTTTGAATAAATCTAAGCAAAGCAGAAGGAAAAAATTACAATTTTCATTTTTTTGGCAGTCGTATCAATTTAAAAACCGTTTTTTTTTGTGCAGAACACATATAAATAAAGACTTTCCCCCCAAAATGGATACCCCTGTTTGTCCCGTGTTCAGAACCATACCCCTAGTGTCCCTAATCTACTTAAAGGACACATGGCTAGGCCTATAATGGAAGGAGCACCCGTTGGATTTCAGGGTACAACGGAATAAATTCCAGGCCCCATCGCCCACTTATAGAGCCATTGAGCGTCCAAATGAACCCCCCACAAATGACCCCATTTTAAAAACTAGACCCCTTAATGAATTCATCTAGGGGTGTACTGCGTATTTTAACCCCACAGTATTTGAATAAATCTAAGCAAAGCAGAAGGAAAAAATAACGATTTTCATTTTTTTGGCAATTTTGTCAATTTAAAAACTGTTTTTTTTGTACAGCGTACATAAGAATGAAGACGTTCACCCCAAAATGGATACCCCCGTTTGTCCCGTGTTCAAAAACATACCCATTGTGGCCCTAATCTACTTACAGGAAACATGGCAAGGCCTATAAGGGAGGGAACAACCGTTGGATTGCAGGGTACAACTGAATACATTCCAGGCCCCATTGCCCACTCCCCCCCCCCTCCCCCACACACTCCGCGCCCTTTTCAGCGTTCCCCAAATCTTAGATAAAAGTAATAATGTGAACTGTGTAGTATTTCCAAAGACAGGGGTAATTACGGAGGCTGGTTGGGATGGGTACATGGGGCAATAAAACCGGTATCCCCCCCCCCCTCCTCTCATGCTTTTTGTGCGGTATTTCGTGACCTCAGTAGCGGGATGGGGTGTAAAAAGGGGCGCTCTGTGAGTCTCCGTAAGCTTGATGAGGTGCGGCGGTCTCACACAGAAGGCGCTCAACAAGCTACTCCTGGAACTGCAGAAAGGCGAGCGTTCCCGGGGCTTCTTGTAAATTACGGATTACAGGTAGCGGTCTGAATAACGCCGGGCTCATGCAGCCGTAGGCAGAATCCGCTTGCGGAGGCCCGCAGCGGATCCCAGCTGTGAGCCCGGCTGTGACCCTGCGTACGGCCGCGTAATGTACTGCGCATAACTGCCTACTCACACAGGCGGTCATACGCAGTACAATTATTTTTTTTTTTTTTGTATTTCCCGCACCGTCGCTTAGCGATGACCTGGGTACCCACAGCCCATATACAAGGTAGTTGCGTATGGGCTGCGCGTATATTCGTGACCATGTAGCACAATGGGCTCTATGTTACGGATATCCGCGGTAAAATAGAACCTGCTGCGTTCTCTTTTCTGCGAGTGGATTACACAATTCTGACCCGCTAATGTGAGCGGAATTGTGTAATCCAATGCGATTGATCTGCGTATTACTGCGGATTAGACTCATGCGGAATCCGTAATTCCTATCTGGTTATGTGAGATGGGCCAAAGGTAGATTGCTACCTTTTTTTCACGTGACCGGCGACCGCTCAATGAGGTCACTGCTCCAGGCTCTCGGTGACCGTTGGTCGCCGGGAGTAGGGAGATTTAAAGTTTCCTGGGCTCCCCGCCTCCTGCGCATGTGTCCGGTGTTTTGCTGACGGTCGCATGCGCAGAATTCGGGAAAGTTCACGGAGGAAGATCGCGTCGGGGTGCAAATACGGAGGCCTCCGGTAAAAAGTTTCATCTCCTCTCACTGATCGCATCGGTGAGGGGAGATGAACCTTCACCTTTTTTTTTTACTTTTACGTGTTCGCCATTATCCATTGGATAACGGCGAACACGTGATCAGGAACCGCTCACCGCGGCCCCCCGTGAAATCTCCAGGCTCTCGGCTAAGTTTTGTAGCCAGGAGCAGAGAGATTTTAAATTACTACAGCTTTAACGCATGCGTCTGCCATTTTGGCGACAGGCGCGTGCGCAGAAGCTGGGGTAAAGTCCGCGGATAAATCCGCGGGCCTTAGGTACGTCATTTCATCCTCCCTCACAGATATGATCCGTGGGGGGGAGATGAAACGCAAGCTTTTTTAACTTTTTAAAACTTTTTTTACACTTTTTTTTAACTTTACATGATCACTGTCATCCATTGGATAACTGATCATCTCTGCAGGGACATCTCTCTGCTCCTGGCTACACATGGCAGCCAGGAGCAGAGGGATTTTAAATTTCCCGGGGCTCGAGCCCCTCTGTGCACGCGCCCGATGATTGACATCGGGCGCGCATGCGCAGACAGGGACTTCGGGTCCCGGGACATCGGGGAGGACTTAGGTGAGTATTTTCACATCCCCTCATGGATCAGATCCATGAGGGGAGGTGAAACTTTACTTTTTTTTAACTTTCTTAACTTTTTTCGCGATCGCCGCATTCCAATGGATAGCGGTGATCGCGGGCCCGGGGACCGCTGTGAGCGGTCCCCGGTAACACCACCTGGTTCCCGGCTACCTTCATGAGCCTGGGGGCCAGGAGATTTGAAATTTGCCGGGGGCTCCCAGGCTTCTGCGCATGCGCGTGACGTTATCGTCTGGTGCGCATGTGCAGAAGGCCGGCGGCGGGTCCGGGAGGACCCGGTCTTCGGGGGACACCGCGGACAAGCCGGGTGAGTATTTTCAGCTGCCCTGATGGATCCGATCCATCAGGGCAGCTGAATATCTGACATTTTACACATTGTTATTTACTTTATTGGATAGCACCGATCACAATGCCGGGGGGGGGGGGGGGACTGCCCGCATCCTGGGATGACAGCTCCATGCTGTCGGCTACCTGTGGGCACCGACAGCATGGAGCTGTCACGTCCTCAGGCAAGTGGGCATTAATCCAAAGAGGATGCATAAAACTACGTCCTCTAGGATTAAAGCCCACTTGCTGAAGACGTAGTTTCCGATGGGCCGTCGTTAAGGGGTTAAGACAGTATTTTGGTGTTTACCACGTGCAGCGCTGTGTGGAGGGCGGATATTGTCATATATGGATATCTGTGCCGATCTGGAGGCTGTAAAAAGGCGGTGCAAAGAGATGGAGGAGGAGGAGGAGGGACAGACAGGGATGAATGTCCCACAACCCTTGGGCTACCATGAAATATGGACCAATATTTTTGGCTTCATTCCCTGCAGGAAATGTTGGTCAGAGCTGCAATCTATCAGTGCACTGCTGGCTGTGTGATTGGTCCGGCTGGTGGTGCACTGACAGCGTCAGGGAGCGAAGGAGGAGAGCAGTATGTACTGTATATGATCATATATGTATAACTGTTATGACCAGCAGGTGTGGACCTACTCTGCCAACTAACTGGTTTGACTTTGGGCTAAACCTGAGGGTGTTATCCTGATGGTTCCCCGGTATTGACCCTTTCACCACTGTACAGGGATCTGGCATTCACTACGTTACCTCCTGGAACAGTCTCCGTGTAGTTGGCCTCTGACCCACAGGGGTCAGCGACATTGGTGTAATGCCCCACAAGATAGGCCGAAGTGCGCCATTAGGATAAGGTCCAATGTGGGGGCTGGCGGCATTCAAGCGATATCTAGGTCACAAGTCCAAGGGTCGGGCAGGCAGAGTTCAGGCAAATCCAGATAACAAGTTCAAGGGTCAGAGCATGGGAATCAAACACAGCATACTTTGGCTGGGAGCAAAACACAAATGAACACCAAAGCTCGGCAAGGAAGAGGATCACTGGACCAGTTAAATAGTAGCATAATGGCTCATTAGTTTGCAGCTGGGTTAGGAGCATTGGAAAGGATTAAAAAATGGCATTTGAGCAACCATTTTGCATAATCTACTACTTGGTACTAGTGCCTATGGGTACCAATTAGTAGTGTGTGAGCCATTGGAAGCTGTAATCAGGGAACAGACCACCTGCTGTTCTCTGAATAAATACCCTTTGTTCTGCCATGGAGCTGACAGCTGAGACAATGTAATCAGCGCTCCCCGGGCAGAACACAGTGTGCGGTCTGTCTTATCAGCTCTTCTGCTGTAGGATGGATTTTATGCCGAACTGAAATTCATTGTTCAACAGAAAAGTGAAAGATGGGCACGTTTACACGCAACGATTATCACTCAAAAGACGGCTTTGGAGCGAATTTTGAGCGATAATTGTTGTGTCTTAATGGGCCTTAACTCGCACAGTGCTGAAGGAAAGTACAAGTAAGGCCACATGATAGAGGGAGAGCAGGGTGACACGGAACAATAACAGATATGTTATACCAGCTGTACATACATAATTATATACAGGAAATACCCAGGTTATATCAGCATTCTTCATGTAACTTTATACAGGATGGGTATCCCCTGTATATAATTATATATGTACAGCTGGTATAAGTTATATATCTCCTGTATATAGTGATATGGAGCATGCTGGTATAACCTGGGTATCTCCTGTATATAATTATATATGTACAGCTGGTATAAGTTATATATCTCCTGTATATAGTGATATGGAGCATGCTGGTATAACCTGGGGATCTCCTGCATATAATTATATATGTACAGCTGGTATAAGTTATTAGAGATGAGAGACCACACTCGTCCGACCTTGATGTTCATTCGAGTATTAGGGCACTCGAGATGCTCGTTACTCAAGTCGAACACCACGCGGTACTCGAGTCAATTGCATTTCCTTCCCCGGATGTTTAGCACCATTTTCTAGCCAATAGACATGCGGGGAAGGCATTACCACTTCCTGCTGGGACGTGGCAGCCCATCCCACCCCACATTAGTGAGTGGCTGGGCCGATCAGGTGACCGCCGAGTACTTAAACTGATCCCGCCCACGGCTCGCCTCAGACACATGCTGGCAGAGGTTAGGCAAAGTACTGCTGCTGATATAGGAAAAGTATTAGAGTAGGATCCTGTCTTCCAGAACCCCAACAGTCCTTCTTAGGGCTACTCCTCATCGTGTGCATTATTGTTGTGGCTGGCTGGGAGCGGTAGTGCACCATTTATTTATTTTTTAAGCATCTCGGGCTGTACAGGCCATTTCAGCTATGGCGTTCTCAGTCTACAGTGTATTACGCAGAGTTTAGGGATGGAGCTGCATACATAGGGAAAGTTTTACAGTCCTCCTGATCCTCTGTGCAAGAACCCCAACGGCCTTCTTAGGGCTACATCTGACCATGTGCTTTATACTTGTGGCTGGCTGGGAGCAGTAGTGCACCACCTTTTGTTTTACGCATCTAGGCCTGTTCCCAGCCTTTCAGTAATTGCGTTCTCAGGCTGCAGTGCCGTACAACCAGCTCTCACCGTGAAACTGCTATCTAACATTTCCTAGCCTGCTGAGAACGACTTCAGTTATACCGTTCTGTGTCTGCAGTGCATTAGACAGAGGTCTCACCGCTAAACAGTACTGTAATATTACCGGGGCCACTGCAAAGTATTTCAGCTCTGCCGCTGTGCAGAGCATCTCACAATACCCTTTCCTTGGTGGGGTTGAGATCGCCGCAGTTACCAGCACTATCCACTGGCTTTAGAGTCTTCTCCCACTCCATACAGCCTCTCTTATCTACAAGTCTCTGCGAGCAGTAAATTACCCCTAGGTATCAGCGCAAGACACAAGTCACAGCATAGAGCCTCCGCTATCTACAAGTCTGTGTGCGGTGAATTAAGGCCCAGTTGTCAGCACTGTACAGTGGGGTAATTTATTTGGGCCCTGCTCTATTCTTAATCCGCCATGATGAGGAGTAGGGGTAAGGGTCGAGGACGCGGATGCCCAAGTGAGGGTGTGGGCACAGGCCGAGTTCCTGGGAGTGGTGAATCACAGCCAACTGCTGCGGGATTAGGAGAGAGGCAAGTTTCTGGGCTCCCCAGCTTCATATCACAATTTACTGATCCGCGTAGTTGACCTTTACTACAAACAGAGCAGTGTGAGCAGGTCCTGTCGTGGATGGCAGAAAATGCATCCAGCAATATATCGACCACCCAGTCTTCTACGCAGTCCATTACTCTAGGCCTAGGGACTGCAACTCTGAATCCTCTGGCTGCTGCTCCTCCTTCTTCCCAGCCTCCTCACTCCATGAAAATGACATATTCTGAGCAGGCAGACTCCCAGGAACTGTTTTCGGGTCCCTGCCATGAGTGGGAAAAAATGGTTCCTCTCTAACCTGGGGCGTTTGTGACCAATGATCAACCTTTGGAAAGTTCCCGTGGTCCGGGTGATGAGGCTGGGGAGTTATGGCAACTGTCTCAAGAGCTTTTTGTGGATGAGGATGCTGAGACACAGTTGTCTGTGAGGTAGTAGTAAGGGCAGTAAGTCCGAGGGAGGAGCGCACATAGGATTCGGAGGAAGAGCAGCTGGACGATGAGGTGACTGACCCCACCTGGTGTGCTAAGCCTACTGAGGACAGAGCTTCAGAGGGGGAGGCAAGTGCAGCAGCAGGACAGGTTGGAAGAGGCAGTGGAGTGGCCAAGGGTAGAGGCAGGGCCAGAGCGAAGAATCCCCCAACTGTTTCCCAAAGCACCCCCTTGCAGCAAGCCTCCGTGCAGAGGGCTAGGTGTTGAAAGGTGTGGATGTTTTTAAGTGAGAGCGCGGACGACCGACGAACAGTGGTGTGCAACTTGTGTCGCACAAAGATCAGCCGGGGAGCCACCACTACCAGCCTCATCACCACCAGCATGCGCAGGCATATGATGACGAAGCACCCCAGAAGGTGGGAGGAAGGTCATTCACCGCCTCCGGGTCACACCAATGCTTTTTCCCGACCTGTGCCCCAACCTGCCACACAGATCCAATCCCCCTTCCCAGGACACAGGCACGGGCGCCTCCGGGCCTACACCCACACCCTCCCCTCCACTGTCTTCCACTCCATCCAGCAATGTCTCTCAGCGCAGCGTTCAGCTGTCGCTAACACAAGGGTTGGAGCGAAAGCGCAAATACACCGCCACCCACCCGCATGCACAAGCTTTAAACATGCACATTGCCAAATTAATCCACCTCGAGATGCTGCCGTATAGGCTTGTGGAAACGGAGGCTTTCAAAAACATGATGGCGGCGGCGGTCCCGTGCTACTCGGTCCCCCGTCGCCACTATTTTTCCCGGTGTGCCGTCCCAGCCCTGCACCAGCATGTCTCCCGCAACATAAATCGTGCCATTACCAACGGGGTTACTGGGAAAGTCCACTTAACCACGGACACGTGGACAAGTACTGGCGGGCAGGGCCACTATATCTCCCTGACGGCACATTGGATGAACTTGGTGGAGGCTGGGACCGAGTCAGAGCCTGGGACCGCTCACGTACTACACAGAATAGCGGGTCCTACCTCGGTGCTGGTATCTGCGGTGTTTTATGCCACCTCCTCCAAATCACCCCCCTCCTCCTCTGCCACCTCTATCTCTCAATAAAGAAGTGTGAGCACGTTGCCAGTAATCTGTAGCGCGCGGCGCCGCAGCACAGCGGTGGGCAAGCATCAGCAAGCCGTGCTGAAACTAATGAGCTTAGCTGACAAGAGGCACACGGCCCCTGAGCTGTTGCAGGGTCTGACAGAGCAGACTGACCTCTGGCTGTCGTCGCTGAGCCTCCAACCGGTCGTGTGTGATAACGGCCGTAACCTGGTGGTGGCTCTGCAACTCAGCAGCCTCACACACATGCCGTGCCTGGCCCACGTCTTCAATCTGGTTCAGGGGTTTCTGAAAAACTACTCCCACTTATCTGACCTGCTCGGCAAGGTGTGCCACGTCTGCGCACATTTCCGCAAGTCCACCATGGACGCTGCCACCCTAAGGACCCTGCAACGTCAGTTTCAGCTGCCATAGCACCAACTGCTGTGTGACGTGCACACATGCTAGAATTCTACACTGCACATGTTGGCCAGGCTGTACGAGCAGCGTAGAGCAATAGTGGAATACCAGCTGCAACATGGGCGGCGGAGTGGTAGTCAGCCTCCGCAATTCTTTACTGAGGAGTGGGCATGGATGGCAGATATCTGCCAGGTCCTCGGAAACTTTGAGGAGTCTACCCAGATGGTGAGCGGCGATGCGGTAATCATTAGCATTACCATCCGCTGCTTTGCCTGCTGAGAAGTTCGCTGCAAAGCATAAAGGCCGACGCTTTGCGGTTGGAACAGGAGACGGGGGATGACAATATGTCGCTTTCTAGCCAGACCACCCTCATGTCTATATGTCAGCGCATTCTGGAGGGGGAGGGGGAGGAGGAGGAGGAGGAGCAGAAGAGACAGCTGGCCACACTGCAGAGGGTACCCATGCTGCTTGCCTCTCATCTGTGCAGCGTTTATGGGCTGAAGAGGCGGAGGAGGAGGAGGATCCTAAAAGTCATCTTCCTAGTGAGGATAGCGATGTGTTGCATACTGGGACCCTGGCACACATGGCTGACTTCATGTTAGGCTGCCTTTCCCATGACCTTTGTGTTAGACGCATTCTGGCCAACACGGATTACGGGGTGTACACCCTTCTCGACCCACGGTATATGGAGAACCTTTCCACTCTCATTCCCGAAGAGGAAAGGAGTACGAGAGTGATGGAATACCACAGGGCCCTGGTGGAAAAAGTGATGCTAAAGTTCCCATCTGACAGCGCTAGCGGCAGAAGACGCAGTTCAGAGGGCCAACTAGCAGGGGAGGCACGGGGATCAGGCAGCATGTCCAGCACAGGCAGGGGAACACTCTCCAAGGCCTTTGCCAGCTTTATAGCTCCCCAGCAAGGCTGTGTCACCACTCCCCGGTCATGGCTGAGTCGGAGTAAGCACTGTAAAAAGATGGTGACGGAGTACGTATCCGATCGTCCAACCATCCTCCGTGATGCCTCTGCTCCATACAACTATTCGGTGTAAAAGCTGGACACGTGGCACGAACTTGTGCTGTACGCCCTGGAGGTGCTGGCCTGCCGCGAGCATCTTGTTAGAGAGAGTGTTTAGTGCAGGTGGGGGAATCATCAAGGATAAGCGTACCCGCCTGTCAACTGACAGCGTCAACATGCTTACCCTCACAAAGATGAAAAAAAGGCTGGATTTCCCCAGACTTCTCTTCATCACAAGCAGCGGATCCTAAAGAATCTTTTCGCTGCAACAGGAGAAAAATGCATCCTCTGCCACCCCAAGATAAGGGGGAATTAGTTTTGTGCATCCCTCTCGGATATTATTACTCCTTCTCCTCCTCCTTCTAAAACAGCATGTAATCACGCTGAACTGCCAATTTCTATGCGGCCCAAAATGCTCTGTTTAAAACTTTTAAAAGTTTTATCAGTTTTTAAAGTTTTAAAAGTTAAACTTAAACCATATTTTGCGGAGGGCTGCCTCCAGGCTCTGTTACAAATTAACCAATAATGAGCTGTATCTTCAAGAAATGTTTGTGGGTTTCACCTGCCCTCGACGTTGAACAATTTTTCAGGGGTACACTTGTACTCATGGTACACCAATTTTTACGGCCATTGCCAATACTGTTAGCAAACTAATTTTCCCAGGCTACGCCTACACTCATAGTGCACCAATGTTACTGGGGTTCACCTATACTATTGCTACAGAACTGTTACATGGGTTTGCCTATACTTTGGCTACAGCAATGTTACTGGGGTTCCACTATACTCTTGCTACATAAATGTTACAGGGGTCCGCCTATACTCTTGCTACAGAAATGTTACTGGGGTCCGCCTACACAATTGCTGCAAAAATGTTACTGGGCTCCGCCTATACTTTTGCTACAGAAATGTTACTGGGATCTGCCAATACCTTTTCTATTGAATGGTTTGAGGGGTTTGCATATACTTTTGTTATAGGAATATTACTGGGGTCTGCCTATACTCTTGCTACAGAAATGTTACAGGGGTCTGACAATACTCTTGCTACAGAAATGTTACAGGGGTCCGCCTATACTCTTGCTACAGAAATGTTACTGGGGTCCGCCTATACTCTTGCTACAGAAATGTTACTGGGGTCTGCCTATAATCTTGCTACACAAATGTTACTGGGGTCTGCCAATACCTTTTCTACGGAATGGTTTGAGGGGTTTGCATATACTTTTGCTACAGAAATGTTACTGGGCTCCTCCTATACTATTGCTATAGAAATGTTACTGTTGTCTGCCAATACTTTTGCTATAGAAATGTTACTGGGTTCTGCCTATACTTTTGCTATAGAAATGTTACTGGGGTCTGCCTATATACCTTTGCTACAGAAATATTACATGGGGACTGCCTATACATTTTGCTACAGGAATGTTACTGGGGTCTGCCTATATACCTTTGCTACAGAAATGTTACTGGGATCTGCCTATACCTTTGCTACAGGAACGTCACTGGGGTCTGCCTATACTTTTGCTACAGAAATGTTACTGGGGTCTGCCTATACTTTTGCTACAGGAATGTTACTGGGGTCTGCCTATACTTTTACTACACGAATGTTGCAGGGGTCTGCCTATACCTTTGCGACAGGAATGTTGCTGGGGTCCGCCTATGCTGTGGGTGCACAAAGACATCCCATGGTGTTGTTTTACCTATCTGGCACAAATACACTGATTGACTAGGGTAGAAATGTGGGCCGAGGATCTTGCCGGGGTGAAACTCTGCCATGTTTGGGCACTCTGATTTCTGTGTAATACCATCTTTGTGCACCGACAGCATAGGCGAGCCCAAGGAACTCAAAGACTTCCCATTGCGGTGTTGAACTATCTGACACATACACAGAATGAATAGTGTGGGGACACATGGATTTCCCATTGCTATGTAATTTGTGGCACCTTGGGTCACACAAGGTGGAGGCTGGGACCGAGCCTGACCCAGGGCCCGCTCACCTACTTCCCACACAGACTATTGCGGTTCCTACCTCGGTCATAGTTTCTCGGCCTTATTATGACACCTCTTCCTCCTGCTTGGGGTCTGAGGATCAGCACTGGGCAACATGTATTTTCTCTCGTGTTACCACAGTTATCTGAGACACTGGTTTGGGCCAAACAAAAGGAGCGTTACTGCATGAATGAGATGTTCACAGCTGCACTAGCATCCGAGTCCGCTTTATGTCCACGAATACTGAGGGTGTGAGCCGAGGCCGAGGTCCTTGGTAGGGTGAAACTGCCTTGTTTGGGCGCTCTGATTTCTTTATGTGTAAGACTTTTGTTCCAGGGGCTCGCCTATGGTGTGGATGCACAAAGACTTCCCATTGCGGTGTTTTACCTGTCTGGCACAAATACGCTGACTGACTACGGCAGAAATGTGGGCCGAGGCCCTTAGCACGGTGAAACTCTGTCATGTTTGGGCACTCTGATTTCCTCATGTGTAATACCATGTTTGTGTTCCTTGGGCTCGCCTACGCTGTGGGTGCACAAAGACTTCCCATTGTGTTGTTTTACATGTCTGGCACAAACACACTGACTGTCTTGAGCAGAAATGTCGGCCGAGGCCGAGGTCCTTGGCGGGGTGAAACTCAGCCATGTTTGGGCACTCTGATTTCTTCCTGTGTAATACCATCTTTGTGCACCAACAGCGTAGTCTAGTCCAAGGAACTCAAAGACGTCCTATTGCAGTGTTGAGCTATCTGACACCTACACAGAATGAATTGTGTGGGGACACAGGGATTTCCCATTGCTATGTAACTCACAGCACCTTGGGTCACACAAAGTGGAGGCTGGGACCGAGCCTGACCCAGGGCCCGCTCACATGCTTCCCACACAGAGTATTGCTACATTGTGGAGATTTGTAGATGTGCTGGCACCTGAGTCCCCTTTATGCCCACGTTTGCGGCTCCTGACAATTTTGTGATGGAGGTGGCACGGGATTGGAATGATGATCGTACATCAATTCATCATCAATTCTCAACAGCATTGTGGGCTATCGCCCACACTTTCAAAGAGGGTCGCTGCCTGGCCCTGCCAACCCTCTGCAGTGTGTGCCTCCGGTTCCTCCTCATCCAGTACGCACTTATAAATAGACATGAGGGTGGTGTGGCTATGAAGCGAGTGTGTGGCATGAGAGCAGCTGAACGCTGCACAGGGAAACTTTTGGGTGCGTTGCGGACGTAGGGTCGTGCGGGGGGTTGGACAGCAATGCCAGCATGTAACCCAGGAGAAGAGGCAGCGGTGTCACCTGCAGGCAGTGATTGTCCTTGGTTGCAGGTAGTGTGGTGCTTAGCTAAGATGTGCCAGCGCGTGTGCCTTGCTAATGAGTTTGTCCGAAGTAAATTGTTAGGGGGGGGGTGACGCCAGACTCTTGCCCCCATTTTGGCTTAATAGTGGGACCTGGGAGCCTCAGATGCAACCATGCATGCTGCCCCTGCCTTTCCCTATCCGTTTCTGTGGAGTTTTCATGACTTTCTGATGTTTTCTGGTATTTCACAAGTCATCAGCTATGCGGAGCATCGGTCCCATACAAAAATGCTCGAGTCGCCCATTGACTTCAATGGGGTTCGTTACTCGAAACGAGCTCTCGAGTATTACGGAAAGTTCGACTCAAGCAACGAGCACCCGAGCATTTTGGTGCTCGCTCATCTCTAATCATAATACATAAGAGGGGCAGCTTTGACAGTAGTCTTAGATATAAATCCTCAAAGGCACGGAATAGTCCAGCAGTCAATAAAAGCAATAGCAGCAAGAATAGTCATTAAAGTTCTAGCAAAATATGAATTACAGTGGCTCCATCTCCCAAAAGTATCAGTCCACCAGGTCAGAGATGCCAGAATTTGCTACTAGTTCTTTAGAGAGGCTAGTTACACCCTTCAGAGCCTTAGTTATGGAACCACAGCTGTGAACAGGGATTGAACAACCTAGGAGAAAGCATATGTCCATCATGGTGGGGAGACTCTCTTGCAATGAGATGCCAATATCCAATTACATTTTTCCTTCCAGCTGAACATCTGTAGTGGTGGTCAGGAACACTTGTTATGGACTGTCAAATCTGGGTTCTAGAACTTTGTGGATGTGTCTTTTGGTAACCACCCAACCTCCTAGTTTCACAGAATGAGTTCCTTCTAAGCTGTCAGGATCTGGAAGGGAAGCAAACACTCAAGAATATACATTAGTTAAACGTTTTGTGAGAGCAATAACATAGTTTGTCAAGCTACCAGGCTGCATCTGGAGTTATCATGGAAAATACAATCCTAACCTTGGGGCCGGCCCAAAAAGTACCTCATATGGGCCGAGGCCTGTTCTGTTAGGTGTAAACCTTACGGAGAAGAGTGTTAAGGGAAGGCACTCGGTCCATGGTCTACTCAGCTCTGCCATTGCCTTGATCTAATGAGCGCTGCCATGGATCGTGATTTCTAAGGTACCATTTAAGCTCTCTGCTCTACCACTGCTTTGTGGATGGTACGGAACATGAAAGGCCTGTTCGACCCCCAATGCTTTCATTACTTCCTGCATCACTTCTCCCAGGAAAGGGAGTGCCTCGGTCATTCTCCATTGTCTCTGGTACATCGTACCAGCATACCACCTTAGAGACTAGTTCTTGGCAGTGGCAATATAAGTGGGTAGGCCTGACTGGCTACCGTGAGAACAGGTCTAAGCAGACCAGAACATACTCGTACCTGCCCACCCCTGGCAGTTGGATGTAGTCTACTTGAAGATGCTGGAATGGATAGTGGGAATGAGGAGTGCACTGCATGGCAGTCTGTACAGATGTACCCACGTTGTTCTGTGCACAAATCAGACAGCAATGTGTGTATTTAGCTGCCGTGACGCTAAATCCTGGTGCAGACCAGTGACTAACAACCAAATCTGTCATAGCTGTTTGACAGGTGTGTATTTCCACGAGAGGCTGGAGCCATGATGGGATAGGGGCCTGTGTAAGACAGAGCTTGTTGATTACCATCCATGTATCTCAAGGTGTCTCTGTCAAGGCTTAGCTTGTAATGACTCTAATGATTAATATATGTCAACGCCTTAAGGTGTATGCTGCTACTAAAATATGTGATTCCTAAGAAGCGAAACTTAAGGGGGAGAATAGGCTCATTCTGTATTCGTTGTTCTAATAACTCCTCTTCGAAGGGAGGGGATCAGGACCCGCTATCTCAGGACATTCCTTAGCCAGGAAAGGATATGTGGGAGTATGAGCCTGCATCTAATACATACCAGTGCATAACAGAAACACGTTAGCCATTTATATGCTAGCTATTTACTAAGAAGGATGATATATCAATCTCTAGCTCTCTATTTGCATAGGCTGATGTGAGAATGTGAGAAACCTCTGAAATGATATATATATATATATATATATATATATATATATATATATATATAATCTCATAGAATACATATATTATTACTATAACACTGGTATTTACAGAATCCATGAAGGTGCCCTGAGGACCTGACATTCTGTAATGAAATCAGTGCTCATAGCCCAACACCAGGCAGCTTGAGTGGCATTCCCCAGAGAACACCAGCATTGGCAGCTCAACAATTGGCACCCCATTCTCTTCACAGATGACAGCAGGTTTGTGCTGAGCATAGGTATTTCATTTGTCAAGTGTCAAGATCTGATGGGAGATTTAGGTTTTTTGTTTTTGAACAGTGTATGTTACATTTTTTTATCAGTTGGGCAAATGGTGCATTTTCAGATGGTCAGTCAACCCTGTTTTTATTATGACAGTGCTGTTTTTAGTGATTTGCACCCAGCCCGGCGCACAATATATATAAATAAATATTGGCTAAACTTTTTGGCTTTGTCTCAACATCAATTTAAAAGCAATCGGATGGGAACTTCAAACAGGTGATGCAATTTCTTTCTGCTTCTTATTTGACATCAGTGTACACAGACTAAGGCTTTTTCAGTCTGTTTGACCAAAGAATCGCTGCGGAAACAGCACCGAGCAGCACTTAAAACCTTTCCAAACATTGGTGTCAGTGCTATGTCAGATGCTGAACCGGCCAGATATCTAATGAATTGACTCTGTCACTAATGTGTTTGCTTTTTTGTTTGTTTTTGCTTTTATTCAAACTGCTGAGTTAGACCTCGGGATTAAGTGACTGGGGATCCTAGAACTTGGATTTTGTTCAGTGCCATTCCGATAACTGCCACACCTGACTGCTCCTGACATGTTTGAACTCAGATGCACTCTTATGGGACATTTGAGAATTTCTCTAAAAAAAAACCAAAACTTTGTAATTTGGGTGAGGACACCATCCTGAAAACTAAACTGCTTCGATGTGATTAGAAAGGAGGATATTTACTTTTTCAGTTCAAGGATTTCTGATCAGCAAATCCATTCACGGTCTGCAAACCCATTGCCATAGTTCAGTCAAATCAGTTTTATGTTTTGGGCATCTTTAGGCATGACTTTACTCTTCTAATCCTTCAAACTGTGGCCATTACTCCCCAGCCAACTACCCACAAACCCTTCTCAACCCAATGAAGACACAGAGACTTGGGTTTGGATTATATTGGGCACGGGAGACATTTTAATGTGCAAAAACATTAAGATGTAAAATAAATACCTCTTATAACAAATACCCCCAGTTGTACAAGCCGACACATATAGACAACCAGGATCAGGCGTCCTGTGCTCATTGTCCCCAATTATTTTACCTCTAGCTACCACCACCGGCTCAGGAGCACCATAAGCCATAACAGATATAAATTTTTACCAACTCCCTACAACTCCACCCTGAATGTGCCAGACCAGCCAAATCACCCCATAAATACAGAATACCATACCCACGATTAATCCCCCCAAAACCAATTTACAACCACCTTCAAGGATTCTCACCTTCTAACAGCCTACATAACGCCATACTACTAGCAAAATCAGTCACCTTACAAATTTGTTTCAACGAAGACCCTGATCCTATTCCGCTCTTTGAGTATGATCACTCAGCCAGTTGGAACATAGAAGTATTGCTAGAGCTCAGAGCGGGAAACTGTATAGTGATCCAGTATGCTGAGGGGGAGGAGAGGAGAGAAAGTGCGGGAAGAAGCCAAGAAGTGAAGAAGGAGTTAGAGGAGAGTCTGCTTGGAATATCGGAGGAGGAGGACATGTTGGAGGAGGTCAGCAGAGTGAGCAGCTGCAACACGCGGTTTTCAGCAGGGAAGCTAGGATTTATCAGTTCCCTAGCCTGCAAGCAATGAGAAGAAGAGAAGCTGGGACCTATTTCACAATAACAGTGAGTCACACAAAACCCGGTGAAGTCAAAGCTAGGGATAGTCAAGAGGTTCACCTAAAACCTTAACTTTAATAACTGCATCAACAACTTCCAGTATGCCCATCAGATAACTAGGCTTGTGGGAGCTTATACTGTGTCACCTCTAGATATGTAGAGAGAGAGGTGAAGAGAAAACTCTGCTTATTCAGGTTCAACTGTATTGCACCGTGTTGTTTACTGCAAAATCCAGTGCTCTGCTAAACTTCTGCAAGACTGCCATTGTTGTACTTTGTTACCAACCTAAAGCTTCAGTAAAACTGTGCACTTTCAGTTTACTATTCAAAAGCTACCAGGACTTGTGTCAAGTTATTTACCCCCATTGACTCTGACTCGTACAGTCCCGGATGAAGTTCTGGTGTCATGTGACAAACCACCATGCATTATAAGAAAAATATCTATTATTTGTGCCACTGTGCTGCGACTGAGTGGGATTCCTTTGCCACCATTCTGGGGAGAGATTGCAGAGCCACCTGTGACATCCATCTTGCAACCCCTGTGGTCTTCCTCACTTTGGCGCGTGTCGCAAGAAACCCGTCGCCACAGTATACTGCACTTGTATCTGTCCTGCCTGTATGAATAAATCAGCTAGTGGAAACTTTTTGAATACAGGATATTTTCTGTCTGACTCTGAACCAGTGGGGGGGGGGGGGGGGGCCTCAAGGAGAGACCCCACAATAGTTAGTTTCCTTTATCTATTTTTGGGGTTTACTACACTGATTCCCTGCAGGCCCCAGGCATCTTCAAGCATCTTCAACACTGCGCTTTGACAGCGACGTATGTTCTATCTTTGGCGGTTTTCAGCCCTTCGTCGCCCACTGAAATGAATGGGCAGCGGTAGCAGCACTGCTGAAAACGTGACACAACTTAGTACCACATTATTGGCAGCGCTAAACGCCAGTGCTAGCTGCACTACCAAAGAAAAAGGAACACTCCCCTAGCGGGCACTCCAGGGCTCTGTGCAGGCTGCTGGCACTGGGACTCTCCAGGGCTCTGTGAAGGCTGCTGGCACTGGGACTCTCCAGGGCTCTGTGCAGGCTGCGGGCACTGGGACTCTCCAGGGTCCCGTGCAGGCTGCGGGCACTGGGACTCTCCAGGACTCCGTGCAGGCTGCTGGCACTGGGACTCTCCAGGGCTCTGTGCAGGCTGCGGGCACTGGGACTCTCCAGGGCTCTGTGAAGGCTGCTGGCACTGGGACTCTCCAGGGCTCTGTGCAGGCTGCGGGCACTGGGACTCTCCAGGGTCCCGTGCAGGCTGCGGGCACTGGGACTCTCCAGGACTCCGTGCAGGCTGCTGGCACTTATCAGGCCAACAGAGGATCCTCTGCCAGTGATGGGGAGTGATTTTTTTTCAGGATCCTTGGCTGCAGCTTCTGCACAGCTGAAAACACAGCAAATGCGTGACAGCGCTGCTGAAACCGCAGTGAACGCAGCACTGAAAAACACTGCGTTTCTGCAAACGCCTGTGTGAGGGAGGCCAAAGTCCTTTATTCTTTCTACCCATGTCTGTGCAGAGCTAGTGACCCCAACTCTGCTACATCTACTGTTGCTGATTTAGTTCTTTTATGTTTGGTATGTTGGTCACTAATATGACCCATTGGTGACCGCTGAGTCTAAAGCTGTTCTGGTCGATCATACATGGCTATATCCTATCCACAGTCTGATCAGTGTATTAGCATTTAGGCCGGCTGCACACGGCGCCCCCCAGAGACCCCAATACTTACCTCCAGATCTGGAGTCTACCGCCCCGCATGACGCTTCGGCGCGCATGCGCCGCAGCGTCGTGTGACGCACCGGCCGCGTCATATGACGCGGTGGGCGGGGAAGCGGTAATATCTTCCGCTGTGCTACAGCGGAAGATAGCGTGACAGACAGGCTTCCATTGACTGCAATGGAAGCCGTCCGCGCGCACACCTGCGGCAAAAAGAGCATTCCGCGGCTGAGGACGGATGATTTCACGGTGCGGAATTCCGCAATGGAATTCCCCACCGTGAGCATTGAGCTTTTAGGTTCAATAGAACCTAATAGCTGTGGGCAACGCAGTGGAAATCCGTCCGTGGGAAGGAGCCCTTAGACAGGGATCGGTATCCCATATAGGAATAGCTACACATCAGGTGACCGCTGGCCCATGGGGAGAGGAGTGGTCCGATCACATTGCTGACTAGATAGAGTTAAGGAACTAGTAGAGTGGAGTTAGGCTTGTCATCATCAACTGCCTTTTTGTTAGATGATCGTCAGATGAAGAAGCTTCTAGCCATCATCATCCTCTTTCGTCTTCTGACCTGCAGCGGATCGTCCTGCTATTCCTGAGGATTCCTGCATCTTCCACCAACTGCATGGGCCCCTGCATCAAGATCCCTATAACTTCTGAGGTAATGTGCATGGGACTCCCTGTATATATATATTTATGCCTCTATATTGACTGCTGCTATATTCCATGTAATGTACTTCTGCTTATAGATTTCCAGCAATATTTCCCCACATTGCAGCTTGTAAACTGTCTTATTAGGTTCAGCCGTTGCAAAGTTTGTCCTCAGATGCAAGTATGAAATCTGCATTACAGCATCTCTGTAACACGCTGCGCCGCACCCACGCACGCTGCGAGGCACTGTCCCATGTAATCGGAGGGAGTGCTTCCTGATCTCTCAGCTTTAGGTTTTCATTCTTTACTTACCTTCTGTAAATGCTTCTTGCAGAATCTGTCAGCTCGCCCGCCCTGCGCTGCCCGGCCAAGAAATACATCTGAGAAGGGACAAGCTGGAAATCTGCACACAGAAAACTCCCACGGTGACAGGCAGTCTGCTGACACAGGATGCTACGAGTGCTGACACTGCTGACACAGGCAAAGTCACCGGTGGGCGCAGGGAGAATGCAGCAATACAGCCACACTGACATGCTGGGGAAGAGGAAGGGATAGAAAACAGGGCAAAATACCAGGACCCACACGTCATGGGAACAACCTGAATTTTTGACTGATCCCTTCCCTGCCCTAGACCACCAGGGAATGTAAAACTAAACCCTTCAGTACCCTAAATAACCAAGTAAAGTAAAACAAACCCCTTTACTGCCCCTGACCACCAGGGAATGTAAAACTAAACCCTTCAGTACCCTAAACAACCAAGTAAAGTAAAACGAACCCCTTTACTGCCCCTGACCACCAGGGAATGTAAAACTAAACCCTTCAGTACCCTAAACCACCAAGTTAAGTAAAACAAACCCATTTACTGCCCCTGACCACCAGGGTATGTAAAACTAAACCCTTTAGTACCCTACATGAGAAGAGGATAAGAAAATTAATCATATTACTATCTGAGACCACCCAGAGCTGTAAGGCCGCTTTCACACGGGCTACAAAATCATCGCTACAAACTGCATGTATGTGAGGCTGATGGTTTCCAATGGGGTCTTTCAGACTACAAAGCATCTCATGCATAAAGATCCCGTTGGAAACCATGAGCCTCACATACATGCGTTTTGTAGCAATGGTTTTGTAGCTCGTGTGAACGAGGCCGAAAGCTAAGCATTTGCTCTTCTAGATCACCAGGAAATATAAGCATAATAATCCCTTTACTACACCAGACTGCCAGGGAATCTGAAAGGAACCACCTTGCTGTCCTAGACTGCCAGGGAATGTAAAGCTAACCCCTTCCCTATCTTAGCCACCAGGGAATGTAAAACTAACTCTTTCACTGCTGTATACCATTAGGGAATGTAGAGCTAATCCCTTCACTACCCTAGAAAACCAGGGAATATAAAAAAAACTCCCACAATCTGGGACCACCAGGGAATGTATAATCTTTCCACTACCCTAGATCAGGGGTCCCCAACCACCGGTCCGCGCCGTTAGGTGTTCAACGCCGGTCCGCGGCACCGCCGGGAACTTTTGTCCTAAACACAAGGCGCGCGAATCCGGCCCGCTGCCTCGTGTTATGTGGCCCGTGGCATGCCGACACCGCTTACCACTGAAGTGATTACCAGCGGGGCGCCGCAACTCCCCGCTGGTAATCGCACTGATCCCGGTGCACACTAACGTTAGTATGCAGCCAGGAACCTCCTCCCTGAGTCCCCTGCTCATTAATTCCGCAGGAGAGGACTCGGGGAGGAAGCATGCCGGGCTGCACACTGACATCAGGGCAAGCAGAGAGAGAGCGACGCTGACAGCAGGGAGGAGGTAAGTATATGGGTTGGGGGTGCTTATTACTAGGGGGGGCTTTTTATTTCTGAGGGGTGGTGGCTGCTTACTACTGGGGGGGGGGCTGCTTACTACTGGGGGGTGTGCTAATTACGGGGGGTCGTTGCTAATTACTGGGGGGATTATTACTGGGAGGTGGTGGTTATTACTGGGGAGGGGGCTGCCTATTACTGGTGAGGGGGCTGCCTATTACTGGGGAGGGGGCTGCCTGTTACTGGGGGGGGGGGGGCTGCTTATTACTGGGGGGAGGGGTTCCTATTGCTGGACGGGGGGGGGGCTGCCTACTACTGGGGGGTGGTGGTTATTTCTGGGGGGGCTGCCTGTTACTGGGGGGGAGATAAATTATATGTTGCCCTATGTGTGTGCTGGGAGGGGAGAGATAAATTGTATGCTGCCCTGTGTGTGTGCTGGGGGGGGGGGGGTAAATTATATGCTGCCCTATATATATGCTGGGGGGGGGGATAAATTATATGCTGCCCTATGTGTGTGCTGGTGGGGGGGAGATAAATTATATACTGCCCTATGTGTGTGCTGGGGGGGGTGATAAATTATATACTGCCCTATGTGTGTGCTGGGGGGGGGGGGGGGTGATAAATTATATGCTGCCCTATGTGTGTGCTGGAGGGGGGGGGAAGATAAATTATATGCTGCCCTATGTGTGTGCTGGAGGGGGGGGGAAGATAAATTATATGCTGCCCTATGTGTGTGCTGGGGGGAGAGATAAATTATATACTGCCCTATGTGTGTGCTGCCAGGCGGGGGGGGGGGGGGGGATATGTTATACTGCCCTATGTGTGTACTGCCAGGACATTCTAAATGTCATAATTAAATAAGTATGCACTAAACTCCAACCCCCTTCATAACCCCGCCCCATATATCCAAAGCCCCACCCATGTCCCGCCCAACCCTGCCGGGCCTTGTAAAAATGGTCTCGCTTGAAGCCGGTCCCTGGTGCCAAAAAGATTGGGGACCACTGCCCTAGATCACCAGGGAGTTTGACATTATGAGGGGTTAATTTGCATGTTATTCAGTTCCCATTTTCTATAGACAGACAAACAGAACATGGAGTTCTTCTAGAAACGTTGGGTGACAACCCTTAGACGCTGTAAGGAAAGCAGTCCTGGTTACTATGTGGATTTCCCAAGTGCAGGTATGAATAGAAAATGATGAATAAGCATTTTATTAGGTTTGCTGTCCTCCCGGCAGCAGGCACCAGGCTGGCGGGTATTTAAAAAAATCTGTCCTCCTTAGACTAAAGGCCCATTTAGACACAACGATTATCACTCAAAATTAGCTCAAAGCCGTCTATTGAGCGATGACCGCTGTGTAGCTGCGCCGACATCCTGCAGTCTTCGTTGAGCCCTCACTGATTGTTGTCTTTCAGCGTGCTTTTTTAGGGATTCACAGCGGGATGCAGCTGATACTATTGTTTTAGCTGTATCCCGCTCCCTGTACACAGGCAGGGTATGAAGAACAGAGCGGTCCAGCTGCGTTCTTGATACCCCGGTTGGCTGCATAACAGCCGGGCGCTCCAATAAAGAGAACAGCTGGATGCAGAAAACAAGTGGAGCCGCTTGTCTTCTGCATCCCCGGCTAGGAGCGTTCCGCTGTATAACAACCCGGCGCTCCGAGCTGAGAGCAGCTGGATGCAGAAGACAAGGTGCTCCGCTTGTCTTCTGCATCCCCCGCTCAGAGCGCAAAGTGATCACTGAACATTTGACCTATAACCTGGCGCTGTAAAGGCACACGATGATTATCACTCAAACATCTCTAAAAAAGACCTCTTTTGAGCGATAATCGTTGTCTAAATGAGCCTTTAGGTTTTCTATTTACAGGCATTATGATAGAGAGGAGACACTGAGCTCCAGGGCAGACAGCTTGTAATTGTGTAACCAGGATTTCTTATATGCAAATTAGCTCTCCTAGGAAGAAGAAATGCTGTTTCTCCAGCGCCACCTATTGGAAGTTAACTACCCTATAAGCCAGTGTTGCCCTACTCTGGTCCTCAAGGCACCCCAACAGGTCATGTTTTCAGGATTTCCTTAGTATTGCACAGGTGATGTAATTGTTGTCGGTGCCTCAGACATTGCCACAGGTTATCTTACTATAGGATATCCTGAAAACATGTCCTGTTGGTGGTCCCTGAGGACTGGAGTTGGGAAACACTGCTGTAAACAAATGTCCAACTCGTACACAGACCTTGCAACATGGCTAAGAATATAAAGTATTAACCACCACATAACTCTAGACCACCAGGGAGGCAGGCATAAGCCCTTTCATAACCCTAGACCACTAAGGATGCAAGAATTACCCCATACCTCCCAACAGTTGCATACCATATTGTAAGACATTTAAAGCCCCCACCTGTCCTGCCAAGTAATGCTCAAAAATAGTCTGGACATTATTCTTATACATTTGCCCATACTCACATTTTGAGGTTCGGTTTGTGAAACCAGCTTGTGATAAACATTATTGTTGTTAAGTATGATTAATTCCTTTAATGCCAGAGACCACCTTGGAAATTGTCATTAAAGAAGTATCTCCATCTCAGACAGGGTATACGAGAATAAGAAATAGCTTGCCGATCATTTGGAGTCCAACCACTGAGATCCCCACCGAACCATTGGGACCACCAGGAAGCATTCGGTAATCTGCGCAGTCCCATTTAAGTTACAGGTTAACTATCTGCTTTTCCATTTCTTTAGCGTGCAGCGGGGTGGGACCATAGGATCCCCTACCATGAGGCAACATAGGCCTGCCATCTCAGGTGGTAGTCTGCAGGACCTCAGACGGGCAGCGCTAGGTTTGCCACAAGGCCAGTAAATAAGGCCGGTATTTATTTTTAATATGGCCAGTAAAAATATTTGCCAGGCAGCAGCCCAAAAAGCATTTCACTCACTTGATCTGTAGCTCCAGTCCGGTAACCACCACTGCTGTAATAAGTCTGTGGCCCCTCACCTCCCTACATTCCTGTGTTTGAGTGAGTTAAATGCTTGATGTTGATAGGAGGTCCATTATGAGGGTCACGATTATTACTGGGTCCACTATGGGGACACTTACCACTGGGGCCACTAACATGGTCACTATTGCTATGGGGCCACTAACATGGTCACTATTACTATGGGGCTACTAACAGGGTCATTATTACTTAGAACTATTGGTTCCACCCAGGGGGACACTTACTATTGAGGCCACTACTGGAGGCACTATTACTATGGGGCTACTAACATGGTCACTGTTACTATGGGGCTACTAACAGGGTCACTATTACTATGGGGCCACTAACATGGTCACTATCACTATGGGGCCACTAACAGGGTCACTATTACTATGGGGCCACTAACATGGTCACTATCACTATGGGGCCACTAACAGGGTCACTATTACTATGGGGTCACTAACATGGTCACTATTACTATGGGGTCACTAACATGGTCACTATTACTATGGGGCTACTAACAGGGTCACTATTACTATGGGGCCACTAACATGGTCACTATTACTATGGGGCCACTAACATGGTCACTATTACTATGGGGCTACTAACAGGGTCACTATTACTATGGGGTCACTAACATGGTCACTATTACTATGGGGCTACTAACAGGGTCACTATTACTATGGGGCCACTAACATGGTCACTATCACTATGGGGCCACTAACAGGGTCACTATTACTATGGGGTCACTAACATGGTCACTATTACTATGGGGTCACTAACATGGTCACTATTACTATGGGGCTACTAACAGGGTCACTATTACTATGGGGCCACTAACATGGTCACTATTACTATGGGGCCACTAACATGGTCACTATTACTATGGGGCTACTAACAGGGTCACTATTACTATGGGGTCACTAACATGGTCACTATTACTATGGGGCTACTAACAGGGTCACTATTACTATGGGGCCACTAACATGGTCACTGTTACTATGGGGCTACTAACAGGGTCATTATTACTTAGAACTATTGGTTCCACCCGGGGGGACACTTACTATTGAGGCCACTACTGGAGGCACTATGACTCTTGCCACTCCCGACTAGTCTCAGTGGATGTACAATGTGTTGGCTATCTCCGGTATTAGCCATTTCAGTGCCCATGAGTGAGTTAACATGAGTGGTGTTTTTTTGGCTCATTCTGCATTTCGCCCCAGGCAGTATAAAGGCTCGGGGCCCCACAGGGAGGACACATGAACTTCATGCCCTGGTTGCTCCTGAATACAGTACACAGTAACGGTATACGCAGATTATCTCGCCACGTCCCTTGTTTAGTTTCAGATGGAAACTTGTGTATTATAAGAAATCATCGACCTCCTACAGTAAAATAAATGGGATTCTCGAATTCCACCAGTCTTGTGCTCTCACATGGTGGCTGAAGTCCTTCTGCTTTTGGTAGGGGGTGCCATTACTTCCATTTAAATGTCTCTGCGATGAGCAAAGTCCAGGAAGGAGCTTGGATTTCATTATATCTGAAAGTTTTCATGACCTTAAACTATAAACTATGTAGAAACACATCTGAGCGGTGATGTTCACCTATGGCAAACGCCTTCGCTGTAGGAAGCCCCTTCACAGCGACCCTGTGGGCCCAGCATTCAGTATCATCTTCAATCATATTGGTATCCCAGCATACTGTAGACCAATATGGAGCAAAGTCCAGGAGCCATCAATGTCTTTGTGGTACATTCAAAAAAAGTTAAAGTGGAGGCCCAAAGGTTTTCAAATTGTCTATGAGGGTCAGCAACAGAAGACGCGGGGGGCTACTGAATCGGCAGGTAGAGGGATTGATCCCTTTGGATCTTCTATCTATTCATTCGGCATCTTACTGTCTTCTTCCTGCCGCCTTCAGCGACCTGTGATGATGACCCATCTGTCTTCTCTTCTGAAATTTTTGGATGTATCTTTACCGATCCACATTGTTCCCAGGATCGGTCATGACTGGACCCTGCACCAATGTTACGGCTCACTCACAGGCAAATGGGGGCTGCATATTATGTGCGTATTCTTTAAATGTGTAATACGCAGTCCTAGAAGCCTATTGATTGAAGAAGAGATGAAGCAGGTTTTATTTTGGTGTGTAATAGGCCCATTCTAGACTATGGGGGGTTAAAATATGTATTGTACATGACAAGTACACCCGTTGTACACAGCCCCCATATGCCTGGGTAGGTGGGCCCAAAGACTCCAAACCTGATTTGGCTTAAATGTCTGCAGAAGCCATTTTATTAAACAAATTAATTTTCAACCTTAAATATTCCAGTAATGAAATACAGAACCATCAAAATGAAAGGAAAGTGCAGTACTCAGTCATGATGTTACTTCAACAGGAGCTCATACCATAAATACAGTGCCGGAACCAAGCTCATACCATAAATACAGTGCCGGAACCAAGCTCATACCATAAATACAGTGCCGGAAATATAGCTCATACCAAAAATACAGCACCAGAACCAAGCTCATACCATAAATTCAGCATCAGAACCAAGCTCATACCATAAATACAGTGCCAGAACCAAGCTCATACCATAAATACAGCGCCAGAACCAAGTTCATACCATAAATACAGTGCCGGAACCCAGCTCATACCATAAATACAGCACCAGGTGGAAGGGGGACAATTTTATTGCTACTTTTTTTAGTCTGTAGCACTTAGCATTCTATACAATGAGCTCTTCCATCAGTGATGATAGCCTTCTTTGTAACAAGAGTCCCAGGGAATGGTGTGCACAGTTTGCATTGCTCACCGCTCCTCACTCCCACATGCTGTCAATGCACTGAGTTCTGATGATGCCTTTGTCAGGTTAAAGCATGCATCAGTGTCAGTACATAACACAGTGCCCGCAGCAGAAGAGGACCCAGCGGCGGCAGCGGCAGCATGCACAACTGCGGTGGTGCCAGGAGAGAAGGAATGAGGAGAGGTGAGTAGACTTTTATTTCTGTAGTCTGGTTTGAGGTGTGAAAGGGACTGGGCTACATTCATTGTGGGGTCTGATCTGGGGGGCCAGTGCAAAATCTGCTACCGGATCCTCTAACTACTATGTGTCATTTATAATACTGGTGTCTGATTTTGTGACAGAGGCGCCTTTGGGTCCCATGAGGGTCTAGGGTTTGGGTGCAACTGCTATTGCTGCCCCCACTATAGCTTATGCTCGGGCCAAAGATATTTTAGTAGCAAACGTTGCAGTCTTCGGAGAAATTGCCAGGATGGTCTGGGCTAAATGGAGAAACAAGTAAAATTATTGACCAGATGAAAGATTTACTTTGCTGGATCTGTTTCTTTTAAACGGTTTACATTTCTTTCAGCAGAGAGTAAGGCGGTGTTTAACTTATTCTGGGGGGTAGAGTGCGAATAGCCTAACCAGCCTCGGGCCCCAGACCTCCCAGCCCTGAGCACAGTGCAGCCAACGACATGCACTGGACTAGGCGTCTTCTTCCTCCTTGTGGCACTACTGCAGCTCCCCTCACAGGACTCTAGAAGCTGCTACTTTTCTTTCTGCTGTTCGTCTTTCTTACAACAGACCGACACAATGAGAGCCGGCAGATTCTAAGCCCCTAAATAGCGAAGAAGCAGAACATCATGTCCCCGTCTCTGCTGATTGCGTCTCCACCATTGTGTCTGCATTGTGTTCTCTGCAGCGGCTCTTCATACTGCGCTGAACGCACATTTCTTACCTTCTCATGTACTTTCGCTGCATACTTTATTAAGGACACTTTGTTGCCTTCATAGAAATTGAAAGAGGATTCAATGAAGTGAAAAATACACAAAATCGCGGCTCATTTTTGCGGAATGGAATGACACGGGCGCCGAGCGCTGGGTATCAGACATACAGGGGATTCAATTGCACGAAAAAGCTGAGAAAATTAAAACTGACATTTCCTGTCTTGGGGTTGTAGGACGGCTTGTCATCATTGGAAGTGATTCGCAGACAATCTCCTTTGCCGTAATGGCGTGCAGACGAGGAGCGTGTATCAGGGATACAGATACGGGGGTGCTATGTTCCTATTATCCTGCTACATGCTATCCAAGCAGAATACAAGCCGACTGCCTATCAGTGCCATATATAGAAATCACTTTTTGTCTTATGACGGGAGAGGGAAACTATGCAGCGCAGTGTGCCATCTAACCTAAGATTGGTGCAGGATCCAATACCCATAGGGTACATGAAAGGAAGGCTTTGCTACCCCTGGTGAGAACACGCTACATTCACCTCTGGGTTGTGGCCAATGCCAGTCCTGGGTGATAAAAGGACATTTTCTTCAGTGTTGATTAGCTTGTGAAGTACATGGGATTGTGAAAAGCTTCAGAAGTTGTCAGGTCTGTTGCCCACAACTAGAGAAGGGCATCCACTGAAGACCTGGAGCAATGAGCCTGAGTAATAAAGATGCTTTGGTTGGCATGGAGAGGTCGGCTCATAAATCATTCGCCATCTGCCTTTTTATTAGGACACTTTACGGACTGGTTTACAAGGAGTCACTAAAGGCTTTCAGGGGGGTTATGGGATGCACTTAGACTTCCTTTTCTAGTAGTACCACAAGTGGCTCCAGATGTTGCACTCTATGGGTTTGCTTGAAACTATGTAAAATGTAGCACTCAATAAACCCTACAGGTGGTTGGCCATCAACCACCATGGAAGGACTCTACCAAGGAGGAGGCAGGCTGACATGCTGCTTTCCTAGTTGTTTCCTAAGTGGTCACTCCCCCACCACTGATGACACATACTAGTGATACCAATGTAGCCAGGTTTACCTTGACTCCTAATGTGTTATGGTAACTCTCTGTGCAATCATTTACTTGTCCTATCAATTGCTTTGTAAATAATTGTGCTGTGGGCTGGATTATGATTGGTGCACTTGGAGCACTGGCTGCAGACCCCACAAAATCCACCATTTAGGCACCTTCCTCAGCCCCCTGCTGCTGGCTGTCCGGTGGGTTGAGGGAGGCCCCAACACTGGTTCTCATCAGTTTGGCAGGTCTGGCGAGAAGCGGTGAGGCCAATTCTACACTGGGGAAAAAAAACAAAACTACTCACCCATTTTGCTTTCCCAAGCCACTTCAGACTTCCTCCTACTTCCCAGTATGTGTATGGACACGTGGCCAATGCTGGCCCCCCTGGCCTCAGGCTCTGAGACATGGATGAGTTGCAGCGGTCACGCATCCGACACACGCTACCCGGATGTAAGAAGAAATCCGGATCAGCTTGAGGGAGCGAAGTCAGTGAGTATGTACCGTAGTCTGTTTTTTTCCCCCAGCACAGAAAGGGGCATAACTATTTACGGGGGCAGAAAGGGGAAGGATCATTTATGGGGGCAAAAAAGACATGATCATTTATGGGGCTGAAATATATTACCATCAGGAGCAGAAAAGGTGGCAATAATAATTATGGGGCAGAAAAGGGCATTATTACTTGTAGGAACAGGAAATTCATCAGGATAACAAATCGGGTAACAAAAGGCAGCATTGTTACTTAGAAGGGCAGAAAAGGGACAATATTACTCATTAGGGCAGAAAAGGAGGCACTTTCACTGTGTTGAGGGCACTCATAGCAGCGCTTACTTAGGCCTAATTGCTACCTGTACCACTATGGATTGTGTAGAGGTGTGGAAAATGTAACGTAAGGAGGGTGGTGGAAGAGCAAGGAGCCAAAGATGTCTGCGCTTAAAATTCTGAAAAGTTGTGACCAGGAGAAGTTATCATGGTGCTCTGGGCCCAAATAGAGAAGAAAATGAAGAGAGAAACCAATCAGAGCCCGTCACCTGTGATCAACGGAGGTAACAAATTCTGCAGCATTTCAAAAATTCACATGCCATCAATGTCTTAAGATCCTGGCCAAGCAGCAAGCCACGCCCACTGTTGTCTACATTGATTTGCACCAAAAAAAGGTGCAATTTACATTAGAATTCTGCCCCAACATCAGTGATAAATGTTCTGCGTTTGTTTTCTGACTAATGAAATCTGTGTGTTTGCCCTTCTTCAGTGATAATAGCATCGCAGCACATAATGGTAGAAGCCGTCAGCGGGTTGTAGTAGAGATGGGACAGCAGGAAAATACCTCCCCTGTGCTGATGTCTGCGAGTCGGGGAGAGCTGCCCCCTTCTATAAGACCCTTTTACTATTTTAGGCCCAATGTCCACTGGCGGATTTGGTTTGTGAGTGCCGCTGCATGGGAGATACGCAAATCAAGCCGCCCATGGGGGCGCATTAGCGTCCGCAGGACAGTAAAAAGCATGTGGATGTGATCGCATGCGCGGAAAGAAATTGCAACATGCTTTATTTTCCTGCAAATCCCGCAGGGACGGCATCCATTGGAGTCAATGGAAGCCGTCTGATGCACAGCACGCCCGCAGCTGTCACTATGGACAGTGTGCGGATCCGCAGGAAAGCGGGGATCAAAAAACAAAAAGACAGCACTGCGCACGCGGCGGGCACGTCGGCCGGTGCTCCTCGATGCATCCGCCGTGCTGAAGAAAGAAGATCCGGCCGGCACAGAGGAGACCCGCGTTGGATCCGGAGAGCTGAGAAACCGTCTTTATACGTCCATGGCCGCGGGCATGCACGGATACCGCCTCGGGATCCAGCAGCGGGCATGAGGCCTTACTGTTCACATTGTATACGTGCAGAATGAGGTCATCGCAGCGATGCATTTATTACATGGCGACGGCGTTACTTCTCCACCGCAACATTACTCATCGGCTCCTGCGCTCACCCGAGGAGGCTCGTTCTACGACGGGGTGAATATGCTGTATGAAAGGACCTGCAATATGCTGCGGCGCTGGCAGCACGAGAGGCGTTATGCATGCAGTACCTGGTGCTTTGCTAGAATTCAGCTCATTTAGCAATTTCCAGCAAATTACTGAGTGGGACGTGAGGTGAAGCGCCGCGAGCGAGGCATTGCGTGATCTCCTTCATGCCAACATTCGTATAATCATGAATATTCGCCCTCGGGGGCCGCACTCATCTGAACTTCTAGGAAAGGGCTTTCTAATGGAGTAGAATGAGAGCCCAGGTCATGGAGGCCGCCTGAAGGCTGATTTGCAGCAGTAGCAGATATCGCTTTACAGCAGCTAAAGGCCGTTACTTTCTTCTCTACGTAGAGGAAGTGAGGATGAGGTTGGCGATCATGAAGGTTGTGTGGCAGTCATTGGTATGGGTGCCATCAGGCTGCATTGCATATAGTGAACATGGATATATCATCAACAATTTGTATGGGGGCATGTGACTTCGTCTAGTAGACATGTGGGGCAGGGCAAGTCTGCACTTATGGTGGGCATTTGCCAGCATATAGGTGGCATGCGACAGTCACTGTGTATGGGGTCAGTAATAGTTTGTGCTGTATATGACAGACATGTGACCACTCTATACATGGGTAGCATATGGCATTCACTTTGTATGGAGGCATCCAAGATTGCATATGGAAGGACCCCTGGTTGGCTCTTATATAGATGTCATAGGGCAGTCAGTTGGGGGGGCTTGTGGATGGCACTGTAAATGAATGGCATATGTCTGGTGTATGGAGAGAAAACAATGTCAATGCTGCCAGGCCGAAAACGCAGCCTGCAGTATTTGGGTAATGGCTGGCAGGTAAGTCGGACCCCAACAATCATACGCAGAGTGCACATGGCGGGCTTCTGGACTTCTCTGTTTAGTAGTCAATGAATCATTTGAGAAATAAAGTGAGTAGAGAATCACTTCAAATCCCTGAGCTTGGCATGAGCCGGGGGAACCCCTCGTGTTCTGCATCTTATAAAATGGCTGCATGTGGCATCTGCCTGCTGCACCCACCGACCGGCGGTAAGTTTGCCTTGACCGGGGTATTGCAGAGTCGTGTTCTGCTGATAACATGTAACCTCTTACCTCTTGTACCTCCTATTACCAACCCCCTACCCTTCTCCTACAATAAAACACAAGCGACTATTTATTTTAGATCATTGTGGCCATAGCAGCCATTTTATTACAAAAACCATTCAACATATATTGTTCTTTTAAAGAAAAGCCTTAATAACTTTCCACGCTATGATGGAGATCCTTGGAGTCCCAAGAGCCGGCACCACAACTTTACTGGAAATAATCCCATTTACCCCCAGCCGCCCTCCACAGGCTCAGAGGCTCCACCAGCTCCTACAAGGTTAATTGATAACATCCACCAGCTCTGAGGGACTCCCCTTGGTCAGAGCCACGAAGCGCCAGACCCCACTACACTTCTTCCAATAAGGGCTATCCTCACCCTGACTCCTCCCCAACCAGTTTAGAACTGACTCAAAGGACCCACCACAGCGAGCATGACTTGAAAACCTCGAGGCTGCGAAGCACCCCACAACAATAACTCTATCAAACCCCTCCTGAATTGCCAAAGCCCACATATCAATACCCACTGCATTTCAATGGACACCATCATTGAGCCAGTAATTCCCATAGCCTGACTCTAAGTCCAGATGCCTAATCGCCACTCCCCCATTACAAGCCATTAAAGCAAAAATTGCTTGATTAATAAGGCACAGGGAAAATTAATCTGCTCAACCGATCAAGTATCGCGCCATGTTTTACGCAGGATAATTTCTGACCATACTGTAACTAAACCAGGGAACATCGACCAAAGGTTCAAGATATGGCAGCTGAGATTTCAGCTCTCAAAAAGGACCCCTCCACCAATCGTTTCCCCCAACGAGTAATACTAAAATGTCTGGGGCCCTATGCAAATGGACAAAAACGTACCTCAGGTAAAACTCGGCACCAGACCATGATTCGCCAACCGGCAAACCATAGGGATGACCCAAGAAAAACCCAGCTGTCTACCGTTCGGGCACATTTTGCCTGTTCAGCAACACTTAACTAATCAACAAAAAAATCTCACTTTTCACTTTAAACTTCATAGCAAGTGCAGATGAATATATGATTTATACTGCCAAGATTACCGTCTACCGACCTGCTTTACCACCTCTGGACTAAGACCCCAAACTGCTGCCTCTGTCACTGCCCCAAGTCACCTAACGAGATCACCAAATCCTCCCATTCCTGACAAGCTGCCTCATAAGCTGTCATCACACCCAGCACCAATGATGCATAAATGAGATGACTGATCAACGACCAATTTCCAAAGCTGTAGCATCTTACCGGTACTGAATAGGAGCCGTGGGTGCAGTAGCCATGCATGTCACTAGAGAGTAGTCAGGATAGCCAGGAGTCCCTAACAGGAAGTCTTGATTGCAGTACAGAGGGATGAGGCGGGAAGCATAGTCAAATGGAAAGCCAGGAGTCAGCAACGGGAGGTCTTGTCACAACAGCAATGGAGCAGGCAGAAGTGGAGCTGATCAATGCCTTGGAGCAGAATAGTCACGCATTGGAGGAGTGTCAGGGTCAGGCTTTAATAGTGAGCCTGATTAGAAGCAGGGTGGGGCCAAGATGGGAAGACAAGAAATAGAATTCACAGGATCATGGAACAAGGCTAGGTTCAGCAGGGGAGCTTCGTCCATCAAGCTGGATAGCTTAACAGTGAGAGCTACTGACTGGAGCACGGCAGATCCCCAGTTTGGTTCCTGACAAAAGTTGTGATGTGCAAATTCTTCCTCCACCTTTAGAGCTAAGGATCAAACACATTCTTACTGAAAGCAATAGAGAGTCAGCAACTGAATTCTCAACATGCGGCACATGTAAAGGAACAGAGATTCTAACACTAAAAATAAAGCAAACTAACTACAGGAGGGGAGGACATCATTGAGCCATTAATAGCCTGCATCACCCCTAGAAGCCTGACCTTCTTGTTGTGAAACCATTTGGCTCATGGCATCACTGCGATAATAATAGGGAAGAGCCCGAGTCATGCCAAATTCTTTCCTAATCCTAACTGAACCCACTCTTCTGGCCATTGATCAGGACACCATTGCCCCTGAAAATATGTGCCAAACCCAGAACTGCCTGCCGCATCTGTAAACAATTCAGAGTCTCCACAATCAATGACTTCTAGAGATGAGCGAACGTACTCGTCCGAGCTTGATGCTCGGGCGAATATTAGGGTGTTCGGGGTGTTCGGGATGAATTCATGAATGGGTGTGAGTGAGGGCTGGCCTCTGATTGGTCAGGCTGTGACCATTCAGAGGCATCTTATTCAGCAGGCGGGGATTTTAAATCCCCGGCTGCTGAATACTACTCACAGCTGTTCAGAGAAGTTCAGGAGAACTGCAGCCTGCCGCGCTGAACTCCGTCTGTCGGCACCAGGTGAGTATATATATATTTTTTATTTTTACACATTTCTGGATGAATTGCAGGGAAGGGCTTATATATTTAACCCCTTTCCGACAATTCATCCCGCGATCGCCGGCAGCCCATTGCATTCAGTGGAGTCGGCTGTATTGCCGGTTCCATTGAATTCAATGGGCTAACATCGTTCTTCTCTGCCACAGCTGTTACAGCTGTGGCAGAGGAGAACGATCGTTATGCTGACAGTGCGGGGGGGGGGGGAGAAGTCTCACTCTTGCCGCTATTGTGGCTTAATAGACTTTGTAACGTACCTCAGGTCCCTGGGAACGGTCAGGGCCTGGCAGAACTTTACATAAAGACCACACTGAGTGAAAGGCATAATTTACACAAGTTGGAGGTGCAGATAAACTAAACAGTAGGATAATACCTCTACATGGTGATCCCAGTCATGGGACGGCCGTGTAGGAAACAGCAGTATTTGAGTACTTCTACTCGGTGATCCCAGACACAGTAGCAATGGAGTACCTCTGCACAGGGACTTTGGCCTTGGCTCACCACAACATGCTCACGCTCTCTCTCTCTCTCTTTGGGGGCTCTCACTCCTTTATGGTCACTGGCACACAGAAAATCAGGAACCGCACTTCCTCCTCCATTCTTCACCACATGGGAGTTGAAGGTACCCCCATGTAGCTGGTACTCTCAAGAACCCAGAAGCAATGGAATCCTCTGAAGACCACAGAATGGAAGCCAATCTCCAGTCACACCCAAAGCACTCATATTTATAATCTCACTCATTCCACGTGAAAAGACAAATTGATACATTGCAAGCATCTCCTAGTCTCTTGCAAACTCCTCACTTGCTGCAGCTGTGCAATACATATAATAGAATGACAAGACAATTTGCACAGCGCGCCTACAAAAGACATAACATGTATGACATTATGGAGGGGGCCAGAAATAGATGTACTGGGCCACTACACAATCAGTGTAAACAGTGACACGATGGGCCCTACCGACCTCTTGCCACAATGAGTCTAATTTGTCCGCGGGTAATCTACAATCCATACTCTGTGTGTCAACAGTAATGCCTAAGAAACTCATGCAACTTGAAGGGCCTTTTGTTTTTTCGGGAGCTAGCGGGACCTCAATACCTTGTGCCACTCATTGTATTGTCCATAGAAGGGTAGAGCATACCGGCAAATTTGCCGGGCCTAAACATAAAAAATCACTCAGATAATGTATAACCGAGCCAATGCCCACCATATCTCTTACCATCCATGCCAAGAAAGTACTGAAAGCAACATTAAATCAAGCAACCCATAGGCAAACACCGATGAGTAAAGTATAATCCCTCCCAATAACATCCCAACAATGAGTGTTTTCAGGATGAACCAGGAGAAGGCAAACTGGAACAGGTAGCTGGGGAGCGCTGACAGTGGAAAGCCTTCGGAGGAGGTGAGGGGGATCGCCGCATAGTGTGACATCAGCTGCGTATGCGTGGCTGATTTTCAGTCAAAATCCACACTAATGGTACAGATTTTGACTGTTTTTTGGATGCGAAAATGCTGTCATGGAAATTTCAGCTGTGGACATTCTGCAGCATTTCCGCCACGTGTCAACATACACTAAGTCAGCTTGAGAAATGCTGCCACGTGCAGAGTGGCCCTAGTAGTAATAGTGTCCCCCATATCAGCCCAGTAGTAATAGTGACCCCTATATCACTCTGAGTAATAATAGTATCCCCAACAGTGGCCTCAGTAGTCATAGTGACCTCCACAGTGGCCTCAGTACTACTATTACTACTGGGATTTATATTGGGGACACTATTACTAGTAGTGTCCCCTATATCGACCCCAGTAGTAACAGTGACTTCCACAGTAACTCCAGTACTAATAAAGAGCCCTTGAAACCCATATAGTTACCCTTTTCCTGGTCTTCAGAGCGTTGCTGTTCCTCTTCTCAGCACTGCTGCAGGTGGAAGTATGTGCATCCACAGCAGCGCCTCCTCTCCTTTCCTCCTGTGGAACCAAGGGGGAGAGGTCAGGAAAGGAAGATCCCGGATACACACACCATCTGCAATCCAGCAGTGTGTGCATCCAGCAGTGGCACCACAGAGTGATAACCAGCTAGGGAGCTGCCGCACCCCGACTGGTAATCACCTTCATTGTGACTCCGCATCCTGAATGCAGGACGGATGTTCCAAAAGTGGCACAAATGGGGAAAGCGAGACTCAGGGACCCAAAGTGGGACTGTCCCACCTAAATCAGGACACATTATCCCCACCACTCCTCACAGTGGACCAGGACACTTCTCCTGTGTACCCCGACCTAGCCCTACGCCTGAGAACCCAATTTGACTGTCCAAATTGAATGGACACAACATTGATACATACTCACCAGGCTGCATAGGAGCTGTGACCTCACCAGCAATTGCTCCGGATCCCAACAGTCTTGTTCAGACATCACCACCGCTTTACCTTCCGTAACTGGCAAACCTTCCGAAGTTTGGTCTGTCTGCAGAGATGAAGCTGCTGTTGAAGCCATCGCCGCTGTCCTGGATGACGAAGCCGGCTGCCAATTCCTACTGACCCACTGAACGACCGACTGAACATTTGCGTGATCCCACAACTCCTCTTCTTCTCTCTCCACTGCAGGCCGACTGGGAAGCTCCTTGAACAGAACCTCACCAGGTGAGCTTCCCGCTAAGAAGTTGTTTGCAGTTGTCTGATGGGCGCCAGGCCCCGCCTCAGAACGGGGATTACTACCCACAGCAGAGCCCAGCCGTCTCCGGGGATTTCTCCCAGGCCGATTCTTCCTGCTGGTAGGGGTAAAAAGGGAGACCCAGCCTAGAGGGTCCCCAGTGGGGCTCCTCAGGTTTAGGGTTCGTTCAAACGGGCGCTGTCCGCCCGCAGTATAGTTGTGTACAAAGATTGCATCTGCACTCCTCTAAAGATCGTGTACACAGGCTAATTCCAGCTACTTGAAATTGCCCCTTTACACGATCCAACGTGTGGGGCGCGTGTTCTCCAGCTCCCATAGGAGTGTATGGAAAGCACACAGAACAGATAGGACAGGTACTCTCTTTGCGCACACTACGGAGCTTAGATGTGAGTTTGCACTCGCATGTCCTCCTTGTTTATCTTTGTGGTGCATGAACTTAGCGAGTCTAACAGTCGTTCGTGTGAACGCTGCGATAGGAACCCATTGGTTTCTATAGAAGCGCGTCCTGTGTGCCTCTAATGGGCGTGGACAGCACTCATGTGAACGAGCCTGGGGAAACCTGTGGCCTCTTCTCAGGCCTGTGACATCATGTACATTGATCACATGGCCTAAGAGCAGCTCAGTCCAATCCAAGTGAATCAAGCTGCAATACCAGGTACAGACACTATACAATCTATGGCACTGTGCCTGGTATGGGCTGCAGTAACAGTGGCAGTCACTCAAGAACAGCCGATCTACAAGGCTCTTAAGTGATGGACCCCAGCTGATCGACTCGATGAACTAGCCTGAGGACAGGTCATCAACAGTGTAGTTCTGGAAAACCCCTTTAACCCCTTAACGCCACAGGACATAAATTTAAGTCTCGTGGGGTACTTAACACAACAGGACGTACGCTTGCATCCTGTGGATAGCGCGAGATCAGAAGAGACCCCGCGCTATCCGGCAGCAGGAGTCGGATGTCACTGATAGCCGGCCTCCTGCTGCAACAGCGGGGGTGCATCAGGACATCTATGTAGATTGCGGCATGTAAAGGGTTCACAGAGAAATAGTTATATATTTAAATAAAATGTAAAAAAAAACCCTTTTTGTGCTTTTGCCCATATTAGCATTTTTTTACTTGAAATGCCACAAATTTGGCATTGTCGTATCTGTAATGATGCGTGCAATAAATTGTAACGCTTTTTATCCTGTAGGGCAAAAAAATGTGAAAAAAAAACTGAGGCAAAATGCCTATTTCCTTTTCATTATGCCTCCCAAAAAACGCAATAAAAGTGATCAAAAAAGCCATATGTACCCCAAAATGGCACCAATAAAAACTACAGATCGTTTTGCAAATAATCAGGTTAATTAAAAATAAAAAGGTTATTGGACTTTGACTGCAGCGATTTAGAGAAAAATAATAATTTCCAAAAAAAAGGGTTTTATGGTGGAAAAGTAGAAAAACCAGAAAAACTATATTGTGTCATTTATGCTGCATAATTAACACTGTAAAGAAACAAACCAAAAATGTATGGCAGAATTGATGTGTTTTCTCTCCCTGTTATCTACAAATATCTGAAGGGCCGTCACAGTGCAGAGGGATCAGCCCTATTGTCATCTGCACAAGGAAAGACTAGAAGCAATGGGATGAAACTGAAAGGGAGGAGACACAGATTAGATATTAGACAGTGAGGGGATCAATGAGTGGAACAGGTTACCACGGGGGGTGGGGAGTTCTCCTTCAATGGAAGTCTTCAGAGGCCGGACAGACATCTGTCTGGGATGATTTAGTGATCCTGCACTGAGCAGGGGGTCGGACCCGATGAGCCCGGAGGAGCTGATGACCCCAGAGGACGCAATGACCCTGGAGGCCCCTTCAACTCTGCTAGTCTATTCTTTGATTTTACGATAGATTTATGACATTGAGTGAGAAGGGGTTAAAAGACTCATAGGTTGCCAGTGTACAGGCCAGAGGACAGTGAAAGTGCTACCGCTCGCAATCGATGTGCTTACAACAGTGAAAGTCCTAATTTAAACTCACTACCTTCATCCATAAAGCTCTCCACAGCACCGTGCCACCATACATTGCCTCCCTCATCTCAATCCATCACCCAGCCCGGGCTCTCCACTCTGCTAACAAAACCAGACTGAGCGCCCCTTTTATTCAAACAACTCATTCCCACCTTCAAGACTTCTCCAGAGCAGCACCCATCCTCTAGAATGCGCTACCAAAGGCTATCAGGGCAATCCAGGACTCGCAGAACTTCAGGCGTGCTCCAAAGACGCACCTCTTCAGGGAGGCATACCATATACCCTAAACCAAACCCCTCTGTACTCCGTCTGATAACATGCTCTCTGACCTACTGACTGCAATCTCTGCCAGCTACCATCAACTGCCTCTGCAGTCATACCAATACAGCCACCACACGGCTAAATGTTTAACCATTGTTTATGTGTATAGCATCCCTCACTCTCCACCCCGCCATACCGTGCACATCTCCACCCCGCCATACCGTACACATCTCCACCCCGCCATACCGTGCACATCTCCACCTCACCATACCGTACACATCTCCACCCCGCCATACCGTACACATCTCCACCTCACCATACCGTACACATCTCCACCCCGCCATACCGTGTACATCTCCACCTCACCATACCGTGCACATCTCCACCTCACCATACCGTGCACATCTCCACCCCCCATACCGTGTACATCTCCACCTCACCATACCGTGCACATCTCCACCCCGCCATACCGTGCACATCTCCACCTCGCCATACCGTACACATCTCCACCTCGCCATACCGTGCACATCTCCACCCCCCATACCGTACACATCTCCACCTCACCATACTGTACACATCTCCACCTCGCCATACCGTACACATCTCCACCTCACCATACCGTACACATCTCCACCTCACCATACCGTACACATCTCCACCCCGCCATACCGTACACATCTCCACCTCACCATACCGTACACATCTCCACCTCACCATACCGTACACATCTCCACCCCGCCATACCGTACACATCTCCACCTCACCATACCGTACACATCTCCACCTCACCATACCGTACACATCTCCACCTCACCATACCGTACACATCTCCACCCCGCCATACCGTACACATCTCCACCTCACCATACCGTACACATCTCCACCTCACTATACCGTACACATCTCCACCTCGCCATACCGTGCACATCTCCACCTCACCATACCGTACACATCTCCAGCCCGCCATACCGGGCACATCTCCACCCCCCATACCGTGTATATCTCCACCTCGCCATACCGTACACATCTCCACCTCGTCATACCGTGCACATCTCCACCTCACCATACCGTACACATCTCCAGCCCGCCATACCGGGCACATCTCCACCCCCCATACCGTGTATATCTCCACCTCGCCATACCGTACACATCTCCACCTCGCCATACCGTGCACATCTCCACCCTACCATACTGTGCACATCTCCAGCCCCTTTACCTTCTGTATCACCCCACTATTCGTAGTATGTAAGCTCGTTGGAGCAGGACCTGCACCACTACTGTCTCCATCAGCTGATTACTATGTAACCGTGGTTCTGTAATGTTTGTCTTTTTGTCTCTCTGTATCCCCCTGTCTATGTAAACGCTGCGGAATATGTTGGCGCTATATAAAGATTATTATTATTATAATGTTAAAGTCCCTGGTGGTCTAGGTCAGAGAAGGGGTTAATGTTAAAGTACCCGGATGTAGCTGAAGGTTTACATGTCCCACTGTCTCGCCTCTCTGCTTTGGATGAACTCTTGAGACCTTCAGACGTTACGGCCGGGGTAAATGTTCACTGTATCTTATTTTCCATATTTTGCTATGGGAAAGGTTATTACTTTTTGCTTGCATGGTGCGCGGCTCGCAGCACATGAAAATATCAAGTGTATGTCTGTCGCATGGAGACAAGGCTAATTCTATAATCTCCATATGGATTTAGCGGCACCAGAAGAACATTTACAACCCCGCAGTGTAACGTAAGGTATTAGAACTTGCATTCTGCCCAGTCAGCGGTATCATCATTCACATCGTCGCCTGCTGTGGCATGCCGTTCTGTTGCAATGTATGGATTACTAAAACTCTGCTGACAGACAGGGAGGGGCACAGAGAGGTGCAGCTGTATCTTCCCATCAGTGGAGGGCGCTGCGCTCATGCAAACCCACCTTTCCAATCAGCTTCACCTACTAGAATGAGAGTCAATAGACCCTCATTTCCTAATAGATGATGATCTTATAGACCGCACTCCCACTAGCAATCATTTTATACATATCCTGTGAACTCAGCTCTGCTACATCTGTATGGAGCTCCCTGGAAGGGAGATGCATTTACTACCGCTGCTCCAGTCCTCTCATGTGACACTTTGGCCGGTGCCCCTCGAGACGATCCTAGGACCCTGCCTGCATGAGCTATTTCAATAGACCATCTTTAATACGGCATGTCATAATCGGTGACATTATAGAAAAGTCTTTATGTCTAGACACAACCCATCCAGATACGTATCGACAGCTGCCGCCCTTATAAGCGCGCTCGCACTACAACTCTAATGCTGAACGAAAAAGAAATCCAAGTCAGTGATGAAGCTTCAGATACTTTAAAGCTTTGTTGAGAACTTGTTTATTGCGTGTCCTATATCCATTCCATACTGCGGGGAGGGGGGGGGGGGGGGGGGGATGGATGTCACTTTTTGTAGTCATTGCCTTGGTTTAATTTAGGAATGACCTAAAAAGTCATCTTATACAGTTCACATGTAGTCACAATCAAAATTATTCAACCCCCAATTGTAATTTAGGATTATTTGCCAAATTTACAAATTTTAGTCATTCAAAAAACAATCAAACAAGAACCATTTAAATATCTGAACAGAGCAGAGATAAAAAGCAGTTACTCCGCATTAACCCAACCGTCACTGACTACTGCAGTCATTATTCATCCGCTCAATAGAATCCCTCATAAGATCACACATTTGTAAATTAGCTGTTGACTCAAGCACACCTGATCCAACTAATCCAGTGCTTCATTAGTTGCATCAGGTGCTCTTCAGATAAAATAATAATCTTTATTTATATGTCACCAACATATTCCACAGCGCTTACAAGGCAGGGGGAACAGAAACAAACCCCGGTTACATGAAGTAATCAGCTGATGGAGACAGTAAGGGTGCGAGGCTCCAACAAGCTTACATACTACAAATAGTGGGGTGATACAGAAGGTAAAGGGCTAGAGATGTGTATTGTATTGTGGGTTGGAGAGTGAGGGATGCTATACACACAGACAATGGTCAGACTATATAGTGGTTGAATCGGTATGACTGCAGGGGGCGGTTGATGGTGGCTAGCAGGGATTGCAGTCAGTAGGTCAGGGAGCATGTTATCAGGGGGTACAGAGGGGTTTGGTTTAGGGGATGTGGTATGCCTCACTGAAGAGGTTCGTTTTTAGAGCACACCTGAAGTTCTGCGAGTCCTGGATTGCCCGGGTAGCCTTTGGTAGTGCGTTCCAGAGGACCGCTGCTCTGGAGAAGTCTTGGAGGTGGGAATGAGAGGTTTGAATTAAAGGGTCACTTAGTCTGATTTCATTAGCAAAGCGGAGAGCCCGGGCTGGGTGATGGATTGAGATGACGGATACAATGTAGGGTGGCGTGATCTTGTGAAGGGCTTTATGGGTGAGGGTAGTGAGTGTGAATTGGATTTTCTATTTGACGGGCAGCCGGTGCAGTGACCGGCACAGGGCAGAGGCGACCGAGGAAGATGAGCCTGGCTGCCGCATTCAAGATGGATTCAGGGGGGAGAGTCTGGTGCAGGGGAGGCCGATCAGCAGGGAGTTGGAATAATCCAGCCGGATGAGGGCAATGGTGAACGTTTCTTAGCATGTGCATGGTGAGAAAAGGGCGGGAAACACATCAAGTACCTGCATTGGCAAGAGATTTGTTATAGGTGATGTTTGATTGCATGTTAGAAATATGGCTACGTCAGGAGAGGGGCTCAAAAAGCCATAAAATAGATAATGGCCTTTTAGAAACAAGGAAAAAGATACAGAAAGGTCCAAATGTGCTTCCTAAAGATACAGCTGGAAGCAGCTCACAAGTTCAAGGAAGCACTGGCTGTCCTACCTGGACGTGGCAAAAAGAGGGCGCTATCACCGGCTGCCACCAGATTCCTGAAAAGACAGACGGTCAAAAACCCTCCAGTGACTTCAGAAGGCCTGCAGGATCTGGGGGCAGCACTGAGGATTTGTACAGTGAGGCGCCTGCTGAACGCTGAAGGTCATCGACCTCCTCTGAAGCAAAACTACAAGGGAAGTTGCCTCTAATATGCTCAAAACTGCATAAAAAAAGCCAAAGAAGTTTTTAAATTCTGTTCTGCACAGCAATGAAACAAAACTGGAACTTTTTGTGCCTCTGGATGAGCGGTACGTCTGGAATCTGCACCGTAATTGCGCCGTGTGAACGAGGCCGAGGGCGACTTCTCACATTCAGATCTGAGGTAGTTAAGTAACTTTCCTTTAACTTCTTGATAACCTACCAAATGGGCGTTTCATGAAGTAAGGAACACGTGAAAGGGATGGCGGCTGCACGATCAGCGGCACAGGATTGTCTGGAGTCTGCAACAATGGAGACACAAAGCTCTGCATAAGAGCTGCAGGTGAAAAACGGTTGGATAACATCAATCGAGGCGATATGCAAGTTTTTATTTTAAATTTGAAGAGGTTTTTCCAGGACTTGGATACTGATGACTATTCTGAGGATGTCAACAATATTAGATTGGGGAGGGCTGCCACCCAAAACGCCCCACTGATTAGCCACAAACCTAGGGTGAGTGGCGCTGCCTCTACACTACATACCAGGCACAGTGCTATACATTTCATAATGGCGGTGCCTGGTACTACAACTTAATTCCAGTGATTTGGATGGGACTGGGCTGCTCTCAGACCATTTAACTGATGAACATGACATCACAGGCCGAGGTGCTCACCCAAGTGCTGCAGCCTCTCCCAACAGCTGATCGGCAGGGTCCCAGGCAGAGGACCCCCACTGATATCCAGATATCCTGAGGACATCTCATCAATATCCTGCTCCCTGGAAACCCCTTTAACCTTTGTGTGCATCTAAGCAACTGCAAGCGGGAGGCTCTGCCCTGCTTGCTTTCTTATAGAAAGTAGAAGCCTGGCGGCTCAGTGACTTGGCCATGGGGAGGAGGAGGAGGCTGTAGAGAATGCCCCACCCCTCCCAGTGATGTCACTGCTGGAAAAACCACCCTTGCAGCAGGAGATAGAGAAAAGGGCTAAGCACCGCCCCCAGTATTCTGATTACACTAAGCCCCTCCCCCAGATAGTCCTCAAAATTTATAATTGCCCCATATACAGGGCTCAGTTCTGTGCCCCAGCTCTGAGCAGCAGAGAGACACGTGGCATCTGAAGCAGCAGCGGTACCCATGAGAGACGCAGCATCTAGTGAAGTGTCTGAGGCTTCTGTCTGCAGCATCAGGCTGTCCTTATGCTGGGAGCAGCACAGTAGATCACCAGATGAATGACTGAAATGGCCTTGATGACTGGCAACTGAAAATGGAGGGTAGTGATAGAAATGGCCATGAAGACCAGTGGCCACAAGCAGAGGACCAAAAGGGCCCTGATGATCGGGGGCCAAAATTGGAGGGCCAAACCAGTTGTAGCCCCAGGGGATACAGCTGGATCGGGACTGCTGCAAACACTGACTGTGAGGAGGACCTTGGTAAAAGCCATCCAGTATGCACACTGTAAGGGACTAGATAGTCAGCCTGCTATGAAGGTAGCGAGGATGCGTAGAGCAGTCATACGGACATTAGTGATTTAATGAAGGCTCAAACTGTTAGTGATATATTGGAACGTTTAAAACAGAAGTGAGCCTGAACATTCATTTACAAGCAACGTTTATATAGATTGGTCCCTGACTCTGCTGTCTTATCTACCGGGCTGCGGGGGTGCGGCGCAGATGAGCCCTGGTCTTGGTGACCTCCCCTGGACGCTGTAATCCTGGACGCCGGCTCCGGGCACGCGCTCCCGTGCTCAGGGAGTGGACGCCTAGGTAGCAGGGGACACGGCTGGTGCCTTGCACTCGCTGCTTCATGTCTGGGTCTTGCTGCTGTCAGACTCCCCACCCCAATCAGCTGCTGGTGCCAGAGTTCTGACAGCATTTAACCCTTTCCAATCCAACTTGTATCCTGGTTTTTCTAGGGGGCTTACTCTTTTTCTGCCATTATACAACAGCGCTATCTGCTGGCTAAAGCCAGTGCTGCATGAGGTGACACGTTGGATAGGCTCCAACAGCAGAGAGGCTGGCAATATACAGTAAGAGAACCCCGATGGACGTCTTCCAACATCGGAGCTGTACAGCCGTAAATCATAATGTCTTTAGATGTCAGACAGTGGATTGGAAAGGGTTAAACTGCTCTGTTTCCTCCTGAAGTTGCCAGTGTATGTTTCGTCTCCAGCTGCACCCGCGTGCCCTTGGATTGATGCACTGCTTGGACCCGCTTGCCTTTGACCTGACTTTGCCTTCGCCTCACCCCTTGTACCTTAGCTTCTCCTGTTGCAGACCTGGATTGGCTAACCTGCCTTTGGTTTTGTGTGTCTCCTCGTATTTGTGTGTCATCCCTAGCCTAGGGACTGTTGCCCAGTTATCGCCCTAGGGCTTAGCCTAGGGGGGCAAGTAGGTAGGGACAGGGGTTGCGGGTAGTCTCCGGGACCTCCAGTTACCAGGACCCCAGTTCCCTGACATCTGCAAGTTGCGGAGGGTTCCCTCCCTGTTAATGAAGTGGGTTTGTCTGTTTCGCTGCCTTGAGTTGATACTCGATGTGCAGTGCTATGTAACGTTGCAGCAAGACCACCAAAAGCAGAGAGAGAGTAATATAAAGCATGTAAGACATGGAGAGTTCAGACATCTATGACGTTGTATGCTCTAGGTGTATATGGGCCCTATAGGTGTAAGAGGTTGAGTTACTGGAGGTGAGGCCAGTGTTGGGTTCAGGTTCGGATGCCCTAAGGTTTCTATTGGATGTTTTGCAGCTAGTAAATGTGACCAGATATGAGAGTGAATTGTAGATGTGAAGCACCAAATATTAAACACAGTTTTGATGACTGTCAGGGTGCAACTGCAGTGTCCCAAAGTCTATATATCTGGCCCCTCCATAACTATCATACATGTCATGTCTGCTATCTGGATGCTCTGTGCAAATTGTCTTGTCTTTAGTTATGTGTATTGTACAGCTGCAGCATGTAAGAGGTTAATGTCTGTGAATGGATGGGATATGTCTGGGAATTGTAAGCAATTGTCTTGTCACGAGATGTTGTATGATATATGTGTGATTGCAAGAGGATGGAGGGAGAGTTGTCTTTGAGATTCCATTGCTTGAATGGTAGAGTGTGGAGTGGAGTGCCGGCCACATGGGGGTACCTTCAACCCTCATGTGGTGAAGAATGGAAGCTGGGGAGAGGTATCCTGATGTCCCCTGGGATCAACCTCTTATGTCAATGGAGCCTGACTGTTCCCATGCATACTAAACCTCTTGTCAGCCGGCCCAATGTCTGTAAGGAGAAGGACACATAGTGAAAGCTCATAAACAAGTCCACCACTGACTAACAAGCCTGCCCTACTCGTATGTAATAATGGACCACTGACCATTCAGTACACCTAATAGCGGTGAACATTTAGGGACTACTACTCATCTGTAAATGTAAGATGGTCCCTTTGTCTCCCTTAACACATCGCATCATGTTCAAAATATTAATCTTCCTAAGCCCCCTGAAGCTCAAAGGGAAGTCCGTGACCCCCCATCACAGCAGCGGAAGAGCTTGACCATATCTGTTCCTTACCAGCTGGTCCATCAGCGGGACCAGACAGGCTCACAAACTCTTATTATACATCTTTTCAAGACATTTCATCCCCATATGTGTTCAAAGCATTTCAGCTAGCAGTTACAGAAGGTTCTTTCCTGAGGAAAAACCAACAGTCCTCATAGCTACCCTTCCCAAACCAGGGAAGAACCGGGATGTCCCCCAACGTCTCTGACCCATTTGTTTGCTAAATATGGATATTAAAATGTATGCAAAAACATTGGCCTCTAGAATGACAGACATTTTGCCAATATTGATCAGGGAAGACCGGGTGGGATTTGTAAAAGCCCTAGTGGGCTCGGCAGGCCCTGACAACACCGGGAGGGTTACAACTCGAACGCATTATCTGAAATCTAGGAAAATCCTCGACGTTCTTCTATCTTTGGATGCTGAAAAGGCGTTCGACTGCATAAACTGGTCGTATGCCTTTGCAGCCTTGGGCAAAATGGGCTTCGGGGGCTTTCCTTGAAGCTATCTCCATGTTATATTTGAACCCCTCTGAGTATTTACAAGGAGGGCTCTGTCAGATGAATTCAGTATCACAAGTGGTACCAGACAAGGTGGCCCACTGCCCTCGCTGATACGAGAACCATTAGCTCAGGCCCTAAGAGGCATACCGATTGGGGACCGTATCTTTTTAATATCGTTACTCGCAGATGATATTCCTTGATGTTACCGGTCTCTCTGACAGCGTTATCAGAGGTTCACACAGATCTCCTATGATGGAATACACGGAAATCCCTGGTCTTGCCTTTGGATATTTCTAATGATCCATTCCATTATTTACAGAGCAGACATCCCTTTGATTGACAATAGAAGGTAATGGATATCTGGGCAGGACAGTAACGGCTTTACAGAAGAGTCTCTCCTGATATCAGCTCTACTTCATTGCAGGACGACTCTCCTAACCATCTAGATTTAACAGATGGTGGTTGGGGACAATCACTTCTCTTAAAATGCTTTTGTTGCCCAAACCACTCGATTTATTTCATGCTCTTCCCATTGAATCACCAAGACGTTTGTTTGCAGCCATAAACCGGACACTATCGCACTTTGTGTGGGCGCATCATAAACGTCGCCTAACTAGCGCTACACTAAGCAACAGACGGGTATGAGGCCTGGCCTCCAGGTATCCATGACTATTACCTGGCTACACATGTATCCCAGAGGCCACATGACGGCGGCCTGAGACACAGAAACATCGGCTACATGTAAAGAATTGTTTAGCATCTCCTGCCTCAATTATCTCTTTCCTTGTCCTCCCCTTATGGCGTGTGCCCGAGCCTCTTCTCTCCCCGCAGACCTATATATCTCTGCAGGCAGGAGAACCTTCCACGATCACACAAGCGCCAGGGCGTCTCCCACTGGAATGTGTTTTTGGATTGCCCACAGCATGCTGTCCCTGATCTGATCATCTCTAGATGGACTTCACTAGGCATCTCCAATCTCACACCATTACTACCAGGAGAATCTCTTGCATCATATGAACAGCTAGCGTCCCAATCCTGTTTGACTTCAGTACTATTAATACCTACAAATTCATTGTTTTTTGGGTTCCCACAAACCCTCAATGCAGTCCTAAGCTCTCACTCACGACCTGAAGGTTGTGGTTTCAATCCCCGAATGGTTCAGATAGCCGGCTCAAGGTTGACTCAGCCTTCCATCCTTGTGAGGTCGGTAAAATGAGCACCCAGCTTGGTGGGGGGTAATAAATAAATTACTTGAAAGCGCTGCAGAATAAGTTGGGACTATACAAATAACAAGATTTATTCTCATTTCATTTAAGATGCCTTCAAGGAGAATCTAAGGGCCCATATCTGCTTTTACTGCATGACCTTAGAAACTTCTAGAAAACATATTAATTAAAATAATGGGAGAGGGAGTTGGCACAAGAATAGTGGGGTAAGCTCTTCACTGGACACATGAAGCTCTCAAATGCAGTTCATATGTGGAGACAATAATGAGAATAGCCTTGTGATGGTATCACACACCATGTACCCTAATTGTCCGTCTGACTGTCGGAGGACTCGCTCTACATCACTTCATGGATTGTGGAGCTGCCCTGCTCTGCAGCAGTACTGGGACTCTGTGCTTCCGCTCTTCTCCCCCTCGGTTGGACATATTGGGTGCCGAGTATTGGGGTGCAATGTGCTGGCTTTCTGGAATCTTGTTATATTGAGACCCTGGAAGTGTAGACATCCCTAATATAGAAGAGACAATAATCAGGTATAAGAAAATGCTTGCATGTGTAACAAGCAGGAATTGGGGATCATCTTGGGTTCACGGCGGCTGTGTACTCTGACTCCCATCCACTATGCTACAAATAAAGGTAATGGTGGATGATGGTGGTTGTAGTTTGTGAGGGGCAGCTTGCTAGTTGCACTCCCACCTGGTAATGCTACAAAGATGATGCATGATGGTGGTTGTGGTCGCTGCTCCTGGCGGGCCGTACAGGGGTTTCCTAGTGGGAGGAACTCCCGAAGTCGGGGGAGGGGGAAACAGGAAAACTCATTTTAATTGTAGTTCCGGGTAAATGAGACGTCTAATACAGTCCAATTCCTGCACATCAGAATCCAGACCCTGCTGACTGGGGATATTGTCTGTTCCTACAAAAATTCCCATACTGCTTGTCCATGTGCCTCACCAGGACCCTACAAAGCAATAAGTGTCATATCCGGCGCCTCTCCTCCTCTTCCTCAGACTCACGGATGGAAGTGACTGGCTCTACTTTATGCAGCTTTCTTCTTCCCGCTGCACTCCTTCACCGCTACATTATCACTGACTCAAAACAAGGCAGATGTCAGCAGCACTCCCCAAGTATCCAGAATACTCCTGGAGAAGCGGTCTTCACTGCACGCCCCACTTGGGGAAGAATCCACAGCCCCAACTTGCAAGCTTCATCCACAGAAACGAAGGGCAGCACATTACTGGTGCAAACATAAAAGCATCCAGGCTTTGTCAAGCTAATCAGGAGGCAGTCAAAATGTCGCCGGCCATGTCTGTGAAGAAATAAAGGTGCATCCCCAGTGGATGTTTTTATGCACCAGTCATTTGCTGCCCTTCGCTTCTGTGCATTATCACTGACTGTCACTGCACACTGACTACACACTGACCCCTCCAGAACTGGGCGGGGCTATATATGGACTCAGGGTCCACCCATGAGCATAGAGCTCAGGGGCCAGACCGGAAACTCAAAATAAAGAATCATTGCGTAAATTCTAGCTCTCTGGTTTAGACTTGATGGTTCTCCAATCACCAACTCCATTTTAGGGGCTTGAAGTATAAGCCCTCCCCCGAAAAACAACCCTAGCTAAACTACATGAAAAAAACAGCAATACTCACCTAGCCGGCAGAGTCCTGGTCTCTCGTGCTGCGGCAGGCTGCCGTGTTCCCAGCATTGACACTGCACTCTCTTTCTGGTGACTGGGCTTTAAATATGCTGCCTCCAGCAAGTGAGTGCTGTGATTGGATGTGTTCCCTGCATTATCTCTGTGCCGCTTGTATTCAGTTGATAGCTACCTGGGGCTTTGACTGTTTCGGTTTTTCAGATTACCTGGTAATTACCTGCTTACCACTTCTTTTTTTCTGTGTTTTGAGGTTTAATGTCAATGTACATTTTCTTACATTGCTTAAACATTGTATGCAGAGGCGTAACTATAGGGGGTGAAGAGGTAGCAATCTGACTAATCTTTAAAGGTTCTAGCAATGCCCTCACCTGCTAGTGTTGCATCAGTGGGCTTCTTAAGACACTCAACGATGCAGAGGAAAGTTGTAGAAGGGTCCCAATGCTGAATGTTTGCATCCAGTGTAGTAACCAGGAGGGCCTACAGAGTAGTCAAACAAGGTTAATAAGTTCCTGGGATCTCACTTTAGCCTTAAGGTGACATAGGAGGGGCCCCACCTGAGATAGAATCTGTTATTCCTGAAATAGCTATCGCAGCAAAAGCTTACTGATTGGTGCTTTAGTTGCAGCTTACTGATTGATGCTTTAGTTGCAGCTTACTGATTGGTGCTTTAGTTGCTTAGCAACACCAGAGCCCACATGAAAATGGTCATTTTAGGTGTGCATATGCTGTCAATTGGCAGTTGGAGATTGGGAGCAGAAGAGGGCAGATGCAAAGACAACAGCAGGAGAGGAATATAGTGTGGTGAGACAGCGAGTGTGTCACCAGAGGAGATAGAGGGAGGAAGAACAGAGAGTAGTGGAGTTTCTCCTCCATCCTGAGTAAGGAAATCAGAGGCAATCAGAGAGGTCATCATAATCACTCATAATCATGAGTGTTAGCTCCCGTTGTGCAGTTAACCAACCGTGGAATATAATCTACCCTGCACGAGCCCCCCCCCCAGCCTGTCACTGACAGCCCGGACACAGTAGAGGGAGCATCTTTATTGCATCCAAATAACCTTCACCCTGAGAGAAGTAAGAAATCTGACCCTGTCAATGTGGATATAATGTAACGGTTGTTGTTATCATTGCTCCCAAATCCAAAGAATTACAAAGAACTGACAGTTTCTAACTTGCTTGTCTGTACTAGCTTCTTGCTGCAGTTCTCTCTTGGACAAATTCTTTTCCTTCTCTCTCTATCTCTCTCCACTTCTAACTCTTCAGAACAACTTGTCCTTGGTTACTCACACTTTGATGTTCTCCTTCCCACCGCACTGGCTTTCTCCTTGTTACTTCCTGGCCTCTCTCAAGCTTGAGTCTAGCTCTGCACTTGGAAGACTAACTTAAAGGGGTTGTCCCGCGGCAGCAAGTGGGTCTATACACTTCTGTATGGCCATATTAATGCACTTTGTAATGTACATTGTGCATTAATTATGAGCCATACAGAAGTTATAAAAAGTTTTTTACTTACCTGCTCCATTGCTAGCGTCCTCGTTCCCATGGAGCCGACTAATTTTCGCCCTCCGATGGCCAAATTAGCCGCGCTTGCGCAGTCCGGGTCTTCTGCTCTCTTCAATGGAGCCGCTCGTGCAGAATGCCGGCTCCGTGTAGCTCCGCCCCGTCACGTGCCGATTCCAGCCAATCAGGAGGCTGGAATCGGCAATGGACCGCACAGAAGAGCTGCGGTCCACGGAGGGAGCAGACCCCGGCGGCCATCTTCAGCAGGTAAGTATAAAGACGCCGGACCGCCGGGATTCAGGTAAGCGCTGAGCGGTTTGTTTTTTTAACCCCTGCATCGGGGTTGTCTCGCGCCGAACGGGGGGGGGGTTAAAAAAAAAGAAAAACCCGTTTCGGCGCGGGACAACCCCTTTAACTCTGCTGATTCTCTCCTTTTCTTCTTCCATACTAGTTTAAAGGAATCTAAAATACTAATCCCAGCCTATCTACTCTTTGATAAGTTTGGCTAAACACTCCCCTGACGGTTGCTATGTGACCTATACACACCAGGGGCTGGAGAATATTTTCAGAAGACATAATACAGTGAGGAATATGAACAATAACATCATACATTTTCACACTTATTATACGTCACATTAGGACCTGATTTTAGGATTATAGTCAACACAGAAAGTGCTAGAGTACCCAACTCTGAGGTACCACAGTAGTATTAAATTAGTATATACAGTACTTTTAGTCAGTAATGGTATGGTAGTAATAATTTATGCCATGGCGTGTGGATAATATTTAGTGGTAGTATTTATTCGTAATCATAAGTTGGTATTATTCAATCATGGTATGTCGGTAATAATACATCATAGTATGTCTGTACTATTTAATAATGGTATGGTGGTATTAGTCATGGTATGTGAATGACATCACTGAGTGGCTGCGATTGGCTCATTGAGCGCTGGCTGTGATTGGCTGGCTGGGGTTCGATTAGCCAATCACAGCGCTCACTTTGCTGGAGGCGGGGTATTCAAAACCCCATCACCAGGAAGAAGCTCTGCTGTCAGACGGGGAGAAAGCAGTTTGCCGGAGACCATCAGGAGGCATCGGGACGCCGTGAACTAGGTGAGTATAGATTTTGGGAGGCCTTATAGTTCAAGCCTCCCACGAAAACTGTGGTAGGTCTTATTATCAGGGTATGTCCTATTTTGGGGGAAACTCGGTATATATATAATGGATATTTAAGTCCGATGACTTCACATTGCACTATGCCAGACACGAGGAAATCAAGAGGAATGGAATCACCTTTATTACAAACAAGTGGACCTCAACACCAGTAGAAAGTTCTAGAACAATCAGCTACTGTATCATTGCTATCTGGATACATGGTAAGCCAGTGAACATCTCAGTTTTACAGGTCTATGCCCAACAACAGATGCCAATGAAGAAACAGTTAAAGGTTGTTATGCCAAAGTCCAGAAAACTCTAAACCAAGTGCTAAAGAAGGACATCATTTACGTTATGGGCGACTTCAATTCCAAAGTCTGCAGCCAGGAGCGACCATGACAGGAAGATTCAGGCTTGGTGAAAGAAATTAAGCTAGTGATCACCTGGTACATGGTTTATGCAACCTAAACGCTGACTGTACACATGGACATCCCCCAAACACCAACTCTACACATGGGCATCTCCCAAATGCCGACTGTACAGGCAGACATCTCCCAAATGCCGACTGTACAGGCAGACCTCCCAAATGCCGACTGTACATGTGGACATCTCCCAAATGCCGACTGTCCACGTGGACATCTCCCAAATGCCGACTGTACATGTGGACATCTCCCAATTGCTGACTGTATATGCGGACATCCCCAATGGCCTCCATCGAAGTCAGATTGATTTTATCCTGTGTGATCCTCGTTGGTGAAGTTCAGTCGTTGCAGTAAAACCTTCCCGGCGCCGACTGCAGCACGGATCATGAACTCCTTGCAGCTAAGACCAAATTCTGTAGCATTAAGAAAGTTGCTCCATCGAGAAAATTCGACACCACTAAAATCCCCCGATCACACACTGCTGAGGCAGCAAACCGATTCGAACTGCTGGACACATCAGAAAGCATCCAGAGGAACTATGGCCCGATATACAGTCTGCGGTTCTGGAAACAGTCAGTAAGCATCTCACCTAAAAGAAGCAGGAAAAACAATGCTATCGGTTGTCCAAGCGAACCCTCAGAACAGCCGATAACAGAGAGCAGCAAAGGTGGCCGGCAAGAAAGACGAAGTGCGGAAGCTAAATGATGATGTTCAGCGAGTGGCAAGGAAAGAAGGACATGGACTGGAATGAGCGTGGCATACAGCTCGAAGCAGAAGCCATGACAGACCATTTGTGAGGCCTATCCTCACAGGTCAAGATGGCACGCAATGGCACAATCAAAGGCAAAAATAGGAAGGAGCTGAATGACCAACAGAACATCAAGGATAGGTGGAGGGAATACTCTGAGGAACTATATGCCTGCAGCCACATAGCTGGACCATTGCATGAGGTGGAACTGATGGACTTGGAGCCTCCATTATGGAGTCAGAAGTGGTTATGGCAATAAAACAGCTAGCCAAAAGTAAAGCATCGGGCATAGATAACATACCGGCAGAACTATTGCTGCCATCACAGCGCTGTGCCAGGCAATATGGGCAGCCACACAATGGCCGCAGGACTGGAAAAGATCTGTCTTTATCCCTCTACCAAAGAAAGGCGACTCCCAGAATTGCTCCAATAGCCCTCAGTCTGCATGCAGGCAAGATCCTTCTCAAAATCATACAGGGAAGACTGAGATCAGTAGTTAAAGTGGCGCTCCCTGATGTGCAGAGAGAACCGGCGAGGACGTGGCACCTGTGACCATATTGCAAGCCTGCGATGGACCATGGAAAATGCTGGAGAATACCAAAAGATTATCTACATGTGCTTCATCAACTACATCAAGGCCTGTGACTGCGTCGACCATGACAAGCTAGGACGCCCCCTACAACAGCTTGGCTATCGGCACATCTGGTCAGGCGGATAAAATCTCTATATACCAATCAAAAGGCCCCTGTGAGAACACAGTATGGGGAACAGATTGGTTTGGGATTGGCAAAAGCGTCCGACAGGGCTGCATCCTCTCACCCTTCTTGTTTAACCGATATGTAGAAAATGGGCAGAGGCGAATTGGACATCGGGGTAAAAATAGGTGGCAGAAACATCAAAAATCTCCGTTCTGCAGATGACACAACTCTACTTGCAGAAACAGAAGCCGGTCTGAAGCTGCTGATATGGAAGATTAACACTGAAAGTGAAATACTGGGCCTCAACCTGAATGTAAAGAAGACTAAAATTATGACAACTGCAAAAAATGGCCATAGCATAAAGCGACCCCACGCTGGAACCTTGGCCCTGGCTCTCCCAGAATAGGTGGTACACTGAACCAGGACAAGAACAGACAAACCAAATGCACAAACTCACTCACCACACAACCTCGCATGCTACAGCAGATGATAACGCTGAATATAAGTACAAAGGATGTTTGTGCATTGGCCAATGAACTTAAGCCGCAAGGCCGCTACAAGGCTCCTTACACTAGCAAGACACAAGATCAGGCAGCACAAGACACAGTTCACACAACCTGGAAATCCAAACACAACAGAACACACAGCAAGCTGCAAAGCAAGATGACAAGTCACTATTTACACAGAGAGACATGACACATACACAAACTAGCCAGACTGACAAACACCAGAAATATATATATATATATATATATATATATATATATATATATATATATATATATATATATATATATATATATATATAATATACACCCAGACCCAGGGAATTGGTTGAACTGAGCTTACCACACCCAGCAGCCAAATTATCCCTCACCTGTGGAGATGTACTCCTGGAACCAAGAGTACTACAAGTCCCAGAAGCACAACCTAACATCATCTTCTGGGTTGGTTCCACATGTATCAGGGCTATCGGAAACAACAGTCTGGTATTTTCTCTTATTTTGTCCCTTTTGTTTTATACTGTTTGTGTGTATTTGTAGCTCCTCCCCATTTTATGTAAATCATCTCTTGTATAGTTTCATCTCAGCACTGTGACTTCTTGTGTAGAATAAAGGCTTAGGCCTCCCTCACACAGGGCGTTTTATACAGCGTTTAGCGCTGCCTTTTCAGCCCAGCGCTAAACGCTGTCCAACTCTCCCATTCATTTCAATGGGGCTGCTCACACAGGGCTGATAACGCTGCCCTTTGACAGCGGTGCAAGTTCTATTTTGGGGCGTTTTCAGCCCTGCGTCGCCCATTAAAATGAATGGGCAGCGGTTTCAGCACTGCTAAAAACGCGGCAACACTTGGTTGTCGGCGCCCTCGATGCCCAATCACAGCCCTTCATTGACTGTCTGAGCCAATCAGCGCCGGCAAGCTCTGATTGGCTGAGACAGTCAATGAAGGGCTGTGATTGGGCATCGAGCAAGCACCGACAACCAATCACAGCACTCTATTGCCAGAGGCGGGGTTCTCAAACCTGGCCTCTGGCAATAGACTTGGGAGTGCAGAGGAAGCCCAGATCAGCGGCAGAGACCAGCGGCCGCGACCCGGACTGCAGCGGCTAGGTGAGTATTGCTTTCTTTTTTTTCTTATCAGCATTCTTGCTGCGTTTTCAGCCGAGCTGAAAACGCAGCCAGAACGCTGGCATAAAGTATGGCAGCGCTGCTGAAACGGGGCGGAATCTTCAGTAACGCAGCGTTGAGAAACGCTGCGTTTCTGCAAATGCCCTGCACGGACTGTATGCCTTATACTTTACTAGTCTCGTTGAACGCTTTAGGGGATCCATAACTCTGCAGTGCAGGGATTGTGTGTAAGTGGCGGCGGACCTACCTGTCAGAGACTGTCAGGGTGGCAGCGAGGGCTGTTGGGTGTGTTAGGCCCTACAAGATGCGGGGAGCAGGAACTGAATCGACCTTATAGGTCCACCCCGGGTGTTGACGTCTCAGAGTGGTGACTATTGGACCCATAACCGCCGTCCGTGACAACTGGTTGCAGCGGCAGCATGCTTCTCGGGACATTATTTACTAACGGTTTGCGGTTTTTATTTAGTTAAACTGTCTGATTCTTAAGGGGTTAATCTCTTGCTGCTCGGGTTCCTACAAATTACGGCTAATCCCTGGGGGTCCCGGCACTAGACACTCTGGGGGCATCTTGATAAAAAAAATTGCTTAAAGCAGACGAGCCTTTCAAGGAAGATGAAGCAGATCTGGAAGAGTCCGTTAACAAGTCCACATGAGAGATTCTGCACGCTGCGGACGCGGCTGAACCGTCGGCCCTTTAAGTCGGCAGCCTGAGCCTCACGCTCGTCCAAGTTCAAAAATGTTACGGTACTTTTTGCATTATTAACACTTTTTCAAAGTCACCTCCGTCCTGCCGAGCTCAGACCACGGATGATCTTCCTAAAGTTCACCCTGTTTATCAATATTTCCCGGCACGCCGCTGGCGGTGACATCGCTGAGCAAATTAGGCAACTAAGCAAAACTCTGTGGTAAATTAATGACAATTTCTGAATATGATATTGAAGAATAAAATGTCACGATGCTAATTATAACGACGAGCGATGCGGCTCCGGGGCGCCTCCCCGATACATAACTCCTCCGGCTCGGTGTTTGTTAGAGCTCTGCATTGTGCAGCTATGAATAAACTGACAACTGGGCGGTTCTTCTCCAGTGGCGGCTTATAATATGGGCAGCTGACCAAAGATCTCAGGGGGACCGGCTACCAAAAGGGCGCAAATGCTTGTTGCACAATGCAGTGGGGTTTTTTTTTTGCCAGGAATCACAGCATAGACCACAACAAAACTGCCGGGTCACCGGCTCCGGGCTCCCACACCGATGCACAAAGCTGATTGGTTATGGCTTCCATTGCAATTAATGGCAAAACTACAATAAAACCAGATTGTGCAACGATCCATCGAAGCTGCAGAAGGACCCTAATAGGCAAAGTCATCTGATTCTGCGGCTCCTCAAGCCATTAAAGAGAGCAGCAAGGAAGCAGAGCCTGAGAGACAAGTGTGAGTGTATAGGGGCTGGTCTGGGGTCTGTATTAGCTAAGGGGGTCTGGTCTGGGGTCTGTATTAGCTAAGGGGGTCTGGTCTGGGTCCATATTAGTTTAGGGGGTCTGGTCTGGGTCCATATTAGTTTAGGGGTTGTATTCTGCAGGGTCTCTATTAGCTTAGGGGGTCTGTTCTGGTGTCTTAATTAGTTTCGGGGTCAGATCTGGGGTCTGCATTAGTATAGTGGGTTCTGTCCTAGGATATTAATCTGCATTAGTATAGGGCCCAATGCCCACGGCCGTATTTGCACTGCTGGATCCAGAGCAAATAATTCACATAGGACATGCAAGGAAAACAATTTTCCCTGCCCACAAGCAGAAATCGCTCGCGGGGGAAATCGCAGCATGTCCTATTCTGGTGCAGGCCTCGCATGGAGGCTTCCATTGCAGTCACTTGAAACCATCCGTCCCGCTGCAAGTTGCGGCAGATCCACGTCATCGCAGGCACGACTCTGCACTGTGCACAACCGCTGAGCAGAGAGAACACAAGATGGCAGGTGCGCAGCGGTCAATGCCGGGGCACAGGTCTGAGTCCGCTGCGAGATTTCACAGTCGAAATCTAACCCAACCGTGGCATGTGGCCTGAGTGGTCTGGGGTCAGTATTAGTTTGTTTAGGCTGCATCCACATGGCCTACAAAACACCTGTATGTGAAGCTGATGGTGTCCAACGGGGTCTTTCCCATGAGATGCCTTGTAGCCTGAAAGACCCCGTTGGAAACCATCAGCCTCTCATACAAGCGTTTGGTAGCGATGGTTTTGTGGCCCGTGTGAGCGAGGCCTGAAGGTGATTCCCAGGACTTATAAAAAAGTTCAAAGTGATGACCCTATGGCTGCTGAAGCCTGCGAGTAGCTGAGCGGTCATGTGCACAATGCATGGTATATGCCCGCTGCTTCTTCCGGGCATCGGGGCTGCAGCGCTTGGCGGGGAGCTGGCCGGAGAGGTGAGTGTTCAATTTATATTAAATTTAACTTTTTTGAGGGGCCTGCTCTAGGGTTTGTATTAATTTAGGGGGCCTGATCTGGGGTCTGTATTTGTTTAAAGGGACCAGTCTGTGGTCTCCATCAGTTTAAAGGGATCTGGTCCGCGGTCTAAATTAGTTTAGAGGCTCTGGTCTGGGATCTGTACTAGTTTATGGAGTCTTGTCTGGGATATGTATTAGTTTAGGGGGTCTGGTCTGGGGTGTGTTGGTAAAGGTGGTCTGGTGTCTGTATTAGCATTAGATTCCATTATAGTGTCAGCATTAGTTAAGGGGGTCTGGTCTGGGGTCTCTATTAGTTTAGGGGGTTCATTCTGCGATCTGTATTAGTTAAGGGGTCTAATCTGGGGTCTGTATTAGTTTAGAGTGTCTGGTCTTGGGTATGTACTAGTTTAGGGGTATGAGGTGTGTATTAGTTTAGGGGGTCTGGTCTGGGGTCTGTGTTAGCATGGAGGGTCTGATCTGGGGGTATCTATTAGATTAGGCAGTCTGATCTGGGTCTTTATTTAATGGGTCTGGGGACTAAATGTATTTAGTGGGTCTTATCTGGGGTATGCAGTTGGTGGGTCTGGGGTTGAAATGATATATTAGATCTTATCTGGATCTCTATTTTCAGGGATTACAGCTTGAGTCTTTTTTTAGTGGGTCTGTGGGGGACTCTGACTGGTGAATATGCATTATATGTTATTTTCAGCCTTCAGACACATTTTTTAACTGTGTGAAAACCCTTTTATATGCAGCACATAAAGGGGGGCTTTCTACACGGACTGTATGGCAGGACGGAGGAGGGGGGGGGGGCTTTCTGCACGGACTGTATGGCAGGACGGCGGAGGCAGGAGGAGGAGGGCAAATGTTTGGACCTGGGATTGAGACCTACTTAATTCGCCACTGCCTGTAAGGTCTGACAGAACAAGCTCTGATTGGACACTACCAGGGTGTATCCGGACTGACCCATAACTGGTGACTCCGCCAATATAGTTATACATTTCTAGGAGGAATAATAGAGGGACAGCAAAGCACAAGTGCAAAGAAGCGGTGGTCCAGAACTGGTATGTTACATACTCTGGAACCCTGGAGGCACACTTGTGGTTAGAACAGGCCTGGCAGCTGATCGCCTCCTTTCATTTCACCCTATGAAGAAAAATGTTTACAAGGATCACATATTATTACTGTAACTTCTGTAAAGTCTTAAAGCTAAAGTAAGCTGCCAAGTCAATGCCAAGGATAATTTAGACCCCTCCCTTAAAGGGGTTGTGCCGAGATGCACAACCCCTTTAAGAATGCATAACTTGAGGGGGAATCAGCTGTTTGCAAAACTATGATATTGCATTATACTGTATGAGTGATCAAATGATCGCAAGTTCTAGTCCCCCTACAAGAGCTAAAAAGATACAATAATTAGTAAAAAAGAGGTTTATGAATAATTTGAAAAAAATAAAAGGTAACAGCAGCTTAGGAACCCCACTTTTTCCTTGTTTATAAGAAACAAACACACTAAAAAAACATACTATCGCTGCATCTATAAAAGGCTGATCTATATATTTATCCCGCACGACGATGAACATTGTAAAAAAAAACGAACTACACAATGCCAGAATTGCACTTTCTCCAAGAATTTTATTTATTTATTTTTAAAAAAAAGCAATCAAAAATTTGTATGTACTCCAAAATGGTACCAACAGAAAGGATGTCTGTCCTCCATGAGTCTGAGTCTGGTCATCTTGTCCTCCATGACTCTGGTCATCTTGTCCTCCGTGAGTCTGGGTCTGATCATCTTGTCCTCCATGAGTATGATTCTGGTCATCTTGTCCTCCATGAGTCTGGTCATCTTGTCCTCCATGAGTCTGGGTCTGATCATCTTGTCCTCCATGAGTATGAGTCTGGTCATCTTGTCCTCCATGAGTCTGGTCATCTTGTCCTCCATGAGTCTGGTCATCTTGTCCTCCATGAGTCTGGTCATCTTGTCCTCCGTGAGTCTGGTCATCTTGTCCTCCGTGAGTCTGGTCATCTTGTCCTCCGTGAGTCAGAGTCTGGTCATATTGTCCTCCATGAGTCTGGTCATCTTGTCCTCCATGAGTCTGGTCATCTTGTCCTCCATGAGTCTGGTCATCTTGTGCTCCATGAGTCTGGTCATCTTGTGCTCCATGAGTCTGGTCATATTGTCCTCCATGAGTCTGGTCATCTTGTCCTCTGTGAGTCTGGTCATCTTGTCCTCCATGAGTCTGGTCATCTTGTCCTCCGTGAGTCAGAGTCTGGTCATCTTGTCCTCCATGAGTCTGGTCATCTTGTCCTCCATGAGTCTGGTCATCTTGTCCTCCATGAGTCTGGTCATCTTGTGCTCCATGAGTCTGGTCATCTTGTGCTCCATGAGTCTGGTCATCTTGTCCTCCATGAGTCTGGTCATCTTGTCCTCCATGAGTCTGGTCATCTTGTGCTCCATGAGTCTGGTCATCTTGTGCTCCATGAGTCTGGTCATCTTGTGCTCCATGAGTCTGGTCATATTGTCCTCCATGAGTCTGGTCATCTTGTCCTCCATGAGTCTGGTCATCTTGTCCTCCATGAGTCTGGTCATCTTGTCCTCCATGAGTCTGGTCATCTTGTCCTCCATGAGTATGGTCATCTTGTCCTCCATGAGTCTGGTCATCTTGTCCTCCATGAGTCTGGTCATCTTGTCCTCCGTGAGTATGGTCATCTTGTCCTCCGTGAGTCTGGTCATCTTGTCCTCCGTGAGTCTGGTCATCTTGTCCTCCGTGAGTCTGGTCATCTTGTCCTCTGTGAGTCTGGTCATCTTGTCCTCCGTGAGTCTGGTCATCTTGTCCTCTGTGAGTCTGGTCATCTTGTTCTCCATGAGTCTGGTCATCTTGTCCTCCATGAGTCTGGTCATCTTGTCCTCCATGAGTCTGGTCATCTTGTCCTCCGTGAGTCAGAGTCTGGTCATCTTGTCCTCCATGAGTCTGGTCATCTTGTCCTCCATGAGTATGGTCATCTTGTCCTCCATGAGTCTGGTCATCTTGTCCTCCATGAGTCTGGTCATCTTGTCCTCCGTGAGTATGGTCATCTTGTCCTCCGTGAGTCTGGTCATCTTGTCCTCCGTGAGTCTGGTCATCTTGTCCTCCGTGAGTCTGGTCATCTTGTCCTCCGTGAGTCTGGTCATCTTGTCCTCCGTGAGTCTGGTCATCTTGTCCTCTGTGAGTCTGGTCATCTTGTTCTCCGTAAGTCTGGTCATCTTGTCCTCCATGAGTCTGGTCATCTTATCCTCCATGAGTCTGGTCATCTTGTCCTCCGTGAGTCAGAGTCTGGTCATCTTGTCCTCCATGAGTCTGGTCATCTTGTCCTCCATGAGTCTGGTCATCTTGTCCTCCATGAGTCTGGTCATCTTGTCCTCCATGAGTCCGGTCATCTTGTCCTCCATGAGTCCGGTCATCTTGTCCTCCATGAGTCTGGTCATCTTGTCCTCCATGAGTCTGGTCATCTTGTCCTCCATGAGTCTGGTCATCTTGTCCTCCATGAGTCTGGTCATCTTGTGCTCCATGAGTCTGGTCATCTTGTCCTCCATGAGTCTGGTCATCTTGTCCTCCATGAGTCTGGTCATCTTGTCCTCCATGAGTCTGGTCATCTTGTCCTTCATGCGTCTGGTCATCTTGTCCTTCGTGAGTCTGAGTCCGGCCATCTTGGCCTCCACTATTATACTAGGTCTTATACGATTCAGGACCTCTCTGTTTGTTACTCTCGACATCCAGGGCATACACAGCAGCTTTAGCCAGCACCACAGCTCCATCGCATCAATCCTCCTATCTGTTTCCCTTGCAGGCCAGCTGTCACATCCATACATGGCTCTGGGTAAACGGTGGTTTGCACTAACCTGCGTTTAGTTGCTATGCTGATATCCCTACTTTTCCACATTTAGTCCATGTTTAGCATCGCGCTTCGCCCCAAATCTATACTATATGTTTTCTCTCTGGCATAGATTCTCCAGCCTGGGTAATTTTTGAGTCAAGGAAGATGAATTCTCGTACGCATTCTATGACCTCATTGTCGATTTTGATTTGGATTGGGCCATTTTTTGCAGTTGTCATAATTTTAGTCTTCCTTACATTCAGGTAGAGGCCCATTTTTTCACTTTCAGTTTTAATCTTCCATATCAGCCGCTTCAGACCGGTTTCTATTTCTGCAGACTTGTGTCATCCGTAGAATGGAGATTGTTGATGCTTCTACCACCTATCTTATCCCGATTTCCTATTCGTCTAGGTCCATTTTCCGCATGATCACTTCCGCATACGAATTTCCAATATCCAATTCCATACTAAAATTGTTAATGCACGCCGATGCAGGTTCTTTAAAAATGAATGTGGTACATTCTGTTGCTGATTTCATCATTCGAAATCTGCCATGTGAAGTAGCCCTCAGTCTGTATATTTCCCATCGCCCATCATCAGCACTCAGCATGTGAAGCACATACCCCTGAAATACTCTGTCATGCTATATTTTTTATTGTTCCAATAGATCCAGCAGACAGAGAGGAACATTTATACCATCTTAAAAGGACATTATTAAATCAGGGCTACCATCCACCTCAACTGATTACCAAATCACCAGAGCCATCAGGATACCCAGGAATCAGCAGAGCCACCAGGATACCCAAAAATCACCAGAGCCACCAGGATACCCAGGAATCACCAGAGCCAGCAGGATACTCAGAAATCACCAGAGCCACCAGGATACCCAGGAATCACCAGAGCCACCAGGATACCCAGGAATCACCAGAGCCACCAGGATACCTAGGAATCACCAGAGCCACCAGGATACCCAGGAATCACCCGAGCCACCATGATACCCAGGAATCACCCGAGCCACCAGGATACCCAGGAATCACCAGAGCCACCAGGATACCCAGGAATCACCAGAGCCACCAGGATACCCAGGAATCACCAGAGCCACCAGGATACCCAGGAATCACCAGAGCCACAAGGATACTCAGAAATCACCAGAACCAGCAGGATACCCCAAAAATCACCAGAGCCACGAGGATACTCAGAAATCACCAGAGCCAGCAGGATACCCAGAAATCACCAGAGCCACGAGGATACTCAGAAATCACCAGAGCCACCAGGATACCCAGGAATCACCAGAGCCACCATGATACCCAGGAATCACCCGAGCCACCAGGATACCCAGGAATCACCAGAGCCACCAGGATACCCAGGAATCACCAGAGCCACCAGGATACCCAGGAATCACCAGAGCCACCAGGATACCCAGGAATCACCAGAGCCACGAGGACACCCAGGAATCACTATAGCCACTAAGATACCCAAAAATCACCAGAGCCACGAGGATACTCAGAAAACGCCAGAGCCACCAGGATACCCAGGAATCACCAGAGCCACAGGATACCTAGGGATCAGCTATTCCAATACATGGAGAAGGAAGGACACGGATTTGTGCCTCTAGTAGGGACCTACAATCCACAGCTAGAGATACTTAGGAAAACTGCAAAGAAACTCCACCATACCTACACAAGGACGACCGTCTGACCACCATATTACCGGACCCTCCGCTTCTGTGTTACAGGCAACACAAGTCTGAGGAATTTTATAATCGGGATGCATTGCTCTCCAACATAAAAAAGAACTTATCCCTGTAAGGTAAGGAGCTGTAAGACCTGCTGACATGTACGGACCGCAGACAGGATACGGATAGGATATGGATCCCCAACACACCGCAGGACTATAAGATCCTGGGGACATTCACATGTTCCATGTCTGATGTTGTGTACCTGATCTGGGGCAGTAAATGTCCTGTTGGGGGGCTTTATATTGGGAAAAGAGGGCAAAAACCGAAAGCCAGGATGAGATCTTACCGCTACATGATTAAAGAGAGAAGGACAGAATTCCCTGTGGCTGAGCATTGTTCTAGTCACGGACACAACAAAGATGATATGAAAGTTATGATACATAAAAGAAATTTCAAATCACAAAGCCATAGAAGAATTTGGGAGCACAAACTTATAACAACTTTTGACACTTTCAACAGAGGGTTAAATTCCTCAAGAGGATTCATGTGTGACTGGGAAGTATGAGACATCTATAGCAGAGATAACACGCTGGCCTGGTGACCCCCTAACACTAATTCAGAGACCATAAAACCTTAATGTCTTTATCAGTGACTATTTAAGTATTTATTTCTCTACTCATCCTGTTCTCGTATTCTCTCAAGTGCAAATTCATCCCCCCATGTCTGTGCCTTATCATATGTATGTGTGTGTGTATATATATATATGCCTCTTCAGGACTATTCCATTCAGCCTGAGGAAGGACCCTGAGAGGTTGGAAGCTCGCTATAACATCATGTATTTTTGTAGCCATTAAAAGCTCTCATATCTACAGGATGACTTGGTTTCTCTTGCTGGGAACAATCACACTTTGCTCTACTGGTGACACCGGACTGAACCTTTTTCTTTTTACAGCCGTGATTATAATGGCCACATAAGGGGACAAAACCTCATTCGCCTGAATCCACCCTTAAACCTGTGATTTCTGCCTGAAATTGGGGTGAGTTTTGCATGACGGTGCTGCACTTGTGATTTTCCTGCTCGTGTTTCACATCTTTGTGAATATTAAAAATAGAATAGTTTCATGGGCACGAAGAATGTAACGCACTTTTTTGTTGCTCTCATAGGAGTTTATGGGCGATTCTTAAACAATCGATTGAAAATAGATTTTTTTTAGTGATCCGAGAGAAAACTGCCTCATGTGAATAACGCCATGCAAGTGAATGGGATCATTTTCCGTGCGAGTTCTGTCCTTGTAGTAATTTGGCCACGTGAATACGGCCCTACGCACATAAAGGATCTGCACGTAATGGGAACGGAAGATCCGCCCGTGTGAATGAGGCCTTACTGTCAGTCTATGACTTGGCACTTGTCTCTGTCCCCCTCCGCACATCATATGCAGGTCCCCAGTTCTTCACTCTGGTCCTTTGGCCCGGGGGCTGTGAGCGGTCAGCAGATGGAAGCATTAAACCTCTGCGTGTCAATAATCCAATTTGTTATTTCTTTAGTCTTAGCAATTTCTTGCTCTTCAGCTCTGATGTGAAGACGTTGTTTTATATCACACCATCGGGCATTCTGGCAGATAATCTACCATTCGCTCACCAGCTGCTGGGTTGGCACGGTACCATCCTTTGTTTCCATGGTAAGTGCAGCAGGCAAATGACACGCAGGCTGGACCACCGCCAAGGTAATCCGATGGCATCGTTTTCTGCTAGTCAAAAGAGGAAACGGCTCCGTGAAGCCTATTTCTGCCTGCCAATAAGACGTGAACTTTGTGTGGAGAGTAGGACTAATTACTTTTCACGACCAGTTGTTGGCTGGAGCCGGAGAAAGTGACGAAGACGGCATGGATAATTAACCCATTCAGCGGAACAATGCCTTGATGATGCCATCTTGACATCTGTTGAATTGAGCTTCCTTCCAGTTGCCAGAAACTTCATTTGTTAATACAGATGACCTGGCATGAAGCCGGGTAGAGGGAACTTATAACCTAATGTAGAGCAGAATCTCTGGGCCAGAACCATCAATCATGGAGATGTAGACCGTAGATCATGTAGGTTACCCTCACGAATGTTGGGCAGAGGGTCATTGACTTTGTAGATTATTGCTATGTACATCAGTAGTGCAGTTGGCAACCAGCCTTTGACATCAAAGTGTACAGTCCTTCTGGACCTCCGCCGGTGGAGCTGCCTCGGGGGCATTCATTAACAATGGAAACAATGGCAATAGAGACGTCACTTTAGGCTAGTGGTCCCAATGTGAAATCTGCAACAGGGCTCCCTCCAGCCACCATGTATAACACTGATGTCTTCTTATGTGGTCTTGGGATCCCCGCAGTCACGAGTACTTCTACACCGCTATAGCTGCAGTTATGCTCCTTAGTAGAGCGCCCCCATGTGACCGCCATAACTGGATTTACAATAGACTATGTAGGATGTAAGTGAACAGTTTCTTTGTAATTGTAGTTAGTTCACTATAAAAATTCCAACACAAATCATTTGCCCAAAAGGGGTGTGGCTTCTCCGGAAGGGGCGTGGCCTCCCCAAACCGACAGATTTACCCCAAAACAGTTGTAAATTATAACAGAAAAACTACTTCGGCTCCTAACCGGCATGGGTTTCTGTTTATGGATGGCCTGAGATGTGACTAATTAAGGGTGACGACCCACTAGCATTTTTTCTCTGCGTTTTTTTTTCCCACTTGTCAATGGGACTTTCTAATGTTAAAAACGCAACGCTGCGCAACTTTTGGTGCGTTTTTGGTGCGTTGCGTTTTTAACATTAGAAAGTCTCATTGACAATTGGAAAAAAAAACGCAGCGAATTCGCAGCGGAGAAAAAACGCTAGTGGGTAGTCCCCCTAATAAAGAGGTGTGCACCTCATCATGCAGCTCATTAGTTGTATCCTGCTCCTCCCTATCATACTAATCCCTGTGTATGAAAGGGTGCAGGTCCTAATAAATCTCCTCCAATGTGTTCTTCTGCCGGTTCACAGATACTTCCACTGAATGACTCTTTTATTAGATCCCCTTAATTAGAGCTTCTGGCACCTTTATTAGATCCCCTGCTTCTCTCAAGATTGGCGCTTCTGTGACCCCGGAGTGCGACATAAAATCACGTGACAAGTTTGCCGTGGATCAGTTTCAGTGTGAATCCACATTAGATGGAAGATCCGGCAATCGGAGCGACTTCCAACGAGGCTGGTCATCGGCGCTAGACTAGCCGGGGTCTCACCGCCAACCACAGGGGGTTTCTCATATAACGCTGTGGAGAGTATACACAGAATGGCGCGATCGAGGAAAACATCCATCAGAAGGGGATCCTGCGGACGGAAACAACTCATCACTGAAAGGGGTCGGAGGAGGATGTCAGGAATCGTTCTGACCAACAGGCTGCACAGTCAGCTGAATACAACGCTGGAGCTCCAACTAAAGTGTCCGAACGCACAACTCGCCGTTCCTTCGCACGGATGGTATAACAGTGGGCGACCAGTTCCGGCACCATTGTGTCTAAGAGGAACAGAAAGACTCCAGCGGGCAAAAGAGCGCAAAACAGCAATACTACAAGAGAAAAATCGTGGCATGTTGTGTTTTTTTAATGTTCCTCAGAAGGCATCACCTATTGATTCCAGTGGGACCGTTAATGCCCGGCACGCCGTGTGATGGGCGGGTGAGTGCGATGGGAGGTTTACCACTGAGATGTAAAACATGTGTGAAAGTCGCACAACAGGATCAGAAGCCATGAGAGGCATTTTTGCCTGAGAATCGCTTCACACCCGCATGCGGATGAGCGCGATATCATGTCTCTAGGCCCGATATGACGCTCGCTCGTGTGCAGCTAGCCTAAAGAGTTCTCCATCTTCACAGGCATCAAACGATGATGTGTAATCACTGAGAAGGGAGCGTCTAGTTAACGAGGTTTGCTGTATTACTTTAAGTGCAGACCAATCCCATCGGTGTCTGTGCCTGGTCATAAGTATGTATGTTATAAGTGTGTATGTTATAACTGTGTATGTTATAAGTATGTATGTTATAAGTGTGTATGTTATAAGTGTGTATGTTATAAGTGTGTATGTTATAAGTATGTATGTTATAACTGTGTATGTTATAAGTATGTATGTTATAAGTGTGTATGTTATAAGTGTGTATGTTATAAGTATGTATGTTATAAGTGTGTATGTTATAAGTATGTATGTTATAAGTGTGTATGTTATAAGTGTGTATGTTATAAGTGTGTATGTTATAAGTGTGTATGTTATAAGTATGTATGTTATAAGTGTGTATGTTATAAGTGTGTATGTTATAAGTATGTATGTTATAAGTATGTATGTTATAAGTGTGTATGTTATAAGTATGTATGTTATAAGTGTGTATGTTATAAGTGTGTATGTTATAACTGTGTATGTTATAACTGTGTATGTTATAAGTGTGTATGTTATAAGTGTGTATGTTATAAGTATGTATGTTATAAGTGTGTATGTTATAAGTGTGTATGTTATAAGTGTGTATGTTATAAGTGTGTATGTTATAAGTGTGTATGTTATAAGTATGTATGTTATAACTGTGTATGTTATAAGTGTGTATGTTATAAGTGTGTATGTTATAACTGTGTATGTTATAAGTGTGTATGTTATAAGTGTGTATGTTATAAGTGTGCATGTTATAAGTATGTATGTTATAAGTGTGTATGTTATAAGTGTGTATGTTATAAGTATGTATGTTATAACTGTGTATGTTATAAGTGTGTATGTTATAAGTGTGTATGTTATAAGTGTGTATGTTATAAGTGTGTATGTTATAACTGTGTATGTTATAAGTATGTATGTTATAAGTGTGTATGTTATAAGTGTGTATGTTATAAGTATGTATGTTATAAGTGTGTATGTTATAAGTGTGTATGTTATAAGTGTGTATGTTATAAGTGTGTATGTTATAAGTGTGTATGTTATAAGTGTGTATGTTATAAGTGTGTATGTTATAAGTGTGTATGTTATAAGTATGTATGTTATAAGTGTGTATGTTATAAGTGTGTATGTTATAACTGTGTATGTTATAAGTATGTATGTTATAAGTGTGTATGTTATAAGTGTGTATGTTATAAGTATGTATGTTATAAGTGTGTATGTTATAAGTGTGTATGTTATAAGTGTGTATGTTATAAGTGTGTATGTTATAAGTGTGTATGTTATAAGTGTGTATGTTATAAGTGTGTATGTTATAAGTGTGTATGTTATAAGTGTGTATGTTATAAGTATGTATGTTATAACTGTGTATGTTATAAGTGTGTATGTTATAAGTGTGTATGTTATAACTGTGTATGTTATAAGTGTGTATGTTATAAGTGTGTATGTTATAAGTGTGCATGTTATAAGTATGTATGTTATAAGTGTGTATGTTATAAGTGTGTATGTTATAAGTATGTATGTTATAACTGTGTATGTTATAAGTGTGTATGTTATAAGTATGTATGTTATAAGTGTGTATGTTATAAGTGTGTATGTTATAAGTGTGTATGTTATAACTGTGTATGTTATAAGTATGTATGTTATAAGTGTGTATGTTATAAGTGTGTATGTTATAAGTATGTATGTTATAAGTGTGTATGTTATAAGTGTGTATGTTATAAGTGTGTATGTTATAAGTGTGTATGTTATAAGTGTGTATGTTATAAGTGTGTATGTTATAAGTGTGTATGTTATAAGTGTGTATGTTATAAGTATGTATGTTATAAGTGTGTATGTTATAAGTGTGTATGTTATAACTGTGTATGTTATAAGTATGTATGTTATAAGTGTGTATGTTATAAGTGTGTATGTTATAAGTATGTATGTTATAAGTGTGTATGTTATAAGTGTGTATGTTATAAGTGTGTATGTTATAAGTGTGTATGTTATAAGTGTGTATGTTATAAGTGTGTATGTTATAAGTGTGTATGTTATAAGTGTGTATGTTATAAGTGTGTATGTTATAAGTGTGTATGTTATAACTGTGTATGTTATAAGTGTGTATGTTATAAGTGTGTATGTTATAACTGTGTATGTTATAAGTGTGTATGTTATAAGTGTGTATGTTATAAGTGTGCATGTTATAAGTATGTATGTTATAAGTGTGTATGTTATAAGTGTGTATGTTATAAGTATGTATGTTATAACTGTGTATGTTATAAGTGTGTATGTTATAAGTATGTATGTTATAAGTGTGTATGTTATAAGTGTGTATGTTATAACTGTGTATGTTATAAGTATGTATGTTATAAGTGTGTATGTTATAAGTGTGTATGTTATAAGTATGTATGTTATAAGTGTGTATGTTATAAGTGTGTATGTTATAAGTGTGTATGTTATAAGTGTGTATGTTATAAGTGTGTATGTTATAAGTATGTATGTTATAACTGTGTATGTTATAAGTGTGTATGTTATAAGTGTGTATGTTATAAGTGTGTATGTTATAAGTGTGTATGTTATAACTGTGTATGTTATAAGTATGTATGTTATAAGTGTGTATGTTATAAGTGTGTATGTTATAAGTATGTATGTTATAAGTGTGTATGTTATAAGTGTGTATGTTATAAGTGTGTATGTTATAAGTGTGTATGTTATAAGTGTGTATGTTATAAGTGTGTATGTTATAAGTATGTATGTTATAACTGTGTATGTTATAAGTATGTATGTTATAAGTGTGTATGTTATAAGTGTGTATGTTATAAGTGTGTATGTTATAACTGTGTATGTTATAAGTGTGTATGTTATAAGTGTGTATGTTATAAGTGTGCATGTTATAAGTATGTATGTTATAAGTGTGTATGTTATAAGTGTGTATGTTATAAGTATGTATGTTATAACTGTGTATGTTATAAGTGTGTATGTTATAAGTATGTATGTTATAAGTGTGTATGTTATAAGTGTGTATGTTATAAGTGTGTATGTTATAACTGTGTATGTTATAAGTATGTATGTTATAAGTGTGTATGTTATAAGTGTGTATGTTATAAGTATGTATGTTATAAGTGTGTATGTTATAAGTGTGTATGTTATAAGTGTGTATGTTATAAGTGTGTATGTTATAAGTGTGTATGTTATAAGTGTGTATGTTATAAGTGTGTATGTTATAAGTGTGTATGTTATAAGTATGTATGTTATAAGTGTGTATGTTATAAGTGTGTATGTTATAACTGTGTATGTTATAACTGTGTATGTTATAAGTATGTATGTTATAAGTGTGTATGTTATAAGTGTGTATGTTATAAGTATGTATGTTATAAGTGTGTATGTTATAAGTGTGTATGTTATAAGTGTGTATGTTATAAGTGTGTATGTTATAAGTGTGTATGTTATAAGTGTGTATGTTATAAGTGTGTATGTTATAAGTGTGTATGTTATAAGTGTGTATGTTATAAGTATGTATGTTATAACTGTGTATGTTATAAGTGTGTATGTTATAAGTGTGTATGTTATAACTGTGTATGTTATAAGTGTGTATGTTATAAGTGTGTATGTTATAAGTGTGCATGTTATAAGTATGTATGTTATAAGTGTGTATGTTATAAGTGTGTATGTTATAAGTATGTATGTTATAACTGTGTATGTTATAAGTGTGTATGTTATAAGTATGTATGTTATAAGTGTGTATGTTATAAGTGTGTATGTTATAACTGTGTATGTTATAAGTATGTATGTTATAAGTGTGTATGTTATAAGTGTGTATGTTATAAGTATGTATGTTATAAGTGTGTATGTTATAAGTGTGTATGTTATAAGTGTGTATGTTATAAGTGTGTATGTTATAAGTGTGTATGTTATAAGTATGTATGTTATAACTGTGTATGTTATAAGTGTGTATGTTATAAGTGTGTATGTTATAAGTGTGTATGTTATAAGTGTGTATGTTATAACTGTGTATGTTATAAGTATGTATGTTATAAGTGTGTATGTTATAAGTGTGTATGTTATAAGTATGTATGTTATAAGTGTGTATGTTATAAGTGTGTATGTTATAAGTGTGTATGTTATAAGTGTGTATGTTATAAGTGTGTATGTTATAAGTGTGTATGTTATAAGTATGTATGTTATAACTGTGTATGTTATAAGTGTGTATGTTATAAGTGTGTATGTTATAACTGTGTATGTTATAAGTGTGTATGTTATAAGTGTGTATGTTATAAGTGTGCATGTTATAAGTATGTATGTTATAAGTGTGTATGTTATAAGTGTGTATGTTATAAGTATGTATGTTATAACTGTGTATGTTATAAGTGTGTATGTTATAAGTGTGTATGTTATAAGTGTGTATGTTATAAGTGTGTATGTTATAAGTGTGTATGTTATAACTGTGTATGTTATAAGTGTGTATGTTATAAGTATGTATGTTATAAGTGTGTATGTTATAAGTGTGTATGTTATAACTGTGTATGTTATAAGTGTGTATGTTATAAGTGTGCATGTTATAACTGTGTATGTTATAACTGTGTATGTTATAAGTGTGTATGTTATAAGTGTGTATGTTATAAGTGTGTATGTTATAACTGTGTATGTTATAAGTGTGTATGTTATAAGTGTGTATGTTATAACTGTGTATGTTATAACTGTGTATGTTATAAGTGTGTATGTTATAACTGTGTATGTTATAAGTGTGCATGTTATAAGTGTGCATGTTATAAGTGTGCATGTTATAAGTATGTATGTTATAAGTGTGTATGTTATAAGTGTGTATGTTATAACTGTGTATGTTATAAGTGTGTATGTTATAAGTGTGCATGTTATAACTGTGTATGTTATAACTGTGTATGTTATAAGTGTGTATGTTATAAGTGTGTATGTTATAAGTGTGTATGTTATAACTGTGTATGTTATAAGTGTGTATGTTATAACTGTGTATGTTATAACTGTGTATGTTATAACTGTGTATGTTATAAGTGTGTATGTTATAACTGTGTATGTTATAAGTGTGCATGTTATAAGTGTGCATGTTATAAGTGTGCATGTTATAAGTGTGTATGTTATAAGTGTGTATGTTATAAGTATGTATGTTATAAGTGTGTATGTTATAAGTGTGTATGTTATAACTGTGTATGTTATAAGTGTGTATGTTATAACTGTATGTTATAAGTATGTATGTTATAAGTGTGTATGTTATAAGTGTGTATGTTATAAGTGTGTATGTTATAAGTGTGCATGTTATAAGTGTGTATGTTATAAGTGTGTATGTTATAAGTGTGTATGTTATAAGTGTGCATGTTATAAGTGTGCATGTTATAAGTATGTATGTTATAAGTGTGTATGTTATAAGTGTGTATGTTATAAGTGTGTATGTTATAAGTATGTATGTTATAAGTGTGTATGTTATAAGTGTGTATGTTATAAGTGTGTATGTTATAAGTGTGTATGTTATAAGTGTGCATGTTATAAGTATGCATGTTATAAGTGTGTATGTTATAAGTGTGTATGTTATAAGTGTGTATGTTATAAGTGTGTATGTTATAAGTGTGTATGTTATAAGTATGTATGTTATAAGTGTGTATGTTATAAGTGTGTATGTTATAAGTGTGTATGTTATAAGTGTGCATGTTATAAGTGTGTATGTTATAAGTGTGTATGTTATAAGTGTGTATGTTATAAGTGTGTATGTTATAAGTGTGTATGTTATAAGTATGTATGTTATAAGTGTGTATGTTATAAGTATGTATGTTATAAGTGTGTATGTTATAAGTGTGTATATATGCATGCCTCTTCGGATCTATTCCATTGTAGCCTGAAGAAGAGCCCGAGATGTTTGGAAGCCGCTGTAACATCATGTATTGTTGTCGGCCATTAAGAGGTCTCATATCTACAGGATGACCCGGCTTCTATGCTGGGAACGATCACACTTTGCTCCAATGGCGACACCGGACTGAACCTTTGTTTATATCCAACAATGATGATCCAACGGAGAGGAACCTGTCCAGGGAGCTGAGCGAGTCTTCCATCCTGCAGGGAATGCAGAGCGGTAAACCAGGACTGATGAGTCCTACCACGGGATGGCACGATGGGGCGCCATGTATTCAGAGCCGACAGCGGGACTCTTTTTTTTTAGTTTTTATTCATCCAGTTAAACAAGCTGAGTTCAATTTCTGATCCTTTGATGTTGTGAAACTGCATCTTCACAGGCATGAAAAAAGATTAGACAAGACAGAGGAACCTGGCCGAAGGGACCAACAAGCCTTCTGTCCTCAAGGAATAATGAGGGACAGACAAGCAGTGTGAAGCTCTTGCCTAAGGAACTGGCTTTTTTCTGTTTTTGCTTGTCACCCCACGTCTTCTGTTTAACAGTTTGTGCTTATTGGGTGGCGTTAACCTACATCTTCACGGACATCACAAATATCAGACGAGAAATGAACCTTGGTCAAAGGGTCAAGCAAATCTTCTGTTCTTCAAGGAATCGAAGAAGACATACTAAAGGGTGTCGTGCAACTGAGTTAACTGTTGGCCAAGCCACAGTCATTCCTTCCAATCTCCCGACCAAAAGTTCATGTGTTTTCAATGGAGCGATGAGAATACGTTTCAGACAGACTCCTCTAAAGCTGCTTTATCACCAATAAGAAAACATGATCAGACAAGTTGACAGTCAATATGCCCAGTCTCTTTATTCCCGACATCAGGTTGGAGTTGTGACATCCTCATACACTTTTGCTGATCGGTTGGTCCCGGTGAAAGTGATGGGTTCAACCACTGTTTATTGAATGCGTACAGACGCCTTAACACGGAGCTATCCTGTTATAGGACTGCAGGGTATGGTGGCATGCAGAAACATGGGAGGCTTCATTCTTTGTGCTTGGCACCCTATATTAAAGGTAGTGTCAGGATTATCAGATGAGAAGCCACTGTGCCACATACTGGTTTAACTTGGGGCCAAAAATCATGTAGTGACACCTGAGGACCCCCGATCTTCACCCTTAAACCCCGCCAGTCAGGATCTGAGCTTTGCTGTGGAGTCACCCAGTTATGTGGCAGCTGATGCTAGAATTGACCAGGGCACAGTATCAGAGCGTGAGAACAGAACCATAGTCAGCGAGTTTTGGGTCAAGGCAAATGGCAAGCTCTGAATGAGAGACAGTCTAGAGGTCAGGGCACACAGAGCAGCTTCAGATACAACTGCCCAGAATCAGGGCAGGCGGCAGACAGGAGAATGGTCAATACAACAAGGTCAGGAGTGGAGAATGCAGCAAAGTCGGAAACTGGGAAGTCAGCACAAATGAATAGCACTTCTAGCTGGACCAGAAAGACCAAAAGCTTAGGCATCTTCCTTAGGGGCAAGGTAACTCATATAACCAGACAACATAGGAAGGTGTTCGCTGGCCCTTTTACAGTGCAAGCATGTATGTGTGCACACCCTTCAGGCAGCAGACAGAGGCATGGGGTAAGCCATGGTTAGATGCCTGCTGAGGAGCTGGAGACAATGGGGGAAGGGAGGTAGGATGGAGGTCGGGCTCATGAATCATCCTAGGTAAGTATCAGATCCAGGGTGGCCTTTTAGTCCCCTTTGGTCAATCGCTTCTTGCTAGAAGTGTTCTTGGATGAGATATTCACAGGTTGTCTTGTAGTTGGAACTTTCAGTTGTAATCTATGGAATCTGGCAGCGAGTGGTCAATTCTTCTGTAGCACCTCCGCAGGAGAAAAGAGGCATTACACCATTCTCATTGAAATCAATCAGATGAATTATACAATTAGGGGGAAATAACATAACTTGGTTATCAGCCCAACATTGCCTTTAAAATTCAGCGTTCCTTGCAAAGTTGTGTAGCATGTGAGCACCTGCACGCCTTGTCCATATAGACGATGCTTGGAAGGTGGCGTGTGATCTAACATTAGCATCTTACAAGCGACATGATAAATCTGCAGCACAAATCCTAAAATCAGCTCCCTTCAATAATGCATGTGAGGACGGGCCTTAAAATATCCCTTTACGATTTGCATATGTCTTCACACGCTTAATATAAAAGCCTATAAATACCGGCTGGTGTCTGCTGCCAAGAGAAGCAGATGCTATAGATCCAGAGACATCTTAGCTACATCTATATATAATGCTGGCAGGAGCGCACCATCTGACAGATCAATCTTAATGGCCCAGATATGACTCCATTAAGGAGCTTTACTGCTTCCAAAAGATACTGTATTCTGCTGCCACGGACCGGAGCGTACATACAAACCCCATAACATTGCAGCCATAGTCGGTGCCTCCACCATGACCGTCCATAGACATTGCTCATAACATTGCAGACATAGTCAGTGCCTCAACCATGACCGTCCATAGACATTGTTCATATCATTGCAGCCATAGTCAGTGCCTCCACCATGACCGTCCATAGAAATTGCTCATATCATTGCAGCCATAGTCAGTGCCTCCACCATGACCGTCCATAGACATTGTTCATATCATTGCAGCCATAGTCAGTGCCTCCACCATGACCGTCCATAGACATTGCTCATATCATTGCAGCCATAGTCAGTGCCTCCACCATGACCATCCATAGACATTGCTCATATCATTGCAGCCATAGTCAGTGCCTCCACCATGACAGTCCATAGACATTGCTCATAACATTGCAGCCATAGTCAGTGCCTCCACCATGACAGTCCATAGACATTGCTCATATCATTGCAGCCATAGTCAGTGTCTCCACCATGACTATCCATAGACATTGCTCATAACATTGCAGCCATAGTCGGTGCCTCCACCATGACCATCCATAGACATTGCTCATATCATTGCAGCCATAGTCAGTGCCTCCACCATGACCATCCATAGACATTGCTCATATAATTGCAGCCATAGTCAGTGCCTCCACCATGACCGTCCATAGACATTGCTCATATCATTGCAGCCATAGTCAGTGCCTCCACCATGACCATCCATAGACATTGCTCATATCATTGCAGCCATAGTCAGTGCCTCCACCATGACAGTCCATAGACATTGCTCATAACATTGCAGCCATAGTCAGTGCCTCCACCATGACAGTCCATAGACATTGCTCATATCATTGCAGCCATAGTCGGTGCCTCCACCATGACAGTCCATAGACATTGCTCATAACATTGCAGCCATAATCAGTGCCTCCACCATGACCGTCCATAGACATTGCTCATATCATTGCAGCCATAGTCGGTGCCTCAACCATGACATTCCATAGACATTGCTCATAACATTGCAGCCATAGTCAGTGCCTCCACCATGACAGTCCATAGACATTGCTCATATCATTGCAGCCATAGTCAGTGCCTCCACCATGACCATCCATAGACATTGCTCATATCATTGCAGCCATAGTCAGTGCCTCCACCATGACAGTCCATAGACATTGCTCATAACATTGCAGCCATAGTCGGTGCCTCCACGATGACAGTCCATAGATATTGCTCATATCATTGCAGCCATAGTCGGTGCCTCCACGATGACAGTCCATAGATATTGCTCATATCATTGCAGCCATAGTCAGTGCCTCCACCATGACAGTCCATAGACATTGCTCATATCATTGCAGCCATAGTCAGCGCCTCCACCATGACCGTCCATAGACATTGCTCATATCATTGCAGCCATAGTCAGTGCCTCCACCATGACAGTCCATAGACATTGCTCATATCATTGCAGCCATAGTCAGTGCCTCCACCATGACCGTCCATAGACATTGCTCATATCATTGCAGCCATAGTCAGTGCCTCCACCATGACCATCCATAGACATTGCTCATATCATTGCAGCCATAGTCAGTGCCTCCACCATGACAGTCCATAGACATTGCTCATATCATTGCTTGCCACTGTCAGTGCCTCCATTCTATAGCATATTGCTCCTCACTTTGCTGGAGATATGAGCAGTCGGTGCCCCCATAACATTTCCCAGAATAGTATGGTCAGTGCCTTCTAGAATACTGTCCACATTCAATGCTCCCCTAACATTGCCAGTCACAGTCATTGTGTCCCTTTGCAGCCCTTGATGCCCTGGCTCTTCTCCTCTCTATTGTGGGGCTCCTGCAGTGTAGTGGCTTTTCCCATCAATACTTGCAGTCGGACCTCACGCTGCTCCGTTGCTCCTGTCGCCTGTGATGCACTGGCTCTTTCCCTCTCTTTTTGTTTTGGGCCTCCCGTTCTTCTCGGGTCTCTGCAGCCCTCGATGTCCAGACTGTTTTCTGCAATACTTGAAGTCAGGCCTCACGCTGCTCCGTGGTTTCTGATGTGTACGCACTCTTACGTTGCTGGTCACGTTCTTCGCTTGTCTCACTCGCTTGCAGTAATTTGACCTTAATTGCTTTTGGCTGAACTTGTTTGATGGATTTCTGTTTTTTGGACATTCTGGACCCACCGCATGTCTAAATTATCCACCATGCTGAATGACAGAGCGTCTTATTTCAGCAGAGATTATACGGAAGGCCTCGTTTATTGGAACCGTAAAATAATGTTCGTTGAACGTAACGACCAATCAGCATTCCTGGAGCTGCTCTAGTAAAGCGAAAGCTGTGCTGCGATTGGTTGCTATAAGCTAAAACCAGTTGACTCCCCTCAGTATTTTAAGTTGGATCATGAAGAGCGCGTGAGCCGCGATTGGCTGAGATCCATCAAGTTACGTATGAGCCGCATGAAGAATGAACACAGATACAAAACATATACAAACACGCGTTTGCTTCTCTATAGCCACTAGCAGAGTTGCGCGGCTTTGCACGGGTCTACTTCAGTGTTTGGGGTTAAAAACGTTGTTTTCTACTGATGTGAAGCCAACATATCCAATAAAGGGATCCTATTTCGAGAAGCAGGGATGTCCCCAGTTGACGCTGGTATTTTCCAGGAACCGGCCTTGTCAATTATCGTTGCAAGAGAGCCTCGGACAGCAAACTGTAGTGTCTTCCATGCGATGGTGAAAGCTCGTCACGGCGGGTTAGAGGGGTGCGAGGAATAAGGACTGAGAACGGCCAGTCGGTATTGTCGCCTCAGTCACATGACTCGCGTGTTGTCTCAGAGTCGGCTTCCACTGTGCAGTCGCGGTTCATCTGGATTTCCCAGCAGTATTATCGGAGTGCCAACCTTCACTGTAAACAATGCGGCGGCATTGGAGTCGGTTGCAAGGATTTCCAGAACTCGCAGGGTCTTGTACGCCCCTCAGGGCAGACAGCGGTGTCACCAGCAGTGTGTGACAATGTGTCCTTTACCGCTCTTGCTGCATCGTCGAGGACAGTTTGCGTCCCTCCCTCGTGCCGTCATCTGAGCAATGCCCGGAAGCGTTGTTACACGCAGGAATTTGGCGTCTCACCAGCGGCGTTTCTGATTATATGTGAATAGGTCGCGAACGGTCGGTCCTAGAGAGCTAAAACCGGTCTAAACCTTCCTAACTGCCCGGACTACATATGTGGCAAATTTGGCACAGATCAGTCCAGTCGCCAATTACTTGGCCAGGCATACGGAAGTCAGTGCCCTCATACCATATCTGACTATAGTCAGTGCCTCTGCTATATGTATGTATAGTGCCCATACCACTGCCAGGCATAGTGCCTCCATGATTACCAGCCATAGTCATAGTCAGTGCCCTCATGCCATATCTGACTAGAGTCAGTGCCTCTGCTATATGTATGTACAGTGCCCATACCACTGCCAGGCATGGTGCCCCCATGACATTTCAAACCACAGTATGTCTGTACTCTCTGTAATACTATCCATAGGCAATGCCTCCATAACAATACCAGCCATCATCAGGGGCTCCATTATATTGTCATTCATAGTCAACATCCAGATCCCATTGCCAGCCAAGGTCAGGTGACCAAAAAGAGTCAATACCTCTATAACTTGCCAACCATAGTCAGTGCCTCCATTATTATCACCCATAGTGCCCCCATAACAATGCCAGCCATAGTCAGTGCCTCCATTATTATCACCCATAGTGCCCCCATAACAATGCCAGCGATAGTCAGTGCCTCCATTATTATCACCCATAGTGCCCCCATAACAATGCCAGCCATAGTCAGTGCCTCCATTATTATCACCCATAGTGCCCCCATAACAATGCCAGCCATAGTCAGTGCCTCTGTTATTTCTATCTATACACAGTGACAAACCCGCATGGCATACACAGCTCTGCTACACCTGTATGTACGCTGTATCTGATGATAATTGGCTTTCATAGTGTTTAGCACTATGAAGCTGCTGAGACGCCTCCAGCCCCTCATCCCTGGGCACCGAGCCCCCCGACCGCGTCTATAAATCACCTCCTGATCTATAGTCACAGTTCATCTCAGCTCTGTGTAGACTGGAAGGATTACATTCTGCCGGATCAATATCCTGGAGACAGAGCCATTCTTCAAGCCGCTTAGTGCAATCTTCTATTGGCCAACGTACAGCTGGTTAACACCATAAAATCCCTCCGCCGACTCTGAGCTTTACTGTTGGCTTCTTCGCACGGATTCCGTAGCGCTAATTTCCTCAGATACAGCTGAGGTTGTCTTTTGGCACATCTAATGGCGATATTACAACTTTACATTAAACTGCGGAGAAGCGTATTGCAATACTTCAGTTACCATAATGGCAACCAAGTCGGCACTGCTACATCTGTGTGTGGAGTCATTGGGATTTAAACCCGTTTTCAAATACCCCTTTAAAGCATTAGCGTTAAGAGAAGCCCCCTTCTGTCGATTCACTGGATGGTCACATGTCCGAATGGTCCAATATTCCAAACTCCGTGCTGCGTGACTGACGGTGAACTGCGCTTGCGGCGGTGCTGGGGAGGAGCATCAGCACACGCGCAGTTTACCATCAGCGCTGCACATGTTTGCTTCCAGCCGTGAAGGCTGCTGGGTTGTGTATGCGATGCCAGTGGCAGTTCAGGATATTTGACAGCTTGGACACACAACCATCAAGCGGATCCGTGAAACAGGATAATGGTAAGTATATTGCATAGATGTTAGTAGTTACTGTAGTTGCTAGCACATGTAGGCCTGGGCCAACCCCTTTAATAGAGGCAAGGCCTCTCCCTTTAGGACCCTCTTATATCAACTTTAGTGTCTCTCACTCTGGAGGACCTGACCTGTCTGTACATTACATAGCCCATAGATTTTAATGGGCACTGTGTGCAATGCTTAATTTCCCCTCTAGAGGCACTGCAGGAAAATTGAACATTTACTGCTAGGATTCTCTGCAGATTGCAACCGATCACTGAGGGCCCCAACAGCGGGACATCCTGTCATCTAGTTATGATTGTTGGACCCTTGTAACAAAAGGTGGATATCCCTTTTAAACTATACAACGTCTAGATAACATGTCCTATGACAGGGTATTATATGCCATGTACTGGCACAACTTGTAAAAACCACCACCAAATCATCAATGCATTCACATGCTGCCATGTATGATGACATCACGCTGCAGATGATCTATGTACAATATAATATCATCTGATCGTTATATGTAAACAGGTCCCTCCAGCACCCACACTGGCTGCAATTGCAACCCTCACGGATATGGCTGCAGTGGGCCACTGGAGAACCAAGTCCTGACATGATAACAGCCTCCAGTCATCACCTAGCCCATGAGGTCCAGCAGAGGTCACAATGCAAGGCTCAGGTATCTGTTCTATTTAGCCAGATGAGGGATATGTAGTCTTATCTCCTCTTCTGGTCTCCTGGTTGGCCAGTCCAACTCTGCTCATGATTATGCCTTTTGTGTCATGTGTTGTTTTGGGCTCAAGAACCTTGGGGTATGAGAGAAAATGATTCTGAGAGCCCACCATAAAACTCTACAGAAGATGGGCATACAGGCTTCTCATACCTTCCTACATTTTGGGGGTATCGCTGCACATGAAGGTCAACAAGGTTACTTAAGAAATAGTCCAAGGCTGTGTGATAAACCCTCAATAACAAATGGCTGCCTCTACTGTTTGCTTCAGGTGGGATTGTACTCTACTATATACCATGGGCTACGTCCTTGCCCCATTATCTGACCAGAACCTTTTCCACTGGAGAACCCTCTGGTGGGCAACCCCACCCCTCATAGTATAATCAATTGGTATATGGCTAAACCACTGTGATCCCAGGCGACAGACTCCTGCCAATCAGCTATTGATAGGCTATCAACATTTTAGAGCTGCAAAGCCCATTTAAGAATGATGGAGGCACCAGGGCAAACAATTTGGTGGGAGACCTCTGAGATCTGGACCTCACTTGACTCCTCCCACAGTCACATATTGAAGAAGTGGTCGAGCATGTGCACGGTGCTCTCCACTGAAGTCATGAAGACAATCGAGATACTGAGCCCCTCTAAAAGGGAGAACCAAAATGTATGCAGGCCACCTCTACCCCCGGCCATCAGGAAACACGCTGGATCATAAGTCTCGAAAGTGGTAGAAGTCAAAGGTACCTGCCCATGTGCTCTACGTGCAACCCTGCCATGCTGAGGCTTGTAGTCTCACATTGGTGGTAGAGCTTCAGATTACAAATTGTACTTTTCAAAGACTGACTTAAAAAGGACAAAAATAACATTTCATCTATTTTATAATCATGTTCAATTCTGTGCCAAAAACCAACTCATTATGGGAAGACATTGTATATGGCTCATCTTAAGTGGATGGGAAAAGGTTAATGTCATGCGAGACTCGCAGAGCGTAAATGTATAAATCTAGAACTCAATGAAGCTAAAAGCACATATACTGGTGGGAAGTGTGACCCTCAGACAGAACTGCAGAGAATGTATGAAACTCGGATCCAAGTCTCCCCATATGAAGAGGACTGAAGACTTAAAGGTTGGATGAAGTTTGTGCACCAATACGCGAATCCCGGGCCCCATGTTATGCTGTAACGGGGTAGCGTAATATTGATTCGTGCTGCTCTGTGGAATATTTTTAGGTGGGGCAGGGGTGCTGGATGATGTCTCTGGGAGTTGGTAGTTGGGCAGCGACACTGCAGGAGAAATTACACAGAGAATTATGTATAGTACCTCGAGTCCCCAGGAACGGTTAGGGCCTGGTATAACTTTACTTGAAGAATAAACTTTTACAACAGGTAATCAAAGCAATGCAGGTACAATTCTCTTAAGTGCAAGTAGACTAGAGCTCAGACGTAGGGAGGATACACAGAATAAATACGGTCCAACGGTCCACGTTATCTGTACAGCACCGCTCCTGGACTGGGGGCACCCTAGAGGAGGAAGAGGGGTAGGGGTCACTCCACAGACACTCTATCAGACAATTATTTAAATGAAGGTTTAAACACAAAACACTCTGCATGGCAGGCGCGTGGGTGTAACTCAGTAGCGTACCTCTGTGCAGTGATCCTAACTTTGCACGGCCGCAGAGGAAAAGCCTGCAGTGCGAATTGGTGGTGGGTTCCTCAATACAGAATTATTTGGTAGGTTTCTCTCTCTCTCTCTAGAATCTTGGGACACACTCCATTCACATCCACACTCCAAACGCCACTGGAAATCTCTCCTCTTCCTCCATCTTCACCTACATGGAAGCTGAAGGTGCTTCCATGTGGCTCTGCGTGAGCACTCTCTCAGGGGAGACAAGATGGAAGACCTCTTCTTGCTCTCAAGCACTCCTATTTATACCCTCTCTCATACCACATGACATGACAGACTGATACATCTACATGCAGGCAATTATTTTATTACTGTTAACCTCTCAAATGCCGCAGCTGTGCAACACACACACTGGATATGGCAGGACAGGCTTTGCACGGTGTATCTACATAGGACAAAACATGTATGACATTTATGTAGGGGACCAGGATGGTGTTCTGGGCCACTACAATGAGTCCTGATTCCGTCTAGGTAAAGCGATAATTCTCAACGCATCCGTCAGTGTTTTGGAGACAGGGCCACCCTGCTGTGATTTCAGAGTGCCACACAGATCAAACCCCTGAAGTCATGGGTGGCAATAAGTTATGACAGCAGGGCGGAGTTGGTGGTTGTTGAAGGCACAATGATGGCCGGCCAGTATGTGTAGAGAGTGGTACACCCTGTTGCCATACCCTTCATGACCACCATCCAAAATGGTATCTTCCAACAGGATAATATGTAAGGGGTGACATTGCTACATTTTATCCCTTACATGGCATTGCATGGTTTCTTTTTTTGTTGCTGTAACTGTCTTCTAGTGCTTTAAGGGGGAGGAGAGTTCACCGAGCGCAAACAGGAACAGGAAGCCACACCATCTTAAAGAGTTAGAGCAGCACCGACCTGTGAAAAGATCAGACATGATGTGATGCCCTCCCCCGAGGTACGCTCACATGGCTGGGCAACCCCGATTTCTTTATGAGACTGGGGGTACAGACATATTCAAATGGAAGTCAGTACTGGTGTCAGAGTTTCTCAGGTGCGGACGCTCTGGAGGGCCCTGCTGTCCCCCACCCAGAGATTGCAGTGAGTAACAACACCGTCCCAGCAGGGGAGCAAAGAAACTAAAGAGACTGTTAATTCCCTCACCAAGATGAGACGTTTTGTTTGCTCTGCTGTTTCTTAAACTTCTGTTGTGCCTTAACATTGTGCTCCAGTGAGAGCCGGGCCCAGTTCCATCATGGAACTTCTAATGTGTGGGAATAAAATTAATTATTGCTACAATGTATAGAGTGCTGAAGAAGCGCCAGCCTGTGGCATCAATAGCCCATGAACCACACAAGGCGCGGGCAGGGGCATCCCTCAGAGATCTAACCAAGTCTCCCAATCTCAACTCAGTGACACTTGTAGACCTGCCCTGAACCACCCTAGTGATAGTTCTTCATCTCAACTTTTTGAAAAACATTTGAATTTTATTTTTTAAACTTCCCCTTATTTTCAATTTGGTCAAAATACAACATTTTTTTTCGCATTACCACATGAGTTCTGTGGAGACGTCACTATGATAATGTGCTGTGTAATAGACTCTAGGGGCAGTCCAGTTATAAACTACTGATGACCTGTCATCAGGAAAAAGCCATCAGTATATCAGCAAGGATCTGCAGCTTGGGATCCCCACTAATCAGCTGTTCTCTGGGCTCTGAGATGATTCCTGCAGGAAGCAGACAGCGCCATTCTCACTGCAGTGGTCAGATATATTATAGACACAGTTTTCATTCACTTCAGTGGGAACTTTGTCTGTAATATCAAAGATGGCAGTTTGTGCACTCCCTGCGGTGAAATGGGCAGCGATGTCAGCAATGTGCAGACTGAAAGTGACCTCCTTTATTATGTGATGTGACGGCACCGGGGTAATAGACACACTAATGCATTAGCACATCTTTGGGACACTTTCACATGGCCTTTGCAGGATTCTGTTTGTTTTGTAAAATCTCAGAGGGTCTTTGGATTGCGATCATTATGCAGACCCTAAAATGAAGGCGCATTAAACAGCATCAAAAGAAAAGTCACCATTTGACTCTTCAGAAAACGTTGAGTCATTTTATAGAACATTTTAGAAAGTTTAAAGAGTTCTAATGTTCATTGCGCCCCCAATGAGTAACTTGTCTACTTACCAGGATCTGTTTATACCCAGGACTGCGACGGTAACAAGAGGGCATCCTCTACGTCTAGAAGAAAGCAGGTTTCATCACCAACATAGAAGGGGGTTCTTTACTGTAAGAGCAGTGAGACTGTGGAACTCTCTGCCTGAGGACGTGGTGATGGCAGGATCCACAGAGGAGTTTAAGAGGGACTAGACATCTTTATAGAGGTGAAGGATATTACAGGTTATAGACATTAGGAAGTTTTTCCTCCATACGAGCTAATTGGCTTGCAGGGGGGGGGGGGTGCCTTCCTCTGGACCAACAAGGGGGTTAAAATTGGCTGAACTAGATGGACATTGCCTTCATTCAGCCTCACATACTAAGCTACTATGTTACAACCTCTTTTTCTGTCCTGATAATAAAGGTGAAGCAGGTGGTGGTCTTATGTATGACGCGGCGCTGACGGACGGAGGCGGCACAGTTTATAAAAACTAAATTTACTGAACAAACTGGAATCATATGTCACTCCATGGGAGGGTACAAATACAAAGTAACATAGTAGGGAACGCTGAAAAAGATACATGTCCATCCAGTTCAGCCTGTTACCCCCCAATGTTGATCCAGAGGAAGGCAAAAAACCCCAATAGGGTAGAAGCCAATTTTCCTCATTTAGAAAAAAAATCCCTTCCTGATTCCAGTCTGGCAATCGGAATAATCCCAGATCGCCGACCCTCCTGAGTAATCAGTGATATAACAGGTCATATTGTGACACTCAAGACAGACGTCCAGGACCTCTTGTACTCTTATATTGTATCACCGTCACCGCGTCCTCAGGAGAGAGTTCCGGTTACTTCCATGTAAGCTGTGGGAATGGCCTAAGTGAACGCAAACCAATCTTTATGATTAGAGAGGAGGAAGGGAGTTTGACGTGCATAAACGACTGGGCACCAACATCAACAAGCATATACCAGACGTGCATACTAGCATCCACAGGGACATCAGATGCAACAACATACCGGACGCTCTCCTACTTAACAATGTACTAAACAACCAGACAGATGGAAATATCTATAAGTAGGTACAATGTATTGGTTTACATTTTGGCCAAAAGACGTAAGCTCACATCAAGGGTGCTCGTTGTCTTGTGAGTCCCTACACTAACAAGACAACTACAACTAAGGAAAGGGGACCCTGCCTACAAGAACCTAGGGGTCAACTGTCTCACCCTAGTTGGTAATAAGCAGGAGCACCAGGTAAGGCAAATACAACATATACAGTGAACAGGACAGTCCACACCTAGAGACATACAGAACACAACCCTGTTCACACCAAGTGACTGCAACATAAAGCAACCCCACACAGAACAAGTCATTGTTCACACCAAGTGCAGTCCGCACCTTCAGACATGCCCTGAACAGGGTAGTTCACACCTGAAGTCTGCTCACCTCACCGACAAAAGGAGACCACTCAGAACCTCATGCATAGATAACAGGAGCCTTTACAAGTGTCCACACACCAAGAAAGCGTCAGACACCAATCTGTCCTAAGAGGAACATGTTGTCAGATATCACCCAGCGGACAACATACAGGACATCCGATGTCTGCGGGCCGCACCTGATAAAAGGGATGGAGAACGGGCCGCAGAACATGTAGACGGAGAGATCAGATGTCCAGACCATCTTCAGGGAAGGTGGTGGAAGTAACTCAAACTAGCAGCATGCATAACGCAAAGTATTGAGTGGGAAAGGGGTAAATGACCGACACCCTCTAGCAAAAGGGCTGGAACTTATCTGCATGGACCGGTTGTGATTGTCTCGCTGGAGCAATCAACACACCCAGTCAGCACAATAATAGTGTGTTCCTGGAAACCCATAGACTAAGAGGTCCCAGGAGCAACATGTAACAATTACATAGTCTCACTGCTCTTACAGGTAATAACCCCCATCTATGTTGTACAGAAACCTTCTTTCCTCCAGATGTAGAGAGCGCCCCCTTGTTACAGTCCTGGGTATAATAGATGATGGGAGAGATCTCTGTACTGACCCCTGATATATCTATACATAGTTATTAGAGCGCCCCCTTGTTACAGTCCTGGGTATAATAGATGATGGAGAGATCTCTGTACTGACCCCTGATATATCTTTACATAGTTATTAGAGCTCCCCCTTGTTACAGCCCTGAGTATAATAGATGGTGGGAGAGATCTCTGTACTGACCCCTGATATATTATACATAGTTATTAGAGCGCCCCCTTGTTACAGTCCTGGGTATAATAGATGATGGGAGAGATCTCTGTACTGACCCCTGATATATTATACATAGTTATTAGAGCGCCCCCTTGTTACAGTCCTGGGTATAATAGATGATGGGAGAGATCTCTGTACTGACCCCTGATATATCTATACATCGTTATTAGAGCGCCCCCTTGTTACAGTCCTGGGTATAATAGATGATGGGAGAGATCTTTGTACTGACCCCTGATACATAATTATTAGAGTGCCCTTCAGCTGTCATTTTTTTCATAGAATCCTAGAAGGGTAGAGTTGGATGGGTCCTCCGGGGTCAGCAGGTCCTACGGGGTCAGCGGGTCCTCTAGGTTCATCGGTTCCAACCCCCTGCTCAATGCAGGCTCACTAAATCATCCCAGACAGATTTCTGTCCAGCCTCTGAAGACTTCCATTAAAGGAGAACTCACCACCTCCCGTGGCAACCTGTTCCACTCATTGATCACTGTTACGTTCATCCTGAAGTGCCAACAGGACTCTGGGATCACATGATATTGGGGCAGTCAGTTAGCTTGCTTTACAGGTGGCTAAATGCAGGAACAGACAGACAAACATAGTCCTAAGGGGAACAGAATAGGTCTCTGGTGTCCGCCCACCAACAAATGGGTAGGACAACAAACATGAATTGGGCGTCCAACAACCAGCAGACGGGTGGAGAAACATAGAACGGAATACAGACATAACACAGAGACTGCCAAGTGCTTAAAACACTCACCTACATACCTGCACAGATAGCCAGATGCAATAACTATAAGATGTACAAGGCATTCGTTTATATTTTGGCCTAGATACTTAAGCCCGCAAGCCCACTTAATGGGTCCTCGTTGTCTCGCAGGTCCTTACTCTCACGAGATGACTAACCCCAGGAAACCTGCCTGCATGCAACATGATCGTCCCGATAGGGGCAACCCCGTGCTGGAACCTATGGACCTAACTAGTCCAGAGATGGTAAACGATCCAAGCAGCACAGAACACAGTTCACACCAACACAGCATGTGATGCATAGAAAAGAGAACAGGACTGTTCACACCACATGTCTGGTAACCAGCTCAGACACACAGAAGACATCGCAGCTCACACCCACCGAACAATGAGCATGGATGCAAACACAAGGGGGAATGAGGAAAACCCTCTTCCCTCTCTAATCCATACTAAATGTGGCAGCTAGACTCATCTTCCTACCCAGCCGCTCCTCAGACACTTCCGTACTATGCCAGTCGCAACAATGGCTGCCCACACACTAAAGAACTCAATTCAAACTCATCACCCTCACCCACAATGCTCTCCATGGTGCTGTGCCACCGTACATCCCCTCTCTCCTGTTCATACATCTCCGCACATTCCGATCCACTAACACACTCAGACTAAACACCCCTCTAATACAAACCCCACATGCTTGTCTCCAGGACTTCTCTAGCACTGCATCGGTCCTCTAGAACACTCTACCCCAAAACATCTGGACAATCCCGGATTCACGGAACTTCAGACACGCCTTAAAGATGCACCTCTTCAGGGGGGCATACCAAACCCCCTGATCTCCTTTAGCTTCTCTGACACTTGCCCTACAGTTTCTGCACACCGCATCATATTCTTCTTTAAGTATTCCCCCCTATATTGTTCTTCCTTTGTAACGTCTACAAGTTCTGTGTTCATCCATCCGGGTCTCTTTAAATGCTTCACATTTTTCCTTCTTTTAGGGATTGGTAACGATTGTGCTTCAAGAATCTTATTTCGTAATATTGCTCATCCTTATTGGACATTTCTGTCCTTAAGAACACCCAGTCTGTGTTTCTGTATACTGCATTTATGCAGTTTTGGCTGCCCAGGGCCCACCAGTAAGTTTTATTTTGGAGCCCCCTGTGCGGTAAAATGTAAACATTACCTATTCCCCATTCACAAATTCCTTTCCGTTGCATTCTCCATATACTTCCATAGAAAGGTGGCTGCGCTTGTGTGCAGGCCTGTCTCCACTGAGGCATAAAGAAAATGCAGTGGGCAGGAATTGGTAGACTCCCATTCACCCAATATGTGCAGCTCCTGTAGGGGTGAGGGGCAGGGGGCACCTTAGCTCAGTGCCCCCGGAGGATTGACCTGTTCCCCTCTAGGCCAGTCAGTCTTGATGAGGGGATTCTGCCTTGGCAGACACATGTTGAGTTCTGTTCTTCAGTAAAGCTTCTCTGATCTTCCCAGCTCCACTTGGATTCCTTCCTGCCAGTTTCCCGGGATATTGCACTTCAATATACACTGCTTTTCTGGATCTTTGGGGGTGAGCCCATTCCACCTATGTTTCCCCCTCCCCCCCCCCCCCCCACAAATTTGAGAGTATCCACTTCTTCTATCCTATTTCCTAATTTACCACCGGTTGGTTCACTGCCCTCTGGTGTCTTTCGGCGGCCCATTTATAGTGATACTAGGGTCTCCTGCCCAGGGGTGCATTAATGTGGCTGGTAAAAGATGCTGGCAAGCCGACGTCCCTCTGAGGTCCTGCAGACTGCCTGCTTGGAAGGGGCATCCCAGCACTTGCTTTATACTGGTTTGAGGAGCTTCCTAGATAATAGCGCCCTCCCATGGCCTTTCATATAACCCTGCTGCCCGATATCTCCTGGATGTGATTCTGGTAGTTTATCATTTGCGGTTTGTAGTGGAGGATGCTGACAGGTCATTCTGCTGCGGAGCATCTTGTGAACGTCTGGAAGGTTCCATCGCCGGGTCGGGTCAGTGATGTGCGGCACGCGCAGCATCTACCGTATAATCTGCGGTTGACATTTATAGAATCTAATCAGGACGGGCAGAAACCTCCCGTACGGGATCGCCGTACGTTGTGGATTCTATGTCCACAGCATTTCATCCTCTGCAATGGGAAAGGTGAAATCCGCGACCAATCCGCACTATTTGGGTGACTACCCACTCCTTTTGTTTTTTAATGTGAAATTCGCAGCGTTTTTTTTTTTTTTTCTGCAGGGGTCTATGGGACTTGTAATGTTAAAATCGCGATCGCGCAAAATTGCGATTTCGCGGTAAATTGCATAGACCCCTGCAGAAAAAAAAAACGCTGCAAATTTCGCAGTGAAAAAAGACTGTAGTGGGCAGTCACCCTTAGGCATTGGCACGGTCACATTTCAGCCATAGCTTACGACCATAATACATAAGTGTATCCCGGCCGGACCGCGAGCCTCCGAGCACCACACATTCCTACGGCGGAGACTCGCGGTCACACCGGATCCACTTACATGTAACGAATGAAAGCGGCGGCTGAAATAT